>NC_064567.1:21190457-21850534 GCF_937001465.1 Orcinus orca | reverse complement strand
CAGCACCCATCACTGCAGGACGAGATGAAGAAGCATGGTGTAGCATGTGGGGCGGCAGGTGCAAAGCTAAGAGAAGGGCAGAAGTGCCACTATGAAAGGAAAAAGGGGAATCAGAGGAAGAGGCTCCCCAAGAGCTGTGTCAGAAAAATAAGCAACAAAGGAGTCTGAATAGAAATACGAAAGGTTACAGGGAGCGATATTTTGGGGGCCCAGGAGGAAACCATACACTACGTCCACAGGGCGTGAGTATGGGTTGGTGGATGGAGCGCAGATTCAGTGCATTGCTTCTGAGACAAAGATGACTGGATTTGGTTGAGCAGCAGGTGGTGGATCAAGAAGGGAGCACTCAGCAGAGAAGACAACCGAATCCAGCTGGAAGGTTCACAATGGTAGCTGAAAAAATGTCACATGGCTCAGGTAGGACAGTTCCTTTGCTATGTATGCAGTAACTGCAAAGTGGCAGAGACCTAGAAACTGGGCCCGGGAGGTAGGAGGTCAGGGGAGCAGTCTCCTAAGGGTGGGAGAATATGGTAGAGAGAGATGGTCCATAGGGCAGGAAGAGTGAGAAAGGGCTGGCCGTGGAGCCTTGGGGTTAGGGCAGGAGCGGCTTGTTGAAAAGGTCAGGAAAGCACTGCACCAAGAGTGGGATGGAATTGAACCTGTAGGTGGCAGTGGACATGGAGAATCCAGGAACTTTTGCCCCTAGGAATGGGCCAAGGGCATGCAGGCGGCAGAGGAAAGAGCAGGTAAGGCCAGCAAGGAGAACGGGAGTGGTGGGAGGAGGCCAGAGGAGAATGAGCTGGTAGAGATACTGGCCCATTGAAAACGCTGGAGACAACTCTGTCAGTGCAGGGCATGGGGAGATGTGAGAGGTCAGGGAGAAGCTCACAGAAGCGTCAACCTTCTCCAAAACGGTGGACTAGAAAAAGTAGGGGGAGAGCAGAAGGATTCATAGCCGCACATGAAAGAGGAAGAAGCTGGCAACAGGTGGAGCTTCATGGCAGAAGGGAGCAGATGTCAAGGAAAAGACCACTGAATCCACCCAGGAACTGGCAGATGGAAGGGGAAGTTGAAGATAAAGTAGAGGAAAGAGAGCAAAGGGGATCTGGACTCTGTCAAGGGGGAGTGTGAGGTCAAGGACATCTGACAGGGGTGCATCACGGGGGCTGATGGAGAAGAAATGGAAGCAGTAGAGGCCAGGGAAGGAAGAAGAGGAGGAAGTGCCAGCTTGGTGTAAAGAACTGTGGGCAACAGCTTAACTAAAAGGGAGGAGAGGAGTGGACAGAGGAAGGCTAAGGCCAAGGCAGCCTAAAGGGAAACAGTGGCCTGGGCCTGTGGAAGAACCGGACGAGAGACAGCAGATGATACCGGAGAGAACGTGGCAGGGCAGGGGATGGAAAGAGCGTGAGCTGTGAGAGCCGGTCACACGAGGGAGCACCCCCTACAGAGAAGGGATGACCCAATGCAACTCGATGACAGGCATCAGGGAGCACTGAGATGACATCACGGGCCCTAGAGAAGAGGCAGACGCTTTCCCTGGGCCAGGGAGGGAAAGGGAAGGAACGGATCACGTGAGGAGAGGTCACAGGAAGGAATGTTCAAATGGGGTCTTGATGTGGCACGACAGGAGGGCCACCTACCAGAGACAGACCAGGTGATGGGAGGCATCCAGGGGAGGATGGAGAATGGAGCGCAGCAGAAGGGACACAGGCTGGACACCAACAGGGGAGCAGCGGGAAGAGGGAGGTGGGCAGGTAGGAATCCAGGCAGATCTCGGAGGTGCCAGCCAGAAGGAACCTCAGAGTTACAGGGCCAGCCAGTGGGAGCAGAAGCTTGGGGAGGGAGGAGTGGAGGGTGGCAGACAGGGGGTGGGGAGCAGTGGCCGCTGCTACAGCCTCGAATATTGTGGCAAGGGTGCAACTCTTCCGCCAGGCTCTTTACTACGGATCCGCTGGGGGCGGGGAGGGAGCTGGGGGTGGGAAGGGAGGAGCTCGGGGAATGAGTGGGGATGGGGATGGCGTTGGGGTCGGGGTGCAGGTCGGGTTTGACAGGGTTGTATGGGAGGACAGGGTTGGGATTGCTGGGAGTGGAGGTGGGGTGGGGAGGGAGATCCAACTGCAGACACGAGAAAATCATCTACTTTAACTGTGCTTCTGGACTGATTTCAAGTCCAGTATTGGGGTGATGACTTCAGGCTGAGGAGAGGACTGGGAAGACCAGGGAAGCCACCCAGAGAGGACAAAGGAGAGTAGCTGCAGGAAGGGCGGGAAAGGTCTGCCTGGCAGGAATCACAGAGGGAGGTGAGGACAGTAGGGGCAAGGCTCTCCAGGGGGACGGTGTTGTGGGTCTGATATGAGGAGGGGTAACCTAGGGTGATAGACAATGGCAAGCGGCAAGAAGTACAAGCACCAAAGATATTGTCCCAGTGCCTGAGGGTCATAAAGGATGGGGGGCAGGAGGGGTATATAGGGGCGTGTGAAAAGAATAGTGTCTTAATGCAGAACGGGGTTTACGGCACGTCAGGTGTCAGTGAGTTAATATGGAAGGGAATGTGGTGGTTCCAGGAGGACAGTGCCGGGCCAGTGTCAGAGAGGGGGGCGGGGCTGGGATCCTTGAGGAACAAGGGTCAATGGCAACCGATGGGAGCCTAGAGGCGGGCAAGGGGAGAGCGCAGCCCAGGGAGGCACGCTGGGCTTCCACAGCAGTGATTCTTCCCCGGGGTGGGGGGGGGGGTCGATTTCACCCAAGGGGGGCTGTGGGCATGGACCCCAAGGGAGGCCTGTCAGAACATCTGAGGGAGAGCAGTACTCTGCTCAAACAAAAACAAAACCAAAAAAATCAAAAAAGAAAACACAAAAACATTCCTGAAAGATGATGCTGATAGGCTTGCCTTGGGGGTCACGCATCCTCGGGTGAGAATCACTGGGTGGAAGGGGCAGGGTGGGCAGCTGGGAAGAGGGGTGAAGCATGAGCAGATGAGCCCGAGTCGGGCAGACGGAGGCATCAGAGTCAAGAGTGTCAGACATGGAGGAAAAGGACCCAGGCAGGGCCAGGGAGACAGCGAGTAAATGAATGTAGCCAGCAAGGCACCTGGAGTGACTGGGGGAGGGGGGAGGGGGATTACGGTCCATCAGTTGGGAGTGGATTGCAAGCATGGTGTCCCTGAGCTTAGGACTCTGGAGGAGTAAGGCTGAGGGAGATGGAAGTGGTGACTGAAAGGAAGTTGGGTTGTGTGTATGTGAGCAGAGAGCACCGGAGGCGGGTGTCCACGCAGAAGGAAGGGGCAGATGGGACGGGAGAGGACAGTGCAGGAGAGCGTCTGGTAGAGAGATGACTGCTAGGGAGGGAGGAGAAGCAGACAAGGAGGGACGGAAGGCAGCACCCATCACTGCAGGACGAGATGAAGAAGCATGGTGTAGCATGTGGGGCGGCAGGTGCAAAGCTAAGAGAAGGGCAGAAGTGCCACTATGAAAGGAAAAAGGGGAATCAGAGGAAGAGGCTCCCCAAGAGCTGTGTCAGAAAAATAAGCAACAAAGGAGTCTGAATAGAAATACGAAAGGTTACAGGGAGCGATATTTTGGGGGCCCAGGAGGAAACCATACACTACGTCCACAGGGCGTGAGTATGGGTTGGTGGATGGAGCGCAGATTCAGTGCATCGCTTCTGAGACAAAGATGACTGGATTTGGTTGAGCAGCAGGTGGTGGATCAAGAAGGGAGCACTCAGCAGAGAAGACAACCGAATCCAGCTGGAAGGTTCACAATGGTAGCTGAAAAATGTCACATGGCTCAGGTAGGACAGTTCCTTTGCTATGTATGCAGTAACTGCAAAGTGGCAGAGACCTAGAAACTGGGCCCGGGAGGTAGGAGGTCAGGGGAGCAGTCTCCTAAGGGTGGGAGAATATGGTAGAGAGAGATGGTCCATAGGGCAGGAAGAGTGAGAAAGGGCTGGCCGTGGAGCCTTGGGGTTAGGGCAGGAGCGGCTTGTTGAAAAGGTCAGGAAAGCACTGCACCAAGAGTGGGATGGAATTGAACCTGTAGGTGGCAGTGGACATGGAGAATCCAGGAACTTTTGCCCCTAGGAATGGGCCAAGGGCATGCAGGCGGCAGAGGAAAGAGCAGGTAAGGCCAGCAAGGAGAACGGGAGTGGTGGGAGGAGGCCAGAGGAGAATGAGCTGGTAGAGATACTGGCCCATTGAAAACGCTGGAGACAACTCTGTCAGTGCAGGGCATGGGGAGATGTGAGAGGTCAGGGAGAAGCTCACAGAAGCGTCAACCTTCTCCAAAACGGTGGACTAGAAAAAGTAGGGGGAGAGCAGAAGGATTCATAGCCGCACATGAAAGAGGAAGAAGCTGGCAACAGGTGGAGCTTCATGGCAGAAGGGAGCAGATGTCAAGGAAAAGACCACTGAATCCACCCAGGAACTGGCAGATGGAAGGGGAAGTTGAAGATAAAGTAGAGGAAAGAGAGCAAAGGGGATCTGGACTCTGTCAAGGGGGAGTGTGAGGTCAAGGACATCTGACAGGGGTGCATCACGGGGGCTGATGGAGAAGAAATGGAAGCAGTAGAGGCCAGGGAAGGAAGAAGAGGAGGAAGTGCCAGCTTGGTGTAAAGAACTGTGGGCAACAGCTTAACTAAAAGGGAGGAGAGGAGTGGACAGAGGAAGGCTAAGGCCAAGGCAGCCTAAAGGGAAACAGTGGCCTGGGCCTGTGGAAGAACCGGACGAGAGACAGCAGATGATACTGGAGAGAACGTGGCAGGGCAGGGGATGGAAAGAGCGTGAGCTGTGAGAGCCGGTCACACGAGGGAGCACCCCCTACAGAGAAGGGATGACCCAATGCAACTCGATGACAGGCATCAGGGAGCACTGAGATGACATCACGGGCCCTAGAGAAGAGGCAGACGCTTTCCCTGGGCCAGGGAGGGAAAGGGAAGGAACGGATCACGTGAGGAGAGGTCACAGGAAGGAATGTTCAAATGGGGTCTTGATGTGGCACGACAGGAGGGCCACCTACCAGAGACAGACCAGGTGATGGGAGGCATCCAGGGGAGGATGGAGAATGGAGCGCAGCAGAAGGGACACAGGCTGGACACCAACAGGGGAGCAGCGGGAAGAGGGAGGTGGGCAGGTAGGAATCCAGGCAGATCTCGGAGGTGCCAGCCAGAAGGAACCTCAGAGTTACAGGGCCAGCCAGTGGGAGCAGAAGCTTGGGGAGGGAGGAGTGGAGGGTGGCAGACAGGGGGTGGGGAGCAGTGGCCGCTGCTACAGCCTCGAATATTGTGGCAAGGGTGCAACTCTTCCGCCAGGCTCTTTACTACGGATCCGCTGGGGGCGGGGAGGGAGCTGGGGGTGGGAAGGGAGGAGCTCGGGGAATGAGTGGGGATGGGGATGGCGTTGGGGTCGGGGTGCAGGTCGGGTTTGACAGGGTTGTATGGGAGGACAGGGTTGGGATTGCTGGGAGTGGAGGTGGGGTGGGGAGGGAGATCCAACTGCAGACACGAGAAAATCATCTACTTTAACTGTGCTTCTGGACTGATTTCAAGTCCAGTATTGGGGTGATGACTTCAGGCTGAGGAGAGGACTGGGAAGACCAGGGAAGCCACCCAGAGAGGACAAAGGAGAGTAGCTGCAGGAAGGGCGGGAAAGGTCTGCCTGGCAGGAATCACAGAGGGAGGTGAGGACAGTAGGGGCAAGGCTCTCCAGGGGGACGGTGTTGTGGGTCTGATATGAGGAGGGGTAACCTAGGGTGATAGACAATGGCAAGCGGCAAGAAGTACAAGCACCAAAGATATTGTCCCAGTGCCTGAGGGTCATAAAGGATGGGGGGCAGGAGGGGTATATAGGGGCGTGTGAAAAGAATAGTGTCTTAATGCAGAACGGGGTTTACGGCACGTCAGGTGTCAGTGAGTTAATATGGAAGGGAATGTGGTGGTTCCAGGAGGACAGTGCCGGGCCAGTGTCAGAGAGGGGGGCGGGGCTGGGATCCTTGAGGAACAAGGGTCAATGGCAACCGATGGGAGCCTAGAGGCGGGCAAGGGGAGAGCGCAGCCCAGGGAGGCACGCTGGGCTTCCACAGCAGTGATTCTTCCCCGGGGTGGGGGGGGGTCGATTTCACCCAAGGGGGGCTGTGGGCATGGACCCCAAGGGAGGCCTGTCAGAACATCTGAGGGAGAGCAGTACTCTGCTCAAACAAAAACAAAACCAAAAAAATCAAAAAAGAAAACACAAAAACATTCCTGAAAGATGATGCTGATAGGCTTGCCTTGGGGGTCACGCATCCTCGGGTGAGAATCACTGGGTGGAAGGGGCAGGGTGGGCAGCTGGGAAGAGGGGTGAAGCATGAGCAGATGAGCCCGAGTCGGGCAGACGGAGGCATCAGAGTCAAGAGTGTCAGACATGGAGGAAAAGGACCCAGGCAGGGCCAGGGAGACAGCGAGTAAATGAATGTAGCCAGCAAGGCACCTGGAGTGACTGGGGGAGGGGGGAGGGGGATTACGGTCCATCAGTTGGGAGTGGATTGCAAGCATGGTGTCCCTGAGCTTAGGACTCTGGAGGAGTAAGGCTGAGGGAGATGGAAGTGGTGACTGAAAGGAAGTTGGGTTGTGTGTATGTGAGCAGAGAGCACCGGAGGCGGGTGTCCACGCAGAAGGAAGGGGCAGATGGGACGGGAGAGGACAGTGCAGGAGAGCGTCTGGTAGAGAGATGACTGCTAGGGAGGGAGGAGAAGCAGACAAGGAGGGACGGAAGGCAGCACCCATCACTGCAGGACGAGATGAAGAAGCATGGTGTAGCATGTGGGGCGGCAGGTGCAAAGCTAAGAGAAGGGCAGAAGTGCCACTATGAAAGGAAAAAGGGGAATCAGAGGAAGAGGCTCCCCAAGAGCTGTGTCAGAAAAATAAGCAACAAAGGAGTCTGAATAGAAATACGAAAGGTTACAGGGAGCGATATTTTGGGGGCCCAGGAGGAAACCATACACTACGTCCACAGGGCGTGAGTATGGGTTGGTGGATGGAGCGCAGATTCAGTGCATTGCTTCTGAGACAAAGATGACTGGATTTGGTTGAGCAGCAGGTGGTGGATCAAGAAGGGAGCACTCAGCAGAGAAGACAACCGAATCCAGCTGGAAGGTTCACAATGGTAGCTGAAAAATGTCACATGGCTCAGGTAGGACAGTTCCTTTGCTATGTATGCAGTAACTGCAAAGTGGCAGAGACCTAGAAACTGGGCCCGGGAGGTAGGAGGTCAGGGGAGCAGTCTCCTAAGGGTGGGAGAATATGGTAGAGAGAGATGGTCCATAGGGCAGGAAGAGTGAGAAAGGGCTGGCCGTGGAGCCTTGGGGTTAGGGCAGGAGCGGCTTGTTGAAAAGGTCAGGAAAGCACTGCACCAAGAGTGGGATGGAATTGAACCTGTAGGTGGCAGTGGACATGGAGAATCCAGGAACTTTTGCCCCTAGGAATGGGCCAAGGGCATGCAGGCGGCAGAGGAAAGAGCAGGTAAGGCCAGCAAGGAGAACGGGAGTGGTGGGAGGAGGCCAGAGGAGAATGAGCTGGTAGAGATACTGGCCCATTGAAAACGCTGGAGACAACTCTGTCAGTGCAGGGCATGGGGAGATGTGAGAGGTCAGGGAGAAGCTCACAGAAGCGTCAACCTTCTCCAAAACGGTGGACTAGAAAAAGTAGGGGGAGAGCAGAAGGATTCATAGCCGCACATGAAAGAGGAAGAAGCTGGCAACAGGTGGAGCTTCATGGCAGAAGGGAGCAGATGTCAAGGAAAAGACCACTGAATCCACCCAGGAACTGGCAGATGGAAGGGGAAGTTGAAGATAAAGTAGAGGAAAGAGAGCAAAGGGGATCTGGACTCTGTCAAGGGGGAGTGTGAGGTCAAGGACATCTGACAGGGGTGCATCACGGGGGCTGATGGAGAAGAAATGGAAGCAGTAGAGGCCAGGGAAGGAAGAAGAGGAGGAAGTGCCAGCTTGGTGTAAAGAACTGTGGGCAACAGCTTAACTAAAAGGGAGGAGAGGAGTGGACAGAGGAAGGCTAAGGCCAAGGCAGCCTAAAGGGAAACAGTGGCCTGGGCCTGTGGAAGAACCGGACGAGAGACAGCAGATGATACTGGAGAGAACGTGGCAGGGCAGGGGATGGAAAGAGCGTGAGCTGTGAGAGCCGGTCACACGAGGGAGCACCCCCTACAGAGAAGGGATGACCCAATGCAACTCGATGACAGGCATCAGGGAGCACTGAGATGACATCACGGGCCCTAGAGAAGAGGCAGACGCTTTCCCTGGGCCAGGGAGGGAAAGGGAAGGAACGGATCACGTGAGGAGAGGTCACAGGAAGGAATGTTCAAATGGGGTCTTGATGTGGCACGACAGGAGGGCCACCTACCAGAGACAGACCAGGTGATGGGAGGCATCCAGGGGAGGATGGAGAATGGAGCGCAGCAGAAGGGACACAGGCTGGACACCAACAGGGGAGCAGCGGGAAGAGGGAGGTGGGCAGGTAGGAATCCAGGCAGATCTCGGAGGTGCCAACCAGAAGGAACCTCAGAGTTACAGGGCCAGCCAGTGGGAGCAGAAGCTTGGGGAGGGAGGAGTGGAGGGTGGCAGACAGGGGGTGGGGAGCAGTGGCCGCTGCTACAGCCTCGAATATTGTGGCAAGGGTGCAACTCTTCCGCCAGGCTCTTTACTACGGATCCGCTGGGGGCGGGGAGGGAGCTGGGGGTGGGAAGGGAGGAGCTCGGGGAATGAGTGGGGATGGGGATGGCGTTGGGGTCGGGGTGCAGGTCGGGTTTGACAGGGTTGTATGGGAGGACAGGGTTGGGATTGCTGGGAGTGGAGGTGGGGTGGGGAGGGAGATCCAACTGCAGACACGAGAAAATCATCTACTTTAACTGTGCTTCTGGACTGATTTCAAGTCCAGTATTGGGGTGATGACTTCAGGCTGAGGAGAGGACTGGGAAGACCAGGGAAGCCACCCAGAGAGGACAAAGGAGAGTAGCTGCAGGAAGGGCGGGAAAGGTCTGCCTGGCAGGAATCACAGAGGGAGGTGAGGACAGTAGGGGCAAGGCTCTCCAGGGGGACGGTGTTGTGGGTCTGATATGAGGAGGGGTAACCTAGGGTGATAGACAATGGCAAGCGGCAAGAAGTACAAGCACCAAAGATATTGTCCCAGTGCCTGAGGGTCATAAAGGATGGGGGGCAGGAGGGGTATATAGGGGCGTGTGAAAAGAATAGTGTCTTAATGCAGAACGGGGTTTACGGCACGTCAGGTGTCAGTGAGTTAATATGGAAGGGAATGTGGTGGTTCCAGGAGGACAGTGCCGGGCCAGTGTCAGAGAGGGGGGCGGGGCTGGGATCCTTGAGGAACAAGGGTCAATGGCAACCGATGGGAGCCTAGAGGCGGGCAAGGGGAGAGCGCAGCCCAGGGAGGCACGCTGGGCTTCCACAGCAGTGATTCTTCCCCGGGGTGGGGGGGGGTCGATTTCACCCAAGGGGGGCTGTGGGCATGGACCCCAAGGGAGGCCTGTCAGAACATCTGAGGGAGAGCAGTACTCTGCTCAAACAAAAACAAAACCAAAAAAATCAAAAAAGAAAACACAAAAACATTCCTGAAAGATGATGCTGATAGGCTTGCCTTGGGGGTCACGCATCCTCGGGTGAGAATCACTGGGTGGAAGGGGCAGGGTGGGCAGCTGGGAAGAGGGGTGAAGCATGAGCAGATGAGCCCGAGTCGGGCAGACGGAGGCATCAGAGTCAAGAGTGTCAGACATGGAGGAAAAGGACCCAGGCAGGGCCAGGGAGACAGCGAGTAAATGAATGTAGCCAGCAAGGCACCTGGAGTGACTGGGGGAGGGGGGAGGGGGATTACGGTCCATCAGTTGGGAGTGGATTGCAAGCATGGTGTCCCTGAGCTTAGGACTCTGGAGGAGTAAGGCTGAGGGAGATGGAAGTGGTGACTGAAAGGAAGTTGGGTTGTGTGTATGTGAGCAGAGAGCACCGGAGGCGGGTGTCCACGCAGAAGGAAGGGGCAGATGGGACGGGAGAGGACAGTGCAGGAGAGCGTCTGGTAGAGAGATGACTGCTAGGGAGGGAGGAGAAGCAGACAAGGAGGGACGGAAGGCAGCACCCATCACTGCAGGACGAGATGAAGAAGCATGGTGTAGCATGTGGGGCGGCAGGTGCAAAGCTAAGAGAAGGGCAGAAGTGCCACTATGAAAGGAAAAAGGGGAATCAGAGGAAGAGGCTCCCCAAGAGCTGTGTCAGAAAAATAAGCAACAAAGGAGTCTGAATAGAAATACGAAAGGTTACAGGGAGCGATATTTTGGGGGCCCAGGAGGAAACCATACACTACGTCCACAGGGCGTGAGTATGGGTTGGTGGATGGAGCGCAGATTCAGTGCATCGCTTCTGAGACAAAGATGACTGGATTTGGTTGAGCAGCAGGTGGTGGATCAAGAAGGGAGCACTCAGCAGAGAAGACAACCGAATCCAGCTGGAAGGTTCACAATGGTAGCTGAAAAATGTCACATGGCTCAGGTAGGACAGTTCCTTTGCTATGTATGCAGTAACTGCAAAGTGGCAGAGACCTAGAAACTGGGCCCGGGAGGTAGGAGGTCAGGGGAGCAGTCTCCTAAGGGTGGGAGAATATGGTAGAGAGAGATGGTCCATAGGGCAGGAAGAGTGAGAAAGGGCTGGCCGTGGAGCCTTGGGGTTAGGGCAGGAGCGGCTTGTTGAAAAGGTCAGGAAAGCACTGCACCAAGAGTGGGATGGAATTGAACCTGTAGGTGGCAGTGGACATGGAGAATCCAGGAACTTTTGCCCCTAGGAATGGGCCAAGGGCATGCAGGCGGCAGAGGAAAGAGCAGGTAAGGCCAGCAAGGAGAACGGGAGTGGTGGGAGGAGGCCAGAGGAGAATGAGCTGGTAGAGATACTGGCCCATTGAAAACGCTGGAGACAACTCTGTCAGTGCAGGGCATGGGGAGATGTGAGAGGTCAGGGAGAAGCTCACAGAAGCGTCAACCTTCTCCAAAACGGTGGACTAGAAAAAGTAGGGGGAGAGCAGAAGGATTCATAGCCGCACATGAAAGAGGAAGAAGCTGGCAACAGGTGGAGCTTCATGGCAGAAGGGAGCAGATGTCAAGGAAAAGACCACTGAATCCACCCAGGAACTGGCAGATGGAAGGGGAAGTTGAAGATAAAGTAGAGGAAAGAGAGCAAAGGGGATCTGGACTCTGTCAAGGGGGAGTGTGAGGTCAAGGACATCTGACAGGGGTGCATCACGGGGGCTGATGGAGAAGAAATGGAAGCAGTAGAGGCCAGGGAAGGAAGAAGAGGAGGAAGTGCCAGCTTGGTGTAAAGAACTGTGGGCAACAGCTTAACTAAAAGGGAGGAGAGGAGTGGACAGAGGAAGGCTAAGGCCAAGGCAGCCTAAAGGGAAAC
The DNA here is from genome assembly GCF_937001465.1 of Orcinus orca. Classification (NCBI taxonomy): domain Eukaryota; kingdom Metazoa; phylum Chordata; class Mammalia; order Artiodactyla; family Delphinidae; genus Orcinus; species Orcinus orca. The sequence continues at coordinate 21,839,093 of NC_064567.1, read as the reverse complement.
AGTGGCCTGGGCCTGTGGAAGAACCGGACGAGAGACAGCAGATGATACTGGAGAGAACGTGGCAGGGCAGGGGATGGAAAGAGCGTGAGCTGTGAGAGCCGGTCACACGAGGGAGCACCCCCTACAGAGAAGGGATGACCCAATGCAACTCGATGACAGGCATCAGGGAGCACTGAGATGACATCACGGGCCCTAGAGAAGAGGCAGACGCTTTCCCTGGGCCAGGGAGGGAAAGGGAAGGAACGGATCACGTGAGGAGAGGTCACAGGAAGGAATGTTCAAATGGGGTCTTGATGTGGCACGACAGGAGGGCCACCTACCAGAGACAGACCAGGTGATGGGAGGCATCCAGGGGAGGATGGAGAATGGAGCGCAGCAGAAGGGACACAGGCTGGACACCAACAGGGGAGCAGCGGGAAGAGGGAGGTGGGCAGGTAGGAATCCAGGCAGATCTCGGAGGTGCCAACCAGAAGGAACCTCAGAGTTACAGGGCCAGCCAGTGGGAGCAGAAGCTTGGGGAGGGAGGAGTGGAGGGTGGCAGACAGGGGGTGGGGAGCAGTGGCCGCTGCTACAGCCTCGAATATTGTGGCAAGGGTGCAACTCTTCCGCCAGGCTCTTTACTACGGATCCGCTGGGGGCGGGGGGAGCTGGGGATGGGATCAGTGGGTGTGTGGGAAGGGTGAGGGGATGGGGGTGGGAGGTGGGGAGGGGGAGGGGGGCAGGGTTAGGGTGGGGGTGTGGGTTGGGTTTGACTGGGTTGGATGGGAGGGTAGGGCTGGGATTAATGGGGTGGGTGGAGGGACATGAGCCAATCTCTAGGCACTGAGAATATCACCTACTTTAATTGCGCTTCTGGACTGATTTCAAGTCCAGTGTTGGGGTGATGACTTCAGGCTGAGGAGAGGACTGGGAAGACCAGGGAAGCCACCCAGAGAGGACAAAGGAGAGTAGCTGCAGGAAGGGAGGGAGGGAAAGGTCTGCCTGGCAGGAATCACAGAGGGACAGAAGGACCATGGGGCAAGGCTCTGCAGGGGGACAATGTCGTGGGCCTGCTATGAGGAGGGGTAAAGTAGCGAAAAAAAACAATGGCAGGTGCCAAGAAGGACCAGATTTTGACCAGTGATATTGTCCCAATGCCTGAGAGTCATTGAGGATGGTAGAAGATGTGTGGGATGTGTGTGTGAAAAGAACAATACATGCAGACTGAGATTTGTGTTCTGTCGGGTGTCAGTGAGTAACTGCGGAAGGGATTGTGGTGGTTCTGAGAGTACTGACCAGTGTCAGAGTGGGGCCATTTGGGGATTCTGAAGAAGTGTCAATAGCAACCAATGGGAGGCTAGAGGTGGGCAAGGGAGAGTGGAGCCCAGGAGGTCACATTGGGCTTCCCCAGCAGGGATCATCATGGGGACAGGAAGGTGGATTTCACCCAAGGAGAAGCTGTGGGCAATGGCCCCAAGAGAGTTCCATGAAAACATCTGAACAGTGAGTAGCACTCTGCTCAATACAAAGAGAAATCAAGAAAATCCCCAAAGGAAAGCACAAGAGCATGCCGGGATAATGAGGCTGATAGGCTTGCCCGGGGGTCACGCATCCTCGGGTGAGAATCACTGGGTGGAAGGGGCAGGGTGGGCAGCTGGGCAGAGAGGTGAAGCATGAGCAGATGAGCCCAAGTCGGGCAGACGGAGGCATCAGAGTCAAGAGTGTCAGAAATAAGGGAAAAGGACCCAGACCAAGCAGACAGTGAGCAAATGGATGTAGCCAACAAAGGGCCTGGAATGAGAGGGGGCAGGTTAGGATTCACCATCCATGGTAGAGAGGGTGGGCAACAAGGTAGTGGTCCCTGAGCTGAGGACACCTGAGGAGTAGGGCTGAGAGAGATGGGAATGGCGACCAAAAGGAAGGTGGGTTGTGCAAATCTGAGCAGAGAGCTCTGGGCGAGATGTCCACAGTGAAGAAAGGGCAGACGGATGGGACAAACACGGAGGAGTGCATCTGGGAGAGAGACGACTGCTGGAGAGGGAGGAGGAGAGAGGGAGGGCAGACAGCAGGACTCAGGGCTCTGTGCAGTTTGAGACCGAACGGGATGATGTCAGGCAGGAGGGAGGCAGAAGTCGAAGTACTGGAGTGGATGGAAGAGGGGAGGAGGATCAGAGGGGGAGGCTCCCCGAGAGCTGTCAGAAGAGCATGCAACAAGGGGTCTGGAATGGAAGCATGAAAGGTTACAGGCAGCAAGCTTTACGAGGTCCCGGAGGAAAGTACAGCGTAGGTCCCCAGGGCTGAGTGTGGGCTGGTGGGCAGAGTCTGTGGACTCAGTACTGTGTGTCTGAGGCAAAGAGGGTTGAACTGGGTTGAGCAGCAGGTGAGGATCAAGAAGGGAGCACTCAGCCGAGGAACAACTGAATCCAGTTGGGAGGTTCACAGCGGCAGCTGGAAGAATGTTACATGCTCAGGTAGGACAGGTTTTTCTGTGTTGCAGTAGAGAAGCAAAGCAGGAGAGACCTTGAAACCAGGAGGCCAGGTGAGCAGTCTCTGACAGGTGGGAGGGTATGGAGAGAAGAGGGGAAACGGGCCAGATGAGTAAGAAACTGCAGGCGATGGCGCCCGGCAGCCAGGGCAGGAGAGGCTTGTTGAGAGGATCTGGGAACACACTGCATCAAGAGATGGATGACAAAGGGCTAGAAGGAGACAGTGGATGTGGAGAATCTAGGAACCGTGCTCCCAAAAGTGGGTCGAGGGCATGAGGAAGCCCATGCTGGAGGAGGCGCACCGCGAGGGTGAGGCAGGTGAGGAGCAGGGAGAGGTGGGTGAGGCCCGAGGAGGCTGAGATGGTAGAGGCAGTGGCTCTTTGGAAATTTGGAGACAGCCCTGTCAGCGTAGCGCATGGTGAGATGATGAAAGGTCAGAGAGCACCTAGAAGCAACGATTTTCTCCAAAATGGTAGGCCCAAAACGTAGCATGCTTTGGTGTGAATTCAGACAGCCTGGGTTCAGTACAGCATGCTGGGGACCAAGAAGCTGGCAATGGGGGAACATAAAGGCAGGTCAAAGAAGAAGGGAAAGATTGGGAAATGTGTCACATGACTGGCGGCTGGTAGAGGAAGTAGGATGAGATGTTGAAGAGGAAGCAGAGGGGCTCCTGGAGACAAGAGCAGGAGAAAAGGTGGATGAGGGGCCGAGCCAGTTCAGTGGCAGCCAGCTTAGACAGAGAGACACTGGAGTCTCGGGCAGCCATGAAAGGTGTCTGTGGGATACAAGTTGGGTCAGGGAAGTCGATGGGAAAAGAAAGGAACAGGTGGCAGTGAAGAGGGGAAAGAATATCATGGACATGCTCGGGGCTCAGAACAGGTAAAGGGGGCACTGCAGAGGACAGCAGGGCAGCCTGAAGGGCTCCCAATCTGGGACTTCGGGAGATCTCAGGAGGCAAGAAGGTTTTGTGCGGCACTGATGCCAGATGGTAGGAGCAAAGCAGAGCTGAGACACCATTGCCTGGGCCTTTGAAGACCCAAGGCCCTCAGAGCAAGGGGGAAAGGGCCACAACGACTGGTGACACAGAGGACAGGGCAGTGCTGTACCATCAGATAGACCCTGCACACAAACTACTAGCAGGTATCCTCAGGGACACTGGAAAGGACCAGGTGGAATCCAGTGTGCAGGTAGCAAGCCTGCTTAGAAATGGCACAGGAATGGGTGGGAACTAAGGTGGTAACAGCATTTGTCATCAATCACCAAATCCATTCTTCTGCTATTCATCAGGTGCTGAAGAATGGAGGTTAGCCAGTGGCAGAAAGACTCTGTGCAGGTAATCAGGGGAACAGCTGGGACCTGTGAAGCCAGTGGGGTATCAGAGGTCTAGTTTGAGAAGATAATGTGGGCAGGAAAGGACCATAAGGGGAGAGAGCAATGGGTGGGATGCTAAATGGTTGGAGGGTGAGGGACTCTTGTTTGGGAGGCTGGACCCAAACAACAGAGGGAGCAAGGCCGAATGGGACGGGGGGCAATTGGAGGGTCTTAAGATCTGCACATGGGTGCTGTGAGGGGATCGTGGCCTAGAGGGAAAGAGGGGTGTCTGGACATGTTATTGGGGAGTGGGAGAGCAAGGCGATGGGCAGGGGTGCATCCTCGGTCCAAAGGAAGAGAGATGGAAGCAGTGGAGGTGAGGGAAGGAGAAGACAGGGAAGTAGGGGCCCGGTGTAAACTCCCGTGGGCAATGGCTTGATTAAAAGGGAAGAGAGAAGAGGAAGGAAGGTGACACAGAGCAAGAAAAAGGGAGCCTAAAGGGAAACGGTGGCCCAAGGGAGCCTAAAGGGAAACGGTGGCCCAAGCCAGCGGAAGGACCAGACCAGTGACAGCCCATGATTTCAGGAGAGAACATGGCAGGGCAGGGGAAGGAAAGAGCATGAGCTGTGAGAGCAGGTCACACGAGGGAGCACCCCCTACGGAGAAGGGATGACCCAATGCAACTCGATGACAGGCATCAGGGAGCACTGAGATGACATCACGGGCCCTAGAGAAGAGGGAGATGCTTTCCCTGGGCCAGGGAGGGAAAGGGAAGGAATGGGTCCCACGAGGAAAGGTCTTGGGAAGGAATGTCTAAATGGGGGCCTCAATGCAGCACCAAGGGAGAGTCACCTGCCAGAGACAGACCAGGTGATGGAAGGTGCACAGGGGAGGATGGAGAGAGGAGAGAGGTGGAAGGAGGCAGGCTGGTTACCACTAAGAGGAGCAATGAGAAGAGGGAGGTGGCAGGTAGGAAACCAGGTAGATGTCAGAGGCGCTAACTGGAAGGAAGTGCAGAGTACTGGGGCCAGCCAGTGGGAGCAGAGACATGGGGAAGGAGGAGTAGGAAAGGGGTGGCAGGCAGGGGGCGGGGAGCAGGGACTGCTCTTACAGCCTCAAAGGTTGCAGCAAGGGTGGAACTTTTCAGCCAGGCTCTTTACTGTGGATCTGGCAGGGATGGGGTGAGAGCTTGGGGGATGGACTTTGGGACGGGGATCAGGATTGGGGTGCAGGTAGGGGTTGACTGGGTTGGGTGGGAGGGCAGGGTTGGGATCAGTGGGGATGGGGGGACGGGGGTTGGAGTCGGGACACATGAATCAAGCTCCAGGCACTGAGAAAGTCACCTACTTTAACTGAGCTTGTGGACTGATTACAAGTCCGGTGCTGGGGGTGATGAGCACGTTAAGAAGAGGGAGGGTGAGAGCACTGAAGCCGCCCAGAGAGGACAACGGAGAGCGGCTGCAGGAAGGCAGAAGGGAAACAGCTGGTTGGCAGGAAAGATGGATGGACATTATGACCGTAAGGGCAGGGGGTGTCACAGATCTGAAATGAGGAGGGATAAACTATTCAAAGGGACAAATGACAAGCACTGAGAAAGAGGAGAATTAGACTAAAGATACTGTCACATGCCTGAGAGTCATGAAGCGCAGGGTATACAAGGGGTGGGTGGGGCTGCGGGCATGAAAAGAGACGGGAGAGGACAGTGCAGGAGAGCGTCTGGAAGAGAGATGACTGCCCCGAGGGGGGAGGGAGGGCGGACAGCAGGACCCAGGGCTCTGTGCAGGTCCAGACTGAGGGCGGTGGTGTCGGGAGTGGGTCTGGCAGGTGCGGGGGCAGGAGGGTGGGAAGAAGGTGAGAGTGCTGCGGTGAAAGAAAAAGGTCGGAGAATCAGAGGCCGGAGCCTCCCTGAGAGCTGTGTCAGAAGAGTACGTGACAAGGGGTCTGGATGGAAACCTGAAAGGTTACAGGGAGTGATGTCGTGGGGTCGTGCGGCCCGGGAGGCAAGCTCAGCCTGGCTCATGAGCGTGGGTTGGTGGGCGGAGCGTGAGGATTCAACACAGTGTGCCTGAAGCAGAGACGACTCAACCGGGTTGAGCAGTGGATGGGGGACGGAGAAGGGAGCACAGAGCAGAGGAGACAACTGAATCCAGCTGGAAGGTGCACAGACAGTAGCTTCTTTAAAGAATGTCACATGGCTCAGGTAGGACAGTTCCTTTGCTGTGTATGCAGTAACTGCAAAGCAGCAGAGACTTAGAAACTGGGCCAAGGAGGTCAGGTGAGCAGTCTCCAACTGGTGAGAGAGTGTGGTAGAGGAGAAGAGGTCCAATGGGCCAGAAGAAGGAGGAAGGTCGGGCGATGGCGCCCAGCAGCCAGGGCAGGAGGGGCTTGCTGCAAGGATCAGGGAGCACACTGTGCCGGGAGGGTGGCAAAGAGCACACAGGAGAGAGTGGGTGTGGAGAATCCAGGAACCTTGCCCTGAAAATTGGACCCAGGGTCAGAGGAAGCCCATGCAGGGGGAAGAGCACAGCGCAGGTAAGGCAAGCGAGGAGCAGGGAGAGGTGGGTAAGGCCAGAGGAGCCTGGGCTGGTAGGGGTAGAGGCCCACTGAAAATGCTGGAGACGGGGCATGGTGAGAAAAAGAAACATCAGAGAGGACCCAGAAACAACCACCTCTTCCAAAATGGCAGACCCGAAATATAGGGTCCTTATGGCTGTTTTCAGAGGCCATGGACAGCACTTTGTGGACCAGGAGTTGGCGGTCAGGAACATGAGCGTGTGTCGGAAGAGAGGGAGCAGGTATCGAGGAACAGGCAGTGAAGACCTCGCATGACTCAGGTGGCAGGGGAAATAGGACGGATGCTGCAGATGAAGTAGAGCGTTTCTCAGCGGAAGAAAAGGCAGAGTATGGGCCAAGTAACGTCCAATCCCCACCCACTCTGGATAGCAAGAGACAGAGGCATCTTGAGCAGCTATGAGAAGGAGGGAGCAGGTTGGGTCAGGGAGTCGATGGTACAAGTAAGGGACAGGCACAGAAGAGGGGAGAGAACCTCATGAATGTGGGGACATCCACTGATCTCACGGCTCAAGAGGAGTGGCCTCTGCAGTACTGAGGCCCAGTGGTAGGAACAGAGCAGGTCCCAGCTGAGATGCCAAAGCCTGGGTGTTTGAAGACCCAGGGCTCTTAGGAGCAACTGGGGACAGGGGCCACAATGACTGTGGTGACATGGAGGAAACAGGGCAGCATTGCACATTAGATACATCCTGCACAGAAATGACTGGCAGGTAACCTCAGGGACTTCAGGATGGACTCAAGTGGATGGAGCCCAGTGTGTTGGTAGCAAATATGCTTAGAATTGGCAGAGAAGTGGCCAGGAATTCAGGTGGTATCAACAGTGCTTCTGCTATTACAAGGGAGCTATAAAGGGTGGAGTCCTAGGATGTGGCAGAGAGAGTCCACACAGGGAACCAGGGACCTTCAAACCATATGTGTAGTCAGAGAAGAGAATGGGGGCAGCAAAGAGGCACAGGGAGAGACAGCAAGGGGCAGAATGGTGGAGAGTTGGAGGTGGGGTCTCATGATCAGGAGAGTGGATCTGGGGAACAACAGAGGGGGCAGGCAGAATGCGATGGACAACCAGAAGAGAGTCTTAAAATATGGCCAAGAGGGAAAGAGGGCAAAGGAGAGATCTGGACCACGTCATCACGGAGTGGGAGAGCAAGGCAATGGGCAGGGGTGTACCCCAGGGTCCAAAGGAGGAGAGATGAAAGCAGTGGAGGTGAGGGAAGGAGAAGATAGCAAAGTGGGGGCCTGGTGTAAAGTCCCGTGGACAATGGCTTGATTAAAAGGGAAGGGAGAAGAGGAAGGAAGGTGAGACAGAACACGACTAAGGAAAAGGGAGCCTAAAGGGAAATGGTGGCCCAAGCCAGTATAAGGACCAGGCCAATGACAGCCCATGATTTCAGGAGAGAACGTGGCAGGGCAGGGGAAGGAAAGAGTGTGAGCTGTGAGAGCAGGTCACAGGAGGGAGCACCCCCTACAGAGAAGGGATGACCCAATGCAACTCGATGACAGGCATCAGGGAGCACTGAGATGACATCACGGGCCCTAGAGAAGAGGCAGACGCTTTCCCTGGGCCAGGGAAGGAAAGGGAAGGAACGGATCACGTGAGGAGAGGTCACAGGAAGGAATGTTCAAATGGGGTCTTGATGTGGCACGACAGGAGGGCCACCTACCAGAGACAGACCAGGTGATGGGAGGCATCCAGGGGAGGATGGAGAATGGAGCGCAGCAGAAGGGACACAGGCTGGACGCCAACGGGGGAGCAGCGGGAAGAGGGAGGTGGGCAGGTAGGAATCCAGGCAGATCTCGGAGGTGCCAACCAGAAGGAACCTCAGAGTTACAGGGCCAGCCAGTGGGAGCAGAGGCTTGGGGAGGGAGGAGTGGAGGGTGGCAGGCAGGGGGTGGGGAGCAGTGGCCGCTGCTACAGCCTCGAATATTGTGGCAAGGGTGCAACTCTTCCGCCAGGCTCTTTACTACGGATCCGCTGGGGGCGGGGAGGGAGTTGGGGTCGGGGAGGGAGGAGCTCAGGGAATGAGTGGGGATGGGGATGGCGTTGGGGTCGGGGTGCAGGTCGGGTTTGACAGGGTTGTATGGGAGGACAGGGTTGGGATTGCTGGGAGTGGAGGTGGGGTGGGGAGGGAGATCCAACTGCAGACACGAGAAAATCATCTACTTTAACTGTGCTTCTGGACTGATTTCAAGTCCAGTATTGGGGTGATGACTTCAGGCTGAGGAGAGGACTGGGAAGACCAGGGAAGCCACCCAGAGAGGACAAAGGAGAGTAGCTGCAGGAAGGGCGGGAAAGGTCTGCCTGGCAGGAATCACAGAGGGAGGTGAGGACAGTAGGGGCAAGGCTCTCCAGGGGGACGGTGTTGTGGGTCTGATATGAGGAGGGGTAACCTAGGGTGATAGACAATGGCAAGCGGCAAGAAGTACAAGCACCAAAGATATTGTCCCAGTGCCTGAGGGTCATAAAGGATGGGGGGCAGGAGGGGTATATAGGGGTGTGTGAAAAGAATAGTGTCTTAATGCAGAACGGGGTTTACGGCACGTCAGGTGTCAGTGAGTTAATATGGAAGGGAATGTGGTGGTTCCAGGAGGACAGTGCCGGGCCAGTGTCAGAGAGGGGGGCGGGGCTGGGATCCTTGAGGAACAAGGGTCAATGGCAACCGATGGGAGCCTAGAGGCGGGCAAGGGGAGAGCGCAGCCCAGGGAGGCACGCTGGGCTTCCACAGCAGTGATTCTTCCCCGGGGTGGGGGGGGGTCGATTTCACCCAAGGGGGGCTGTGGGCATGGACCCCAAGGGAGGCCTGTCAGAACATCTGAGGGAGAGCAGTACTCTGCTCAAACAAAAACAAAACCAAAAAAATCAAAAAAGAAAACACAAAAACATTCCTGAAAGATGATGCTGATAGGCTTGCCTTGGGGGTCACGCATCCTCGGGTGAGAATCACTGGGTGGAAGGGGCAGGGTGGGCAGCTGGGAAGAGGGGTGAAGCATGAGCAGATGAGCCCGAGTCGGGCAGACGGAGGCATCAGAGTCAAGAGTGTCAGACATGGAGGAAAAGGACCCAGGCAGGGCCAGGGAGACAGCGAGTAAATGAATGTAGCCAGCAAGGCACCTGGAGTGACTGGGGGAGGGGGGAGGGGGATTACGGTCCATCAGTTGGGAGTGGATTGCAAGCATGGTGTCCCTGAGCTTAGGACTCTGGAGGAGTAAGGCTGAGGGAGATGGAAGTGGTGACTGAAAGGAAGTTGGGTTGTGTGTATGTGAGCAGAGAGCACCGGAGGCGGGTGTCCATGCAGAAGGAAGGGGTAGATGGGACGGGAGAGGACAGTGCAGGAGAGCGTCTGGAAGAGAGATGACTGCTCCGAGGGGGGAGGGAGGGCGGACAGCAGGACCCAGGGCTCTGTGCAGGTCCAGACTGAGGGCGGTGGTGTCGGGAGTGGGTCTGGCAGGTGCGGGGGCAGGAGGGTGGGAAGAAGGTGAGAGTGCTGCGGTGAAAGAAAAAGGTCGGAGAATCAGAGGCCGGAGCCTCCCTGAGAGCTGTGTCAGAAGAGTACGTGACAAGGTGTCTGGATGGAAACCTGAAAGGTTACAGGGAGTGATGTCGTGGGGTCGTGCGGCCCGGGAGGCAAGCTCAGCCTGGCTCATGAGCGTGGGTTGGTGGGCGGAGCGTGAGGATTCAACACAGTGTGCCTGAAGCAGAGACGACTCAACCGGGTTGAGCAGTGGATGGGGGACGGAGAAGGGAGCACAGAGCAGAGGAGACAACTGAATCCAGCTGGAAGGTGCACAGACAGTAGCTTCTTTAAAGAATGTCACATGGCTCAGGTAGGACAGTTCCTTTGCTATACATACAGTAGAGAAGGAAATAAGGAGAGATGATGAAGGTGGGCCCCGGACGTAGGCAAGATCAGGTGAGCATTCTGAAACAGGTAGTAGAGAAGAGGAGGTCCAATGGCTAAGAAGAGTGAGGAAGGTGAGGCAATGGCACCCAGCAACCAGGGCAGGAGAGGCTTGTTGAGAGGATCAGGGAACACACTGCACAGAGTGTGATAGCAAAGAGCCAAAAGGATGGAGTTGGATGTCGAGGGTCCAGGAGCTGTGCACCCATGAGTGGGCCAAGGGCGTGAGGAAGCCCATGCAGGAGGGAGAGGACGGCGTGGGTAAGACCAGGTTGGAACATGGGGTAGGTGGACGAGGTGAGAAGAGGATGAGCTGGTAAAGGTAGTGGTCTGTGGAAAATGTTGGAGACGAGCCTGTCAATGCAGGGCATGACGACACGAAACGATGGAAGGTCAGACAGAAGCCTGAGGGACCTGAAAAGACACGGTGCTCAGGGATGAATGGGGACAGCATATGGAGTCACTACAGCACATTGCAGACCAAGAAGCTGGAGACTGGGGAGCATGAGGGCAGGTCAAGAAGAGAGCAGATGTCAAGGAAAAGACCACTGCATCTGTGGCATGACTGACAGGTGGTAGGGGAAGTAGGATGGGATGTTGAAGATAAAGCAGAGAAGCTCTTGAAGACAAGAGTGGGAGAAAAGGCAGAGGATGGGCTGAGCAACGTTCAGTCCACACCCAGCCTGCAAAGAGAGAGATCCTTGGATTCTCGAGTGTCCATGAAGGTGGTAGGCCAGTATTGAGATGGGTCAGGGGAGTCAATGGGAAAAGAAAGGGACAGGCAGCATGGATGAGGGGAAGAACCTCATGAATGTGTGAAGGGCTCAGGGAAGTTAAAGGGGGCTCTACAGAAAAGGGGAAGGCAGCTTCAAGAGCTCCCAATCTGGGGACGTCAGCAGATCTCAGGGGCAGGAGGGGTGGTATTGAGGCCAGACAGCAGGTGTACACTAGTGAATAAAAGAAAGTACAGGTGCTATCTGATATATCTGTGGGAAAGCACTGTTTTATGGGAAGATAGACAATGTAGAATGTTTATAGAGGGAGGGGCTACGGCATAGCCAAGTACAAAGCAAAGGTGTATAGTGCAATCAATTGGATTTTGAAAGAACTGTATTTAGCACTGGTAAAATATGCCTCCTACAGATGCTGATATAGTGTTTATACGTTCATTGTTTTTCCAATGAAAATGAGCAGAGGAAAAAGAGAAAAGAAGTGGTTAAGATAAAATTGGAACTAAGTCAACAGTATACATACAAATCATTCTTGGAATTATTAAGGAACATTATAATGGTTAGGATGCATAGTGCGACCTGTTGATCACAATTAATGGAATAAAGGGAAATGGGAGAAATATATAAAAAGAAATTACCACAGGGAAATTGGTGGGTGGCTGCCTGAAAAATCTATCAGACAATTATGTCGAAGTGGGTAGATTCAAGAGAATAAATGGTCACATAGAGATAAATTCATAAAACAAAATCTGAAGGGAGAGTGTCAGCAGCAGTCCTCGTAACATTAGTGCTCCTGACATCCCAAGATGAAGACACATGCCAGAGAATGGGGTTGTTTTGAATAATAAGAGTAGGTCAAGGAGTAATTTCACACATTTTCACATACTGAATCCACTTAAAGGCCAGACTGTGAACCAGTTTTTCTAAGGGCTACAAGATGGGGAAAAAGGAAGTGAGTGGATGTGCCATGTTTATACTGCATTCTGGAGAGATGTTATCATTTAAGAAAGGCAGCAATAAAGATGACAGCTATCGATGATGGTGTGAAACGGGAACATGAAATAGGATAGGAAAACAGGTTCACAGTCGGCACAGAGGAAATGTTGAAATTTCAGTGTGTTTGAGGAAAGGGAGGTTGGTTGCAAGATGAATGAACAGGCGAATGAGGTCTCAAACTGGAATCTTGGCGAGTCTCATTAACGGGTCAGATTTGGAGGAATATGGATTCTACGGCTAGGCTGATGCAAATTCTAGTGATAAAGGTAGGGGAAATGGTGGCTAAATAGTAAAGTTCAACCTATCCTGCTTTTTTATTAGCATTTGAGTAGAAATTCAGATTACGTGCTTAGCTTGGAAGAATGCAGAGTTTCACCAAGGGTCATTAATATGGATCCCAGTGAGTGGGTGGAGGTGCGTCAAAGTGAAAAAACAGATAAATATTACTTAACTGAAGCTGTGGATTTAATTCAGATTGTCAGGAGTTAATATGGCTAATACTGAATAGCAAATAATGGAATGGAGACAACAGATTCAGTGAAGAGATTGGAGTCCATCAGGATCCTGTGGTAGCTCATTAAGATAAAGGTTTAAGGAAGTGTAGAACTGCAAGAACTGCAGTATGTATGTATAATATGAAAGAGTTATGAATTGTTAAATGGGAGGCAGCATCCCTAATGAAAAACAGAAAGAGAGGGCTTCCCTGGTGGCGCAGTGGTTGAGAGTCCGCCTAACGATGCAGGGGACACGGGTTCGTGCCCCAGTCTGGGAAGATCCCACGTGTCGCGGAGCGGCTGGGCCCGTGAGCCGTGGCCGCTGAGCCTGCGCATCCGGAGCCTGTGCTCCGCAATGGGAGAGGCCACAACAGCGAGAGGCCCACGTACCGCAAAAACAAAACAAAACAAAACAAAAAAAACCAGAAAGAGAAACTCATATACATGTCCTGTTAAACTTGATCTTAGTATGGATATTTTCTATTGAGGGCTATTTAAATGAGTTATCTAAATTTGTTGAAATGAGAAATAATGATGCAATGAGGACCAAGAGTTCAATAATAAAAGCAATATAGGGATTAGAATGGTTCTGAGTAAGTAATAAAGCAAAAAGGTAGAGTCATTACAGAGGTCCAAAGTGGGGAAAAATTTGTAGAATGTGGCATATATATGTTGTTACTGGTGTAATAAACATTCAGAGGAAGGAATGTTGCTGGATGAGAAAGGACACTAAGAAAGCATTCTGCCTTGAAGGCTTTTCTAGAAATTTTTCAGTAAAGAGTAGTTGTTGGAGGATGGAAGATAAGTAGGACTAAATTGAGACTTATGATGTTGATTACTCTTTCCACAATTTGCCCAAGATTTCAGGGAAGGAGTTATGGTAATATCTTGATGTTGAGTTAAAGTAAATTTTTTCAGATGGCATAGATTTTTTGTATACTTATAAAGTAAGGAGGAGTGGGAAAGTTTAAAGATACAGAAAAGGTAAGAACAGGTGATGGAATAACTTTCTGAGGATATGGGTGGGTGGGTATCTTTTGAACTGTGAAAGACTTGATTGTTAAAGAGGATAAAAGGAGAAAGTGGATAGTTTCAGAATTGAAACAATAATAGCCTCTATCTATTAAGTATTTACTATGTGTCTGGCACCACGCTAATCACGTTACTTAATTTCATTTTATCCTTACAACAATCCTAGAAAGTTTACAGAGATCAAATAACTTGCCTGTGATTACACACTCAGTGTGTAACAGAGTCAGAATTCAAATCGAATTTATCTATCTCCAAAACCTACATTACTTTCTATTCTATACAGTTTTCAAGTTGAAGGAAATCACAATCTATAGAATTTCTATTTTTTTCTGTGACTATACGGAAAATATATTTTCTGAGATGAGACAAGCAGAGGTGATTGATTGTATAGATCTTCAGGTGATTGGTAAAATCCAGAATATCTGCAATGGGAAAATGCTGAAAGGAAGGCATGTGGAAAAGACTCTTATTACCACCTATGCCCTGGTATTTCACTTCTATTCATTGCACAGCAAAGACTTTGGATTGGCCATGGATTAAAAATTTTAGAGTTTCTAACAAAGACTAAAGAATAGAAAGGAGTTTTTTTTTAAGCAGGTAAATGATAGGTAAAACGTAAATCGACTACTAACAAAATTTTAAAAGTCCAAGTGTTGAGACTTCCATTGGAAGAATTCCATTTCTTTTCTCCAAGATGCAATCACAAGAGTTTATAACTAAGTTTTAACACAAACCAGCAAACCCTCTGAATTTAACAGAAAAGAAAGAAAATTCTCCAAATGACAAATTTTTATAGACAAAATACTAACAACCATCGAGCAAAAGAGTCCACAGCCAGCAGACCAAAGGTTGAAACCTCTGGGCTAATTTGTAAGATCTGTTTTAAAAAGAAATTAACTCCATAGTAAGGAGGGGTAAGAAAATCTCCCTATGCTTTCTGTCTTAGTAGAAGTGTTTTCTGTTGTTGTTGTTTTCTCCTATACTCTATGTAACTTATGTAATTTCAATATTGTTGTTTTATGTATTTTGATACTGTAAAATTGTATTTATTGTATTCTGTTAGAACCACTCCCTGGGGTGTGAGGCGCCTAAGTTATCAGCTATCCGAGTGAACCTGGGGAAATGGGAGGAGCTAGTATTCTCAGCGGGGGAGAGCTTGATTCTTTAACCAATGAGGTCAGCATTTTGCTTCCAAAATTAAGTGGCGAAGTAATGGCATCCCTTAAAAACCAGAAACTTAGTGGGAAGTAAAATGGGGTTAGAATTTTGAAATATGGAGAGATGCCTACTGGAAAAAACTGAAGAAGTATGGTGTATCCCAGGATGATGGCAGAAGCCATAGGGCTACATTAAGACTGGGCCCAGATACTGGTTTAGAATAAGGGTAAATAAAACTAGCTTTATTTACATAAGAGTACAGCCAGCTTAATTACTGGCTGGTGGACATAAGTCAAATCTAACCAGAGGGAAACAGACCAGGAAAGAAAGTGAAGCTAAAAGGGAATGGAATAAGAGAAACCTCATAAAGGGATAAAGGAGGTAATTAAAGGTTAAAGTTGGATGGCCTAATGCTCGAAGGAGAAATAGTGGAGGCCAGATAGGAAAGTGCCTTCCTACCCAGGAGCTTATGGATCCAGGGTGGCCGCAACTGCAGGTCCACCCAGGGCCAGAGGGAACAACCTGGGGTTCATACCCAGCAATGGTGCCAACTTGAATCTACCTCGTGCTAGAGTTGAGTAGCCTGGTCTATCATCCAACACAGGTAAGATTGGGCAGGGGCTCCCAGAACCAACATCTAAAAAGGGAGTTGGGAGAGGGGCTAAGGGAAGACAGGTTAAGCCCCAAATGTAATGAATGATGACCAGGGATAACTATTTACTAGTGCTTTTACGATTTCTTGTAACTCTGTAACTTTCCCAGTATTTGTTAACTTCTATCTGGTTTTTCCTGTATTAGTAGTAAAAATTGTTTTTTCCTGTATTAGTAGTAAAAATTGTTTTTTCCTGTACTAGTAATAAAAATTGTTCAAAATGTAAGTGCAATGTGTGTGCTTATTTCAGTGAAAACTGGGTAACAGTTGTGAAAACTCTGCAGTGAATATGGGAAGAAAAGAACTCAGGTGGGAAAATGGGAAAAAGAAATCAAGTACAACAAATACTTGACATTCATAGGTTAGAAGATCTCAAACCCCCAATTTGTAAATACCACTGGCACTAGCAATTGGCTGTTCTTCACAGGCCTCCCCCACCCCCCCCACCCCCAAGACTGCATACAGGTCAAGCAGATTACAAGCCCTTCTCAAATGTGGATACACAGATGTTGGCTAAGCCACTCATTAGGCTGAGACATACTCTTAGACACTTGCCTCGTGTTACAGGACCCTTAAAAACAATGTATTTTATGATGCCATGGATCTACTAAATAAGAAGTCCTTAGGATGCCCTGGAAAGAAACATCAGGGAGAAGTAGGCCATGATCCTTCATAGGAGACATCAGGCATATGAACCCTCACTAGTGGTGACACTGTTCCAACAGAAAGTCTGAGTTCCTTTTTGGGCTACCACTGTATACATCCAGTTTCTGTTTTACAATTAAATGTCCAGCATATTTTACTCAGAAACTTGGTTATAAAATTAGTATGTCTGTAAGCAGTAACTCATTTTATAAATATACCATCATTTAATTCCGGAAAAGAAACAAATTCTTGCACCCCAAACATCTGTCCAGACATTTAAGAGCTCAAGTGGTAATGCACTCTTAATCATATCTCTTCCATTCTGTGTGTTATTACCTGCTGTAGAGTCATCATCAGGTAAACGAACAAGAGTGTAGCATATTCCTGGTTGATTATAAGGTAGGCTGGGGACTGGGATACAACACAGCACTTCATAGGAATCTGATGGTTCCACCTGCACTGTCACTTTCTCCAGTAGCTGGTCATTGAGAGTATTGGTACAGTCAAACTGAAAAGTCAGCAAATAGGAAAATTATGAAGGAGAAGAACTGTTTGCAAGCAAGTTGTTCCTTCCCACCCATAACCCACGACTGAGTTCTGGAACCCTCTATACTTTCTAAACACCACGCATGTCTCCCCCTAAGATTTTTCCTGAGGCAACGAGGATAACCTTATTCTTGAGGTCTTTTTTGTTTATATTAACCAGTGTTTTCCTCCTTCCTGAGATTGAATTCTACCAAACAAGATGGTAGAAGTCTGATAGCTGTCTGAGAACCAAACTGAAATCCAAGTTCTTGGAATGACACACTTATTTTACCCTGATATTAAATGATGACTATTTTTTCCACAGGTTATCCTTTATGCTGTCCAACTTCTTCAGACATTTCAGTTTTATGTCTTTTTAAATTTAAATCATCAAAAGCTACCCATCACATCTCTACAGCTATGGAGTTAGGAAAGAAAACCAGATATGCTGCTAAATTTGCTTCTCTATAAAAGGAACTAGAATCATAAACTAAAAGGGGATTAACACTAAACCCCTTACTGGAGCCAGTTCTGGCGCTTATCTCACCTGGAACACAATATGATTGGTAAACATGTGCTTGATACAACGAACAAAATATTCTGTCTCTGCTTCTGTAAGTTGAACAGGCTCAGAAGACTTGAACAAGGGTCCTAGATTCATAAACTCAGGAATGACAGCCAGTTGTTCTATCAAGAAAAAAGGAAAGAAAAGGAGGAGGAAAGTAAGAAGACAGGGAAGACATTACTCTGGGTGTCTAAAATGTTTTAAGTTTCCATAGTCTTACTAATAGTTGAACACTCAACTAATGTGTCCCCAAGCTTTAGTGAAATAATCTTTTAAGTAAGAGTTTATACACTCAATTACTAAAAGCAACAAACAGACAGACAAACTTAATTCCTAATTTCATAGAATTTGAGTTCCCTGATACAGAGTAAGAAAAGCATTCTCTGTAAGCTGGCAACTGGAAATTGGAAAGTCCCACAGACTCCAGGTAGCGCCCGCAACTGTAAGCTAGGACAATCAATATTCGGCCATACAACGAGCTCCCGTACTGAGAATTAATCAAATTGAACAAAAGTAGTGGCCTTCATTATACTTACAATGCCTCGGGTGCTAGGCTACTGCTTCTACACATCAAATCATCATACCTTGGAAAATGTCTTGCCTGGAAGGAGCCAACTTCTCGGGCTTAGTAGCCATCAGTGTGATTTCTACAAAGACAAGTATGAGCAATCAAATGAGCTTCCCTCCTACTATCAAGCCAAACATGCAGACAGGAGATGAGGACAGAAACGTTAAGCAGATAAACATAAGGTGCTATTGCTGAATCATACTGGGAGGTTCTCTGTCATCTTTTTTGGAGGAACACTCAAAATGTATTTAGTGAACATATTTTATGAAATAATAAAGTAAGTCCTAAAAATATAAAATGTGCTTTAATGAACCGAAATGTTTTTTTTAATTACTCTTAAAAGGAGGAACAGTTTATAAAACAAATCTCGTGATTCAAACAGGAAAAACTACTTATATAGTACCAACAGAAAAACCTGAAAATGTTGAAAGCGTAAGCTCTTTCATTTTTGGTTCTAACCACTACACACTTTGTTCCTTTATTTTTTTAAGCCTCCAACAGAAAAATTAATTAAGAAGTTAACTAATATCGGAAAATAAAAATAAGAGGTGACAGCACAATTACTGCTCTGAAACACACGGTGACAACTAACTTCAAACGCTGTAACACTTAGCATTAAAAAAAAAAAATTTCAATCTGAGTCACAATTCATATTCTTGCTTTCATGAGAAAACAAGGGAAAAAATTTTAAAACCCTAATTTAAAAAGAATCATCCAGGGGGCTTCCTTGGTGGCGCAGTGGTTTAGAGTCTGCCTGCCGATGCAGGGGACACGGGTTCATGCCCCGGTCCGGGAAGATCCCACATGCCGCGGAGTGGCTGGGCCCGTGAGCCATGGCCGCTGGGCCTGCGCGTCCGGAGCCTGTGCTCCGCAACGGGAGGGGCCACAACAGTGAGAGGCCCGCGTACCGAAAAAAAAAAAAAAAGTATCATCCATCTTAGTTCTGTAAGATTAGAAGCAGTGACCATTAAAAGAAATATTAAAGAAAATATGCTAACAGTGTCTTTTATGGGTGTAAAACTACTTATACATAGAAAAACTAACAGTGTTCCCCTTACCTGCTTTCTGTTCAAAGACAGCAGCCATAGCAAGAGGAATAGATTTCATATCAAAGGGCTTTTCTGAAGGCTCCAGTGTGTACTGGTGTAAGGCTTTCTCCATCCCTGGTACAGAGACTGTCAGACCTATGAAACAGAAAACTCTCAGCACTACTTCTTGCCAATCCTAGGACCCAGATAGGCCCAGATTTGTAATATTTATCTAAGCTTTCTAAAGAAAACTATAACCACAGATTTTATAACCTAAATAATAAAAAATAAAGGCTCTTATAATTTCATCCAAGGAAGCATAGGAGCAGAGCATAGAAATTTTCAACAAAATAGAAGTATCTTCCAGAAAACAAAGCAACGGAGACACATGGAAACGATGATAGCATAAGGGAAAAAAGGTAAACCCATCCAAGAGGGAGCTCAAGGAGGACCAGGAAAAAGCAATATTCTTTGGGCTTTTACATACTTTAGGTCTCCCTAGAAATGGAAGTGCATTCAAAGACAGAAACCAAGCGTTTTGCCTAGTGAAGCCAGCTCATATGCAAATCATCATGGATATGCTTCTCAGACACCATTTGTGGAACAAAAGTGTACTTGTCTCCATTCTTGGCTCTCACTGACCATTGAAGATATATGTAGCATTCAGCGCCATCTGCCTCTGCTGCAGCACATTCAGATAGAAGGTAGCTCTATCCCGTACCTCATCATCAGTATCCATCATACACCTGTCCAGGGATACAGAAGATACATGTCACAGCACCGTAATGATTTCCAATAGCTTTACCACTATACCTAAAGGACACGATCCAGGCCATCTGATACTGCCTTTATAAAAGAGCTCAACAACAGCCAACGGTGGATCCTAAAATCTCCACATATACCGGGTACTGTTCTCAATTGGTAAAGAAATGGTGTCATTATGAATCAGAAGCACTACATAAGTAGGCATTAAAATAATTAGGAAGGACACAATAACATAAGATAGCAGTTTGGAGTCTATTCTTGGATCTGCAACCACATGACCCTGGTAAAGACTTAGACTTCGAATATAATTTAAAAATGGTAATATTATACTTTCCAAGGATACTAAAAAGCATTCCGAATCCAGGCATTGATATCACTCAAATGGCAATTTATTTGATTTAAACCAGCCAGCCTTTGGCTTGTAATTTTTCTGCTTCAATTACAAGATGTAATCACAGAGTGTTTGCTAAAGCAAGTCTTTTCCTCATCAAATAGGGAGTCAAGGAGACCATGAGAAGCTGGTATTTTCAACTCTACATAGTGAATCTCTTTGAAGTTGGCCCCTGTTATACAAATTGAGGCACATGTATTTAAGTCACTTCCTCAAAATCATGCAAGAGAAATTAGAAGTCAAATTTTACATGTACTTAGCACATGCAAAATTACCAGAAGAATAAGAAAAATGCCATTTGCCCTGACTCCATCAGCTCTACTCTTAGGTCCTGCAATGAGTTTTGATATGGTACAATGAGGAATTCTCTATTCAGCCACATGGCATTCTTATTTTAAAAAGAAAAGAAAAGAAAAAGACATTCTTTTAATTACCTTTGTAAGAGTACTAGGATACTTGGGAGAAGATTCTCATTCTGAGCCCCAAATTTAGCCAAAGCACTCACAGCAGCTGTAATGGAGCATAAAACAAAACAACATGAATACTGGCTTCTCAGAGTCAAGCAGTAATCATTAAAAAAAAAAATTAGAGGAGTTTCCCCGTGTTCAGTTGGAATAAACTCTTATTGTTTTATTGTGAGTTTCTTGATCTTATTTCCTTGATCCATTTAAGCATAAATAGAAATCAGCAGGCCCAAGAGAGCTCTGAGTAAGAAAACCCACCATGCATTGAGGAAAAAGGATCATATGTATTCCTTATATGAGCTATCTTCCAGTCCAGCTCCTTATAAGCTCTAATCTTAAACAACCAGCCCCACACATTAAAAAACAATAACCAAAACCCAAAACTCTATTATTAAAAGTCACTGTATCAACAGAGGTTTACTGCTTACTTAACCTTTGTCAGGAGTTGTGCTAGATGCTGGAGGCAGAAAGACAGAAGACATCAAGGAGTTGTACTCCAGTGGGAAAGACAGGTAAGTAAAGAGGTAGTTACAACATAGCACAGAAAGTCCATGGTAGGACTATATCCAGGGTACTACGTGAGTAGAGAAAGGAACGTAAGTCACAATTGGAGAAGGAGGAGACAGACAAGGAGTTGACACGTATTACTTGAGCTAAAGTCTGAAGAACAAATACAGTTAGCCAGAGGGAAAAGGCAGGAAAAGAGCATTCGAGGGAGAGAGAATAAAAAGTACCAAGGCCCTCAGGCCAGACAAGAAAGTGTGGCAAGATCCTGGGACTGGACACAGCTGAGCAAGGCTGAAGCACTAGACCTGTGCTGGAGAGCAGGAGAAAAGTGAGAGACTAGAGACAAAACAAAATTCGGTTATGGTTCAACCTCAAGGCTATTATTAACGGGTGTTAAATACAGGATGAATCTGTGTATTTGTAGCAGAGTGTACTACTCTAAATTTGTGAGATTTTATGTCTAACGACCACTTTGGTAGCAGAGTGTGGAGAATAATATACTGGATATGGGCGAGACTACAAGCAGTCAGACTAGTTGGGCAACTGAAATGGATGGGAGCCTAATGCAGCCCTCAGGAAATCTACGAAAAAAGACAATGAAGAAATGCATTTTGAGGAGACAGAATGGAAAGAACTTTGCCAAAGGATAGATGGGGGTTATAAAACAATGGAGTAAGGTTCTAGCCTTGCAACTGAGTGGATGATATAAGTGAGGATTTCCGTTTGGGATAGTTTGAATTTCAAGCTGAATTTAAAGTGCCTTAGATAGCCAGACGTACAAGTTCACGAAAGAGACTGCAATGCCACAGCATATCAGCAGAGCTCTGGAAATGATCACCAGAATGAATGTGTATGTTGAGAAGACAAACCCCTAAGGAAAACTAACGTTTTAAGGAATGGAACAGAAGCTCTATAAATAAGACTCAGGAGTGATGGAAAGATGCAGGCTATTGTGGAAACCAAGGGAAGAGAGTTTCATGAAGTGTTTAGGCAACAGTACATCAAATTGACTGAGGTGAACAAGGGTAAGAACATTAAAGTGTCTAACTTGATTTTCCAACTAGCTTATAAGTAATTTCCAAAAAAAATAGCTTCAGAAGATTTTTAAGGGAGAGAGCAAGATTATAGTGAGTTGAAGAGAAAATGGAGAATAAGTTCATAGGGGCAGCTAGTAATAGCTCCTATAAGGTTACATAACAGGGGGAGTATGGTCAGTAGCTAGTGAGAGACAATGGATCGAAGGAAGGCTTATAGTTTTAACAGGGGAGATTTGTACCAGTTCACATGCTAAGGGGAGGAGGAAGTAAAAAAAACCCTAAGACCTGTTTAAAAAGTCACTTAAAAACTACAGAGGGCTTCCCTGGTGGCGCAGTGGTTGAGAGTCCGTCTGCCAATGCAGGGGACACGGGTTCGTGCCCCAGTCCAGGAGGATCCCACATGCCGCGGAGCGGCTGGGCCCGTGAGCCATGGCCACTGAGCCTGCGCGTCCGGAGCCTGTGCTCCGCAACGGGAGAGGCCACAGCAGTGAGAGGCCCGCGTACCACAAAAAAAAAAAAAAAAAAAAAAAAAAAACTACAGAGGCAGAAAGACACACAAATTTCACAGACATTCATACTTATGGCCATAACTCGGAAAAAATGGATGACGCCATCATAATCTTCCGTCATACCGAAAGTCAAGGGTTATTTGTCTCTGATACAGGCAGAAATCAGGATGGAAATTGGAATACAAAGAAATAGCTGTACATCTGGGGCTTAAGTGTGCTCCAAGATCCCACCATCAAATAGACGTTGCAACTTCATTTTCCAATTTCATTACCACCCCCTTGAGTTAATAAGCATTTCACAAGATCAGCAGTTACACCATTATTAGTGTTGCAATGACTCACCAGCTCTGACAGCCTCATTCTCCAGTACCACCCTATTAAAAATAAAGCGGATATACTTGGAGGGGACAGGCGTTCTGGGGCCCTCTTTGCCCAACAAATGTAGAATCTTAGTAGCCAGAACAGTGTGTTCACAGTCCTCGATGAATTCACAAAGGTGGGCTAGACCTGCCTCTTTACTGTCAGGGTTCTCTTCCACAATGCTGATTATGCAGTCCACAATGGCTCGCTTATATTCAAAGCCTCCCTGGCAAAAGAGAAAACTGCCATTCATTCTGAGGACACTTTTTGGAGAAATGCTTATACTCCAAGGCTCATGCTATAACATTCAGATTTCATTTCCCTTCCCTTATGAAAAAAACAAAAGTGTTTTTTTCCTCCAAGTGGGAAAGCCAAAGCAATATAGCATGTCTAGTAATAAGACAGAAAACAGAATTAGGCACACTATTTGAGATGCTTACTGAGATGATAAAGAAAGCTGCTTTAAATACTACGGCATAAGAATTTAAGAGAGCAACTTCACATGATTAAAAAGTAGTGCACCTACGTCATCTCGGAGCATGTTGGAGAGGAAAGTCATCATGACGCTGTGCTTTCGAGGGTATTTCTGACAGAGAGCACTAATTGCCTGTACAACCACCACCTGTAGAAAAACAAACAAAAAGGACATGCACCTTTATAATGACTGTACAACTACCACCTAGAGGAAAACACAGAAAGGACGTTCATCTTTATAACTTTAGCTACTTATGTACTGTAAGCTAAGAAAGCACTATAGTTAACTAAAATAACAATAATGGTTCTTCATGAAAGATAAGCAAAAGAGACCTCAGAGGAAAATAAAAAGCAATGTAAAAATGAAGTGTATTCAAGAGACCCCAGGGCTTCCCTGGTGGCGCAGTGATTGAGAGCCCACCTGCCAGTGCAGGGGACGTGGGTTCGAGCCCTGGTCCAGGAAGATCCCACATGCCGCGGAGCAGCTGGGCCTGTGCACCACAGCTGCTGAGCCTGCGCTCTGGAGCCCGCGAGCCACAACTACTGAGCCCACGTGCCACAACTACGGAAGCCCGCGTGCCTAAAGCCCGTGCTCCGCAACAAGAGAGGCCACTGCAATGAGAGGCCTGCACACCACAACGAAGAGTAGCCCCTGCTTGCTGCAACTAGAGAAAGCCCGCGAGCAAGCAATGAAGACCCAGTGCAGCCAAAAATAAATAAATAAAATTAATTAATTAAAAAAAAAAGACCCCACCCCTTTGCTCCAAGCAAATGAGCTTTGAGCATATTTTAAAATTTTACATTTAAAATTTTCACATACAAATTTTAAAGTGAACAGTAAAGATAAAAAGCTTAAGGACTCATTTCCATAGAAGAAATAGAGAAAGTTACCAAAGAACTATTTCACAAAATGGTTTCTAGGAAATTTTTACCACAACTTTAAAGACCAGTGTCAAGAAGTAAAAAGAGTGTGAAATTTTACCCTACTTGCAAGCTAACAGGTTAGACTGCTACAATTTCATGGATGCTAGAAGAATACACAAGAATCCTGGATCAGAGATGAAAGACAGTTATTTAATGACAGCAGAAGCAGTAGCCAG
The DNA here is from genome assembly GCF_937001465.1 of Orcinus orca. NCBI lineage: Eukaryota > Metazoa > Chordata > Mammalia > Artiodactyla > Delphinidae > Orcinus > Orcinus orca. The sequence continues at coordinate 21,814,849 of NC_064567.1, read as the reverse complement.
GATATCAGCATTTGGGGGTCAGTTTCCTAAGCCCCAGTTACCATAGGACAATGCAAAAAGGGCCAGATAATACTTGAGCCCACAGTAGGCTGCATTACAGGAGATTTTGAGATATGGAACTTGAATATTTTACAGTGGGCAGTAAGCATGCCAGTCCTCTATTCAGAAGGGAAACATTACCTTTATTATACTAGGCAATAAGCATGTTTGCTTTTTGCTCTAGAGGCAGGACTAGCTGTATCTTCTAGGGCTGTATGGAAACCGGCCATTTACTACTTTTAGGGAGATGCTGTATCTTTTGAGACTGGAAGAGATCTTGCACTACACAAAGGGGACAAAACTGGTACAGTAGGAAACAAAGGGCAGTTAGTGCCGAATTTGCAGGGTGTGCAGAAATGCAAGAAATTTATGGAAGACTGGAGAACTGTCTGCCAACCAGATAGTCCCAAATCTATATATGTTGTTTCAGAGCATAGAAAATGAAAGAAAACATCCACAATCTTTTATGAAGCATTGATATATAAACCTAATAAAGATGGTATACATACAAAAAGAAAAATTACAGATGGAAATCATTTATGAACATTGATGCAAAAATTCTAAGTGATACATTAGCTAACAGACTCCAACACTACAGTAAGAAAAGAATATGCCATGATGAAATGGAATTTATACTAAGAATGCAAGAATGATTCAACATTAGAAAATGAATATCATTCATCAATATTAATAAGTCTGAGGAGAAAAATCATGACTATATCCATAGATGCTGAAAAACCTTTGATAAAATCCAACAGTCATTCCTAATAAAAATTCTTAAAAAAATAAAACAGGAATGGACAGGCACTTCCATTTTACACACACACACACACACACACACACACACACACACACACCCCTCAATCGTACTGCCAGCATATTACTTAATAGGGAACCCCAAGAGTCATCTACTTTAAGGTCAGAAACAAAACAAGGATGCTACTGTCTCAACTGTTATTTGCCATTATTCCAGCACTATTAGCCAATGCAATTAGATAGGAGAAAACAATTAGAGGAATAAGAATTAGAAACTAAAAGACAAAACTATCTTTATTTACAGATGATATAACAGTATATCATGGAAACCCTAGAGAATTTATGATAAAACTAACTCAATAAAATAATTCAGCAAGGTAGCAGGCTGTAAAGTTAAAATGCAAAGATAATACTATTCATATACACAAATAATAACTAGTTAGAAAACACAATGAGTAAAAAAAGATTTATAACAGCAACAATAAAGTACATAAAAGAATTTTTAAAACATTCAAATCTAATATAAAAAATACTATAAAATATTCATGAAAGGCACAAAAGTAGACTTGAACAAATTAAGAAATATCCCTTTTCTTCATTAGGATATCTCAACATCATTAAGATATTTGTTCTCCCCTAAGAAAACTTATAAATTTAACGTGATCCCAATAAAAATGCCAATGAGTTTTTTTTGTTTGTTCATTTTGTGTTTTTTTGCCACACCATGCAGCATGTGGGATCTTAGTTCCCTGACCAGGGATCAAACCCACGCCCACTACAGTAGAAGCACAGAGTCTTAACTACTGGACTGCAGTAGTTAAGTTACTGGACTGCAGTAGTTAAGTTACTGGACTGAAGTCCCGAGATTTTTTTTAAATGAAGCTAGACAAGTTAATACTAAAATTCATAAGGAAATATAAACATGTAAGAACAGCTAGGGAAACAATGAAAATAAAGAGCTATGAGAGGAGACTAACAGATTTTCAAACATCCTTACAAAGCTTCTATATTTAAAATAGTGTGTAGTACTGATGCATGAATAGGTAAAGAGAACAAAAGAACAGAATAGAAAGCCCCCAAATAGACCCAAGTACATACGGAACTTTAGTATATGATAAAGGTAATATCTCAAATACTGGACAAAGACAGACCTTTAAATAAAATTTGGGGGGGCAACTGGATAGTCATTGGAAAAGGATAAGATTAGCTCCACTTCTCATTTTACGTACAATAATAAAATCCAATGGATCAGAGATTTACATGTAAAACATGAAAATATACATATACTAGAAGAAAACATGGGTGAATTCTTACACCCATTCAGATTCTATAGTCTGAAGGGAAAGGCTTTCTAACTATTACTCAAAGGCCCAATGTAATAAAAGAAAAGATCAACAAAAGAAGATGTGGCACATATATACAATGGAATATTACTCAGCCATAAAAAGAAACGAAATTGAGTTATTTGTAGTGAGGTGGATGGACCTAGAGTCTGTCATACAGAGTGAAGTAAGTCAGAAAGAGAAAAATAAATACTGTATGCTAACACATATATATGGAATCTAAAAAAGAAAAGTGGTCATGAAGAACCTAGGGGCAGGACAGGAAAAGATGCAGACCTACTAGAGAATGGACTTGAGGACACAGGGAGGGGGAAGTGTAAGCTGGGACAAAGTGAGAGAGTGGCATGGACATATATACACTACTAAATGTAAAACCGATAGCTAGTGGGAAGCAGCCACATAGCACAGGGAGATCAACTTGGTGCTTTGTGACCACCTAGAGGGGTGGGATAGGGAGGGAGACACAAGAGGGAAGAGATATGGGGATATATGTATATATATAGCTGATTCACTTTGTTATAAAGCAGAAACTAACACAACGTTGTAAAGCAATTATACTCCAATAAAGATGTTAAAAAAAAAAAGATCAACAAATTTGACTACATAAAAATTAAAAACTTGTGCATGACAAAAGACATCATAAGGAAAGTCAAAAGACAAATGACAAACTGGGAGAAAATATCATAACACATTTCACAGATGAAGAATAAATATCCCTAATATACAAAAAACTTTAACTGAGGAAACAAAAGACCAAACATCTTATAGAAAATGGGAAAAAGACGTGAGCAGACAATATTAAAAAAGAGATATTAAATGATCTTTAAAAATATGCAAAAATGTTTACCTTCCCTCATCATAAAACAAATTCAAATTAAAACTACACTGAGACATCCTTTCTCACCCAACTGATTGGAAAAACTTCAAAATACAATATATGTACTCTATTGGTAAGGCTATGGGGAAACTGGCACTCTTTTGCACTCCTGGTAGAATTTAACGTTCTCTACAAAACTACATATTTATTTACCTTTCAATCTAGTATATGAACTTCTAGGAATTTACCCTGAGGACACACCTCCAAAATTTCAAGAAAACACATGCAGAAAGTTATCCACTGCAGCATTATTTGTAATCAAAAAATACTGCAGACTATCTAAACATCCAAGCATAGGAGATTCATTCAATAAACTATATCACAAAATGACCTTCATAACCTCCCAAGGTTTCCCAAAGATTCAAAATGTCTACTTGAATATACAGGCTACATTTGTTTTTTAAAAGTAGATAAATACAAGAAGAGAGTAAATAGAGTCAGCTATACCTCTTGACTGAGAATTAAATAAAAATGAAGGAATAATATCTTTTTACTTTAATTCTTCTAACTGAAATTTATTGCTATTTTGATTATCTCTGACACATTCTCACCAGTTCTCTTCAACACTATATTGGAAGTCCCAGTCATTTTAATAAGGCAAGAAAAAGAAAGGAAAGGTATTTGGATTGGAAATGAAGTAAAAATGTCTCCATTCATAGATAACATGACTATTTATATGGACAATCCTAAGGAATGCATATAACAACTACTAGAACCAATAAGGGGACTCAGCAAGGATACCGAATTATGGGAGAGTTAAAAAACAAAAAAGAATTTTTTTTTTTTTTTTTTTTTTGCGGTATGCGGGCCTCTCACTGTTGTGGCCTCTCCCATTGTGGAGCACAGGCTCCGGACGCGCAGGCTCAGCAGCCATGGCTCATGGGCCTAGCCGCTCTGCAGCATGTGGGATCTTCCTGGACCGGGGCATGAACCTGTGTCCCCCTGCATGGGCAGGTGGACTCTCAACCACTGCGCCACCAGGGAAGCCCCAGAAAAGTATTTTTAACATACTAGTAGCAAACAATGAAATAGAAATGTTAATAAAATGGAATTTAAAAAGCATAAAATATTTATACATAAATTTAACAAAAGACGTGCAAGACCTCTAGAATAAATGCTATAAAACACTGCTCAGGGAAAACAAAGAAAACCTAAATAAAGGGAGAGGTACACCATATTCATAAACTGGAAGAATAAATAATATTAAGCTATCAATTCTCCTCAAATTGATTATAGATTCAACACAACCCCCATCACAATCCTAAAAGGCTTTGTTTTACAGAAATTATAAGCTGGTTCTAAATTGTATATGGAAATAGGAACTAGAATATTAAAAAAAAGAAGGACAAAGTTGGAAGACCACACATTTAAGAGGTACCTTAAAGCTACATTAATCGATACAGTGAGGTACTGGCATAGGATTGACAAATAGTTCGATAGAATGTGATATGGATCCCAGAAATACACCTACAATTATATGGTTATCTGCTTTTTAGACAAAGATGCCAAGGCACACCAATGGGGAAAGAGAAGTGTTTTAAACAAATTATGCTAGAATGAGTGGAAATCAGTATGGAAAAAAACTGAACTTATCACACACAAATATTAATTCAAATTGGATCACAGACCAAAATGTAAAAGCTAAAACTGTAAAACATTTACAATAAAACATAGGAAAGTATCTTTAAGACTTGGAAATAGACAAAAGATTTTTAGGACACAGGAAGCAATAACTGTGAAGGAAAAAAATTAATAAATTAGACTTCATAAAAATTTAAAACTTCTGCTCATCAAAAGACACTGTTAAGAAACAAAATAGGGAACTGAAACAAGATGGCGGAGTAGAAGGACATGCTCTTACTGCCTCTTGTGAGAACACCAGAATCACAACTAGCTGCTGGACAATCACTGACAGGAAGACACTGGAACTCACCAAGATAACCCACATCCAAAGACAAAGGAGAAGCCACAATGAGATGGTAGGAGGGGCACAATCACAGTAAAATCAAATCCCATAACTGCTGGGTGGGTGACTCACAGACTGGAGAACACTTAAACCACAGAAGTCCACCAACTGAAGTGAAGGTTCTGAGCCCCATGTCAGGCTTCCCAACCTGGGGGTCTGGCAACGGGACGAGGAATTCCTAGAGAATCAGACTTTGAAAGCTAGTAGGATTTGACTGCAGGACTTTGACAGGACTGGGGGAAACAGAGACTCCACTCTTGGAGGGCACACACAAAGTAGTGTGTGCATCAGGACCCAGGGGAAGGAGCAGTGACCCCAGGGGAGACTGAACCAGACCTGCCTGCTAGTGTTGTAGGGTCTCCTGCAGAGGAGGGGGGTGCTGTAGATCACCATGGGGACAAGGACCCTGGCAGCAGAAGTTCTGGGAGTACTCCTTGGCGTGAGCCCTCCCAGAGTCTGTCATTAGCCCCACCAAAGAGCCCAGGTAGGCTCCAGTGTTGGGTGGCTTCAGGCAAAACAAACAACAGGGAGGGAACCCAGCCCCACCCATCAACAGTCAAGAGGATGAAAGTTTTACTGAGCTCTGCCCAACAGAGAAACAGTCAGCTCTCCCCACCACCAGTCCCTCCCATCAGGAAACTAGCACAAGCCTCTTAGACAGCCTCATCTACCACAGGGCAGACAGCAGAAGCAAGAAGAACTACAATCCTGCAGCCTGTGGAACAAAAACCACATTCACAGAAAGATAGACAAGATGAAAAGGCAGAGGGCTATGTACCAGATGAAGGGACAAGATAAAACCCAAGAAAAACAACTAAATGAAGTGAAAATAGGCAACCTTCCAGAGAAAGAATTCAGAATAATGATAGTGAAGATGATCCAGGACCTCGGAAAAACAATGGAGGCAAAGATGGAGAAGACGCAAGAAATGTTTAACAAAGACCTAGAAGAATTAAAGAACAAACAAACAGAGATGAACAATACAATAACTGAAATGAAAACTACACAAGAAGGAGTCAATAACAGAATAACTGAGGCAGAAGAACGGATAAGTGACCTGGAAGACAGAATGGTGGAATTCACTGCTGCGAAACAGAATAAAGAAAAAAGAATGAAAAGAAATGAAGACAGCCTAAGAGACCTCTGGGACAACATTAAACGCAACAACATTCGCATTATAGGGGTCCCAGAAGGAGAAGAGAGAAAGGACCAGAGAAAATATTTGAAGAGATAATAGTTGAAAACTTCCCTAACAAGGGAAAGGAAATAGCCACCCAAGTCCAGAAAGCACAGAGAGCCCCAGGCAGGATAAACCCAAAGAGAAACATGCCGAGACACATAGTAATCAAATTGGCAAAAATTACAGACAAAGAAAAATTACTGAAAGCAGCAAGGGAAAAATGACAAATAACATACAAGGGAACTCCCATAAGGTTAACAGCTGATTTCTCAGCAGAAACTCTACAAGCCAGAAGGGAGTGGCATGATATACTTAAAGTGATGAAAGGGAAGAACCTACAACAAAGATTACTCTACCCGGCAAGGGTCTCATTCAGATTCCGTGGAGAAATTAAAATGTTTACAGACAAGCAAAAGCTAAGAGAATTCAGCACCACCAAACCAGCTCTACAGCAAATGCTAAAGGAACTTCTCTAAGTGGGAAACAAAAGAGGAGAAAAGAACCTACAAAAACTAACCCAAAACAATTAAGAAAATGGTCATAGGAACATACATATCAATAATTACCTTAAATGCGAATGGATTAAATGCTCCAACCAAAAGACACAGGCTTGCTGAATGGATACAGAAACAAGACCCATATATATGCTGTCTACAAGAGACCACTTCAGACCTAGGGACACATACAGATTGAAAGTGAGGGGATGGAAAAAGATATTCCATGCAAATGGAAATCAAAAGAAAGCTGGAGTAGCAATACTCATATCAGATAAAAGACTTTAAGAATGTTATAAGAGACAAGGAAGGACACAACATAATGATCAAGGGATCAATCCAAGAAGAAGATATAACAATTATATATGCACCCAACATAGGAGCACCTCAATACATAAGGCAACTGCTAACAGCTATAAAAGAGGAAATCAACAGTAACACAATAATAGTGGGGGACTTTAACACCTCACTTACACCAATGGACAGATCATCCAAAATGAAAATAAATAAGGAAACATAAGCTTTAAGTGACACAATAGACCAGATAGATTTAATCGATATTTATAGGACATTCCATCCAAAAACAGCAGATTACACTTTCTTCTCAACTGTGCACTGCACGAACATTCTCCAGGATAGATCACATCCTGGGTCACAAACCAAGCCTCAGTAAATTTAAGAATACTGAAATCATATCAAGCATCTTTTCTGACCACAACGCTATGAGATTAGAAATGAATTACAGGGAAAAAATGTAAAAAACACAAACATACAGAGGCTAAACAATATGTTACTAAATAACCAAGAGATCACTGAAGAAATCAGAGGAAATCAAAAAATACCTAGAGACAAATGACAATGAAAACACGATGATCCAAAACCTATGGGATGCAGCAAAAGCAGTTCTAAGAGGGAAGTTTATAGCTACACAAGCCTACCTCAAGAAACAAGAAAAATCTCAAAAAAGCAATCTCACCTTACACCTAAAGGAACTAGAGAAAGAAGAATAAACAAAACCCAAAGTTCGCAGAAGGAAAGAAATCATAAAGATCAGAGCAGAAATAAATGAAATAGAAACAAAGAAAACAATAGCAAAGATCAATAAAACTAAAAGCTGGTTCTTTGAGAAGATAAACAAAATAGATAAACCATTAGCCAGACTCATCAAGAAAAAGAGCGAGAGGACTCAAATCAATAAAATTAGAAATGAAAAAGGAGAAGTTAAAACAGACACCACAGAAATACAAAGCATCCTAAGAGACTACTACAAGCAACTCTATGCCAATGAAATGGACAACCTGGAAGAAATGGACAAATTCTTAGAAATATATAACCTTCCAAGACTGAACCAGGAAGAAACAGAAAATATAAAAAGACCAATCACAAGTAATGAAATTGAAACTGTGATTAAAAATCTTCCAGCAAACAAAAGTCCTGGACAGATGGCTTCACAGGTGAGTTCTATCAAACATTTAGAGAAGAGCTAACTCCCATCCTTCTCAAACTCTTCCAAAAAACTGCGGAGGAAGGAACACTCCCAAACTCATTCTGGGAGGCCACCATCACCCTGATACCAAAACCAGACAAAGATACTACAAAAAAAGAAAACTACAGACCAATATCACTGATGAACATAGATGCAAAAATCCTTGACAAAATACTAGCAAACAGAATCCAACAACACATTAAAAGGATCATACACCATGATCAAGTGGGATTTATCCCAGGGATTCAAGGATTCTTCAATATACACAAATAAATCAATGTGATACACCATATTAATAAATTGAAGAATAAAAACCATATGATCATCTCAATAGATGCAGAAAAAGCTTTTGACAAAATTCAACACCCATTTATGATAAAAACTCTCCAGAAAGGGCATAGAGGGAACCTACCTCAATATAATAAAGGCCATATATGACAAACCCACAGCAAACATCATTCTCAGTGGTGAAACACTGAAAGCATTTCCTCTAAGATCAGGAATAAGACAAGGATGTCCACTCTCACCACTATTATTCAACATAGCTTTGGAAGTCCTAGCCACGGCAATCAGAGAAGAAAAAGAAATAAAAGGAATACAAATTGGAAAAGAAGAAGTAAAACTGTCACTGTTTGCAGATGACATGATACTATACATAGAGAATCCTAAAAATGCCACCAGAAAACTACTAGAGCTAATCAATGAATTTGGTAAAGTTGCAAGATACAAAATTAATGCACAGAAATCTCTTGCATTTGTATTCACTAATGATGAAAAATCTGAAAGAGAAATTAAGGAAACACTCCCACTTACCACTGCAACATAAAGAATAAAATACCTAGGAATAAACCTACCTAGGGAGACAGAAGACCTGTATGCAGAAAACTATAAGACACTGATGAAAGAAATTAAAGATGATACCAACAGATGGTGAGATATACCATATTCTTGGATTGGAAGAATCAATATTGTGAAAATGACTATACTACCCAAAGCAATCTACAGATTCAATGCAATCCCTATCAAATTACCAATGGCATTTTTTACGTAACTAGAACAAAGTAATCTTAAAATTTGTATGGAGACACAAAAGACCCCGAATAGCCAAAGCAGTCTTGAGGGGAAAAAACGGAGCTGGAGGAATCGAACTCCCTGACTTCAGACTATACTACAAAGCTACGGTAATCAAGACAACATGGTACTGGCACAAGAAAAGAAACATAGATCAATGGAACAAGACAGAAAGCCCAGAGATAAACCCATGCACCTATGGTCAACTAACCTATGACAAAGGAGGCAAAGATATACAATGGAGAAAAGACAGTCTCTTCAAGAAGTGCTGCTGGGGAAACTGGACAGCTACATGTAAAAGAATGAAATTAGAACACTCCCTAACACCATACACAAAAATAAACTCAAAATGGATTCGAGACCTAAATGTAAGACCGGACACTATAAAACTCTTAGAGGAAAACATAGGAAGAACACTCTTTGACATAAATCACAGCAAGATCTTTTGGATCTCCCTCCTAGAGTAATGGAAATAAAAACAAAAATAAACAAATGGGACCTAATGAAACTTCAAAGCTTTTGCACAGCAAAGGAAACCATAAACAAGATGAATAAACAACCCTCAGAATGGGAGAAAATATTTGCAAATGAAGCAACAGACAAAGGATTAATCTCCAAAATATATTAAAAAACAAACTCAATAAACAAACACTCATATTAAAAAAACAAACACTCAATCCAAAATGGGCAGAAGACCTAAATAGACCTTTCTCCAAAAAAGACATACAGATGGCCAAGAAGCGCATGAAAAGCTGTTCATCACTAATTATTAGAGAAATGCAAATCAAAACTACAATGAGATATCACCTCACACCAGTTAGAATGCGCATTATCAGAAAATCTACAAACAACAAATGCTGGAGAGGGTGTGGAGAAAAGGGAGCCCTCTTGCACTGTTGGTGGGAATGTAAATTGATACAGACACTATGGAGAACAGTATGGAGGTTCCTTAAAAAACTAAAACTAGAATTACCATATGATCCAGCAATCCCACTACTGGGCATATACCCAGAGAAAACCATAATTCAAAAAGACACATGCACCCCAATGTTCATTGCAGCACTGTTTACAATAGCCAGGTTATGGAATCAACCTAAATGCCTATCTACAGAGGAATGGATAAAGAAGATGTGGTACATATATACAATGGAATATTACTCAGCTATAAAAAGGAACGAAATTGGGTCATTTGTTGAGCCGTGGATGGATCTAGAGAGTGTCATACAGAGTGAAGTAAGTCAGAAAGAGAAAAACAAATATCGTTTATTAACGCATATATGTGGAACCTAGAAAAATGGTACAGATGAACCAGTTTGCAGGGTAGAAATTAGAGAACAAACATATGGACACCAAAGGGGGAAAGCCGTGGGGGGGTGGGGGGGTGTGTGATAAATTGGGCGATTGGGATTGACACATATACACTGGTGTGTATAAAACTGATGACTAATGAAACCTGCTGTATTAAAAAAAAATGTGCCTTCTTGATAAAATGTTTAAAATAAAAAAAGAAAAAATTGTCTTGCGTAAAGAAATACTTATTTGAAGTTCACAATTAACTTCAGTTTTAATTATTTTCCTTTTTAAAGTTCAAAATATATTTTTATATTGTTAATTTTAAAATAGTATGCATAGTATGATTACATTTCTCTTAATTTTTTTCTGAATATATCTAGCTATTCATTTACCCAACTGCACATATACAGAACTATATTTGGAATCATGTTTAACAAATATCATAAAGTTGTTCTGGGGTACTGAGATTGTGGATAATTTGTAGCTGTTTTTTAGGTGATTTATTTATATTCTTCATATATATGTCATGTACATCTCTATTTTTAATAAGATTTATATTTTTAAAAAGCAAATAAAATTTATTGAAATTAAAAAAAAAAAGAAATGAAATAGGTAAGCCAGAGACTGGGAGAAAACATGCTCATATTTAAACTCTTACCTTGAACTCATCTGAGATTTCAGACACAAAGGACGATATCTGCTTCATGAGCCTGTCCACACTGCTCTCACTTCCTGTTTTGAGGAGTGTAGTAATTGCCAGTGTAGCAATGCTTCTGTTTGAGTCTGTGATCAAGTTTTCTAAGTCCAGATTGCAGGCAGTAACAGCAGAGGGGTGCTTCATTGCCACCTGGCCAAAAGGCATGGAAAAAATTCAGCAAATTGCTACTGATAAAGACCAGGACTTTAAAAAATAAAAGAAGACGAAAATAGAAAATTTTTTTTAAATGGAATTTTATTTCCTTTATTTGTAACTTCTATTTGGGCCTCCCCTTATAATATGATCATCACCGTTAATTATACAGTTGTGCAAAACCAGAATCAGGAATTTAAAAGTTTCCCTTTTTTTTTCACAACTCACACACACACACTGTATTTTCTTTTTACAAGAGATAAATAAACTGACACCAAGCATTGTAAATGGATGACCACAACAAAAGCAACAATGATTGCAATTACCAAACATGAAACACACTCATACTATGTCATAATATTGACATTCAGTCCAGTAATCCTCCACTGTAACAGCTCCTTTACTTTGCAGTGAAAATTGATTTGTATATTTTTTGCCTCTGAATCCTTGTGGGATTTTTTTTTTTATTATTCAAACAGAAAGTCACAAAAATTATAATCATCCTCTTCAGTTCACTCAGTCCCATGTAATTAATTTTTTTATCTTGATGTTATTAGCACTTTTATGAATTCATAAGTTTTCCATTAGAGTTCTGAAAATGCTTATTCATTCAGTTCAGCAGTATAGTCAGTTACCAGAAACCTGTACTTGTCAGAGTCTTCTCCATGAATTCCTTGAAGGTGAAACTCTTTTATAGGAACATGTTTGTGAAAGCATCAGAGTACACCCAGAACTGTCTGTAAATGACAAAAGACTTAAAAATGACCACGGTTGGGGCTTCCCTGGTGGCGCACTGGTTGAGAATCTGCCTGCTAATGCAGGGGACACGGGTTCGAGCACTGGTCTGGGAAGACCCCACATGCCGCGGAGCAACTAGGCCCGTGAGCCACAACTACTGATCCTGCGCGTCTGGAGCCTGTGCTCCGCAACAAGAGAGGCCGCGATAGTGAGAGGCCCATGTACCGCAATGAAGAGTGGCCCCCGCTTGCCACAACTAGAGAAAGCCCTCGCACAGAAATGAAGACACAACACAGCTAAAAATAAATAAATAAAATTTTTTTAAATGACCACGGTTAAAGATTTGATGAAAGTTCATAATAATGCAATTGACAAGGAAATTTAGTTATTTCTGAGATACACATTTTAAAGTAATAACTAGAATTATGACTTACAACATTATACCAGAACATAAGATTTTTAGAAATTTCATGTAATGTTTGAAACATTTATATTAACATATTTCCATACAAATAACCCAAAGAAAGTTTAGTATTACTTGTTTTTCTATTTGTTTCTTTGTTTTTTTATACTGCAGGTTCTTATTAGTCATCAATTTTATACACATCAGTGTATACATGTCAATCCAAATCGCCCAATTCAGCACACCACCATCCCCACCCCACCGCAGTTCTCCCCCCTTGGTTTCCATGTTTGTTCTCTACATCTGTGTCTCAACTTCTACCCTGCAAACCGGATCATCTGTACCATTTTTCTAGGTTCCACATATATGCGTTAATATACGATATTTGTTTTTCTCTTTCTGACTTACTTCACTCTCTAGACAGTCTCTAGATCCATCCATGTCTCAACAAATGACTCAATTTTGTTCCTTTTTATGGCTGAGTAATATTCCATTGTATATATGTACATCTTCTTTATCCATTCCTCTGTAGATGGGCATTTAGGTTGCTTCCATGCCTGACTATTATAAACAGTGCTGCCATAAACATTGGGGTGCATGTGTCTTTTTGAATTATGGTTTTCTCTGGGTATATGCCCAGTAGTGGGATTGCTGGATCATATGGTAATTCTAGTTTTAGTTTTTTAAGGAACCTCCATACTGTTCTCCATAGTGTCTGTATCAATTTACATTCCCACCAACAGTGCAAGAGGGCTCCCTTTTCTCCACACCCTCTCCAGCATTTGCTGTTTGTATATTTTCTGATGATGCACGTTCGAACTGGTGTGAGGTGATTTGCATTTCTCTAATAATTAGTGATGAGCAGCTTTTCATGTGCTTCTTGGCCATGTGTATGTCTCCTTTGGAGAAAGGTCTATTTAGGCCTTCTGCCCATTTTTGGATTGGGTTGTTTGTTTCTTTAATATTGAGCTGCATGAGCTGTTTATAAATTTTGGAGATTAATCCTTTGTCCATTGATTCGTTTGTGAATATTTTCTCCCATTCTGAGGGTTGTCTTTTCGTCTTGTTTATGGTTTCCTTTACTGTGCAAAAAGCTTTCAAGTTTCATTAGGTCCCATTTGATTACTTTTGTGCTTATTTCCATTACTCTAGGATGTGGATCAAAAAAGATCTTGCTATGATTTATGTCAAAGAGTGTTCTTCCTATGTTTTCCTCTAAAGAGTTTTATAGTGTCCGGTCTTACATTTAGGTCTCTAATCCATTTTTTTTTGCGGTACACAGGCCTCTCACTGTTGTGGCCTCTCCCATTGCGGAGCACAGGCCCTGGATGTGCAGGCTCAGCAGCCATGGCTAACGGGTCCAGCCGCTCTGTGGCATGTGAGATCCTCCTGGAGCGGGGCATGAACCCATGTCCCCTGCAGAGGCAGGCAGACTCTCAACCATTGCACCAACAGGGAAGACCCTGAATCCATTTTGTGTTTATTTTTGTGTATGGTGTTAGGGAGTGTTCTAATTTCATTCTTTTACATGTAGCTGTCCAGTTTTCCCAGCACCACTTATTGAAGTGACTGTCGTTTCTCCATTGTATATCTTTGCCTCCTTTGTCATAGGTTAGTTGACCATAGGTGTGTGGGTTTATCTCTGGGCTTTCTATCTTGTTCCATTGATCTATGTTTCTTTTCTTATGCCAGTACCATATTGTCTTGATTACTGTAGCTTCGTAGTATAGTCTGAAGTCAGGGAGTTTGATTCCTCCAGCTCCGTTTTTTCCCCTCAAGACTGCTTTGGAGTTTGGGAGTGTTCCCTCCTCTGCAATTTTTTGGAAGAGTTTGAGAAGGATGCATGTTAGCTCTTCTCTAAAGAGAAGATAGAATTGATAGAATTCACCTGTGAAGCCATCTGGTCCGGGACTTTTGTTTCTTGGAAGATTTTTTTTTTTTTTTTTTTTTTTTTTGCAGTTGGTGGGCCTCTCATTGTTGTGGCCTTTCCCGTTGCGGAGTACAGCCTCTGGACATGCAGGCTCAGCGGCCATGGCTCACGGCCCAGCTGCTCCGCAGCACGTGGGATCTTCCCGGACCGCGGCACAAACCTGTGTCCCCTACATCGGCAGGTGGATTCTCAACCACTGCGCAACCAGGGAAGCCATGTTGGAAGATTTTTAATCACAGTTTCAATTTCATTACTTGTGATTGGTCTTTTCATATTTTCTGTTTCTTCCTGGTTCAGTCTTGGAAGGTTATATATTTCTAAGAATTTGTCCATTTCTTCCAGGTTGTCCATTTCATTGGCATAGAGTTGCTTGTAGTAGTCTCTTAGGATGCTTTGTATTTCTGTGGTGTCTGTTTTAACTTCTCCTTTTTCATTTCTAATTTTATTGATTTGAGTCCTCTCGCTCTTTTTCTTGATGAGTCTGGCTAATGGTTTATCTATTTTGTTTATCTTCTCAAAGAACCAGCTTTTAGTTTTATTGATCTTTGCTATTGTTTTCTTTGTTTCTATTTCATTTATTTCTACTCTGATCTTTATGATTTCTTTCCTTCTGCGAACTTTGGGTTTTGTTTATTCTTCTTTCTCTAGTTCCTTTAGGTGTAAGGTGAGATTGCTTTTTTGAGATTTTTCTTGTTTCTTGAGGTAGGCTTGTGTAGCTATAAACTTCCCTCTTAGAACTGCTTTTGCTGCATCCCATAGGTTTTGGATCATCGTGTTTTCATTGTCATTTGTCTCTAGGTATTTTTTGATTTCCTCTGATTTCTTCAGTGATCTCTTGGTTATTTAGTAACGTATTGTTTAGCCTCTGTGTGTTTGTGTTTTTTACATTTTTTTCCCTGTAATTCATTTCTAATCTCATAGCATTGTGGTCAGAAAAGATGCTTGATATGATTTCAATATTCTTAAATTTACTGAGGCTTGATTTGTGACCCAAGATGTGATCTATCCTGGAGAATGTTCTGTGTGCACTTGGGAAGAAAGTGTAATCTTGCTGTTTTTGGATGGAATGTCCTATAAATATCGATTAAATCTATCTGGTCTATTGTGTCACTTAAAGCTTATGTTTCCTTATTTATTTTCATTTTGGATGATCTGTCCATTGGTGTAAGTAAGGTGTTAAAGTCCCCCCCATTATTGTGTTACTGTCGATTTCTTCTTTTATAGCTGTTAGCAGTTGCCTTATGTATTGAGGTGCTCCTATGTTGGGTGCATATATATTTATAATTGTTATATCTTCTTCTTGGATTGATCCCTTGATCATTATGTTGTGTCCTTCCTTGTCTCTTATAACATTCTTATTTTAAAGTCTATTTCATCTGAGTATTGCTACTCTAGCTTTCTTTTGATTTCCATTTGTATGGAATATCTTTTTCCATCCCCTCACTTTCAGTTTGTATGTGTCCCTAGGTCTGAAGTGGGTCTCTTGCAGACAGCATATATATGGGTCTTGTTTCTGTATCCATTCAGCAAGCCTGTGTCTTTTGGTTGGAGCATTTAATCCATTCGCATTTAAGGTAATTATTGACATGTATGTTCCTATGACCATTTTCTTGTTTTGGGTTAGTTTTTGTAGGTCCTTTTCTTCTCTTGTTTCCCACTTAGAGAAGTTCCTTTAGCATTTGCTGTAGAGCTGGTTTGGTGGTGCTGAATTCTCTCAGTTTTTGCTTATCTGCAAACGTTTTAGTTTCTCCATCGAACCTGAATGAGATCCTTGCCGGTTAGTGTAATCTTGGTTGTAGGTTCTTCCCTTTCATCACTTTTAAGTATATCATGCCACTCCCTTCTATCTTGTAGAGTTTCTGCTGAGAAATCAGCTGTTAACCTTATGGGAGTTCCCTTGTATGTTATTTGTCGTTTTTCCCTTGCTGCTTTCAGTAATTTTTCTTTGTCTGTAATTTTTGCCAATTTGATTACTATGTGTCTCAGCATGTTTCTCCTTGGGTTTATCCTATATGGGACTCTCTGTGCTTTCTGGACTTGGGTGGCTATTTCCTTTCCCATGTTGGGAAAGTTTTCAACTATTATCTCTTCAAATATTTTCTCTGGTCCTTTCTCTCTTCTCCTTCTGGGACCCCTATATAATGCAAATGTTGTTGCGTTTAATGTTGTCCCAGAGGTCTCTTAGGCTGTCTTCATTTCTTTTCATTCTTTTTTCTTTATTCTGTTTCGCAGCAGTGAATTCCACCATTCTGTCTTCCAGGTCACTTATCCGTTCTTCTGCCTCAGTTATTCTGCTATCGACTCCTTCTTGTGTAGTTTTCATTTCAGTTATTGTATTGTTCATTTCTGTTTGTTTGTTCTTTAATTCTTCTAGGTCTTTGTTAAACATTTCTTGCGTCTTCTCCATCTTTGCCTCCATTGTTTTTCCGAGGTCCTGGATCATCTTCACTATCATTACTCTGAGTTCTTTTTCTCAAAGGTTGCCTATCTCCACTTCATTTAGTTGTTTTTCTGGGGTTTTATCTTGTTCCTTCATCTGGTACATAGCCCTCTGCCTTTTCATCTTGTCTATCTTTCTGTGAATGTGGTTTTTGTTCCACAGGCTGCAGGATTGTAGTTCTTCTTGCTTCTTCTGTCTGCCCTCTGGTGGATGAGGCTCTCTAAGAGGCTTGATGGGAGGGACTGGTCAGAAATTTTAATTAAGGTAAATGGCTTTTTGGACAACATACGTTAAAAGGCAATTGTTTCAAGATGAATGTTTGTAATAAATAAGATACGATATATCATTTGATAAGTGATTAACTGCTAGTTACAGTATAGCACAGCACTTTATCTTCCTAGGTTTGTATAACCTTTATAACAATATCATAGTCTGTCTTTTATTACAGTTGGCCTGTTCGTCCTTATAGTACATGTGTTCATGGTTATCTATTCTACTAGATTTTAGAATATCTGAGAGTAGGACCTAGAATGATAAACACTACTCGAAGACACTTAAATGTAATATCTTACCACTTACAAAACACTTCTGTATTTAAGCAAGCAAACTGCAACCAAACTGGATTGCTCACATGATAAAACATGTCTGTCATTGTCCTGCTTCTTTGCTTTTGTTGATGATGTTTGCCTCTCTGCCTAATCCAATACTGGTATAGAATCCTTTACCCATAATGCTAAAATTTTGAGAACTCAGCAAAGTATTGCCATCAGAATTCACTCAACAGCAAAAAATGACCCAAACTAATTTAAAACTAAGTCTTAATTTATTCCATGTAGTGAGGATAGTCATACGTATAAAGCAGAAATATTAACATGTCTAAGGTGTCTAACTGCTCTAGGTCCAAAGGGGTTAGTATTAATATAAGAGATGGCACCATATTACCTCTCTAAAATTCTCAAAATACTGATTTCTGAGATACATCTGGTCCCAAGATTATAGATGATGGAATGTGGACCGATATCAACTCTTCAAAATACAATTCATATTGTGCTATAAAGCCTCCTTCCATGGCTGCTCTAAATTTCTCTCCTCCAGTTGTTAATACAATTAATTTAGTCGACCACATATTACACTAGACCATTATTCTACAACATTAAACTTGCATTTAAAATTTTTAGGGACTTCCCTGGTGGCACAATGGTTGGGACTTCACACTCCCAATGCAGGGGGTCTAGGTTCGATCCCTGGTCAGGGAACTAGATCCCACATGCATGCCACAACTAAGAGTTCGCATGCCACAACTAGAAAGCCAGCGAGCCACAACTAAGGAGCTGGTAAGCCACAACTAAGAAGGCTGCCTGCCGCAACTGAGACCCAGCACAGCCACATAAATATTTAAAAACATAAATAAATAAAATAAAATTTTTATAGTTATTTAATTCATTCTGTGTTTCTGCACTCTATCCTCTAGATTTATGCTGTCCAATATGGTAGCCAATAACCATATGTGACTACTAAGCCTTTGAAATGTGGTTATTCCAAACAGAGGTATGCTGTAAATACAAAATATACACCAGATATCAAAGACTTAGTATGAAAAAACAGAAGGTAAAATATATCTCTAATAATTTTATACTGATCATGTTGATAAATTTTATAAATGTTAGGGTAAACAAAATACATGTTTAAAATTAATCTCATCATAAAGAATTTAATGTGGTTACAATAAAATTTAAAATTGCACATGTGACTCACATAGTATTTCTATTGGATAGTGTTGCTATAGACCAACATTGTCCAAGAGAACTTCCTGCAATGATAGAAATATTCTGTATCTGCAGTGTCTAATATGATAGTCACTAACTACAGGTGGCTATTGAGCACATGAATAATAGTATAAATGGCCATATCTAAAGCTGCAAATACAAGTGAGGTGCTACAGAAGTGAAGCCCATAAATCATATCTACTAACCTTGGACAGAAAGCCAAATGCTTCGTAGTTACTGTTTCTCAATTGAACACTGATACAAGTCAATAGTTAGCAAAGGAACACCTACCTTGTTCAAGGTCCTCACAGCTGCATATCTCAAAGCTGGCTTAGGAGAACTACAGAAAAGCTGAAGAACTAGGAAAGAAAAAAGGTCATTGTGAACATAGCTCATTTCAACATATAGCACGTTTCTGAAAATACAGTACATGAAGAATCACATTCAAAATACGCATAAGGCAATTAGATGACAGCATCAAAAATTCACATGGGGCTTCCCTGGTGGCGCAGTGGTTGAGAGTCCGCCTGCCGATGCAGGGGATGCGGGTTCGTGCCCTGGTCCGGGAGGATTCCACATGCCGCGGAGCGGCTGGGCCCGTGAGCCATGGCCGCTGAGCATGCGTGTCCGGAGCCTGTGCTCCGCAATGGGAGAGGCCACAACAGTGAGAGGCCCGTGTACCGCAAAAAAAAAAAAGAAAAAAAAATTCACATGAAAAATACATCATCAAAAATAGAAAAAGTACTTTTTGTTGAGCTATAAAAACTTTAAATACAGGAAACAAAGTTTATTTTTTTCCTAAAAAAGTTAATAAACCCATTAATATCTGAATTTAAAGAGTAGGAATATTTATGGTTGTAAGAGTAAATGGGTTTTTTAAACATGGAGAACTGAAGGCATTAAAGTTACTTGTTTTCTAAGTAAAAACTTAAATTTTTTAATATGGGGAAATGATAACTTCAGAAAAAGAAATACAGTCACCCCTCCAAATCTGCAGGGGACTGGACCCCGGACCTTCCAGGACCCCTAGCAGATACCAAAATCTGGGGATGCTAAAGACCCTTCTATAAAATGGTGTAGCACAATCAGCCCTTGGTATCTGCAGGTTCCACATCTGAGGATTCAACCAACTGTGAATCGATTGGGTTGAATTGGTGGGATGTGGAACCCAAGGATATGGAGGTACAATTGTAACTAAAAAACAGTTAAAATAAACCATTTATGTATCAAAATGTAAAAACTACATATACAGAGCTAAGGTTCAAAATTACCTATTCTGTAGACCTATGGAACTTAAAACAAAAACATAAGAAAATAAACAAAAGCCAGTTATCAAATATACAACTAACCTGAAATAGCAGGTGCCAACTCCCTTGCAGTACAGTTAGGAAGATGGATGATAGCTGAAGCAGCTTCATAAATAACCATTTCATGTTTATTTCGCAAGCAGCTCTCAATGAAATCGAAGACTGGACTTTCATGGCTGACAATAAATATACACAGGCCATAATTAGATATCATAAAGAACAGAGGCAATGTGCATAGTGGCTAAAAGCACAGACAGGGGGACTTCCCTGGTGGCACAGTGGTTAAGACTCCATGCTCCCAATGCAGGGGACCTGGGTTCAATCCCTGGTCAGGGAATTAGATCCCACATGCATGCCGCAACTGAGAGTTCATATGCTACAACTAAGGAGCCTGTGTGCTGCAACTTAGGAGCCAGTGAGCCGCAACTAACAAGCCCACAAGCTGCAACTAACAAGCCCGCGAGCCGCAATTAAGACCTGGCGTGACGAAATAAATAAATTTTTTTTTTAAAAAAAGCAAAGACAGAATGAGAAGCACTTTTGGAATTATGAATGAAGGACCTCTGAAAATACACTCCTCCATAAAAGCAATGAGAATACTGGTGTAAATTTTCAAAATCAACTTTTTCAGCACTCTAGAAGTTAGCTGAAGGATTGCAACAATCCTAGGAACATTTATTCAAGAGGAACAGCTGAATCTTCATAAGAACAGTAAGCGTTCTGGTATTTTAACTTGGTCTATTTCATACCCTCTTCCCAGCTTCATGGTAGCCTTGGAAACCAGGGCCTCAGAACCATACTAGCTATGAAAGCCAGCAGCCTAGTAGCCACTGAAGGAGGCAGATGAATTTGGAGCACCATCAAAAGCCCTGTTCCTGGAGCACTGTCACTACTTGACCTGAATGATGCTCCTTAAAAAAGCCCCATTCATGAAGCTAATGTTTTGGCCGCACTACACAGCATGTGGGATCTCAGTTCCCCAACCAGGGGTTAAGCCCATGCACTCTGCAGTGGAAGTGTGGAGTCCAAACCACTGGACCACCAGGGAATTCCCCGAAGCGAATTTTTATTTCATCTAACTCTGAGAACATTCAGTGAGGAAAGCCCTATCCCCAGGAGGTTTGTCTCCCAAAAAACAGCAGCAATTGCTTAACACTGCAGTTGCCACAGGTACTGATTCTAGTTGGCACAAACAAGAGTCTGGCCAAAAAAACTTAAAAAGAAAATCTAAGAAATGAGATGCCCATAAGGGGCTTTAATTTCTGACATATTCCTGGGGATCTAGAAGGCTGTGCAAATACCCAGGTAAGAGCTTACGGAGCTCTAGCCTCTCACCCATGCTTGACTTTGAGTTTCTGCACAATTAGGAAGGGAAGACTAGGCACAGTTATGCATACCCCAACACACAAAATGCCCACTGAAAAAAAGATGGGAGACATGTTGGTCAAAAGCATTTAAGAAAATCTGTCAAATCATTATCCGAAGACTCAGCTAACCAAGCAGACTTCAGTAGCCACACATGACAAAGAATAAGGACTGCAGAGTTAGTCCAGGAAAGTCACTAAACAAACAACAATAACAAACAGCAACAAAAACAAACTCTGAGAATGGAAAAGGGGGAAATAAGATTGTCAGTTACCACAGTATATTAAATATCCAGTTTTTGACAAAAAGCTATGACACGCAAAGAAATAGTGAGGTATGGCCCATATATAGTGAAAAAATGCAGTCAATAGAAATTATTCTTTTTTTTTTGAAGAAACTTACGTTTTATTTTCAATTTCTTTTTTTTTTGAATATTCATTTATTTTTAATGACTTATTAGAACAAATACCTATAGATATCATTATATATATGATATATAAATTAATTATACAATATATCGTGTATTAATTATTAAAACATACTCTGGTAAATATTATATATTCAATATGAAACAGGAGGAAAGGGGGCAGGGCACAACCTTTAAAAGAATTACATAGCCCGAGGACACAACATAAACTGATTAGAACAAAATAGGTCCAAGATGGCGGACGAGTCTACTTCCACTAGACCTTGAGCCTCAGTATACACTCATTGTAACACATCAGCAAGCTAAGCGACACACCCACAGGTGCCACGACAGTTCCAAGGACGACCATAAAGGTCAAAAAGTGGGCGGTGGCTCAATTCCTAGAAATCCCCACCCCTTCCCCAAATTAGCTGGAATACTCCTCCCACTCATCAGCATATGAAATTACTCACCCCTATAAAACTAACAACCCCATACCCTGGTGCTGCCCTCGCCTTCTTTTTTTATTTTTTTTTATTTTTATTTTTTTTTATAGGTATACCTGGATTTAATTCTCACTTCTACCGCTTGGTAGCTGGATAGCCTTAGGCAAGTTTCATACCTCCCTGAAATTCACTTAATTCAGTCTGTAAAATGGCATAATAACTTATTATAGCATCCTTTTAGGAATTTTAAATCAGTTCTTGAAATAAAAGTACACAATATATAGACAAGTATGGATTCCTCAATAGATGTTTGACCTTTCATTTCTCCAGTATCCCACCCGCATCAAATAAAGAAAAATACTTTTTAAAATTTACGAATATTTCATTGTTGTAAAGTTAAAGCCATAAAAATAATCAAATGGCCTACTATCATACCGTTAGAAGAAAAAAAAAAAGGTGTTCATGAGAGTTCCATATTAGAATACAAGTTTTCCTTAGGCACCTGTTTATGTATGCTATTCTGCTCTTTACAATAAATAATTAAATTTAAAAGACTTAATTCCTCACTTTTAAGACCTTATTAGTTTACAAATTACATATTGACCTATGCTAAATTTTATACCGACCCATGCTAATGAATTCAGTACAGAAAACAAAAAACACTGCACTCAAGCAAACTACATATATATATATATATATATATATAAAACTTATATGAGAATTGCTACTCCAGCTTTCTTTTGGTTTCCATTTGCATGAAATACCTTTTTCCATCCCCTTACTTTCAGTCTGTATGTGTCTCTAGGTCTGAAGTGGGTCTCTTGTAGACAGCAAATATATGGGTCTTGTTTTTGTATCCATTCAGCCAATCTATGTCTTTTGGTGGGAGCATTTAGTCCATTTACATTTAAGGTAATTATCGATATGTGTGTTCCCATTCCCATTTTCTTAATTGTTTGGGGTTTGTTATTGTAGGTCTTTTCCTTCTTTTGTGTTTCTTGCCTAGAGAAGTTCCTTTAGCAGTTGTTGTAGAGCTGGTTTGGTGGTGCTGAACTCTCTCAGCTTTTGCTTGTCTGTAAAGGTTTTAATTTCTCCATCAAATCTGAATGAGATCCTTGCTGGGTAGAGTATTCTTGGTTGCAGGTTTTTCTCCTTCAACACTTTCAATATGTCCTGCCACTCCCTTCTGGCTTGCAGAGTTTCTGCTGAAAGATCAGCTGTTAACCTTATGGGGATTCCCTTGTGTGTTATTTGTTGTTTTTCCCTTGCTGCTTTTAATATGTTTTCTTTGTATTTAATTTTTGACAGTTTGATTAATATGTGTCTTGGCGTATTTCTCCTTGGATTTATCCTGTATGGGACTCTCTGTGCTTCCTGGACTTGATTAACTATTTCCTTTCCCATATTAGGGAAGTTTTCAACTATAATCTCTTCAAATATTTTCTCAGTCCCTTTCTTTTTCTCTTCTTCTTCTGGAACCCCTATAATTCGAATGTTGGTGCGTTTAATGTTGTCCCAGAGGTCTCTGAGACTGTCCTCAGTTCTTTTCATTCTTTTTTCTTTATTCTGCTCTGCAGTAGTTATTTCCACTATTTTATCTTCCAGGTCACTTATCCGTTCTTCTGCCTCAGTTATTCTGCTATTGATCCCATCTAGAGTACTTTTAATTTCATTTATTGTGTTGTTCATCGTTGCTTGTTTCATCTTTAGTTCTTCTAGGTCCTTGTTAACTGATTCTTGCATTTTGTCCATTCTATTGTCCATTCTATCTCCAAGATTTCGGATCAACCTTACTATCATTATTCTGAATTCTTTTTCAGGTAGACTGCCTATTTCCTCTTCATTTGTTAGGTCTGGTGGGTTTTTATCTTGCTCCTTCATCTGCTGTGTGTTTTTCTGTCTTTTCATTTTGCTTATCTTACTGTGTTTGTGGTCTCCTTTTTTGCAGGCTGAAGGTTCGTAGTTCCTGTTGTTTTTTGTGTCTGTCCCCAGTGGCTAAGGTTGGTTCAGTGGGTTGTGTCGGCTTCCTGGTGGAGGGTACTAGTGCCTGTGTTCTGGTGAATGAGGCTGGATCTTGTCTTTCTGGTGGGCAGGTCCACGTCTGGTGGTGTGTTTTGGGGTGTCTGTAGACTTATTATGATTTGGGGCAGCCTCTCTGCTAATGGGTGGGGTTGTGTTCCTGTCTTGCTAGTTGTTTGGCATAGGATGTCCAGCACTGTAGCTTGCTGGTCGTTGAGTGAAGCTGGGTGCTGGCGTTGAGATGGAGATCTCTCGGAGATTTTTGCTGTTTGATATTATGTGCAGCTGGGAGGCCTCTTGTGGACCAGTGTCCTGAAGTTGGCTCTCCCACCTCAGAGGCACAGCACTGACTCCTGGCTGCAGCACCAAGAGCCTTTCATCCACAGGGCTCCTTAATTTGGGATGATTCGTTGACTATTCAGGTATTCCACAGATGCAGGGTATATCAAGTTGATTGTGGAGCTTTAATCCGCTGCTTCTGAGGCTGCTGGGAGAGATTTCCCTTTCTCTTCTTTGTTCTCACAGCTCCCAGGGGCTCAGCTTTGGATTTGGCCCCGCCTGTGCGTGTAGGTCGCCGGAGGGCGTCTGTTCTTTGCTCAGACAGGACGGGGTTAAAGGAGCCGCTGATTCGGAGGCTCTGGCTCACTCAGGCCGGGGGGTAGGGAGGGTCACGGAGTGTGGGGCGGGCCTGCAGCGGCAGGGGCCTGCAGCGGCAGAGGCCGGCGTGACGTTGCAGCCTGAGGCGCGCCGTGCGATCTCCCAGGCGAGTTGTCCCTGGATCCTGGGACCCTGGCAGTGGCGGGCTGCACAGGCTCCCCAGAAGGGCGTGTGGCTAGTGACCTGTGTTCGCACACAGGCCTCCTGGTGGCGGCAGCAGCGGCCTTAGCGTCTCATGTCTGTCTCTGGGCTCCGCACTTTTAGCCGCGGCTCGCGCCCGTCCCTGGAGCTCTCTCAAGCAGCGTTCTTAATCCCCTCTCCTCGCGCACCAGGAAACAAAGAGGGACGTAAAAGTCTCTTGCCTCTTCGGCAGGTCCAGACTTTTCCCCGGACTCTCCCCCGGCTAGCCGCGGTGCACTAACGCCCTGCAGGCTGTGTTCACGCCGCCAACCTCAGTCCTCTCCCGGCGCTCCGACAAAAGCCGGAGCCTCAGCTCCCAGTCCCGCCCGCCCCGGCGGGCGAGCAGAAAAGCCTCTCGGCTGGTGAGTTCCGGTCGGCCCGATCCTCTGCGCTGGAATCTGTCCGCTTTGCCCTCCGCACCCCTGTTGCTGTGCTCTCCTCCGCGGCTCCCAAGCTCCCCCACTCCGCCTCCCGAAGTCTCCACCCGCGAAGGGGCTTCCTAGTGTGTGGACACTTTTCCTCCTTCACAGCTCTCTCCCGCTAGTGCAGGACCCGTCCCTATCCTTTTGTCTCTGTTTAGTTTTTTCTTTTGCCCTAACCAGGTACGTGGGGGGTTCCTTGCCTTTTGGGAGGTCTGAGGTCTTCTGCCAGCGTTCAGTAGGTGCTCCGTAGGAGTTGTTCCACGCGTAGATGTATTTCTGGTGTATCTGTGGGGAGGAAGGTGATCTCCGCGTCTTACTCTTCCGCCATCTTCCCGGAAGTCCAGAAATTATTCTTGAGGGAGCCCAGATGTTGGATGTACTAGGCAAAGCCTTTAAGGCAACTAATATAAATATGTTCAAAGAAGCAAAAGAAACCATATCTAAAGAATTAAAGGGAATTAAAAAGTTAAAGGCATGACAATCATGCCTCACCCAAGAGAGAGTATCAATAAAGAGGAAAAAATGAGTTGTTTGTTTTTTTAAAGGAACCAAATAGAAACTCTGGATTTGGAAAGTGCATAACTAGAATAAAAATTTCAAATCTGCTCAGATAAAAGAACAAGTACCTACAATATGCTGCCTACAAGAGACTCACTTTAGGGCAAAAGTCACACATAGATTGAAAGTGAGGGGATGGAAAAAGATATTTCATGCAAATGGAAACAATAAGAAAGCAGGGGTAGCGATATTCATATCAGACAAAACAGACTTTAAAACAAAGTCCAAAAAGAAAGACAAAGAAGGACACTATATAATGATAAAGGGATTAATACAAGAAGAGGACATTACACTTGTTAACATATATATGCACCCAATGTAGGAACACCTAAATATACAAAATAAATACTAACAGACATAAAGGGAGAAATTGACAGGAATACAATAATAGTAGGAGACTTTAACACCCCATTGACATCAATGGACGATCTTTCAGACAGAAAATCAATAAGGCAAGAGAGATCCTAAATGACACAACAGAACAGATGTACTTAATTGGTATCTACAGGACACTTCATCCAAAAAAAAACAAAAACAAAAAACAAACAAAATACACATTCTTTTCAAGTGCTCATGGAACATTCTCTAGGATAGACCACACACGAGGACACAAAACAAGCCTCAATGAATTTAAGAAGACAGAAATTATTTCAAGCATCTTTTCTGACCACAACAGTATCAAACTAGAAATCAACCACAGAAAGAAAAATGGGAAAAAAAAAATCACACGGAGACTAAACAACATCCTACTAAAAAACCAATGAGTCAACAATGAAATCAAAGAGGAAATCAGAAAATACCTCGAGACAAACGACAATGAAAACACAACCTTACAAAAATCTATGCGATGCAGCAGAAGTAGTTCAAAGAGGGAAATTCAGAGCGATACAGGCCTTTCTTGAGCGACAAGTAAAATCTCAAGCAAATAACCTAACCTACCACCTAAAAGTATTAGAAAAAAGAAAAATAAACAAAAGCCAAAGTCATTAAAAGGAAGGAAATAATAAAGATCAGAGAGGAAATAAATAAAATAGAGATCAAAACAACAATAGAAAAGCTTGATAAAACCAAGAGCTGGTTTTTTTGAAAGGATAAACAAAATCGACAAACCTCTAGCCAGGCTAACAAGAAGAAAAGAGAGAAGACCCAAATAAACAAAATAAGAAATGAGAAATAACAACCAATACTGCAGAAATACAAAAAGTCATAAGAAAATACTATGAACAGTTATAAGCCAACAAATTGAACAACCGAGAAGAAACAGAAAAGGTTCTAGAAACAGCCAGAATTGAATCAAGAAGAAACATAATTTGAACAGACCAATCACTAGAAGTGAAATAGAATCTGTAATAAAAAACAAACAAAAAAACTAAAAAAACTCCCCACAAACAAAATCCAGGACCAGATGGCTTAACTGGGGAATTCAACCAAACATACAAAGAGGAACGTATACCTATCCTTCTCAAATTATTCCAAAAGATTTAAGAGGAGGAAACACTCCCAAAGTCAGTTCATGCAGCCACCATCACCCTGATACCAAAAAGAAAGACACTACAAAAAAAAAGAAAATTACTGGCCAATATCTTTGACAAATAGAGATGCAAAAGTCCTCAACAAAATTTAAGCAAGCCAACTCCAACAACACATATAAAGGATCATACACCATGATCAAGTTGGATTCTTACCAGGGTCACAAAGATGGTTCAACATATGCAAATCAATCAACGTGATATACCACATCAACAAAAGAAACGACAAAAACCACATGATCATCTCAATAGATATAGAAAAAGCATGTGATAAAATTCAACATCCATTCACGATGAAAACTCTCACTGAAGTGGGTATAGGGGAAATACATCTCAATAGAAACCATTTATGACAAACCCAGAGCCAACACAATACTCAACAGTGAAAAGCTGAAAGCCTTCCCACTAAATTCTGGAACAAGACAAGGGTGCCCACTCTTACCACTGCTATTCAACATATTTTTGGAAGTCCTAGCCTCAGCAACCAGACAAGAAAAAGAAATAAAAGGTATCCAAATTGGAAGGGAAGAGGTAAAATTGTCATTATATGCAGATGACACAATACTCTATACAGAAAACCCTAAAGACTCCACACAAAAACTATTAGAACTAATAAATGAATTCAGCAAGGTAGCAGGGTACAAGATTAATATACAGAAATCTGCTGCATTTCTTTACAGTAACAATGAAATATCAGAAAGTAAAAAAAAAAAAGTTTAAAATCGCACTAAACACACACAAACACACACAAAAACACAGGAATAAACCTAACCAAGGAGGTGAAAGACCTATATGCTGATAACTCTAAAACACTGATAAAGGAAACTGAAGATGATTCACAGAAATGAAAAGATATCCCATGCTCTTGGATTGGAAGAATTAATATTATTAAAATGGCCATACTACTGAAAGCAATCTACAGATTTAATGCTATATCTATCAAATTACCCATGACAGTTTTCACAGAACTAGAACAAATAATCCTAAAATTTATATGGAATCACAGAAGGCCCCGAATTGGCAAAGCAATTCTGAGGAAAAAGAACAAAGCTGGAGGTATAACTCTCCCAGACTTCAGACGATACTACAAAGCTACACTAATCAAAATACTGTGGTATTGGCACAAAAGCAGACATATAGATCAATGCAACAGAATAGAGAGCCCAGAAACAAACCCATACAATTAATCTCCAGCAAAGGAGGCAAGAATATACGATGGAGAAAACACAGTGCCTTCAGCAAATGGTGCTGGGAAAGCTGGACAGCTATTTGTAAATCAATGAAATTAGAACACTCCTTCACATCATATATAAAAATAAACTCAAAATGCTTTAAAGACACATATAGGATGTGACACCGTAAAACTCCTAGAAGAGAAGACAGGCAAAACATTCTCTGACATAAATAGTAGCAATATTTTCTTAGACTAGTCTCCCAAGGCAAAAGAAAAAAAAACCAAAAATAAACAAATGGGACCCAATCAAACTTAAAAGCTTCTGCATAGCAAAGGAAACCATCAACGAAATGAAAATACAACCTATAGAATGTGAGAAAATATTTGCAAACAATGTGACTGACAAGGGGTTAATTTCCAAAATATACAAACAGCTCATAAAACTCAATATCAAAAAAACAAACAACCCAATCAAAAAATGAGCAGATGACATAGACATTTTTCCAAAGAAGATATACAAATGGCCAACATGCATATGAAAAGATGGTCAATATCACTAATTAAATGCAAATCAAAACCACAAGGAGGTATTGCTTTACACCACTCAGAATGGCTATCATCAAAAAGTCTATAAATAGGGCTTCCCTGGTGGTGCAGTGGTTCAGAGTCCGCCTGCCGATGCAGGGGACATCGGTTCATGCCCCAGTCTGGGAAGATCCCACATGCCGCGGAGGAGCTGGGCCCGTGAGCCATGGCCGCTGAGCCTGCGCGTCCAGAGCCTGTGCTCCACAACTGGAGAGGCCACAGCAGTGAGAGGCCCGTGTACCGCAAAAAAAAAAAAAAGTCTATAAATAATAAATGCTGGAGAGGGTGTGGAGAAAAGGGAACCCTCCTACACTGTTGGTGGGAATGTAAACTGGTGCAACCAGTAAGTAGGGAAAACAGTATGGAGGTTCCTTAAAAAACTAAAAATAGAGCTACCAAATGATCCAGCAATCCTATTCTTGGGCATATAACCAGAAAAGACAAAAACTCTAATTCGAAAAGATACATGCACCCCAATGTTCATAGCAGCATTATTTACAACAGCCAAGACATGGAAGCAACCTAAGTATCCATCAACAGATGAATGGATAAAGAAGAGGTAATATGCATATATATATAATAAACACACACACACACACACACACACACACACGATTACCCAGCCATAGAAAAGAATGAATCACTTTGCTGTACACCTGAAACACAGTAGTGTAAATCAACTGTACTTCAATTTTTAAAAAACTGAGAGAGTTCAGAAACAACTTTTAAAAAATTCAAATCTGCAATTCAACAGCTGATTTGCACTGACAGTAGAAAAAGCCAGAAAACTTGAGGATAGGTTAAACTGAGATAATCTAGCTGAGGAAAATAAAGAATGAAGGAAAAAAAAACCAGAGCCTTGGAGACCTATGGAATATAGCTAAGTGTACCAACATTTTCATGATAGGAGTCCCAGAAGGAAAGGAGAGAGACAAAGGGACAAAAGGAATAGCCTGAGAAATAATGACCAAAAACTACCAAAATTTGTTAAAAATATTAATCTACACACTTGAGAAGCTCAACAAATCCCAAGTTGGAAAAATAAAAAAAGATCCACATATAGACACACCATAATCAAAGTGCTGAAAGCATAAGACAAAGAGAAAATCTTGACAGAAGCAAGATAAAAGCTACTCATCACATTGTACAGGGGAGCAACAATACAATTAGTGGCTTTTCACCTGAAACAATGAAATAGAGAATGCCATATTCAAAGTGTTGAAATAAAAAGATAAAAATTCTCTATCCAGCAGAACTATGTTCCAAAAATGAAGGCTAATAAAAGGACATTCCCAGATAAGCAGTGACTGAGACAATGTATTGCTAACATACCTGATTTATAAAAAATACTAAACGAAGTCTGTTAAACTGAAAGACTGACTCCAGTGACATGAATAATCAATGAGAAATAAAGTGCACCAGAAATGGTAAATATGTGAGTTAATATAAATTATTCTACAAATAATTTTTTTCATTTCTCTTAACTAAAGGACATAAAATTGTATAAAAATAATTATAACACTGCATTATTGGATAATGCACATACATGTAATATACATGACAATAATAGCAAACAGGAGCAGGGAGAGAACAGAACTATACTGGAGCAAAGATTCTATATTTTACGAAAATTAAATTAGCCTTAATCTGAAGTAGATCATGGTAAATTAAAATGCATATTCTAATTCCCAGGGAAACAACTTTTTTTTCTTTTTTTGCGGTACGCGGGCCTCTCATTGCTGTGGTCTCTCCCGTTGCAGAGCACAGGCTCCGGACGTGCAGGCCCAGCGGCCATGGCCCACGGGCCTAGCCGCTCCGTGGCATGTGGGATCCTCCCAGACCGGGGCACGAACCCACGTCCCCTACATCGGCAGGCAGACCGCCAACCACTGCACCACCAGGGAAGCCCGAGAAACAACTTTTTAAACAGTAAAAATATTGACAGAGAAATTAAAATGATTCAATGAAAATTTTATTTAACACAAAAGAAGGCAGTCAAAGAGGAAGAGAGGAACAAAATAGACACTTCTATAGAAAAAACAGCAAAATGGCGAAGGTAAATACAACCATGTCAATAATTATATTAAATATGAAAGGTCTAAACACCCCAACCAAAAGATAGAGATTGCCAGACAGGATAAAAAAGCAAAATCAAACTATGTGCCGTCTACAAGAGATACACATTAGATTCAAAGATACAAATGAGATGAAAGTAAAATGATGGCAAAAGATATGCCATGCAAACTAATCGTAAGAGATCAGGAGTGGCTATATTAATATCACACAGAGAATTTAAGACAAAATATTACAAGAAACAAAAAGAGACATAATGAGAAGCTGCTCAATACATCAGGATGATATAACAGTGATAAACATATACACACTTAACAACAGAGCCTCAAAATATATGAAACAAAACTTAACACTAGGGCTTCCCTGGTGGTGCAGTGGTTGGGAGTCTGCCTGCCAGTGCAGGGGGCGTGGGTTCGTGCCCCGGTCCGGGAGGATCCCATGTGCCGCAGGGCGGCTGGGCCCATGAGCCATGGCCACTGGGTTGCGCGTCCAGAGCCTGTGCTCCGCAACAGGAGGGGCCGCAGCAGTGAGAGGCCCGCGTACCGCAAAAAACAAAAACAAAACAAAAAAACTTAACACTAAAGGAGAAATAGATCTTTTAACAATAAGAGCTGGAGATGTCTATACCTACCCAATAGCTGATAGAACAACTAGACAAAATCATCAAGGATATAGAGGACCTGAACAATTTAATTCCTCAACTCAACCTAGAACATTCAACCCAGTGACTATAAAATACATTCTTTTCAAGTGCATATGGACAGTTCTCAAAGACAGATTAAATGCCAGTCATAAAATAAGTCTCAATACATTTAAAAGGATAGAAATCATCAAAGCATATTCCCCAGCCACGACTGAAGTAAATTATAAATTAGCAACAGAAAATAAAGGAAATCCCCAATATTTGGAAATTAAACAACTTATTTCTAAGTAACCCATGTATCCAGAATAAATCAAATGGAAAACAAGAAAAAATCTGAAACAGAATGACAACAAAAACACAGTAAATCAAAATTTATGAGATGTAGCCAAAACAATGCTTGGAGGTAAATTTATAGCTCTAAACACCTATACCAGAAAAGAAGAAAGGTCTCAATTCAGTAACCTAAGTATCCACAATAAAGAAATTAGAAAAAGAAGAGTAAACCAAGTCCACAGCAAGAAGAAAGTAAATAAAGATCAGAGAAAAGATCGATGGACTAGAATGCAGAAAAATAACAATAAAAAAAATGAACGAAACACAAAGCTAGTTCTTTGGAAAAATTCAACAAAATTGACAAACCTTTAGCTAGACTAAACAAGGAAAAAAAAAAGCGAAGAATACAAATTACCAAAATCAGGAATGAAGTAAAGGACAACACTACTGACCCTAAAGGAATTTAAATGATTATAAGAGAATACTATAAACAACTATATGCCAACAAATTAGATAACTTAGATGAAATGGCAAAATCCCTAGAAATACCAAACTACCAAACCTGACTTACAAAGAAATATAGAATCTAAACAGACCTATGAGTTAGTTACTTAAAATCTTCCCTCAAGGGCTTCCCTGGTGGCGCAGTGGTTGAGAGTCTGCCTGCCGATGCAGGGAACACGGGTTCGTGCCCCGGTCCGGGAAGATCCCACATGCCACGGAGCAGCTGGGCCCGTGAGCCATGGCCACTGAGCCTGCACGTCCGGAGCCTGTGCTCCACAACTGGAGAGGCCACAGCAGTGAGAGGCCCGTGTACCGCAAAAAAACCCAAAAACTTCCCTCAAAAAAAGCAAAGGTCACAACAGCTTCATTGGTTAATTCTATCAAATATTTAAGAAATAATACCAATCCTTCACAAACTCTTTTATAACATAAATGAGGGTACACTAACTCCCAGCTAATGATGTGATGCCATTATTACCTGGATAACAAAGCCTGACAAATTCTCAGAAAACAACAGACCAATATCCCTCCTGACATAGACATATGAACTCCTTAACAAATTATCAGCAACCTGAATCCACCAATACATAAAAAGAATTATATATCATAATCAAGTAGCATTTTTCCCAAGAATGCAAACAAAATTGATTTAACATCAGAAAATCATGAGGACCTTCAAAATGGCAGAGGAGTAAGACGTGGAGATCACCCTCCTCCCCACAAATACATCAAAAATACATCTACATGTGTAACAACTCCTACTGAACACTGGCAGAAGACCTCAGACTTCCCAAAAGGGTACAGAAGCTCTCAGGCGACCTAAACGCAGAGGGAGGGCCAAATCCAAAGCTGAACCCCAGGAGCTGTGTGAACAAAGAAGAGAAGGGGAAATTTCTCCTAGAAGCCTCAGGAGCAATAAACTTGATGTACCCTGCATCTGTGGAAAACCTGAATAGACAACGAATTATCCCAAAATTGAGGTGGTGGACTTTGGGAGCAACTGTAGAATGGGGTTTGCTTTCGGCATCTAATTTGTTTCTGATTTTATGTTTATCTTAGTTTAGTATTTAGAGCTTATTATCATTGGTAGATTTGTTTATTGATTTGGTTACTCTCTTCCTTTTATATATATATATTTTTTTTATGTAGATATATATATTTTTTTTCCTTTTTCTCTCTTTGTGAGTGTGTATGTGTGTATGCTTCTTTCTGTGATTTTGTCTGTATACCTTTGCTTTTACCATTTGTCCTAGGGTTCTGTCTGTCCACTTTTTTTTTTTAGCATAGTTTTTACTGCTTGTTATCATTGGTGGATTTGTTTATTGGTTTGGTTGCTCTCCTTTTTTTTAATTACTTTTTTATTTTTAATAATTTTTTATTTTAATAACTTTATTTTATTTTTTCTTTCTTTCTTTTTCTTTCTCCCTTTTCTTCTGAGCTGTGTGGCTGACAGGGTCTTGGTGCTCTGGCCGGGTGTCAGGCCTGAGCCTCTTATGTGGGAGCGCCAAGTTCAGGACATTGGACCACCAGAGACCTCCCAGCCCCATGTAATATCAAACAGCGAAAGCTCTCCCAGAGATCTCCATCTCAACGCTAAGACCCAGCTCCACTCAACGACCAGCAAGCTACAGGTCTGGACACCCCATACCAAACAACTAGCAAGACAGGAACACAACCCCACCCATTAGCAGAGAGGCTGCCTAAAATCATAATAAGATCACAGACACCCCAAAACACACCACCAGACGCGATACTGCCCACCAGAAAGACAAGATCCAGCCTCATCCACCAGAACACAGGCACCAGTCCCCTCCACCAGGAAGCCTACACAACCCACTGGACCAACCTTACCCACTGGGGGCAGACACCAAAAACAATGGGAACAACGAATCTGCAGCCTGGGAAAAGGAGATTCCAAGCGCAGTAAGTTAAGCAAAATGAGAAGACAGACAAATACACAGCATATGAAGGAGAAAGGTAAAAACCCACCAGACCAAACAAATGAAGAGGAAATAGGCAGTCTACCTGAAAAATAATTCAGAGTAATGATAGCAAAATGATCCAAAATCTTGGAAATAGAATGGAGAAAATACAAGAAAAGTTTAACAAGGACCTGGAAGAACTAAAGAGCAAACAAACAATGATGAACAACACAATAAATGAAATTTAAGATTCTCTAGAAGGAATCAATAGCAGAAAAACTGAGGCAGAAGAATGGATAAGTGACCTGGAATATAAAATAGTGGTAATTACTACCACAGAGCAGAAATAAAGAAACAAGAACGAAAAGAATTGGGGACAGTCTCAGAGACCTCTGGGACAACATTAAACGCACCAACATTCAAATTATAGGGGTCCCAGAAGA
Source organism: Orcinus orca (assembly GCF_937001465.1). NCBI lineage: Eukaryota > Metazoa > Chordata > Mammalia > Artiodactyla > Delphinidae > Orcinus > Orcinus orca. Next base: position 21,779,711 of record NC_064567.1, on the reverse strand, counting down.
AGAAGAGAAAAAGAAACAGAGTGGGAAGATATTTGAAGAGATTATAGTTGAAAACTTCCCTAATATGGGAAAGGAAATAGTCAATCAAGTCCAAGAAGCACAAAGAGTCCCATACAGAATAAATCCAAGGAGAAACACGCCAAGACTCATATTAATCAAACTATCAAAAATTAAATACGAAGAAAAAATATTAAAAGAGAAAATCAACAAATAACATACAAGGGAATCCCCATAAGGTTAACAGCTGATTTCTCAGCAGAAACTCTGCAAGCCAGAAGGGTGTGGTAGGACATACTTAAAGTGATGAAAAGGAAAAACCTACAACCAAGATTACTCTATCCAGCAAGGATCTCATTCAGATTCAATGGAGAAATTAAAACCTTTACAGCCAAGCAAAAGCTAAGATAATTCAGCACCACCAAACCAGCTTTACAACAAATGCTAAAGGAACTTCTCTAGGCAGGAAACACAAAACAAGGAAAAGACCTACAATAACAAACCCAAAACAATTAAGAAAATGGTAATAGCAACATACATATCGATAATTACCTTAAAGGTAAATGGATTAAATGCTCCAACCAAAAGACATAGACTGGCTGAATGGATCCAAAAACAAGACCCATATATTTGCTGTCTACAAGAAACCCATTTCAGACCTAAGGACACATACAGAATGAAAATGCGGGAATGGAAAAAGAAATTCCATGTAAATGGAAATCAAAAGAAAGCTGGAGTAGCAATTCTTGTATCAGACAAAATAGACTTTAAAATAAAGAGTATTACAAGAGACAAAGAAGGACACTACATAATGATCAAGGGATCAATCCAAGAAGGAGATATAACAGTTGTAAATATTTATGAACCCAACATAAGAGCACCTAAATACATAAGGCAAATGCTAACAGCCATAAAAGGGGCAATCAATCAGTAACACAATAATAATAGGGGACTTTAACACCCCACATTCACCAAGGGACAGATCATCCAAAATGAAAATAAATAAGGAAACACAAGCTTTAAATGATACATTAGGGCGTCCCTGGTGATGCAATGGTTGGGAGTCCGCCTGCCGATGCAGGGGACGCAGGTTCATGCCCCGGTCCGGGAGGGTCCCGTGTGCCGCGGAGTGGCTGGGCCTGTGAGCCATGGCCGCTGGGCCTGCGCACCCGGAGCCTGTGCTCCACAGCGGGAGAGGCCACAACAGTGAAAGGCCTGCATACCACAAACAAACAAAAAACAATAAAAAAAATGATACATTAAACAAGATAGACTTAATTGATATTTATAGGACATTCCATCCAGAAACAACAGAATACACGTTCTTCTCAAGTGCTCATGGAACATTCTCCAGGATAGATCATATCTTGGGTCACAAATCAAGCCTTGGTAAATTTAGGAAAACTGAAACCGTATCAAGTATCTTTTCTGACCACAATGCTATGAGACTAGATATCAATTACAGGAAAAAAAATCTGTAAAATAATACAAACACATGGTGGCTAAACAATACACTACTAAATAACCAAGAGATAACTGAATAAATCAAAGAGGAAATCAAAAAATACCTAGAAACAAATGACAATGAAAACACGATGACCCAAAACCTATGGGATGCAGAAAAAGCAGTTCTAAGAGGGAAGTTTATAGCAATACAATCCTACCTCAAGAAACACCTCAAATAAAGAACCTAACCTTACACCTAGAGCAATTAGAGAAAAGAGAACAAAAAAACCCCAAAGTTAGCAGAAGGAAAGAAATCATAAAGATCAGATCAGAAATAAATGAAAAAGAAATGAAGGAAACGATAGCAAAGATCAATAAAACTAAAAGCTGGTTCTTTGAGAAGTTAAACAAAATTGATAAACCATTAGCCAGAATCACAAAGAAAAAAAGGGAGAAGACTCAAATCAACAGAATTAGAAATGAAAAAGGAGAAGTAACAACTGACACTGCGGAAATACAAAGGATCATGAGAGATTACTACAAGCAACTAAATGCCAATAAAATGGACAACCTAGAAAAAATGGACAAATTCTTAGAAAATCACAACCTTCTGAGACTGAACCAGGAAGAAACAGCAAATATAAACAGACCAGTCACAAGCACTGAAATTGAAACTGTGATTAAAAATCTCTTCCAACAAACAAAAGCCCAGGACCAGATGGCTTCACAGGTGAATTCTATCAAACATTTAGAGAAGAGCTAACACCTATCCTTCTCAAACTCTTCCAAAATATAGCAGAAGGAGGAACACTCCCCAACTCATTCTACGAGGCCACCATCACCCTGATACCAAAACCAGACAAAGATGTCACAGAAAAGAAAACTACAGGCCAGTATCACTAACAAACACAGATGCAAAAATCCTCAACAAAATACTAGCAAACAGAATCCAACAGCACATTAAAAGGCTCATGCACCATGATCAAGTGGGGTTTATGCCAGGAATGCAAGGATTCTTCAATATACGCAAATCAATCAATGTGATACACCATATTAACAAAGTAAAGGAGAAAAACCACATGATCATCTCAACAGACACAGAAAAAGCTTTTGACAAAATTCAACACCGGTTTATAATAAAAACCCTCCAGAAAGTGGGCAGAGAGGGAACTTACCTCAAAATAATAAAGGCCATATGGTGAAAAACTGAAAGCATTTCTACTAAGATCAGGAACAAGACAAGGTTGACCACTGTCATCACTATTATTCAACATAGTTTTGGAAGTTTTAGCCACAGCAATCAGAGAAGAAAAAGAAATAAAAGGAATCCAAATTGGAAAAGAAGTAAAACTGTCACTGTTTGAAGATGACATGATACTATACATAGAGAAGCCTAAGGATGCCATCAGAAAACTACTAGAGCTAATCAATGAATTTGGTAAAGTAGTAGGATACAAAATTAATGCACAGAAATCTCTTGCATTCCTATACACTAATGATGAAAAATCTGAAAGAGAAATTAAGGAAACACTCCCATTTACCATTGTAACAAAAAGAATAAAATACCTAGGAATAAATCTACCTAAGGAGACAAAAGACCTGTATGCAGAAAACTGTAAGACACTGATGAAAGAAATTACAGATGATACAAACATATGGAGAGATATACCATATTCTTGGATTGGAAGAGTCAACATTGTGAAAATGACTATACTACCCAAAGCAATCTACAGATTCAACGCAATCCCTAGCAAACTACCAACGGCATTTTTCACAGAACTAGAACAAAAATTTCACAATCTGTATAGAAACACAAAAGACCCCGAATACCCGAAGCAACCGTGAGAAAGAAAAATGGAGCTGGAGGAATCAGGCTCCCGGACTTCAGACTATACTACAAAGCTACAGTAATCAAGACAGTATGGTACTGGCACAAACACAGAAATATAGATCAATGGAACAGGAGAGAAAGCCCAGAGATAAATCACGCACATATGGTCACCTTATCTTTGATAAAGGAGGCAAGAATATACAATGGAGAAAAGGCGACCTCTTCAATAAGTGGTGCTAGGAAAACAGGACAGCTAAATGTAAAAGAATGAAATTAGAACACTCCCTAACACCATACACACAAAAAAACCTCAAAATGGATTAAAGACCTAAATATAAGGCCAGACACTATAAATCTCTTAGAGGAAAACACAGGCAGAACACTCTATGACATAAATCACAGCAAGATCCTGTTTGACCTACCTCCTAGAGAAAGATAAATAAAAACAAAAATAAACAAATGGGACCTAATGAAACTTAAAAGCTTTTGCACAGCAAAGGAAACCATAAACAAGACAACCCTCAGAATGGGAGAAAATATTTGCAAACGAAGCAACTGACAAAGGATTAATCTCCAAAATATACAAGCAGCTCATGCAGCTCAATATCAAAAAACAACCCAATCCAAAAATGGGCAGAAGACCTAAATAGACATTTCTCCAAAGAAGATATACAGATTGACAACAAACACATGAAAGGATGTGCAACATCACTACTCATTAGAGAAATGCAAATCAAAACCACAATGAGCTATCACCTCACACCAATCAGAATGACCATCATCAGAAAATCTACAAACAATAAATGCTGGAGAGGGTGTGGAGAAAAGGGAACCCTCTTGCACTGTTGAGGGGAACGTAAATTGATACAGCCACTATGGAGAACAGTATGGAGGTTCCTTAAAAAACTAAAAATAGAACTACCATATGACCCAGCAATCCCACTACTGGGCATATACCCTGAGAAAACCATAATTCAAGAAGAGTCATGTACCACAATGTTCATTGCAGCTCTATTTACAATAGCCAGGACATGGAAGCAACTTAAGTGTCCATCGACAGATGAATGGATAAAGAAGATGTGGCACATATATACAATGGAATATTACTCAGCCATAAAAAGAAACGAAATTGAGTTATTTGTAGTGAGGTGGATGGACCTAACGTCTGTCATATAGAGTGAAGTAAGTCAGAGAGAGAAAAACAAATACCGTATGCTAACACATATATGTGGATTCTAAAAAAAAAAAAAAATGGTTCTGAAGAACCTAGGGGCAGGACAGGAATAAAGATGCAGATGTAGAGAATGAACTTGAGGACACGGGGAGTGGGAAGGGTAAGCTGGGAAGAAGTGAGAGAGTGGCATAGCTAGTGGGAAGCAGCCACATAGCACAGGGAGATCAGCTCCATGCTTTGTGTCCACCTAGAGGGGTGGGATAGGGAGGGTGGGAGGGAGACGCAAGAGGGAGGAGATATGGGGATACATGTATATGTATAGCTGATTCACTGTTATACAACAGAAACTAACATACCATTGTAAAGCAATTATACTCCAATAAAGATGTTAAGAAAAACAAAACGAACAAACAAACAAACAACCTGATTTAAAAATGGGCAGAAGTACAGAATGGTCATTATTCCAAAGAAGACATACAGATAGCCAACAGGCACATGTAAAGATGCTCAACATCACTAGTTATCAGAGAAATGCAAATCAAAACCACAATGAGATATCAGCTCATACTTGCCATAACAGACATCATTAAACAGTCCACAAATAACAAATGCTGTGGAGAATGGTGTGGAGAAAAGGGAACCCTCCTACACTGTTGGTGGGAATATAAATTGGTGCAGCCACTACGGAAAACAATATGGAGACTCCTCAGAAAACTAAAAACAGAACTACCATGTGATCCAGCAATTCCACTCCTGGGGATATATTCAAAGAAAAGGAAAACGTTAATTCAAAAAGATATATGCACCCCAGTGTTCACAGCAGCATTATTTACAACAGCCAAAATATTGAAGCAACCTAAGTGTCCATCAACAGATGAATGGATAAAGAATATGTCGTATATATACACAATGGAACACCACTCGGCCATAAAAATAAATGAAATTTTACTGTTTGCAACAACATGGATGAACTTGGAGGATACTATGCTAAGTGAAATAAGTCAGACAGAGAAAGACAAATACTGTATGATATCACTTATATGTGGAATCTAAAAAATAAAACTAGTGAATATAACAAAAAAGAAAAAGACTCACAGATATAGAGAACAAACTAGTGGTTACCAGTAGGGAGAGGGAAGGGGGAGTGGCAAAATAGGGGTAGGAGAGTAAGAGACACAAACTATTATTCATAAAATAAGCTACAAGGATATATTGTGCAGCACAGGTAATACACACAAGATTTGATAATGACTAGAAATGGAGTATAACCTTTAAAAATTGTGAATCACTATGTTGTACACCTGAAACTTATATAATATTGTAAATCAACTCTACCTCAATTTTAAAAAAGGAAAAAGAAAAAAGAAAATCACTTTGTGTTACATACCAAATTAATAATAAAAAGGACAGAAACCACATGATCATCTTAACAGGTACAGAAAAAGCAGTCAACAAAATCTAACACCGATTTATGATAAATACTCTCAAAAAGGCTAGAGAATGAAGGGAATCCCCTCAAACTGATAAAGGGCATCTTCATAAAATCCATGGTTAACGTCATGCTTAATGCTTTCCCCTTAAGATCAGGGACAAGGCAAGGATATCTGCTTTCACCACTTCTATTCAACATTGTACTGAAGGTTCAAGATGGTACAATTAGGAAAAAAAGAAATTAAAGACATCTAGTTTGGAAAGGAAGAAGTAAAACTGTATTTGTTCTCAGATGACATGATCCTGTACATGAAAATCCCAAGGAATATAACACACACACACACACACACACACACAAATGGAACAAATAAATGACCATATCAAGGTTACAGGATACAAGATCAACACGTGAAAATCAACAATCAACTGCTGATTTCTATATATTGGCAACAATTAATCCAAAACAAAATTAACAGAACAATTCCATTCACAGCAGCATCAGAAAGAGTAAAATACTTAGAAATAAATTTAATAAAAGCAATGCAAGACTTTTACACTGAAAACTACAAAACCCTGCTGAGAAATCTAAATAAATGGAGAAACAATTTCTGTTCATGGACTGGAAGACTAGATATTGTCAAGATGGAAATTCTCCCAAACTGATTTATCCAAAATAGATCTATTCTATTCAATGCGATCCCTATCAAAATGCCAGCAGGCTTTTTGTTGTAGAAATTCAAAGCTGATCCTAAAATTATATGGAAATATAAAGGACCCAGAATAGTCAAAACAATTTTCAAAAAACTAAATATAGCAAACATTGACAGATCTGAAGGGAAAAGAGAGCAATTCAGTAATAGTAGAAGACTTCAATACCCCACTTTCAATAATGGATAAAACATCCAGACAGAAAATCAATAAGGAAGCAGTGGGCTGGAACTACATTGACCTAACAGATATATACAGAACTTTTTGCCCAACAGCAGCAAAATACACATTCTTCTCAAGTGCACAGGGAATGTTCTCCAGAATAGATCACGTTAGGTAACAAGTCTTAACAAATTCAAGAAGATTAAAATCATACCAAGTATCTTTTTCAACCACAATGGGATGAAATTAGAATTAACAAAAGGAAAACTGGAAAATTCACAAACATACGAAAATTAAACAACACACTCTTGAACAACCAATGGGTCAAAGAAGAAATCAAAAGAGAAATTAGAAAATACCTTCGTACAAACAAAAACACAGCATACCAAAACTTATGGGATGCAGTAAAAGCAGTACTAAGAGGGAAGTTCATAGCAAAAACTGTAATTTTTTTAAAGGCCAACTATAATACTGGACATACAAAATCAAAAATAATTGCCAGAGAAATTCTGAAAATTAATAAATGAGTTTAACAAGTGCGGAGTATGGTCATTTTGTCCAAAACTGATCTTCTGGCCACTCAGAAAAGAAGCTGGATTCCTATGAACTTCCATAACAACTGGACTCAGCTAAACGTGTAATCGATTCTGGTCACCCACAAAGCTTGGGACTCAAGCTCCTTCCTATCATGCCAAAGGAAGGGCTGGTGCTTCCCCAACAGTAAAGGTGGACATGGAGATTTCTACTACTAGCATGCCATGTCATACATCTGGCAAGGTTTGGATCCCAGCCCTTGATTATGCCAGGGAAGGGCTGCTTCCCTCAAAATTTATGTTAAGCCGTCAAAATAGGTTCTAGGTTATCCAATTTGTTGGCATATAATTATACACAGTAGCTTAAAAATCTCAAAACCCAAGGGTCATAATCCCTTTCTTGGGGTGAGAAAAATGGTCCTGATAGACCTCTGTACACTGTCCTAGGATGAAAAGGCAATGTGGAGCCCAGTGCAACTAGTACTGCACCAGTCTATGTGTTTCGCCCAATGAATGTTACTCCAGTAGGTTAGGTATGAGTTTTGCTTGGATATTTGTACTTATTTGCATAAAAATTGTTATAGCAAGGTGGGCATCAAGCCAGGTTTCTACTGTAGCTTTCTGGAAGTGGATCAAAGAATGAGACGTCATTTGGCAGCATGACCAAAGGAGACTCATTTTGGCAGCATGGCCAGTCACTGCGATGGTTGGTCTCACTAGCTGCCTGTGGAAAAATATCCCTAAAGTCCCAATGAATGAAAAATCTGGGGGATAAGATTGCCCAGGTTAGAATTTCTTGCTTTTTATTAATGTTCTTGGTGGGAGTGTCCCAGGAAGAGGCAAACTCAACTGAGGGGAAAGCTAAACAATCCCTGATAAAATTATATACACACACAGAGAGAAGAGAAATAAGGATACAAAACAAGAACTGAGAAACACTACTGCAAATGAATAAGAGAGGAGGATTTGTTCTACCATATATCTACACTATTATAAAGCTGTGATGATAAGGCAATGTTTTGCTGGTACAGGGAGAGAAATATAGAGTAGTGGAGAACAGGAGCCCAGAAACAGACCAATGCATATAAGGATGCCTATTTCATGGCAAAGCAGACAGGTATTTCAACAAATGGCGCTGGGACTACTGCATATCCATATGGGAAAAAAAGACTGCTACCTTATACCATATCCAAAAAACAATTCCAGGTAGATTATAGACCTAAAACATGAAAGTTAAAACTGTAACACTTGTAGAAAATAGTACAGAAAATACATTTGAAAACTTGGGGTAGAAAACATTTCTTGATCAAGACACCAAAAATATTATTCTGAAAGTAAAAGAATGACATTATCTTTAAGAACGTTCTGTTCATTAAGATATAAAGAAAGGGAACAGACAAACTTGAGTGGGAAAAGCTATCTGCAACTTATACAACCAACAAAGGACTCACATCTAGAATACAGAAGAACTAGAAATCAATAAGGATAAAACAGATAACCCAAACAAAAAAAAAGGGCAAAACTCCAATAGGTATTTAAATATAAAAGAATATCCAAATGGCTCATAAATATAGAAAAAGGTTCTCAAACTCATTAGTTATTAGAAAATTACAAATTAAAACCACAATGATTTGACAATGATGCCAAGATAATTCAAGGGAAAAGGACCAGTCTCTCAACAAACGGTGCTGAGACAACTGCAAACTCATATTGCTACTGCATATCCACATGCAAAAGAATGAAAATGGACCCCTGCTTCACACCATATACAAAAATATCTCAAAATGGACCAAAGACCAAAATGTAAAAAATAAAACTCTTAGAAGAAGGAAGCATAGGTGTAAATCTTTGTGACCTTGGGTTAGATAATGGTTTCCTAGGTATAATAACAAAGGCACAAGCAACCAAAGAAAGAAAGACAAGTTAGACTTCATCAAAATTTAAAACTTCTGTACTTCAAAGGACACTATCAAGAAAGTGAAAAGGAAGGCCACAGAATGGGAGGAAATACTTGAAAATTATATACCTAATAAAGGTCTAGTATCCAAAATATATTTAACAACTATTTCAAACAACAATAAAAGACAAATAATCCCATTTTTTTTAAACGAGCAAAGGATTTTAAAAAGATACACAAATGCCCAATAAGCATATGAAAAGACGCTGAAACTTGTTAGGGAACTAAAACTTTTCTTGCTGTCAGACCAAGAACTTACCTGTATAATTTTTTTTTCAGTAAAACTTTTCCAGTGGGGGGGAAAAAATCCCACATTGATATACCTCTTCACACCTACTATGGTGTGTATAATAAAAAAAGACAGACAATAGTGAGTGTTGGTGAGGATGTGGAGAAATCAGAACTTCACACACTGCTGGCAAGAATGTAAAATGGTTACAACCACTTTGCCAAACAGTTTGGCACTCCTCGAAAAGTTAAACATAGTTACATTATGACCTGGGGATTCTACTCACAGGTAAATGTCCACGAGAACTGAAAACATGTCCACATAAAAAATTATGCATGACTGCCAATAGCAGCATTATTCATAATAGCCAAAGAGTGGGAACAACCCAAATGTCCATCAACAGACGAATGAATAAATAAAATATGGTATAGCCACCCAGTGGAATATTATTCACCCATAAAAAGAATGAGGTACTGATACTTCTACAATATAGATGAACCCTGAAAAGATTATTGTAAGTGAAACCAAAAACTAAAGACCACATATTGTATGATTCCACTTATATAAAATGTCCAGAACAGGCAAATACATAGAGACAGGAAGCAGATTAACGTTTTCCAAGGGTTGAGGGGAGGGTAGAATAGGGAGTAGGACTGTTAATGGGTTGGGGTTTTCTTTTTAGGGTGGTAAAAATGTTCTGGAGATAGTAGTAGTGGTTATACAACTTTGTGAATATACTAAGGACCACTGAATTTTACACTTTATAAAGGTGAATTTTATGATATGCGAGTTATAGCTCAATAAAAAATATATAATATACCCCTTAGATTAGTAAAATTTTTAAAGTTTGACAATATCAAGCCTCAAGAAATCCCACACTGCTGGCTGGAGTGTAAATTGGTACAATCACTTTGAAAAAAAGTCTAACGTTACCTAGTAAAGAGATGTATACCCAATGATCTAGCAATTCTATTCCTAGATATGTACCCTATAGAAATGCATGCTTACATACAAAGACACAAAGCTATGGTAATGAGGCAGTGTGGTATGAGGTACAGGGATACTGTTTATAGCCATTTCATTATTAATAAGTGCTCCAAACAGAAAATAATCCAAATGCGCATTAATAGAAGAATGAATATAAATAAACTAGGAAGTATTCAATCAAGGAAATATAAAATATAATTAAAATGAACTAGAGCTACACCAAAAGCAAGGGTGAATCTTACACCAGAATACTGAGTGGAAAAAAAAAAAAAAAAGACCCAAAATACTGCATGATTCTATAGACAGAATGTTCAAAACAAGGCAAAACTAAACTTTACTGTTTAGGGATACATGCACAGGGGGGTAAAAATCTAAATAAAAGCAAAGAAATAACTACCATAAAAGTCAGAAAGTGGTTTCTACTGGGGGTAGTTATGACCAAGAAGGATACATAAAACATTTCTGTAATACCAGAAATGTACTACCACCTAATGTATATGATCATTATAAGAGTGTCTCACAGAAAGTGGACATAATGTATACAACTACAACTTTTATGCATTTTTCTATATGTACATTATGTTTCTCAATTTAAAAATTTTAAAGAATTAATATTATGTATTCTCTCTTGGACACAGGGTTATAAATCCAAGGTCAATTTTGTTATCAGTGATATACAGGTCAACTACAGTCTGAAGTTTTTATGCTTGATTGGCCATCTAAGAGAAGTGTTTAAAGTCTCCCAAGACCTTGAGATTGGGATTGACATATATACACTAATATGTATAAAACGGATAACTAATAAGAACCTGCTGTATAAAAAAATAAAATTCAAAATCCAAAAATAAATAAATAAAGTCTCCCAAGACCTTAATTTCTTGTATTTAACATTTTGCTTTACATATTTTGAAACAACACTATTAAGTATATGTAAGATCGCTCCTGTTATACCATTTTTAAGACCATTACTTTTGTCAAAATACAAAATCCCACTGTCATTTTTAATGCTTTAAACCTTGATTCCTATTGGGGCTTAGACTAATAATGCTAAACTATTTTTTTTGTGTTAGTATATATCTAGCATATATTCTTGACATATTTACTTGAAATGTTTCCTCGTCATTCTGTTTGGAAGTGTCTTATGTAAAAGGCTATATAGTAGGTCTGTTATTTTGTTTACCCAATCTGAGACTCTTTTAATAAGTAATCCTTTAATAATGTAAGTAAACCCATTTACATTTATTATTATAATTGAAATATCTTGTTTGCTAGCCAGCCTCCAAGATGGTCCTCCCAAATCTCCACTTTTGAATATCTACATCCTTGTGTAGCCCCCTCCCACATTATATGAGGGTTGGTCTGTGTGACCAAGAGAAAGCATCAGAGGTGATGGCATGTCACTTTCAAGATTAGGTTATAAAACACTGCAGCTTCCACCTTAGGCTCTCTCCCTCAGTTCACTCTGGAGAAGCCAGCTGCCAGGCTGTGAGGACATCCAGGCAGCCTAGAGAAAGGCTCTCAAAGTGAGAAACGAAGCACCTGGTCAATAGCCAGGAAGAAACTGAGGCCTATCAACTACTGCATGAATGAAATTGGAATCTTCCAGATTCAGATGACTACAGCTCTGACAACTTGATTGCAACTTCATGAAGAACCCTGAACCAAAACCAGATGGCTAAGCTACTTCCAAATTCCTAACCACAGAAACTGTGAGATAATAAATGTCTGCTATAAGCGGCTATGTTTTGGGCTAATCTGTCACACAGCAAGAGATAACTAACACATTTACACTTAATTCTATCCAATTTATTTTCTTTTTTCTATTTATATACTTTGCCTTTATTATTTTTCCTTACCAACCTTCAATCAACTTTTCTTTGTTCCATTTTTATTTCAACATTATTAAAGCTTTATATTCCATTTATATTCTTAGTTACTAACCCATATATATTTCTGACAAAGTTTAATATCACTAGCAATATCTTCCTCCCAAACAAAAACAAACCACAAAAACTTAACATGCTTTTACTTCCATCTAACATCAATATTCATCACGGTAGGCTTCCCTGGTGGCGCAGTGGCTGAGAGTCCGCCTGTCGATGCAGGGGACACGGGTTCGTGCCCCGGTCTGGGAAGATCCCACATGCCGCGGAGTGGCTGGGCCCGAGAGCCATGCCCGCTGAGCCTGCACGTCCGGAGCCTGTGCTCCGCAATGGGAGAGGCCACAATAGTGAGAGGCCCGCGTACCGCAAAAACAAAAACAAACAAAAAAATACTACAGATTAGTTGTGCCAGTTAAGTCTGAAATTAATTTATACAAAACTATACAGAATGTATTTGTTTGTATGTGACTTCTTTGAGATTTATCCATGTGGTTACATTTGACAATGGTAATATGTTCATTTCCACTGTTGCATACTGTTTACTATATGAATATACCAAAATTTATTTTTTGATTCTACCAGTGATGGACCTTTGGCCTGCTTCCATTTCAGGGCTATTATGAAAAACAGTACTAAAGGTATCCTTGGTATGTCTTTTGACACACAAACGTATGCATTTCTGTTTGGTATTTAAAAGAAGCCAATTGAAATTCTGATTGAGGGTTCAATGAATTCATGAATCAAAATAAGATGATGAAAAAAAAAAAAAAGATGATGTGCTATCTTTACAGTATTGAATATTCTAATCTAAAAACATGATATATCCCTCCATTTATTCAAGTCTTACTTTAAATAACATTTGATAATTTTCTGTGTAGAGATGTATAGATTTTCGGTAGATTTATTTTCGGTAGATTTATTCCTAATGATTTGATTTTAATTAAAATGGTACCATCTTTTCAAAATTGTATCTTATTGATCAGTTGCTGGTATGTAGAAATAAAATTGATTCTGGATATTAGCCTATCCAATAACTTTGGTAAATTCATGTATCAATTCTAATAGGTAATATACAGATTATTTTGCACTTTCTATATACACAGTCATGTTGTCTGCAAAGACACTTTCATGTCATCCTTCAAATCTTTAGACTTTTTATGTTTTTCTTAACTTATTGCACCAAGTAGGGCCTTCCAGTAAAATGTTACTTAAAAAACAGGATTAGCAAGCATCTTTGTCTCATTCACAATCTTAAAGGGAAAGCCTTTAACTGTTCACCAATAAGTATAAAGTTTATTGTAGATTTTTTGGTACTCTTATCAGAATAATTATGTTCCCTTCTATTATTTGCTTTGAAAAGATATTTTTAATTACAAATTGCCACTGAATTTTATCAATTGCTTTTTAGCATCAAGATGTTAAGATTTATCTCCTTTATTCTTTTTTTTTTTTTTTTTTTTTTGCGGTACACGGGCCTCTCACTGTTGTGGCCTCTCCCGTTGCAGAGCACAGGCTCCGGACGTGCAGGCTCAGCAGCCATAGCTCACGGGCCCAGCCGCTCCACGGCATGCGGGATCTTCCCGGACCGGGGCACGAACCCGTGTCCCCTGCATCGGCAGGCGGACTCTCAACCACTGCGCCACCAGGGAAGCCCTCCTTTATTCTTTAGATGAGAAATATTATGTTGATTTTTGACTGTTAGGTCAACCTTACAGTTCTAGAATAAATGCATACTGGGAAATACTTGTTCATTATTTCTTCATATACCTTTTTTGCTCCATTCTCTCACATCTCCCTCTGGATTCCAATCATATATCAAGTGGTAGGCCACCTGATATTATGCCACAGTTCTCTGAAGCTCTGTTTATTTTTCCTTAATCTGTTCTCTCTGTTCTTCAAATTAGTTAGTTTCTATAGCACTATCTTCAAATGCACTAACACTTTCACTCTCCTCAGCCATCTCTAGTTTGGTGTTAGGCTCATCCAGCAAATAATCCATTTCAGTTATTGTACTTGTAGCAGGCAAAATGGCTTCCCAAAGATGTCCATGATTTCCTCCGTGGAACCTGTGAATATGTTACCTTAAATGGCACAGACCAACCCCTGGCTGACAGCCAGCAAGGAAATAGGGACTTACAATCTATAACCACAAAGAAATGAATCTGGCCAACAACCTTAACGAGATTGCAAGTGGATTTTTTCCCAAAGCCTCCAGTAAGCAAAAGCACACTGCCAACATCTTAACTTTACCCCATGAGACCAATGTCTAACCTAAAGAACTGTGAGATCATGGATGTTGTGATTACATTTGTGGTAATTTGTTATGGCAGCAATAAAACACTAATACAGATTTTGGTACCTGGAAGTGAGATGCTACTATAATACCTAAAATTGTGGAACTGCTTTTGGAACCAGACAATAGGCAGAGGCTGGAAGAATTCTAGTGAGCATAATGAAGAAAATCTAAAATGCCTTGACGGACTGTTATTATAAATTTGGTCTTGAAGGAGAGGCAGTGAGGGCTCACAGACTGCTTGTAGAAAGCTGGTCTTGGAGGATCAGAAGGAAGTCAGAAACTTGTTATTGTAAAATGGAGTAAGGTGGATCCTTGTTATGTACTGGCACAGAGCTCAGTGAAACTGTGTCCTACAGTTATGTGGAAAGCAGAATTTGTAATTTTTGGATATTTACTTGAGGGAATTTCCAAGGAAAGTGGTGAAGGTATGACCTGGTTTCTTCTTGCTGCTTATAGTAAAATGTGACTACTGGTTACATTTCCCAAATTCTTTGCACTTCTAGCAATTTTATTTTTATTTTTTTAGTTATTACTGTATACAGACGTTGTGAACGATATAATGCAAAGACTCTAGCATCTAAGATGTTCCTGTAGCAGGCAGTTAACTGAGCTGGGATCAAATTCCAAACGTTATCTTCTCCATGGTGAGTTGCAAGTGAACTCTCCATTCAGTTCTTTCAGCTGACAGCTACTGCTTTTTGACAGGTTTACTGGAGTCTTCCCCTGTATAAGCACACTTGAGTAGTCAGCCAAAGATTTTTGCAGAGTTTGAAATTGATTCTGAGGCTCACTGTATCTGTGGCTCCCTCTTTCCCAGGATTTCCACCCTAAATTTTCATCATTCTTCTAATTTCAAACTGTGTTCTCTCCCCACTGCCCATAAATACTATGGCTTTCTATGATCCCACACCCCAAAATTGTGGAGTGCCCTCAGAGACCAGCCAGATATACACAAATCTCACCCAGTATAGTTTCTGTCTTCCACACAGTAATTTCCCTCCAGTTTTTGCCTGCTTTTCACCACTCACCAGTACTTTCAAATAGTGTGGGTTCTTTTGTTTCATGGACACACAGTTTTGGACTAATGATATAATCATTATTTGCAGGAGGGCTAATATAACCAAGCTACTCTACCATTACTGAAAGCAGGAAGCTCAGCTGAAATTTTTTTTTTTTTTTGGCTGTGTTGGGTCTTTGTTGCCGCACGCGAGCTTTCTCTAGTTGCAGCGAGCAGGGGCTACTCTTCATTGCGGTGCGTGGGCTTCTCATTGCAGTGGCTTCTCTTGTTGCAGAGCACAGGCTCTAAGCACATGGGCTTCGGTAGCTGCAGCATATGGGCTCAGTAGTTGTGGCTCACGGGCTCTATCTAGAGCGCAGGCTCAGTAGTTGTGGTGCATGGGCTTAGTTGCTCCGCAGCATGTGGGATCTTCCCAGACCAGGGCTCGAACCCATGTCCCCTGCATTGGCAGGTGGATTCTTAACCACTGCGCCACCAGGGAAGCCCTGAATATTATTTTAATATTCCATTTTTTCTTCTCTGTTGACATTTATATCTCCTAGTTTTTTTAGTGATTACTCAAGAGGTTACAGTAGTCATCCTTATATTATCACAGTCTACCATCAGATACTATAACACTACTTCATGAACAGTATAAGAACCTTATGAATGTGTATTTCTACTAGCTTCCCTCACGTGCTTTAAATAAATTATTAAATGCAGTACTTCAACATTCTCTTTTATAAAAATAAAAAGGATAAACAAGATGATTCTTAATGTCACTTCCAGCTTTCACATTTAGTCACTATATAACCTATGATAAATATTTTTTGTTCAATATCAGTTTGTTATTTATTGTATTATTAGCAATCATAATCTGTTAAGTATATATGCTGCAGCATACATTAAAGTAAAAATAAAATTTGTGATTCTTGGGCTTCCCTGGTGGCGCAGTGGTTGAGAGTCCACCTGCCGATGCAGGGGACACGGGTTCGTGCCCCAGTCCAGGAAGATCCCACATGCTGCGGAGCGGCTGGGCCCGTGAGCCATGGCCGCTGAGCCTGTGCATCCGGAGCCTGTGCTCCGCAACAGGAGAGGCCACAAGAAAAAGTTGTGATTCTTGGAATCCCATATTTTTTTTCTTAATTTGGAAAACACCAAATCCATCTGTAAAGTCGACATTGCCCAAAAAATATTCATAAAGGAAATAAACTCTGAGGTATGTTAACCAGCAAATGGAAAATTACTTAGGATTAGCTGAAAACACTTACCCCTCTTCATTTTCTTTTAGTAAGTGACTGGCAATTCGGATCAACATGCAGTAGGCAAACTGTGATTTGAGACCAGATTTAGTAAATTTATTCAACATCTTAGAAACAGCAAGGCGATCACTCTTTTTAAGGTGATACAAAACTCCCAACGCATGGTACTAAAGAACAAGAAAAAGAATATGATATAGAGAGAAGGCTGAGTAGGAAGAGGATAAAACTTACATAAATACAGAATCATACGGAAATACATTTTTAATAAAAAGATACCCAAGTTTAATGTATACAAATAGAATATCTTTTTCATACTGAATCAAACACAGGCATGATTGAAAGGATAAGAGTTTCTAATTTACCCTCAGAAGTTGTTAATACAGATTAGGTAAGTATTAAGGGGGTGACATACAATCTGAAGATGGCTCTAGCAGGTTCAGCGTTGCCCCATCCATCGTTAGTACAAAGGTTCTCAGGTCCAAGGCTTTAACCAGTGTTACAGGTCTTGCTTAGTGGATTTAAATCATCTGTGGTTATGTTAGTGGTTAAAGGATTAATCTCCTGAAGTAGGCTTATGGCATGTAATTATCATGGCACTTTGTGTAAAAACACAATGATCAGAGTTAGGAAGGTGAGAATGTTTCCCAAGGGAAAAATTACTACTCTACTTCCTCATAAGTGAATATGCTAACATGAGAAGTAAACATTAAAAGAGGATAAATAAGTACCCTCTCAAATATAAATGGAGTACTTTACATAAAATTGCCAGTTAAGAATTTAATCTTGTTCCTTTTAATTAAGAATAGCATAATGAATATCAAAAGGAGATCTTTCCAACAAAACAGTTTTAAAGCTTCACAAAGTGATAATTACTCTTTACTGTTTTTCTAATGTCTAGTATAATCAAGGCCTGAAAAGCTTGGAATTGAACATCCATCTTCACAAATTATTTTTCAAACAAAGGACTGAAATGAATTATGACCTCTGGAATGAGCATCTCAAACTACCACTGAATATAAGAATCTTCTCAAACATTCCTACAGTTTCTACTAAACACTATAGCAGGGCCTACAGTGGTAATCATAATTAGTGGGATACTCACTTGGGAATATGCACTAATATATACTTAATATTATGCTGCTTAATATTAGCCTTTAGCTAATACTCATCTGGGGAATCAATAAACTGCCCCTAAAATGTAGGGCTAAAGAAAGATGATCTGGAGACATAAGCTAAGGTGATTCAATGACAGTACCTGGACCATAATATTATCACTTGAAGCAGCTTCTTGGGCTTCATTGACCCAGCGCTTAACCACATCATAGCTTATCTTCATCATGTGCTAAATACAGAAAAAATTGAGAACAGATCATGCATAGTCACTAAAAGTTTAGAAACATGAGTTCGTTTTCTTGGAAAATTACTAACAGACATTTCCAGAAAAAGAGAAACAATGTTATAGCTTTTATAAGTCTATTTCAAGTCTCTGAGACAACTAATAAACCTGAAACACTTTCTCCAAGACCCCTTTGCAAAGGCGAGCATATGTTTGTGGGCTGGGAAAGGTGTATAAAGGGAAGTAATGAGAGGGGAAGGACGGGGAGGGAATGGATAATTAATAGGATGGTACTTAAATAATGTTAACATTATAGGTTTTACTTCCAGGAAACTCACCTGGAAGAAAAAACAGAGTACCATAAAAAAGTAGAGTACCTGCTGTAAAACTTGACCAATTATATTCCAGAACCAGCAACTCTCGTGATTCAGATGATCTAATCCATTCACACATTAGTAACCAATTTTAATCAAATACAATGTGATAGGCTGTCATGAATAAATTTTGTTTTGATAAAAAAGAGAAAGAAAAGATATTACTAAAACAACCAGCACTTCCTGGGAGGAAATTTAGTAATGGGACAGTAGACTTTGGACTGAAGGACACTGCAGACACAGGGCACCAACAAAAGCAGAGGACAAAGAGACAAGAGGTAGAAGGGCAGGTCATAAAGGAAGATTTAAAGAAAGAGATTAGCTCAGTTTCTTCCCTGATCCCCATCCCACCCTAACCCACTATCTGTATTATATATACAACATAGCTTTCTGATTACCAAAACCTTTCAAACATATGAAAATTTCATGTTTTTATAACTGCCCATTTTAATTGCTCAATGTTCCTCTTTCAGGTAAAGCATTATTGTATAAAGTAACAGAAATCTATACATATTTTTAAATATTTCATTTGCGAGAGAATCATACTGATACTTTGTTTTTGCAACTAGAAACTGTACCATGCATGAGAACCAGTTACTTGTTCACTTACTAAGGAAGATACCAATGCTGAACTGGATACACTGGAGACTTTATCCACAATGGCCTGTTTCATGTATCTTTCAATGGCCTGCAACATTGTTCCCTGAGAACATTCATAAAGAAAAAGCGGTTGAAGCAGAACATTTTCATCCAAAACTACCACTTCAAAATAATTTACAAAAACAAGTCACATATTTGTCTCTGTGCAAATATTTAGAATGCATTAAAAGGCTTATCATATAATAATCAGATCCCAGAGGGCAAAACCCAGACAACCAAGTGGCAGCTTCAAGAAGGAACATTTGGGGGCTTCCCTGGTGGCACAGTGGTTGAGAGTCCATCTGCCGATGCAGGGGACACGGGTTCGTGCCCCGGTCTGGGAAGATCCCACATGCCATGGAGTGGCTGGGCCCATGACCCATGGCCACTGAGCCTGTGCTCCACAACGGGAGAGGCCACAACAGTGAGAGGCCCGTGTACCGCAAAAAAAAAAAAAAAGAAAAAGAAAAAAAGAAGGAACATTTGTAAGGAAGAGGAATAACTGTTCCACAATGAAATAAACTATCTCAAAGTGAAGAATCCCAGTTCGGAAGAAATACACAAGTAGAGGCTGAACCTATCAGGGATATTATAAAAGAAATTCCTAAATGGGGATGCTTTTAAAGTCCTGAAGATACCTCTACGTGTAGGGCACGTATTTTATAT
Organism: Orcinus orca; assembly: GCF_937001465.1. Classification (NCBI taxonomy): domain Eukaryota; kingdom Metazoa; phylum Chordata; class Mammalia; order Artiodactyla; family Delphinidae; genus Orcinus; species Orcinus orca. The sequence continues at coordinate 21,759,803 of NC_064567.1, read as the reverse complement.
GGATCCCAGAGAGTCCTATAAATCAACTGTAATCTCTGATTATTTTAGATTCATAAGAAATTAAATGTGCAATATGCTACTATACTGAGTCCTCAATAGGAAATCCTCTGAAAATAAAGTTCTTTTTAATTTATCTGGAAGAAAGCTTAGCACTGGGAAGGTGGTGGCAAGTAAGTAAGGATGCATAAATACACCAAGATCGATACTTAGATGAAGAGTCTTAGCTAGCCCTGGAATGGTCAAGTCTTATGGTATCAATTTAATGCTAAAAGCAAAAGCAACCACAATAAAGTAACTGAGCATTGAAAAATACTAAACCATTTCTATTACTCCTCCTAGGATCCAGATTTACCACTTAACCCTGCTCAACCTTTGAAATTTGAGAAGATTGCAAGCATATACATAAAATACACCCGATCATGAATATAGCTGAAATATTATTCAGTTTGCTTGGCAATGCCCAGCCTGTCCTTCATTTTAACCTTTCCTTCTCAGAGTTCCAAGAAAGGGACAGCCTAACATACTCTATAACCTCATCCCTCCCAATACAACAGACTAAGTCAAGGTTAAACACCTGATTTGGACCCAGGTAGATAACAAGCCACTGGTTGGCTGATGGCTAATCAGATCTTTTCTCTTAAATACTTAAATGAGAGGGCTTGAGCCTGGTAAATGATGGATGATAAGAGTAAATATCTGAAAATCTTGCTGCTGAGTTCCTTAGAGCTGCCCTATTTCTTGTTCTGGTTGTAAGCTTTACCTCAAATTCTGAGAGATTTGTATTTTGTAAGAAAGATTTTTTTTTTTTAAAGCTAAATTCGAATGGGTTTTTGTCTCCTGCAAGCAATGTGCCCTGACTATGACAAAAGTCCATGAGGGTAAATATAGAGAGAAATAGAATAATCTAAATAAACAAAAGGAAAAAACAATCTAAAAGAAAAAAAAACCTAGAGCCACAAAAGCCTTTCTGGTGGTCATGTTTCTCTTCTGCTGATGATTCACAAAGTCAGACAGGGACTCCTACTAAATCTACATGGTCACCTGCAGATAAACATAGGTCCCCTTTGACACCTCAGTAAAACAAAGAACTTACATCAGTGATTCTGCAGAGAGCCCTGATGGCTGGGCCTCGGTACACATCTTCCTTTCCAGTCATGTCCTTAGTCAGACTGAGAAAAATCAAATTGGTTACCATAAGATTAAAGTTTTCTCTTTTGTGGAGTCCGCCCCTCACTAATTCCACTTGTCCCCATAATTATCTTAATACAACTACTGATTAAACAAGTATTTATTGAGTGTCTTCCTTGGATAAATATAAAAACTACTGGATAGAAGACTATTTTAAATCTTAAAAATACAGCAGCGAGTTGGTGGGAATGTAAACTGATACAGCCACCATGGAGAACAGTATGAAGGTTCCTTAAAAAACTAAAAATAGAACTACCATATGACCCAGGAATCCCACTACTGGGCATATGCCCTGAGAAAACAACAATTCAAAAAGAGACATGTACCACAATGTTCACTGCAGCACTATTTACAATAGCCAGGACATGGAAGCAACCTAAGGGTCCACAGACAGATGAATGGACAAAGAAGGTGTGGCACATATATACAATAGAATATTACTCAGCCATGAAAAGAAACAAAATTGAGTTACTTGTAGTGAGGTGGATGGACCTAGAGTCTGTCATACAGAATGAAGCAAGTCAGAAAAACAAATACGGTATGGTATCACATATATATGGAATCTAAAAAAAAAATTAAAAAATTGGTACTGATGAACTTAGTGGCAGGACAGGAATAAGATGCAGACATAGAGAATGGACTTGAGGACATGGGGTGGGGGAAGGGTAACCTGCGACGAAGTGAGAGAGTAGCACGGACATATATACACTACCAAACGTAAAGTAGAGAGCTAGTGGGAAGGAGCCACATAGCACAGGGAAATCAGCTAGGTGCTTTGTGACCACCTAGAGGGGTGGGATAGGGAGGGTGGGAGGGAGGCAGATATGGGGATATATGTATACATATAGCTGATTCACTTTGTTACACAGCAGAAACTAACACAACATTGTAAAGCAATTATAGTCCAATAAAGATGTAAAAAAAAAAGAATACGGCAGTGAGCAAAACAAAGTCTTTGCCTTCATGGAGCTTACATTCCAGTGGGAAAAGAGATATTAATCACATAAACTAAATATAAAAATAATTTTAGATACTGATTACTGGCATAAAAAGCAGACAATTATATAGAGAGCCTCAGGCTGAAATCCCCCAAAATCCCAAAAACTCATCAGACTTAAAAATAACTCTTTAAAAGAAACTGACTAAAACGATTACTTCATGAGGTCTCGCTCTCACAGGAATGGCTTTCTAAAATAATTGTCAATGGTTTCAGACCTTTCTGTGGAGCTGCAAAAACAGGCAGAGGAGTGTGGACTGAGCTACAAAATTTCATGGCCATAATTTTAAAAGGTTTTTATTAACCTTTAGATTATTCACTCTTTTACCCTTCCTTCTCTTGTCCTCTGTGCATTTATACTACCCTCAAACTGACTATCCACCTCCTCCCTCACTCAACTTCCCTCACATAATCCAAAACAGCCTCCAACTCCAACTCACTCCATTAGGGCACCAAGAGGAGAAAGTTGTGAATAACTGACAGTCCTTCAATTTTGTTCCTTTTTCAATTATTAGTTAGAGTATTTCACTCATATAACAATCCATTTTCAAAGTATTCAGAAAGGTATAAAATATAAAGTCTAAGTCTCTCCTCACCCACCCTAGCCTGTAGTGCCACTCAACTGGAGACAGTCATTGTGAACAGTTGCTTAAAGTTTTCTTAAGAAAGTTCTTAAAATATATGCAACCACAGAGACTTTTTAAAATACATGCCAATGGGATCGCCACTCTTCTGGTACCTTCAATCTTACTTAGTAATATAACTTGAAAATCTTTCCTTATAGGCAGATGTTTTAAAATTTTAGATACTTATATATATTAAAATGTCTAAATAGTATATCTAAAATATATTTTTAATGGTAGCACAGATTTCCATTGTTTGGGGATAAATAATTTATCAACCAGTCTTTTTCACAAATATTTGCATTTTTCCAATTAGATTGAAAAACTGAGGCTTGGCAGGTTTGGTTCCTGAGTCCTCTCTCCTTGGCTTGCTGATGGCACGGAAGTAGCCATAGTAATGCATAAACAAAAAGGCATGGCTACGTTCCAATAAAACTTAATTTACAAAATGAGGCAACAGTTTTGGCCATGGGCCATAGTTTGCCAACCCCTGCTCTGTACTTCTGTTTAGCTTGGGCTGCCCTGACAGTAAAGGCTTACATACAGATAGTTTATTTGGGAGTGTGTTCTGAGGGCCAAGTAAAAGATAAGGAAGTAAACAAAGGAGGAGGGAAAGTCAACCCAAAGAAGTTTTCTCTAGTGTGTCACTGCCACAAACAACTGGTTATTTAATGACCAATCTTCTGAGGACCTTAATGAAATACATCTCAGAAACCACACATTCAAGGGATGAAAAGGAAAGAATTTATCCACTAGCTCTTAGCCCCTGGTAGAGATTTCACCCCGGAGTGTTAACTCCCCATTCTCTTAACATTCACATGTTAACTCACACATGTGAGTTCAGTGAGTGTGCAAGAAATTGCAGGGCAGGAAGCAAAACGCACAGGACATGCTTGAAGTGAGGCACTATCGATGCTAGTGAGCTGGACCCTACATGGCAATGTTGACCACAGCCACAGCTGGAACCAAAGATGAGGCTGAGGAAACGGGAGGTTGCTCAAAAGTGGCACCCAATACAGCCCATTATTTGCACCCCTCACATTTGAATATGTCTTCCACTGAATCTAATCTATCACTGAGTCGTCAAGATGGTAACCATCCACTATTTCTACAAGAGACTGGAAGATGAGTAGAACATGGTACAACCCATACTGCTACAACACATTTCAAAGCCATAATTGATATTCATCATCTCCTTCCTATAACCACCCATTCTTTATTTCCCTCACTCTTGGCCAGCACTTCATCTCATCTTGGTTATGTGTCTGGTAGGTGACTCAAACCTTGATCCCAAGGGATCTGAGCCTTTGTTGGATTTACCCTGGTTGGACCATTGGTTGTTCCCTAGTCCCTAGTCAACATTTTCCCATGCGTGAACGCACAAAAATATACTCAAGTGAATACCTTGAATTCTAGATACAGTCCTGTCACCTTTATATAGAAACAACCCTAGATCCTGATAGGGATCAAGGTCAGTTACCTCTACAAGTATAGCAGCTCCTTTCATTACCTGCTGGTCTACTAGCATGAAGAACACAAAGTGACCCAATAGGAGTCATCATTTCAAGTGTGCAAACTGGCTCACTTCCTGCCCCACGGTTGCTCTGACTCTGCAGTGTGGGATGCCTTAGGTTGCCAACCTGTTACTCAGACATGTAGAATCCAGAAGTGTGGGATGTTTCTGCACTGGAGACAATCCACAACCCACGGGAACCAGGAGTCAATGGGTTAAATGCTTCCCCCTTTTCACCCCTTGAAAACATTGTCCCCTGGGAACCGGGACCTCTAATCCACATTCGGGGTGAGAATGGGAAGCATAAATTCTACAAGTGAGTCACTGGGAGTGAGGGTTAGAGGAGCCAGTCCTACTTCCACCTCTTGATTTCTGGACCTGCCTATTTTATTTCTTGGTGACAGTACCATACACTGGCAATCGATTCAATGGATATATGGCATCTTGGAGGAGAATTCCCCAACCTCACAGAGTCCTTCCTCCAACCTACTACCTCCGCTGAGCATTCAATAGGCCATCTTATCATAGCATCAGGCTGTCTGCTCCTAGGTGAAGCACAATATAACAAAACTACTCATCTCCCTCCCAGTCACGAGCCCACTATCACTCCGCTTTTGCCATAAAATGAATGGCAATGTCACGTAGGATACCATGACAATAAATTAAGAATAACTGTTTATACCACAACTTGGCCCTACTGCAAACCCCTGGTTTATTCTATCTATATTTTATGGTGTTTGGGTCATGCAATTTAAAAAAATTATGTAGTCAAATTTATCAATCCTTTCTATTGCCTTTGGATTTTAGTCATAATTATGAAACTTTTCCCTACACCAAGGTTAAAGAAGAATATACTCATGTTTTCTTCTAGTACTTGTATGGTTTCATTTTTTAAAATTTATACTCCTTATCTTTTTAGAGTTTACTCATGTATATGATGTGAAATACAGATCTAATTTTATCTTCTTCTAAGTGGCTACTCAGTTGTCCCAGAAACATGTATTAAAAAGTACATGCTGGGGCTTCCCTGGTGGCACAGTGGTTGGGAGTCCGCCTGCTGATGCGGGGGATGTGGGTTCGTGCCCTGGTCCAGGAGGGTCCCACATGCCGTGGAGCGGCTGGGCCCGTGGGCCGTGGCCGCTGGGCCTGTGTGTCCGGAGCCTGTGCTCCGTGGCAGGAGGGGCCGCAGTGGTGAGAGGCCCGCATACCGCAAAAAAAAAAAAGTACATGCTTACCCCAGTGATTAGAGATGCCACCTTTGTCATATGCTAAGTTTGCATGTGCCCTTGGGTCTAATTCTGTACTTTCCATTTGTATCAGAGAATTCTGAAAAATGTACATCAGCACGGCCGAGTTGACACTTTACACAGTCATCACACAATTTTACTCCACTGGTCTCTTTGTCTATTCACATGTCAGTACCACACTGTTGTAACTGTACAGGCCTTAGTATTTCACTGACTGGTAGTGCTAGTCCTTCCTCACGGTTTTCCCTTTTTCAGTTATTTCCTGGCTATTCTTTTTTTTTTTGGGGGGGGGGGCGCAGAAGTGAAGGCCACAACCCTAAGATCCAGGAACAGGGTGCCTGCCTAAGACAGCCTTAATTAGAACAACAAAGAACAGCCTCCCATCCCTACCAGCCCACTGCACTGAGGGATAAGTAAGTAACCTGCAAGAGAACAACCCTCTCTGAGGGGCTGGGGGAAGAAAATACCAAAAGCTGAGGGCAATCATTGAAAAAAAAAAAAAACTCTGTCACACCAGCCCTCAACCTAAACATAGGGTATCACTAGAGGAATCTGAAGCCAAGCTTGGGGAGCACTGCGTGTTACAAGAGCAACAAGAAACCAAACCCAGTCCAAGCTCTGGTAAGCTGTAAGCTCTGGTCTCTCTTTAGGTTTTGAGCCAGTTGGTTACTCTGAGATATCAGTGTCAGCACTCTAAAGGATTCAGATAAATTGCTGAACTTGCTATTTGTTCAGCCCCCTTTTCATGGAAACATTGGACATAATGCTCTTTCCAAATCTCTATACCCCAAAAGCCTCCATTTAACTTTTGCTTCATTTCACCTGGGTTATTATCTAGAAGTGAACGAACTGGATCTTATGGTAGGTTCATGTTTAACTTTTTAAGAAACTGCAAAAATGTTTTCTAACATGATTTCACCACTTTACATTCCTACCGGAGATCCAATTCCTCCTCATCCTTAGTAATATTTGCTAAAGTCAGTCTATTTAATTTTTAGTCAATTGAAAGATGTATAGTGGTATCTCATTGTGGTTTTAAACTGAATTTCCCTAATGACTAAGAAGGTTGAACATCTTTTCATTTGCTTTATTTGCCATGTGTATGTCTTCTTTAGTGGTGTCTATTCACAGATTTTACACTTTTTTTATTGTATTGTTTTCTCATTATTGAATTTTGAAAGCTCTTTATATGCCCTAGATACTAGTCCTTTATTATATATAATTTATAAGTATTTTCTTCCACCCTGTGGTTTGTCTTTTTGTTTTCTTTATGGATCAAGCTTTTGACGTTGTATCTCAAAAATCTTTGCTTAATTCAAGGTCACAAGGATTTTTCCATATGTTTTCTTTTAGAGGTTTTGTAGCTTTAGGTTTTATATTTAGGTCCATAGACCTTAGAAGAAAAAAAAAAGGCTACAGATTAAATCTTTAAGCTTTTTCATGTCTGAAATTGCTTTTATGCCAACTGTTTTTGAAAGCTATTTTTGCTGGACACAGAATTCTGGGCTAACAATTGTGCTTTTTGTTTTCTTTCAGTACTACAAAGATGTAGTATCATTTCCCTTCAGCCTAAAACACTTCATTTAATATTTCCTTCAGAGTAGGTCTGCTGGTGACAAATACTCTTGATTTACCTTCATCTGAGGAGTCTTTACTTCACTTTCACTCCTGAAAGATATTTTTTGTGGATAGAGAATACTGGGTTGTCATTTCCGTTTGCTTCAGCACTTAAACGACGGTGTTCCACCATCTTCCGAAATGTGTTTTCTGATGAGAAATCCACAGTATTTTTTCAAAATATTTATTTATTTATTTGGTTGTGCCAGGTCTTAGTTGTGGCAGGTGGACTCCTTAGTTGCAGCATGTGGGCTCCTTCGTTGCGGCTCCAGGGCTCCTTCAGTTGAGGCTCGCCGGCTCCTTAGTTGCAGTACGTGGGCTCCTTAGTTGCAGCAGGTGGGCTCCTTAGTTGCAGCTAGCCAGCTCTTTAGTTGCAGCACACAGCCTCCTTAGTTGTGGCATGCAAACTCTAAGCTGCAGCATGCGTGTGGGATCTAGTTCCCCGACCAGGGATCAAACCCAGGCCCCCTGCATTGGGAGCGTGGAGTCTTATCCACTGCGCCACCAGGGAAGTCCTCCCACAGTATTTTAAACTGAAGTTTCCTTATATGTAATGAGTCATTTTTCTCAAACTGCTTTCAAGGGTTATACTTTATCTTTGGTTTTCAGCAGTTTCCTTATGATCTGGGTGTGGATTCCTTTGAGTTTATCTTGCATATGCTTCACTGAGCTTCTTGAATCTGTAAAGTTATGTCTTTCCCCAAATTTGGAAGTTTTCAGCTATAATTTCTTCAAAAATTTTCTGCACCAATCCCTCTCTCCTCTTCTTCAGGGACTCCAATGACACGAATGTAAGACCCTTTGATACAGTCCCATAGGTCAGTGGGGCTATTTTTGTTTTCCATCTTTTTTCTCTTTATTCTTAATTGGAATTATTTCTACTGAATTACTTTCAAGTTCACTGATGCTTTCCTCTGACATCTCTATACTACTATTGAGCCCAGCCAATGAATTTTTTATTTTGCATGTTGTACTTTGTAATTTCTAAAATTTTCAGTTGGTTCTTTTCTATATATATAGTTCTCTGCTGAGAATTTCTACTCTTCTATTCATTTCAAGAGTGTTCACCTTTATGGAGCATGGTTGTACTAGCTGCTTTCAAGTCTTTAATAATCCCAACATCTAGATAATAACCGGGTTGGCATCTATTGATTATCTTTTCCCTTGAGAATTGGTCAGACTTTCCTGGTTGACTCATTTTGGATTGTATCTGGAGATTCTGAATACTATGTCATGAGACTCTGAGTCCTGTTAAAAGCCTCTGAGGAATGCTGACTTTCGTTTTACCAAGCACTCAAGGCAGTTTCAGATCGCAAGTTCTGTGTGGCCTTCTGTGCATGTCATTTCTCCCACACTCTCTGGCTCTCAAGGACTCCTTTTCCCAGTTCTTCTCACCAGAAATATGAGATTCTCTCAGAGTTTTAGCTCCCTATGCTACTGCACAATTCTTTGGAAGCAAGCCCTCAAGAAAAAGAGATAAAAGAAGGAAGGAAAAAAAGAATACAGTTGACCCGTGAACAATGCAGGGGTTAAGGGTGCCAACCCTCCACGCAGTCGAAAATCTGAATATAACTTATATTCAGCTCTCCCTATATGTGGTTCCTCAGGATCCGTGTGTAAGTGGACCTGCACAGCTCAAAACTCCTGTTGCAAGGGTCAACTGTAACGTGGATTTCCCCCCACTCTTCACATGCCAGGGGCCCATTTTCTCAGAGACAGGTCTTATCTCAGGGTTTCAGGTGTCTGAAATACTGCTGTCACGTCATAGTAGTGTTCCACAACTAGGGCTGGCCTCAAGGCAGGACCAGAAAGTAAACAAAAAAACAATAACAAACAAGGATTCTCCCCCATGCTCTCCAGCTTGCAGGGGTCTTTTCTTTAACTTGTGCTCAGGCTAGAGAGATGGGCTTCTGCCTTTGTTGACTCCTCCCACTGTACAGTTCTCCCATTAGAACTGCTCTTGGGTCAAATGTGGGGTATAAAGAGGAAAAATAAACATGAAATTCACTGTTACCACACTGGTTATTCATTAATTACTGTTTTCTCTCCTCAAATTCACTGTTATTATTCAGTTTTCAAAGGCCTCGGGTAGTCACTTTCTGTACTTTTGTCCACAGGTTTTTGTTGTGATCATTGGGAGACACGGCCTGCCCCTTACTCCATCTTGGCTAGAATCAAAAGTCCCCTGACTTTCCCTTTTACTCACTGGTGTTCATTTCATTAGGCTTTGGAGAAAGGAGTTTTATGACTTGGCATCATTTTCATGATTTTCTCTCAAAATTTTTCCACAATTTCATTTTAAAAGAGAATTAAGTATGAATCCAAATAAATCAGGGCAGTCTGCTTGTCGACTGGGCAGGAAAGAGGCAGGAAAGAGGCAGGACACAGAAAGGTTTCTCAACTCCCATTAAACCCACAGCGATGGTTAATTTTCTGTGTCAACTTCACCGAGTTAAGGGATGCCCAGATAACTGGTCAAACACTATTTCTAGGTGTGTCTATGAGTGCGCTTCCAGAAGACTGGCATTTGAATCAGCAAGCTGAATAAAGAAGATCACCCTCACCAATAGGAATGGGCATCACGCAATCAGTTAGGAGCTTGAATAGAATAAAAAGGCAGAGGGAGGAGTATTTGCTCTCTGCTTGGGCTGGGACATCCATCTTCTCCTGCCCTGGGAAATTAGGACTCCTGGTTCCCAGGCCTTCAGGTCTGGTCTGGAACTATACCACTGGCTTTGCTGGGCCTCCAGTTTACACAGAGCAGATTATGAGGCTTAGCCTCCATAACTGCATGAGCCAATCCTTCATAATAAATCTTTCTATATATCTATATATATCCTATTAGTTCTTTTGTCTGGAGAAACCCAACTAATACACCCATATTTCTCCACTCCTTCATATGTGTGAGTGCTGTCTTGAGAAAGACAAATAATCCTTATGATTTCAGCCCCCTTAACTGAAGTGAGAAAATGGATTATCCTGTGCTTAATTCATGAAACAAACTTTTAATGTGTGTCTAATACATGCAAGGCACTTTTCTAAGAATTAATGTTACAAAGTCATATATGATATAATTTTTGCTCTCAAGGAACTAACAGTACAGTGGGTAGAAAAACATGTAAACAAATCATTACAGCACAATGTACTAAACACTAGAATAGAGGTTAAAACAAAGTGTTATAAGAACAGCAGAAGAGACAATGACTAACCTGTCAAGAACAGGAAAGTCAACACGTAAAATGATGTTTGAGCTTTGTGGAAAAGGAAATAGGGTAAATGCAGGCACAGGGAGAAACATGTACAGTGATACAGAGTATCAAATAGCATGATGAGTTTGGGAAATGGCAAAAGCATTGATGTGAACCCCAGGGAATGCCGATCTTTAGGGTGACAGGCAGAATAAAACAGCCACTTCTGTGGAAGAATAAAATGGAATAATCAGAGATGGGAGGAAATTCAGGACTATGGTTCTGAAAGCCAAAGACGGTAGAACTTCAGGGAGTGTTTAACCATATTAAAACTAAGAGAGAGGTCAATTAAAATACAGACCGAAAAATCAGCTTTGGGATTTTGCAATTAAGAGATTACTGGAAATCTTTGAGAGAGAAGTTTCACTACAGTGGTGGCTAAGTCAGATTAGAATAGTATCTCATTTCCTTTCTTGCTCTACACCAAGTCCTGGCAGACGTAACGTCAGGGACAGCAGCACCATTCAAATAGAAAAGTTGTTTCAGGCTTGAATGTTTCTTACCAAGTCTGTGGATGGTCTTAGCTTCTTAGTTCCCTCAGGAAGCTAAGTATTATCCTCCCCCTGCCCAAATCCTCACATTATTCCCACAACTGATATCAAAACTGCCTGCCAGACAGCCGTTTCTACAGCCCCTTTATTTCTTCCTAAACCATGGCCTATGAACGTTCTTTTGATTTTCTGAGACTAGGGATGTAACTAATCACATACTGAAACCCATTCCCCCATGCTACTCCCCATGTGAGTGATGGGTCATTCCTCAGGACTCATTTCCAGAATTCTAAGCAATCTTCAGATGCAGCTTTTCACTGGTGAGTCTCATCAGACAGGGGTAGAACAGTATAACCAGATTGTCAATATACTTGACCATCCTTAAGCCACTAACTAAATCTCTTCATGTTTTTCTTTTTGTTAACTGAGTTGTAATTTATATACAATAAAAATGCCAGCTTAAGTGTTCAGTTAGATGGCAATTGTGATCACTCATATAACCTTTACCCAAAATAAAATACTGAACACTTCCATCACCTCAGAAAGTTCCCTCATGACCACTTCCAGTCAGTCTCCTCCAACCTACCAGACTTCTGGTTTCTGTCACCACAAGTGAGTTTTGACTGGTCTTAGAATTTATATAAATAGAATCATCCAGCATGTGTTTTCTTTTGCTCCAGCATATTATTTTAGGAATGTATCTGTGTTGTTGCTTGAAACAGCAATTTGTTCCTTTTTATTGCTGCGTATTGATCCACTGTATTAATATAACACAGTTGGTTTAACCATTCTCCTGTTGATGAACTTTTGGGCTGTTTCTGGTTTAGGGCTACCACAAAGCTGCTATGAAATTCTTATACAGTCTTTTTTGTGGCCAAAGATTTTCATTTTCTTGGGTAAATACTTAGCAGTGGAATTACTGGCCACAGGGTAGGTATATATTTAACTTTATAAGAAACGGACAAACTTTTTCTGTGGTGGTTGTATCATTCATTCTACATTCCCACCTACAATGTAGGAAAGCTTCAACTGTTCCATACACCAAGTTCCATACTTGGTATTGGAGCAGGCTTGTTGATTTGGGTACTGTCAGGCTTTTCTATTTTAACCATTTTAGTGAGTATGAAACGGTATCTCACTGAGGTTTCAATCTTCATTTCCTTGATGACTAATAATATTGAGAACACTTCCATGTGCTTATTGGCTATCTGTATATACTCTTTTGTGAAGTGTCTGCCTTTAGGTTTTCTCAATATCCATGATTTCTTACCAAGCTAACACAATTGTCTATGTATGTAGAATGGTCATCTAATATATTAGTTTTCTATTCCTGCTATAACAAATGACCACAATTAGTGGCTTAAAACAACAAAAATGTATTTATTATCTTACAGTTAGTTCTATGGGCTAGAATTCCAACTTAGGTCTCACTGGGCTAAAATCATCGTGTCAGCAGGGCTGCATCCATCTCATACGCAAAATAATATTCACCCTATCCCAAGATCCCCCCCAAATCAACACATTATAGCATCAACTCAAAGTCCAAAATCTCAGGACTTCCCTGGCAGTCCAGTGGTTAAGACTCCATCTTCCAATGCAGGGGGCACAGGTTCAATCCCTGGTTGGGGAGCTAAGATCCCACGTGCCATGCGGTACAGTCAAAAAAAAAAAAAAAAAAAAAACTCCAAAATCTCACCCAACTCAAAAGTCCCAATCTTATCATCAAAAATCATCTAAATCAGGGATGGGTGAGATTGGGTATAATTTATCCTGAGGCAAAATTCCTCTCCATGCATGGACATGTGAAACTAAAAAACAAGTTCCCTGCTCTGAAAAACAAAGATGGGACTGCCATAGGATAACACATATAGACGTTCCTGTTCAAAAAGAGAAAATGGAAGGATAAAAAAGAGTTACGGTTCCCAAGCAATTCTGAAATCCAGCCAGGCAAACTGGAAGCGGTTTCAAGTCGTGGCAGAATTCACTATGGTTCTCAGCTCTACATTATGGGCCTCCGCCCTCCGAGCCATCCTTCCTTTTTATAAAGGGCAGCTTGTGTTTAAAGCTGAGGAGTCTTATCAGCCTGTCTCCTGCCTGTAGAATTTTGGGGCTCTGATAGCCTTCTTTCACTTCACCTCTCTGTTCCTTTCAGTCCAAGCTGGCAGTGTTTCTGCTGGTATAAGATTCTCAGGAGCCTTGTGGGACTACCATATACGTACAGAGACTCCACTAGACAAGAGGCTCCTCCACAGATCTTGCCTAGATAATCCCATCTCTATTTTTGGCTTCTGCTTAGATGCTGAGGGAATCTATGAGTCACACCCTTCATCTCTCAGTGTTTTGTGTGAGTGAATACGCTGACCTCTAAATCTTTCTGAGGTTTCAGGAAAAGGCTGTAGAGTAACTCTGATTTTTTCTCTAGAGAAGGCTTTCCCAACACACATCTCTTGATTTTAGCATCCTTTGCCATTTTGGTAGGCTGACAATTTCCAAAATCAACAACTCCTGGTTTATTTTTGTTTTGTTTTTGAGATGTAATTGACATACAACATTATATTAGTTTCAGGTGTACAACATAACGATTTGGTATTTATCAAGATCTCCTGGTTCATGTTTAACAGGTCTCTCCTCAATTTATTACCCTACTCTCAAATTTTACTACAAGTGGCAAAAAGAAACCAAGCCACACCTCAACATTCTGCTTGGAAATCTCAGTTAAATATCCAAATTCATTGCTTACAGGCCCTGCTTTCCACCTAACTGCAGGATACAATGCCACTAAGCTTTCTGCCACAATATAACAAGGATCCCCTTCCCTCCAGTTTCTAATACCTTCCTCATTTTCTTCTGAGCCCTCACCAGCAACACCTTTAATGTCCATATTTCTATCAACAGTCTGTTCACAATGCTGTATGATAAATGTTTTCTCTATCCTGCTCCTCACTTCCAAGTCTGGCAGAGTCATTAACGCCCATATTTCTACCAGTTTGTTCAAGGCAGTGTAGGCTTTTTCTATCATGTTCCCCAAAACTCTTCCAGCACCTGCTCACTGCCCAATTACAAAGCCACTTCCACATATTTAGGTATTTGTTACAGCAGCACCCCACTTCCAGGTACCAAAGTCTCTATTAGGTTTTTTTTCTAGTTTTGAGATATAAGTGACATATAACATTGTGTAACTGTACGGTATACAATGTATTGATTTGATACACTTAAATACTGCAAAAATCTGTTAGTTTTCTATTGCTGCTGTAACAAATTACCACAGACTTAGAGGCTTAAGACAACATTCATTTATTTACCTTACAGTTCTGTAAGGTGAGGTCCAACACAGGTCTCACTGGGCTAAAATCAAGGTGTCAGCAGCATGGCATTCCTTTCTGGAGGCTGTAGGAGTAAATCCATTTCCTTGCCTTTTCCAGCTTCCAGACATCACCCATATTCCTTGGCTTATGGCTCCCTTCCACCATCTCCAAATCCAGCAACAACAGTGCATCCCTCTGAACCGGCTTCCATCATCACATCTCTTTACTGACGCTTTTCTTCTGCCTCCCTCTTCTACTTTTAAGGACCCTTATCCTTATATTGGGCCCACCTGGATAATCCAGGATACTCTCCTTATCTGCTGATTAGCAACTTTAATTCCCCTTTGCCATGTAATGTAACATATTCACAGGTTCTAGGAATTAGGACAGAGATATCTTGGGGGTGGAGGGGGCATTATTCTGCCTACTACATCTACTAATTACTTAAAAGGAACGAGAAGCAAACCATGATTCAAAGCGGCCTAACAGGACTCAGATGGAAGTATTAACAGCTAAACAAAGGAACGAAACACCCTCAATCAACAGTTGATTAATCTATTTTTAATTTTTCCAATATTTAGTGAATCTAGCAATCTAAGTGAAGATTTTTTTGTTTTGTATTTGTGCCACACACTGTTAGCTGACTAATCCGATACCCATTTTTAATCCCCTCCCTTCTCCCAAGCCTGCCCCTTGGGCTATAAAAGCTATATACTCACTTTCCTGGCCTCCTAAGGTTAGTCATAACAGAGTTGTGCCAAATAAAATCTAAAAATTGCCTTGGGAAAAGCTTTTGCATACCTGATAAAAGGGGCAGACAGCACTGGCTCTCTCTGGCCCCCTTCTCGGTACCCCTCCCACCTTGAATGGTGCACTGCCAGTAATTCAGGCATCTTATTTTGCAATAATGTGAGTACGTCCCAAAGAATTTAAGAGACACCAGCCCTGACACTATTGAACTACTGAACCAACACCAGCTACTCTGTGCTTATTTTGTTTGTTACTATTTAATTCTGGCTTTGTGTTATTTTCAGCTGAAAGCTTTACTAATATTATGAAACTACATTCAACACAACTGCTGGTTAAACGTAAGTACCCTCCTCCAAAACTTATTTTCTTGTACAAATACCAGATTCACTTGAATGAGTTATAATTAGTAACTATTAACTACAACGATATATAAATAACTGTTAGTAACTATTTTCTAAATAACACTTGTTATATATCTTAGGACTCTGAATTATACATACTCATTCTAGGACATTTGGAAATTATCAAAAGTTTAAAGAAAATAAATAGCCACAATTCCAAACACCCAGAGATAACTTACTGGTAATATATCAGTGTATATCCAATCATATATTTTTATATACATACTTAGAATATTTTTAAAAGAGACTACAGGGAATACACAGACTTGAATCCAACTTTCATTTAGCACTTTATTGAAGACTTTTCCATATCATTAAAGATGTCTCAAAAATATATTCAAAAAATTAAAATATTTCATAATATGACTAAAACATGATTAATTAGATCATTTTTAACAATGTCAGACATTCAAGTTGTTTTTTCCTTTTTGCTAGTGTAAACAGTGTTGCAATAAGCATCATTGTATATAAATATTTCTCTGCTATCTCTGATTGTTTTCTGTGGATAATTCCATAGATGTGGAATTACTGGATCAAAGGGATAAACCCTTTCAAACATTCAACAAATGCTGCCACGCTGCTTTCTAAAAAGACTGAATCAATTTATTATTCTACCTCCTGTATACAAGAATATCAATATCCCTTACAAGTACTGACTGCCTTTTTTCTTTTTTGCCAATTTGACTGGCAAAATATTATAATTTTTCAAAATTTATAAAGAACTCATAAACTCAATAGCAAAAAAAACAAACAATCTGATTGAAAATGGGCAGGTGTAACAGACATTTTTCCAAAGACATACAGATGGCCAACAAGTACATGAGAAGATGCTCTACATCATTAATCATCAGGAAAATGTAAATCAAAATCACAATGAGCTATCACCTCACACCTGTTAGAATGGCTACTATCAAAAAGATAGAAGCAGCAAGTGTTGTTTAGGACATGAAGAAAAGGGAACCCTCTGCACTGTTGGTGGGAATGTAAATTGGTACAGCCACTATGGAAAACAGTATGGAGGTTCCTCAAAATATTAAAATAGAACTACCATGTGATCCAGCAATTCCATTTCTGGGTATTTATCTGAAGAAAACATTAATTCAAAAAGATATATGCACTCCCATGTTCACTGCAGCATTATTTACATTAGCCAAGATATGGAAACAACCTAAGTGTCCATAGACAGATGAATGGATAAAGAAATTGGGGTACATATATGCATTGGAATATTATTCGGCCATTAAAGAATGAAATCTTGACATTTGTGACAACATGTACGGACCCTGAGAGCATTATGCTAAGTGAAATAAGTCGGACAGAGAGAGACAAATACCATATGATCTCTTTTATATGTGGAATCTAAATAAATAAATAAATACATAAAACCAGGCTCACAGATACAGAGATACAGAGATCAGATTAGTGGTTTCCCAGAGGCAGGGACTGGGGGAGTGGGAGAAATGGGGGAGCTGTTTTGGGGTTTGTTTTTTTTTTAAGTTTAAATAAATTGAATTTAAAAAGCACAAAAAACAAAACAAAAAAATATTGTAACTCATTCTTGAATTTTTAATTACATTTTTTGGTTACTAGTGAGATGACTATTTAAAGATATTTAGCTCCTTTATATTGATTATTTTATGAAGTATCACTTGGAGTTTTTTGAAGTATAAGAGTTCTTCATATATTATAGATGTTAGCCTTTTGATGTACTTGTTATATTTTTTCATAAATCAACTATACTCTAATATAAAATAAAAAATTTTTAATAAATATTTTATTTCAATGTATCATTTACTTTTTAGTTTTGTTTATATATTTTTATGACATTTTAAAATGTAATCAAATCTATTAGTATTATCCTTTGTGACTTCTTTCTCAGCTTTATTAAACAGAGATGGTTTTCACATGACAACCACATTTTAGAAAAGAATGCTTTAAGACATTATGTTCTTTTCAATTCCTACTGGCTTTCTTACAGTCAAAAAGTAAAATTAACAGAAAGAGAACAACAAATACTCCACTAAATATGTAAGTATCACATCGTAGGTTTTAATTATTCACATACCTGCTTGTCACAATTATGACATCCTCAGTGATGGTAGCCATTTCTTTGATAGTAAGGTAGCACATTCTTCTCAATGTTTGCTGAAAAATTATTTATAAAAGGCAAAAGGTTATTCATAAGGAAATGGTTTTTTAAACTGTTTGAAGTGAGGACCCCAAGTAAATATATTTAGAAAGCTATTCTTAAAAAGATTCTCGGGCTTCCCTGGAGGCGCAGAGGTTGAGAGTCTGCCTGCCGATGCAGGGGACACGGGTTCGTGCCCCAGTCCGGGAAAATCCCACATGCCACGGAGCAGCTAGGCCCGTGAGCCATGGCCGCTGAGCCTGCGCGTCCGGAGCCTGTGCTCCGCAACGGGAGAGGTCACAACAGTGAGAGGCCCGTGTACCGCAAAAAAAAAAAAAAAAGGCCTGGATGAGAAAATATTCAAAATTCTAGTATTTCCTAAACACAAGTAATTGATGCACTAACAGTAGAAGACACCTAGATGAAAATTCAAAAATTCAGTTAATTACATGGATCTTTATACAGAAGGACCCAAACTGTGACTGTGACAATGTGAGTCCAAAGACAGGTTTTTCAAAGTGCTAAAGGCTTGTCCTAGAAAATGTATTTTTTAAATTCTTTAAAAATATATACAGAGAGACATGCAGACTCTGTGTTTTCCTCAGTTCAGCATATTTTTTCTTAAGGTATTTGTGGTTGTACAACTACTATTTTCAATTATCAAGATTTCTAGATGGATACCTGGATCCAAAAGAAGTGTTAAACAAACTTTCGCCCACCCTTTCTCCTCACCTGGATCTCTGATTTTATTCATAAACAGTCATACTCAATGCTCAAAGCCTTGGTTCCTCTAGCCTGTCTAGCCTCATTCTCTACCAAGTAACTTCATATTTCTTATAAGTAGTGAAACTCAAATACATCAGACCCAGCTCCAGAGTCCAAGCTGTACAAAGGATCTGTTGGAGACTACTGAGCCCATTAAGGAACAGGCAGAACAGAGTGAGGATTCTCATGGTGATTAAACAGAGAAAAAAATCACCCCAGAATGAGAAAGGCAGCATGGGGGCAGATAATGAGGCATATCACATCCATATGAAGCTACTATGAGAAGAAAGCAAAAAAAATGACAATCAAAACTTCAGAGCAGAAGAAAATTTACACTCCCCCCCCAAGCAAAAATCTACCATGAAGCAGAATAAAACTGGAGATCCAAAAAAATTTAGCTAAAGCACAAAAAATGGAGGCTCAACACTGTTAGTCACTAGGGAAATACAAATTAAAACCACATTTCATATACCACCTCACACCCACCAAATTGGCTAAAATTAAAGAGTGACAATGTAGTGTTGACAAAGATGTGTTTTTAACAACTATACTGCCTAAACAAATACACAGAAATGCT
The DNA here is from genome assembly GCF_937001465.1 of Orcinus orca. NCBI lineage: Eukaryota > Metazoa > Chordata > Mammalia > Artiodactyla > Delphinidae > Orcinus > Orcinus orca. The sequence goes on along the minus strand of NC_064567.1, from coordinate 21,740,953 downwards.
GAATAAAACAGAACAAAAAAATTTTAATACACAGCCAAGGGAAAAATGAAGGGAAATTCACAGGTGCCCAAAATGGAAAAACACACAACTCATAGCCACAGAAGTGTAAGCCCAGGGTCTTGCATAGGATAAAATATCTAAAGTCTACAAAAGATGGGATTCTAGAAGGTATATTCTTCAGGCACAGGGAAAATTATTCTAGATAATAACTCAGAAATACAGTAAGGAATGAAGAGTAAAAAAAAAAGAAAGCAGTAAACACTAACAAGACAGAATGGTATTGGCGTAAGAATGAACAAATTTATCAATGGAACAGAAAAGACAACCCAGAAATATACCCACATACATACAGTAAACTGATCTTTGACAAAGGAGCAAAGGCAATACAAAGGAGTAAAGATAGTCTCCTCAACAAATGGTGCCAGAACAACTGGATATCCGCATGCCAAAAAGATGAATCTAGACGCAGACCTTACACTCTTCACAAAAATTAACTCAAAATCGACCACAGACCTAACTGTAAAATGCAAAACTATAAAACTCCTAGAAGAAAACCTAGATGATGTTGAGTATGGTGATGACTTTTTAGATACAACGCCAAAGGCATCATCCATGAAACAAATAATTGATAAGTCAGCCTTTATTACAATTAAAAACTTCTGCTCTGCAAAAGACAATGTCAAGAGGATGAGAAGATAACACAAACTGGGAAAAATATTTACAGAACACATAACTGAGAAAGGACTGTTATCCAAAATACACCCCAAACCCCCCAAAAAACAGAAAAACCTCTTAAAAGTCAAAAATAAGAAAAACAACCTAATTTTAAAATGGGCCAAAGACCTTAACAGATACCTCACTTAAGAAGAAAAACAGAAGGCAAATAAGTATATGAGAAGATGCTCCTCATTATATGTCATCAGGGGAAGGCAAATTAAAACAGCAAGATAGGGCTTCCCTGGTGACACAGTGGTTGAGAGTCCGCCTGCCGATGCAGGGGACACGGGTTCGTGCCCCGGTCCGGGAAGATCCCACATGCCGTGGAGCGGCTAGGCCCGTGAGCCATGGCCGCTGAGCCTTGCGTCCGGAGCCTGTGCTCCGCAACGGGAGAGGCCACAACAGTGAGAGGCCCGCGTACCGCAAAAAAAAAAAAAAGAAGACAAATAATCTGAATAGCAGCATATCTATTTCCTTTTAAAGTAGTTAATTATCAAAAACCTTCCTACAATGAAGATGGTTTCAATAGTGAACTCCATCAAACATTTTAGGAAAAATTAATAATGATTCTAGAAAAACTCTTCCAGAGAGCAGAGGAAGAACCACTTCTCAATTCATTTTATGAAGCCAACATTACCCAAATACAAAACCCAAGAAAAAACTATACATAAATATATTTCATGACCACAGACTCAAAATCCGTAACAAATTTTAACAAACAGAAAACAAAGATTTTATATTTTCCAGGAAAATAAATGCATCTCACCATATTAATATACTAAAAAAGGAAAACCACAATAATTCAATGGATATAGAAAAGACATTTGACCAAATTCAATACCCATTTATGGAAAAAAAAAATCTCCCAGCAAACTAGGAACAGAAAGGAAATTCCTCAACCTGATAAAGGTCACTTATGAAAAACTTGGAGCCAGCATCACATTTAATGGTGAAAGATTAAATACCTTTCCTCTAAGATCAGGAACAAAGCAAGGATGTCCTCTACCATCACTTCTATTCACACTATACAATAGTGCAAGAAGACAAAAAGGTAAGATAAACAAATAAAAAGCATACAGGGCTTCCCTGGTGGCACAGTGGTTGAGAGTCCGCCTGCCGCTGCAGGGGACACGGGTTCGTGCCCTGGTCCAGGAGGATCCCACATGCCACGGAGCGGCTGGGCCCGTGAGCCATGGTCGCTGAGCCTGCGTGTCCGGAGCCTGTGCTCCACAACGGGAGAGGCCACAACAGTGAGAGGCCCGTGTACCGGAAAAAAAAAAAAGCATACAGACTGAAAAAAGTAAATCCTAAGGAATCTCCCAAAATACTCCTAGAAGTAATAAATAAATTTAACAAGATCACAGGAAACAGGTCAATATACAAAAGTCAATTTAATCTCTATAGACTACCTACAAACAATACAAATGCAATAGTATAAAAAATGTTAACTGCTTCAGGGATAAAGTTCACAAAATATGTATAAGACTTTTATGCTGAAAGCTACAATACTGCTGACAGAAATTAGAGACCTGAATAAAGGGAAATATATACCATGTCTATGGAGTAGAAAACTCAATAATGTTATAATGTCAATTCTCCTCAAATTGATCTCTTTGTTTTAAATTTTCTTGTAGTTGAACATATTGATCTTTAGAGTCAATGCAATCACCATCAACACTCCAGCAGGCCTTTTTAATAGAAATGAACAGGTTGATTCTAAAATGCATAGAGGAATGCAAAGAACTTAGAAGAGCCAAAACAACTTTGAAAAGGAAAAAAATAATAATAAAATAGGAAAACATGCACGACCTGATTTAAAACTTACTATAAAGCTACAGTAATCAAGACAGTGTGATACTGGAATAAGAATAGATAATATATATCAATGAAAATAATAGAATGTTCCAATGTGCCATTGTAACGCAATCATCATTATTTCTTCCTCCTCCTCCTCCCTCCATATTGGTATGCAATTATTCCAGTAGAATTTGATGAGAAAAGAAAGGAGGAGGAAAAGGAGGGGGTGGTGGAGGAAGAGGAAGGAGATGAAAAGAAATTCAACCCTCACTTTATATCATGTACAAAAATTAACTCAAAATGATCATAAAGCAATTTAAGACACAAAAACTACAAAATGCCTAGGGAAAAAGCATAGGAGAAAATCTCTATGACCTTGGGTTAGGCAAAGATTTCTATAATACACATCAAAAACACAATCCATAACAGGAAAAAAAACCATGATAAACTGGACTTCATCTAAACTTAAAACTTCTGCTCTGTTAAAGACTAAGAAAGTGAAAAAACAAGACACAGACTAGGAGAAAATATTTGGGAAACATCTGATAAACAACTTCTATCCAGAATACATTAAGATCTTCAAAACTCAATAATAAGGAAATATACAACGAAATTATTAAAATTGGGCAAAAGATATGAACAGATCCTTCATCTTGGAAGATATATAGAAGGCAACAAAAGCACATAAAAAGATTTTGAGATAATTAGTCATTAGGAAAATGCAAATTAAAACTACAAAGATACTACTACATACGTATTAGAATGACTAAAATTAAAAAATAAATAAACAAACAAAAAACATATAATACCAAGTGCTGGCTAGAATGCAGAGCTACTAGATGCTTCATACAGTAATGGGGGGAATGGTACTGTCACTTTGGAAAATGGGTTGGCAGTTTCTTACAAAGTTAAACATATATACACCTATCATATGACCCAGCAATTCCACTCCTAGGTATTTACCCAAGAGAAATAAAAACTTACATTTAAAAACTTATACATGAATGTTTATAGCAACATTATTCATAACCACCAAAAAATGGTAACAAACCAAATGCTCTTCAGCTAATGAACAAATAAACTGAGGTACATCCATACAACAAATTACTACAATGAAATAAAAAGGAGTAAACTGACACAAAAAATAACATGGACAAATATCAGATGAATTATGCTAAGTGCCTGAAAAGAAGACTCAAAAGGCTTCATATAGTATGATATCATTCTTATGACTCCTGGAAAGGCAAAACTATAAGGAAAGAAAAGAGATTACTGGTTTCCTGGGCCTGAGGATGCGAGGAATAGATCATATAGTAGGGAACTTTTTGGAGTGATGGAAATGTTCTAAATCTTGACTGCAGTGATGATAATACTACTGTATGCATTTGTCAAAACTCATAAAACTATACCCTAAAAAGCGTGAATTTTACTATTTGTATATTATACTTAAAAAAAAAAAGAAAGAAAAAGAATGCAGTGGTGAGTGAATGAAAAGGCAAGCCACAGACTGGGATCTGGGAAGGAGAAAATATTTACAAAACACCTATCTGATGATGGTCTTGTATTCAGAAAATAAAAAGAACACCTACAACTCAATAAGCAGAAGATAAACAACCTGATTTTTTTTTTAAAAAAAAGGTAAAAGATTTCAACAGACACTTCACCAAAGAAGATAAACGGATGGCAAATAAGCATATGTTTGCTTAATACATGCTTAATACATTCATCATTCAGGAAATGCAAACCCAAGAATGCCACTTCTAGATACTAACCAAAGAAAATGAAAACATAGGTCCACACAAAGACTTGTACTTGAATATTTTTAGCAGCTTTGTTTATAATATCTGTAAACTGGAAACAACCCAAATATCCATTAACTTGTGAATGGATAAATAAAGACTACCTCCATACAGTGGAATACTACTCAGCAATAAAAATGAACAAACTACTGATACATACAAAAACTTGGATCAATCTCAAAAGCTAAGGGAAAGAAACAAGACATAAAAGTCATAAATGACTATATACTATATGATTAAATCTAAATGAAATTCTAGAAAATGCAAAACTATGTTGTCAGGAAGTAAATCAGTGATTGCCAGGTGCTAGGGGTTGAGGGAGGAGATAGACAACTAAGAAATATGGGGGAACATTCTGGGGTGACGAAAAGTTTCTATATCATGACTGTGGTGATTGTTCCATGACTCTATACACTGGTCAAAACACAACTGTACACTTAATTGGTGAATTTTATTGTATATTTAAGCTGATTTTTAAAATTAAAAAAACAAAGCAGATTCTTTAAAGGCTAAAATAAAGTTTTAAACCTATAAATCAATAGATGGAATATAAATAAGCAAAGAATATAAACAGACAATTCACAGAGGAGGAAAGTAAAATGGCCATTAACTATATGAAAAGAGTTTCAATTTCGGCAGTGATATGGCAATGCAAATTAAAACCACAAAGAGATGCCATATCACCTTCTTGTGAATGGCAAATATTTAGATCAGATAATAGAAATTATTATTTGGAGCAGGTAAGGATTTGGAATCAAATCAGTGTAAATTAGTACAACCCTTTAAGATCAATTTGGCAAGATCGTATAAATAGCATTACCTAGAAATTCCACTTAGAGGTATCTACCCCAGAAAAATTCTCTATGTGCACAAGAAGACATGTACATAAACATTATGTGTGATGTCATTTGTAATAGCAAAAAAGTAGAAGCAACTTATAGATCTACCAATGGGAGAATGGATAAATAAATAAGAATACTGTATATTCACACACTGGGATTCCATACAGCAGTAAAACAGAATAAAGTAAAAGTACTTGTAGCAAGTGGGCAGATCTCAAAAACATTAATTTTTTAAATTGCAAAATAATATCAAGATGACATCATTCAGATTATATTTTAAAACACAAAAATACTAAGTATATATTATGGATACAAACAGATATAATATATAAACATAGGAGGATACCAATCTCAAAATAATTATTACCCTCTGGCAAAGGAAGGCTGGGAAAGGAAGGAGTTCCACATGCCACTGGCAAAACCCCCTCATCTTCCCCACAAAAAATCATATCCTTAATTCCATACTCTGCCTAAGGGACCATCAAAACAAATCACATCATGCTGTACATGGTTACTAAACCTCAGTCACTACAAAAAAAAATAAAATATCCTGGTCATTACTCAGTAACAGTACCCCTTTTGTATTTCATTTCCAAGCATTCACTCTCCAACCACCACTCCTGACTCAACTCTTTCGCTCCATCATGACCTACAAGCCATTGATTCCATCAACTCTTTACTGTCCCAATCAGCCCCCGTTCTTACTTGCCTCCTAACCAAGCACAGACTCCACAGTCAATATTTCAATCACTCAATTTCCTTTTTCCTCCCTCTGCTTACTAACATGGCAAAATCCCAATCTTGATTAAACCCCATCTTTAACTGTTCCATGCCTTAACCTGAAGCCTGTAGCTGGAGAAAAACATTCACCATGCTACCTGGGAATACTTTAATTCATGACCACTAACTTGAAGGGGCCATGCGTCCTGTCCAACAATCCTACATTTCCCCAATCCATTTCCTAGAAAACTACTTCATGTCTTCTTCTCTTAATACAACCTCTGTGCTAGAAGCTTCGAGTTTGTCCTCACGCTATTTCTTCCCTGCTCTGCATCCTCTTCCCTGCTCCATGTCCAGCTCTTCTTCCCAACTGCCAGCCCTGTGAGCAGCGACAGCCTCTGGCCTACCACAAGACACGTGAAGCAGCCTTCCACAACTTTTATGATAGTCCCTCTCCGTGACCCCACTCTCCAGCAGCTTGAAATGCCTCGTTTTCTAGTTTAATTCCTCTAATAAATAATTCAATAATGAACACAGCAATTCTGCTTCCCTGATTGAACCCCAAATTTTGGTACAGGAAGTGATTAAAGGGAAATAGGGCCTTAAGGATAGGAATCTGAAATTGCTTTTCTGACTTGATAAAAGGAATTAATGACCCTGTCTCCAGTGGTAAAGGGGACACTAGTCATCCATGGCATGCTGTGGCAAAATACTTAAATCATCACCTGCAGACAAATATAATCAAGGACTATAGAAGACAAAGGTTTGGGTAATCAACTAGTTGCTGCCATAGAACATTTTTGTAAAAATGAGTTGTATAATGGGCTAGTTCCTTCTAAGTACACTGGCAAACTAGGTAAAAGAAAATGCTAAGCTCGGAGTTTTGAATTCACAGCTTAAGGTCTATGTCAGGGACTAGAAAACGTCCATAATGCCTTAATAAAAAGCCTCATGCCATGTGGACACAGGGCTGAGATTTCTGAAAAGTATATCCTGCAGGTGACTGAATTACAATGCAAATTCAATTTACCCCCTGTGAGCCATTTTATGTTAAAGTTAGGACCATGATTGGCAAGGAGAGGGGCCCTGAAAATCAGAATGGGGACATATGGGCAGATTCTGATGAAGTGAAGTACCTTGAACCTCTAAATTCCTCCAAGCCTCCTGGGCAAGCAGAAGCAGTCCTTCATACCCTGTCTGAGGAAATTAGGCTCCATTTGCCTGAAGAATGTGCACTGACTTTCCCTGAGATAGTTGCCTTACATGGGACACCGATGTTCCTGAGGACCTAATCCCCAAACTGCTCACTATCTAGACACATAACCAGACTCAAATCCTATAAAATCCTCGGGGTCAGGCACAAAATGTGGCCTGTGATGATATGCAATACATACCAAAAGAACTGCACAATTTGGCCAATTTATGTTAACAGAAAGCTGGGAAATACAGATCCCACAATCCCCTTCTCTGATGGTTCTGAGTCAGAGCTGGGCAAAAAGGAAATATGTGCCACATTTGGAAGACAGAAGTGAAGCACACATTATGCTTGAAAGTCAGGGTGGTCGAAGGTAATGAGAGACAGATGCAGAGGTGCTGGCAGCTTTAGTCTGTCCTCACTCTTCTTCTTCCCTACTCCATGTCCCTTCCCCACTCTGCATCCAGCTCGTCTTCTCATCTGCCAACAGCAACCCCAGGCCCACAAGAAACTTGACTAAGAACTTAGAGATGTGATAGCTATGTCCTCTGACTTCTATACCAGTCCACCTCCGCAGTGTCACGCCAGAAGCTGGATATCAGCGGTCTTCATGACTGCACGGTAGATCTGTGAGTGAACAGCTTTGAACTATATACTTTCATTCTTTCATTTTCATATGTCCTTTAATGAACATTTATAAATTTTATGAAGAGAAAATTTTTAAGTAATTTTAAACATTTCAAGCAACTTTCCCTAATTTGGAGCACTCTAAGTTCCCCCAAGGAAAACAGATAAAAGGAGCTTTTTTTAGCCTAAAAGAATTAAAAAAAAAAAAAAAAAGACTTACATCATTAGATTGAAACAATCGAGTCATTGCAAAGAAGGCTTCTGTGGCTTCCGTAGTTCCAAAGTGTTCACCCTAAGTAATTTAAATTAAGTTTAAATTAAAACAATTTCTTAAACTCAACAAAAATTAAGGATTTTCCATTTATTTCTGCAAAGATCTTTTAGAACTCAGGAAAAACTCTCTGTATAAACATTGTGCCTCTTTGCTATTTTTCTGGCTTTTAATTTATAAACCTACATAGCCATTTATCCATTCCTTATTTAAAACAATCCATTATCATACACCATGCTTTTATGAAAGTTCTAGAACAGTGGTATCTAATTTTTTAGCAGGAACTATTTTAAATTCCCTGAAGAACTGTGATTTACAAGGAGACAGAAAATGATAGTAAATTGACTTCCTTATCAGAACAGGATGTTATTGTTACACTGCCTAAGAGCAGAGATCATACCTTCTACATTTCTATAATCCAATGCCTGACAATATCATAGGAGCATAATAAATATTAAACTGTAAAGAACTATCTATTAGGAATCCCAGAAAACATGGTAAAAAGGGACCAACCAAAAGGGCAGCAGGTTAGTTATATAAAAGTAAGGCTTATAGGGCTGCTAATACATCTCAAGACACTGGCTCAAGCCCCTAAAAACATGCTTTGGGTCAGAACTTCAACGTGCTTAATAAATCATCAGAGGATCTTCCCAAAATGCAGATTCTGATTCAGTGGCTCTGGTGTGAACCCTAAAATTTTCCATTTCTAATTGGCTCCCAGTGATGCGAATGCTGCTGATCTGGGAACCACATATTTCTGAGTAGCGAGGTGTTAGATAACCTATTGGGTTGGCCAAAAAGTTCATTTGGGTTTTTCTATAAGATGTAACAGAAAAACCCAAACAAACTTTTTGGCCAACCCAATATTTTATTAATAGTCAAAACACTGCAGACCACAGACCACCTGAAACATTACCATTTCAACAGTTAACTTCTTCAGTAAAAACAATCCTATATAATATGTTAGGCTCAATCACTTTTCAGGGCTTCAGCTCTCATAAAAAATATAACTAGTCAATCTATTTGTCATAGGTGTAAGAATAAACAAATTTTGATGAAAAACCCTGAAAGTTTAGGATGAAAGACAAAGTATAAGAGTTTACAATTACTTAAGTCAGAGTACCCAGCTTGCTCATCATCAAGACATTTCCCTTACTTTCTTTCATATTTAGAGAACATACAGACGCCCGTCTACTTGTCAGTCATACTAGTACAGTAAATCCTAAGTCCCTACTTTTTGACTTGAAACTCAGAGAATATACGGATATGTCAACTTTAGTAGAAACTTAGTATTTTTCCATAAAGCACTACCAAGAACTAGGCAAAAGATAAAGCTAAAGTTCCCAAATCTGTTCACCTAGTTGACTGTGTTTATCAGACTGTGTGGGTAACTTCCTTATCAAGATAATTATATGTTTCAACATGAGTTGCCCATCAAAGCAGTATTGGTCAATGTAAAAATACATGCTACTCTGAACCAACTTTAACTACTCAAAATTCTGCTTATAGACTGGAGTTCCCCAACTTGGACACAATACATGCTATGAAAAGTTAAATCAAACTGACTTTGCATTAAATGTTTCTAATATAATACCACATGAGAATGTATGTTTGTGAATAGATATATTTTATTTAAAAGCATGTTCTTGTTGCTCTGCCTCCATTTGCAAGCTACAAAACTTCATGTCTCTGGATGAGGCCTTCAGTCACGAAGCATAGTAAAGTAAAAATATTCTCATGGAATTCAGATTGGAAACCACAGTCTTCTAAGCACCATATGTAAACCACCTGAGGTGGGTGGGTGGGTGGGTGTGGGTGTGTGGGTGTGTGGGTGTGTGTGTGTGTGTGTGTGTGTGTGAATCTAAGAAACAGACTCACATTTTCTAAGGCCCTAGACTAAAAATCATGAGATTTTTTAGTCTGAAGCAAAAAAAACAAAAAACCAAAAAAACACACAAGAAACAAACAAAAAAATAAAACCACACACAAGAAAAAAAAATTAAATAAATAACGATAAGAGCAAGTGGGGGACTTCCCTGATGGTGCAGTTGTTAAGGATCCGCCTGCCAATAGAGGGGACACAGGTTCAATCCCTGGTCTGGGAAGATCCCACATGCCGCGGAGCAACTAAGCCCGTGCGCCACAACTTCTGAGCCTGCGCTCTAGAGCCCGCGCGTCACAACTACTGAGTCAGCACGCCACAACTACTGAAGCCTGCGCGCCTGGAGCCTGTGTTCCTCAACAAGAGAAGCCACGACAATGAGAAGCCCGCACACCACAATGAAGAGCAGCCCTCGCTCGCTGCAACTAGAGAAAGCCTGTGCACAGCAACGAAGACCCAATGCAGACAAAAATAAATTAATTTAAAAAGAAAAAAAAGTGCAAGTGGATCTATGTTTCATGAGTGCAAATATTTTTGTTGGTTTTGTCTGCTATGTCCCCAGTGCCTAAAACAGTGCATAGAACGCAGCAGGTATGTAATAAATATATATGCTATATGACCGAATGAAAACTATTCCTGAATGTTTACTATGTGTCCAGGACTATTCTCAGTACTTCACATTTATTGTATCATTTAATCATTATAACTTTATAAAACAGGTATTAGCATAATCCCCATTTACAGAAAAAGACATTAAGGTACAAAACAATTAAGCGCAGAATCATACTGCTAGTGGTGGAGTAGGGAAAATAAATACAGGCATACCTTGCAGATACTGTGGGTTCAGTTCCAGACCACAGCAATAAAGTGAATACTGCAATAAAGCACGTCACAGGAATATTTTGGTTTCCCAGTGCGTATAAAAGTTATGTTTACACTATACTGTAGTTTATACTGTGCAACAGCATTACGTTGGAAAAAAAACAATGTACATACCTTAATTTAAAAATACTTTACTGCTAAAAAAAATGCTAACCATCATCTAACAATGCAGGGTTGCCACAAACCTTCAATTTGTAAAAAAAAAATGCAATAAAGTATAATAAAATGAGGTATGCCTGTATAAAATTTGAATATTAAAATCAAAGCTTTAAAATAGTAATATAATATACTCCCCCCAAAAGGATAAAATATCTATCTGGAATTTGTGTAAGATTTTGCAATATATTTTTATTTTCTGAACATATCTAAAAAACATGTTTTAATATTAACTAATACTTGTTAAATTCAAATCAACGTTGAGATCCTACCATGTGCTTAGCTGATTTGGTACCTCATGAATAAAAAAGAAGCGTCTGTCATACTCCTCGTCCTCAAGAAATTTTACATATTATTATGTTAATCAAACACCGTAAATTTTAAAATTAAGTGAATTTTTAAAAAATAAATAATTACACTTGCCAGAAAGTACTTCACTGCATGTTATGTATTTCTATCCCAGGACACAAATCTGAGGAAAATCAAAATAATTTACCTGGTTCAATAAGTAAAGAATCTTTGTAAGAATATGCAAACATCTTCTTGGATTGATGGGCGTTTCATTGAATATACGAGCCTGTGGAAACAAAAAACATTGCTATATATATTTTCTATCTTTGCTATCACAGACTACAGAAAATCAACTTAAATAAAGACTATTATACATTTTAATCACAGTATCCAAATAATGTTGCTTACAGTTTTCAACTTATTATGTTATATAATGAATTATTAGATGTGGCCTAGGTTTTCCATTCTATACTATTCACTCCCTTAGGTCTGCTACTTCAACTTGTGGGCTTTATCTATTAAGTAAGAATCACAATATTTATCTACATCATTTGAATACAATAGGCTTAATATCTATAACTTCCTTCAATAACCTTGCACTAAACACCTCCTTGGTGTTTTATTTAAAATTCTCAACATGTGACAGAGTCTACATATTTTTGCATTTCTATAAGCTCTAGACTCTCCTATGACAAGTAACCCCTCTTCTTTTTCCCTCAAGTATATATTCTTTGAATTCAGTTGCATTCCTTAATTCTTATTTTGTATCAGAGCATTCTGGGGCTCTTTGTCCCCCATTCTAAAATGGAATAGAAAAGAAAAAAACACACTATACTTCCAAGCCATACCTCCTGTAAGACAGCACTCTTCTCCAGATGCCGAAAAGGATTGGAGCCACTACCTATGTTACGGGGGGAAAAAAATGTCTTTAATAGTTGTCCTACACAAACTTACTTTCCACAGAAGGGTACTGAATGCTTGGGAAATCTCACCCAAGTGAAGTGACCACTTGGATTTCACAGTGATAATCATTACTAATATGCATACAAACTGATTAAAATCCTTCTGATTCTGACACTAGCTCTGTCTGCTATCCTGTAAGATCCTGTACTTCTCTTTTGCAGAAACCCTGCCTGAAATGAGTGTATTCTTTCCCTGCCTTCTTTTTACATGAATGTTAGAAATATCTGTCATGTCCATACAACTAAAATTAATGAGACTGTGGTAGGGTCCTTTGGATTTCCCTAAAGGAAAGCACTATTTTATGTGTTTCTAACATTTACTGTGAGGAGTTTATCAGAGAATTAGATACACGTCAAGCTAGAAGGGGCCACAGAGGTTTACTAACCCAACCCTCGACCACACTTAGAGCAGCTATCAATCACTGAGGGTTTGGGGGGGGGGGGCGTTGTTTCTTTTTGTTTTTTGAGGTGACTTGGCATCTTCCTCATTTACTCTGGACCAAAGACGGCTATCAAGATGCAACTCACTTTTGGATGCTTGAGTATTAAACGAGCTAGGTACCACGGAGCAGGCTTGCCCGCACGGAAGTGGACAAAGCAGAGGTCCCCGGGGAGACTGCAAGGTACAGACACCACAAAGTTCACAAACACACTCAGTCCCGTCAATCCCAGACCCACCGTGGGCCTTGCACTACCAGCACCCCACCCCACCCCGCCTCTCGCAAGCGCACACTCACTACCTCCGCCACCTGCCATGGGCCGGACTCTGGTGGGCAGCCCAGCCCTGGCGAACTGGAGCAGGTGGCTCCGAGGAGCTGAGCCGGAGGAGGGGGTTGGGGGCGGGGCCGCCGAGCAGCCCGAGGCTGCGCGCGAGCGCCCGGGCGCTCGCGCGCGACTTGAGGGGAGGCTCCGGCGCCCGGGGGAGGGGCTAGGGGCAGGCCCCCGGCTGGAGAGGAGTGGGTCGGAGGAGGGGCTGGGCTCCAACTCCGGCCCGCCGGCACACTGGCGCCCACGCCCCCAGGTCCGCAGTCCCCGAGAGCAGGTGGCGGCGGGCAGGGGAAGGGGGCCCCGCGGCTGAGGGTGGGCGTCAGACGCCCCGCGCGTACCAGACTCCTCGTCCTTCTTGTCGAATTTTTTAATCATCTTGGACGACTTCCCAGCGCCCAAGCCCACCGCCACCGTCCCAGGCGCCGCAGCCAGCAAGCGGAAGAAGCTGCAGGAAGGTCGGCCCCGTGCTCTGGCGCCGGTTGGGCCGCGGTCCCGTCACTCGGAGAGAAGGCCCGCCCTCCCCGGCCGTCGCCGACCGCTCTCCGCCCCAGGGGACGTGGCCACGCCCTCTCTTCCTCCCCAAGCCGGGCGGAGGCGGGGCCAAGGGTGGGCTCCCCGGGGCCGCGTCCCCGCCCCTACGGTGACGGGTCGCAGCAGGGGGCTCACCACGGCCCACCCTGCAAGCGACCCGGCAGCCCACGCCCGGAGAGGGCAGAATGAGATTTTATTTAGTTGGCACGCCCTAAATGGCGACTTCTCCAGGCCGCTCAGTCTCTGGAGAGAGGCGAGGGGCATGTAGGGCTTGTTTTCATTTAATGACACTGGCGTTTTTTATAATCCACTGCTGGGCCCTTCCGTTGCGGAACGCGCTCTCTCCTGGCGCGGTTCTGGTGGGCTTCTCCTCCAGGAGTGATGAAAGGGTTAATGGTTCCCAAATCATCTGGGAAGTTGGCAGGTAGCTCCCTGACTTCTTGGAGACTGCAACAAAGCACAGGGCACCTTCGTGAATGTGGATTTCCAGAGGGTTTAGGACACTTAATGTGAGACGTAAAAAGAGACCCGCTCGGAGGGCCGAGAAAGCTGCTCTTTACTCTGAGCAAGAGGATAGGTTTTGGACCACGGACTACCATTCCAACCTTCTTTATAATTCTTCCCTTCATCAACACCCACCAGTTTAGGGTCTTCCCTATTTAATCCCACCCCTTTCGAACGATTCCATCTGTGGCCATTTTGACGCTTACATAACGCTTAACTAAGTGAAGGAACTTTAACTTGTATATTCATGTTCCTCTTAGCCTTTTCAGTTCTCCTGTCCGAGAGTGTAACTAAGAAACTGTTTCTACCTTTGGCTTCACTGTCATCACTTTTTCCAGATTCTCTTTCAACTTATGCCCTTCTTGGACGCCTCCGTTGTGGGCTCTTCTTGCTCCCATCCCTCCCCCCCCCATTTTGAAGTATTATGCCTTGTAAATATCCCTTAAATTTGTTTTCTTGGGCTTCCCTGGTGGCGCAGTGGTTGAGAGTCCGCCTGCCGATGCAGGGGACAAGGGTTCGTGCCCCGGTCCGGGAAGATCCCACGTGCCGCGAAGCGGCTGGACCCGTGAGCCATGGTCGCTGAGCCTGCGCGTCCGGAGCCTGTGCTCCGCAACGGGAGAGGCCACAACAGTGAGAGGCCCGCGTACCGCAAAAAAAAAAAAAAGTTTGTTTTCTTATTCCTACTGCTGTCACCTTAATTCAGGTCCTATCTGTTTGTTTCTTGGACAGTCTCCTAACCAGCCTTCATGGCCTGGTAATCTTTTACCAAGGAAGCAATTCTCTGTGTAATCTTTCTTTATTTGGATGCCTGGTAAACATGGAAAATTATTGATGGAAGGAGGAGTTGCTAGGTTCTCTTTTACTTGAAGTAGAGACACTGTTTCAACTTCACAGTGGATTGTCTTTGTTTAGGAAAAGCACAATAATGGGCCCTTTAGATACATAAGTATATATCCACTCATTTTTCTTCAGGGAAACTGTAAAGTCACCATAATTCTAATAAATGCTGCAGACTGAGATGTTAAGTGTTCTGTTTAGAAATGTAAACTGGGATACCTTAACAGAATCATGCCCTTGAAAAATCAGAGAAATTCTAATCCAGATTAGATTCTAGACTGGAGAAATTCTTCCTTCCAATATAGATTTAAGCTGAACTGCTGATATCCTGCATATGGTATCATTTAAGATTTAGCTCTGACTAAATGTACTATTTTATGTTTGCCTTATCTGGCTTATAAAGCTCAAAGCTTGCTTTCCATGTGGAGTTTCCCTTGAAGGAAATAGATGTTCCTACTGATTTATTCTGGGGGCTGAAAATAAACAGGCTTAGGGGAAGGAGCTACCTTTTCCCCTTCCTTGGGCCAAGGGTATTAGGAGCCTAGGCAGAGACAGTGCTGGTAAGCCAAGAGACTCCCAAGAATGGATAATGTGCTGGGGGCCTGTTGGGAAGTATGAAGGGACTGAGGGGGGGTTGAGGCTGAGCCTAACAGTGTCCCCTTTTAAAGCAAGATAAATGACTCTCTGCCAGCCTTTAATTTTTCTTCACATCTATGAAGTGTTATTTAATATCACAGCTTGGTTTTAGCTGTATATGGGGAGTTAAGAGAGGCAGGAGGGATGTCAGGTGGTGTGGCAGATGGGTACAGAAGGAGCAGAGACACTTGAAGAAGCCAGGTAAGGGATGGTACGATATGACCTCATACCTCTGGAACTGTGACTGTTTGAGCTGAGGATGGCTGGCAATCGCTAGGATGGCCTTGCAGAACAGGGAAGCATACCTTAGGGAGTTCCAGAAACTGCTCGAGGAGAGCAGTCCTGTAGGAGAAATGAACCTTATCTTGGAGCCATAGGCTGGTGAAGTCTGGGGAGCCATCGATTATACTTCTAATACACAAATGTGTGTTCAGTGCTCTGAAATTTTTCAGTGGGTCCCAACCGCCTGCTGGATAAAACCTAAGCCCTTATTTATACAAATATACAAAGCCCTTCATGACCTGGCCCATCCATCTGTCTTACATATGGAAAGTGCTATTATTATTGGTGCTTGATAAATATCCAACACGAGTAAGTGCCCCATAAATGTGCTAAATGAATGACAATTTGTGAGGAGCGTTTTTGTCGTACCCCTTCCTTACAACCTTATCCCAAACCTCTTCCACGCCATGTCCTGCCTCAACCCCAAAGAGACTCATGGACCTCTGAGACGCATAGCTTATCCTTTGGCCCTTCTAGAACAGTTTTCCTCGAAGTGTGATATGCATACCACTGGGTAGTTTTAGGTGATACTTAGATAAACATTTAAAATTTTAATTATTATGGGACTTCCCTGGTGGCGCAATGGTTGAGAATCCGCCTGCCAATGCAGGGGACATGGGTTCGATCCCTGGTCTGGGAAGATCCCACATGCCGCGGAGCAACTAAGCCCGTTCGCCACAACTACTGAGCCTGTGCTCTAGAGCCCGCAAGCCACAACTACTGAGCCCTCGTGCCACAACTACTGAAGCCTGCGCGCCTAGAGCCCGTGCTCCGTGACAAGAGAAGCCACCGCAAGGAGGAGCCCTCACACCGCAACGAAGAGTAGCCCCCGCTCGCCGCAACTAGTGAAAGCCCACACTCAGCAACGAAGACCCTACACAGCCAAAATAAATTAATTTTTAAAATGTAATTATTATGAATTTGATTAAATGTTTGAGAGAATTGTATAAGAGAAAAAAAACCCATGTGATTAGTATATCAAACCCATGATGGCAATGATATAGTATTAATTAGGACAAAAAAATAATTTGAAAGAAAAACATTAAGTAAATAACAGGGCAAATAACTCATTGACCAAAACTAGTAAAGTGGTAGGTGATGTAGTTTGGAAAACACTATGCTAGAGCTTTCTTGAAATGTGAGGATTGAAACAGGGTGGAAAGCCTAGCACCACTTGGGCCTCTATCAGTTCTTGGCTTCCATGCTAAAAGGAAAACTAGTCTCCAGAACCTCCAGGAGAGATTTGCCCTTTTCTCTCGTCCCCATAGTTTGTCCCTCCTGCCCACATCTCCATCCCATAAACCATTGTTTTGATAGAGAGGACCCTACCGTCACTCCTCAGATCTCTTTTACAGACTGGAGCAAAGTTGAGCTGAGGGTACATTTTTTTCTGTTTTCTCAAAGCACAGACCTTTGAATACTTCCCTTCACTCTTGAAATCCTCGTCCGTGGAAAACCTTAACAAAGAAAGTTCATTTAGTAGATCCTAGGGTGAGGGATTAATGGAACCACTCACTGCATTCTCAGATTCTGGAGGAGAAGAAAGGACAGTAGGATTTGAGGGTGTTCATTGGTACAGAGTGGGAGTATTGTTCAGTGGAAGGGATGCTTCTAGAACCTAGCATTGTAAACCTATGAGGGAACTCCAGAATCTCCTCTCTCCTCTCCAAACAAGATATAAGCTGCTCCTATAACCAGTTTCAAATCAAATCTCATACATAGCAAATTGCTCCTATATCACAACCCTTAACAGGCACCGAGAGAAATTTTTTGTTGTTGCTTCCTCAAAGCATGGACCTTTGAATACTTGTCTTCACTCTTGAAAATCATTCTTGTGAAAAACTTTAGTTTTGCATTACTGTTTCTCTGTTGCTAAGGTAGAAGTGTGGTTGGGGATCATGTAGGGAAGCTGTCCTATTATTACACAGTTGTCCACATTCCGTACAACCGAAAAGTGTTTGTTAAATCATATTGAAAAGAGATAGTGACACGAATAAGGAAAAGGTAAGAAAGAGCCAGGACTTCACCTAAACCATTGTTCTCTCTTGGATTTAGGGTCCTCCAACAGTGTCACAGGGAAGACTGGTTTCAGCCCAGATCTTAACTTTTTTTTCTGATACATCAGAGGTAGGAAGAAGTTCTCAGTGGGCTTGTGCTGATGACTTTCCTGCAGCAAAGGGAAGAAGAGTAAGTGAGGGAGTTAGCTGAGTCTCCTGGACTTACTGACCTAAGCTCCTGGGCTAAGCTCCCATTCCCCTAAAATCATGCAGCAAAACCTGCCGAAGAGGGAAGTAGGGATGCAGAAACCCAAAGAAGAGAAAACAGTTCCCTGGGTGGGCTAATACCTGTTGGTTTCACAGCCAGACCATTTGTCCAAAGTTAGGTCAGTTTCCTAAGTAATCAATTAAGCTTGCCCACTAGCCGTTTGTAGTAAATGGAAGGAAAATTTCCCAGGTTTTGTGAAGGATTCAACTAGTGAATTGCTTAGGAAACCAAACATTTGGTAATAAATTGGGGAATAGATCCATGGGATTCTACCCACCTTTCTTGGAGATGGCTGTCTCATTCACATCCCATTCTCTGTCTGCAGTGAAAAGGCCACAGAATGGGATGTTTTGTGAGGTAATAATTTCATCATTATTAAAGTCATAGAATCAAAGACTTTCAGAAAGGATCTTAAAGACCATCAAGTCTAACCATTCATCTGACACTCTTATTCCCTCCATAGTAACACTGTCAAGTGGTCCATCTTCCTATATCTAAAAACCCAGCCTGCTTAATCTTTGATCAGCTGATTGCTATCCCCTGTAACTTCTACCCTACAGTCCAAACGGAATAAATCTAGTGTCTCTTCCACAGAATCCTTAAAGAATTTGAAGAAATCTATCACGTTCCCCCTGAGCGCCCTCTCTCTTCCAGGCTCAACATTGCCAACATTTTGAACTTTTTTTTTTCATATGACATGGCTTTGGGTTCACTGTTCTCCTGATTTCTCTCATTTTCACTCATTTGAGAAAGTTACAACTTATACTTACACATTATGTTTATAATTATATCTATATAATGTGTGGCAATCTGAAATGAAAACAATATGCTAGCTGTAGCAACTGCAGGACACATCCTATTAAAGTCTCTATTCAAATGTCATTGCTGCTTCTGAGAGCCTTCCCTAACTACACTATCTAAAATCACCACTCACACCCATCACCCTCCATTCCCTTATCCTGCTTTTGGGGCACTTAACACATTATACATTATCCGTGCGATTGTTGGCTTGCTTATGGTCTTCTACCTCACTGGAATTAAACTTTGACTTAGTCACTGATAGATCCTTACTACCCCATAACGTTGCCTGGTACATAGTAAGTGCTCAATAAATATTTGTCGAATGAATAAAAGAATGACAATTAATGAAGGAATAACCAAACTAATTAATTGACCCATACTGAACATTTTTGCTCAGAATTTTCAAACCTCTTTTTTAGAAATGCTTGCTGCTGAACCAAGTCTTTTCAATTCTGTACTCATTCTCTTTAAAGTCTTCCAGTTTTGAGGAACAGGAATTCATTTAAGTTACCTCAATTAATAGGGGTTTTACGGTAGCAGCATGTGTGCCTAGGACCTAAGACACAGCTAATAGTCTGGCCACAAAAGAGCAGAAACCTTAGCAGAGCTAGACCTTAGAGCAGAAAAACAAAAATAAAAAACTTATCTGGAATCCAAGGCAGCACTATCTAGGACCACTACTGCATGAGCTTGTCTATCTTGTCTCATATCATTTAGCATTATGTCATTAACACGCTTCCTACTTTCTTCCTGTCTGCTTCCTTCTGTCTCTAGTGTTCATTCCTTACCTTTACCCTGTATATCTTTTTACCTACCCACAGCTTCTGCTTATTCATTTCTACTTCAAGCTGCCCCTACCTTCTTCCTCATGGTTTGACGTTTTTATGGCCTTCCTCTACATGCCCTTTCACGTTTTATTCCCACAGCCTCAGTCTTTTCCTTTCCCAATTCAGATGCCTGGGAGCAAGAATATGATTAGCTCAGGGATTTTGGTTGTTGATAAGTTACAAAACCGAGCAGGACCCTGTGGGGCTCCTGGGCACAGAAGCCTTTCTGTCCCCCATTTCTTGTTCATAGGGAACAGACTCCAGCCTCCAGCCTCCATGACCTTCCTTGAGTTCAAAAGGGAAAGATTTGAACAGTCGCTAATCAAGGGAGGAGCAGGCAAGAAACCACCTCAGGCGAGATTAAAGGGACCAGAGAAGCTCCTCAAGACCACCTGAGATTAAAGGAGTGCAGGCCCTGCACACACCCTAATCTTATCAGTAACCTTTGAACCATTACTGTAAAACTGCTCATCAAATCCTCCCAGGTTTGGAACATAGTTTTTCAGGGCAGGAGCCCACTGTGTCTCCCTTTGCCTGGCAAAGCAATAAAGCTATTCTTTTCCACTTCACCCAAAACTGTCTCCGAGATTTAATTCAGTGCTGGTGGTACAGAGGCCAACATTTTGGCATCAGTTAGTTGGTTTAGGTTTTGGTTTGGTTTTTGGGTTTTGTTTGTTTGGTTAGATTTGGGGGTACCGATCGACACCACAGGTCACTAACCAGCCTATGAATTTTGCTTCACTGGATCAGGTGGCCTTCTCTGGTCCTAGGTAGGCATAGAGAATTGAGTCTAGTTATTCAGAATAGGACCTTTTGGGGCATCCTATTCTTCACAAACTGTGGTAGGGCCATGTCACTTAGAAGGGGCTGTGAGTATAACAATCTCTGTGATAGACATGTCTGGTTCATTCTTCAACTTGATTGCTGGTACCCACACTCTTCTTATACACATGTCTGGGTGTAGCAAAAGAATGCTTCTTTTGTGCATAATCTCAGGCTCACAAAAGATTATCACATTTGTATAGTAAGAGAAAGGGATGCAGCATGAATATTAAAGAGGCATTCTAGATATTGGGCATTTCCATCTTCTTGGACTTCTTCCAGATAGCCCCATAAAATTACCATGCTGCCAGTCTTTGACAATCAGAGCCTTAATACTGTCTATTAATACAATTTGGCTGGTACCACCATTTACTCATGAGTATGATCAGGTCCCACATGTGACCTGGAAGGCTCACAAAGTGCCAGCTGTTGGAAGAAAGCTCTTCTTGCACCAGGGTTACGTGATAGTCTTGTATTTCCTTCTCTACCTTGAGCAAGGCAGCCCTGGCTTGACATTTGTTCCTCTCAGTGTATGTTATCCACTACCATGAGAGACAACCTCTGAGGTTATGTCCAAATGGCACAAATTCTGAGACCCAAGGAACCATAGGCAATGAATTAATTAACTCCTTTGTCAGCATATACCACTGGATATTAGCATTTTATCATCCGTTTGGAAAGGAATCTCTCACTGCCATCCATCTAGCTGATAAGAAATACTAATTCCATATTGACCACATTTTATTATAACAGTCTGTCTTGGATCATTCCACTCCCAGCATCAAATTTCTGTAATAATTAGATTTTTTAAATTTACACTTTCACTTATTTAATTTCTTCTTGTTATATTAGGCCCACTCTTAAGGCTGTCAAGATCTTTTTTAGATCATATGCTTAAATATCTCTTAATTGATTGTCTTCATTTCCTCTGTTATTGATTTATTCAATTCTTCAGCATCTCTCACTTTGACAATTGTAGTAACAATATAACTAATCTTACTGATTTTTTTCTCTTCCACAACTAATACACCTTTCTCTCAACTTCCTAAAAAGGTCTTCTAAAATGCAAATTTGATTTTACCTTTTATCTCCTGCCATTTACTCTCTTACATCCCCCTAAATGCTCCTCAATTTCTCATGTCTCTAAGCCTTTGCCCTTCCCACTGATTGGAATATTCTCCTTTTTTTTTTTTTTTTTTTGGACAGGGGTCACCTCTTTTGTAAAACCTCCTTGATTACTTCCTTTCCTCCAATAAAGATACTGTTCTCTACTGTATATTAGTGTATGTTGTATATTCTTTTATTATTCATATATCCTGGTATATAATAATTACTTTTTATATCTCATTTATTGATCTGTCTCTCCTGTTAGACTCCAAGCTCCTTCAAGATAGAAACTGTCTTGTAATCATCTTCATATTTTAGTTCTTAGCTTAGTGTATGTCCAGTAATTGTTTATTGAATTGAATTTGAACTTCTCTAGTGTATAACAAAGTCCCAAACATCTGGCTGTTGTGATAGTAAATTTTCTGTTCTCCCCTTCTGACACCCAAGAGCAGTGGGTATAGAGCATAACCCTTTACCCCTTTCCCAATTTGATATTCGTTTCTGTTCCTTGTTCGTCATTTCCTGTTTTATCTGTTGCTACTTTATACTCAACTAGAAAGCCAGTGGCTAGTTTACCCTTTGTTAATTACAAACTAAATATCTTTGACCAAGGAGGAACAATTTTGAATTAAGACCCTCTTTTCTCTGTGTAATGAAGTTTCATGACCGAAGTTTGTACAATTCTGATTCTGAGTATTTCCCAGGCTCTCAGATTCTATTTGGTGAAGCATATGGCAAAGAATAAGAAGGAAGAGGTTGGGTCCTGAGTACCATCTTCCACGTTAGGTTAGCTCCCTTCTTCAAGCTAACTCCTAATTCTTCAGGATCCTTACTCAGGGTGCCAGGAAACTTCCCCAGGTGCCATTACCTTGAGCAGTAACTCACTGGAAAAGTATTTTGATGTCGTGTCCTTTCCTTGATGATCGATTGAGCAGGGAAGTGGGTTGTTGGTCATAATCAGTAAGGTCTTATCCTGATCATACTCTGTTACTTTCAATGTGAAGCTTTGGATTTTCCTGTTTCGAGCCAGGAATTTATGCAGTGCAGTGGGCTTCAAAGGCTCATAGTACTGGGCCTGAGCAGACAGAAAGATTTCCAGAGAGACAAAGGGATTAGTTCAAGAGCAGATTAACAAATCAGTTGGCTAATCTTTTGCCTCTATGGGGTAGGGGTAGAAGCCGGACAGGGGCTGGGTTTAATAGAAAATGTCTGAAGCTCTCTGTCCCTTTCTTCTCTCAGAGCTTTTCCCTGCAAACAGACCAAGGGGCTGGGGAAATGAGATGGAAAAGTTTCCACATTAAAAGGAGCGAGATGACTTCATTCTTGTGGAAAAGTTGTGCCCAACATTGTGCCCAAGAAAACAGGACAAGCAGAAGTTTCTATGTTCAACCTAAACAGCCTTCTCTACAACTCACTCTGAGGCAGAGGAGGGAAACTGCCAGGAACCAAATCTCCTAGTTCAGAGAGCCCTGAGGGGGCCAACACAGCCCTTATCTGCATCTTCCTACCCACCAACGTTTCTCCACAGGCACAACCACATTAATATGCAGAATAAGCACAAAGTTAAAAAAAGGAAAAGCAGTCACAAAAGACAGCATGTCACTTAAGATGTAGTGGGGGAAGGGGCATGCCCACTAAACTTGCTTTTCCATCAGCAGGAGGAAGGTGGAGGATTAGAGAGAGAGGAAGGGAGAGGGAGAGAACAGAACACTTCCTGATTCGAAATATGTTTTCTCAATTAAAAAAAAAAAATCAGCTGCAGGAACCACCTTCTTCCCAGTCCCGCCCTCCTCCCTCACCACCATTCCCAACAGTGTCCTGAGACAGCTCTGCTTCCCTGTCCTAGGAGGATGCACAGTCACAGAAGCTGGTGACACTTGGAGGCACTTGGGATACTCTGCAGTGGGCCTCAGCTGAAACTTGCTGTTGGAGATCTTGGGGGAATGCTTTTATCACCTACCAAATTTGGATGGACTGTGTAATGGTGAAGGTTCTCTGGAACAAATTTTGATTGCCCGACTGCATCAAAAATCTAGAGACAATAATCAAAATTAGTATTTCAAGTTGTACCTATTCTAAACAATATTCCATTCCTTACCTCACCTTAGTCTGGCTAAAATCTGGTCTCTAACTTAAATTAAGTGAGAAGAACTCCATGCTCTGCACCCTGGGTTTCTGGAATGAGAGCCATAGCATGGAGAGCTAGGTTCTAAGGCACCCTGACAGGGTAGCTTGTACATGGAAATGTGGACCAGCTTTGTGAAATGTTAGGAGCTGTTAGGAAGTGAAGGGGTGAAATAGACAAGGGCAGCATCAAAGTTTAGACCGGGACAAATCATCCCTAGAGCTCACACCTCTTTCTTCTGCCTTTTCCATCTCTATAGAAGGGAAATCAGGTAAAAAACAAAACAAAACATGCAAAATCAGGTGAAAAACAAAACAACCTTTAAGGAGAAAAACAAGTTACAGAAGGGCAATAACTTAAGGGTTGTCAGTGAAAGGAAGCCTGGGGGATAACTGCTTTCGGGGCTGGGGGCGGCACACAGAAGGGAGAAACAATGGTGCAGTCTGCATTTTTGAATATTTCTGTGACATATGATTCTTCCAGAAATGTGGCAAAAAGTAATTGAATTTTGGTAACCCTTCTGTCTACCACTTTGTGTTTTTCTGCTGGTGGTGGTGCTGGTGATTGGTGGATTGCTTGAGTGCCATGTCTGGTGGTAGAGTTGCTGGACCTCCTCCATCTCCTTCTGCTGACCCCCGGGGCTGTTGCCTGGCCTCTAGCTTAGCCCCAGGTTATCTAAGGATAAATCAAAGGGACAAGAACACAAGGAGATAAAAGCTCTGAGTTATCTCCTTCGGGCTTGGCCTAATCAGGAATCAGATAAAGAGCACAATCCTGTCTGTGGATGAGCATTTCTAAAGATTGCCATGCCCCCAAGGAGGTGATATAGTAAGCTGGGATTCAGAAGAAAGGGAACTCACACTGAACAGGTGAATGCGGCAAGAAGGTGAATGAAGAGGGAGATAGTAAGAGTGGGACAGAACTGTGTGATGAGGGGAGGAAAATGCCAGGAGTTGGCAATTTCCAGGGCTTGGAGGAGGACTGTGGGGAGGATTAGCAGAGATATGCCATACATTCTTTTAGGAATGCTGGGATGAAATAGGGGACAAATCCAAAGTTGCAATGATTTCATTTGTGTTACCTTCTGTAAAACTGAAGTCCCTTTGTTCAAAACAAAAATACATTTGAAAAACTGGCTTCACAGATATGACATATATATTTAGAATCACAGACGTCTCGGGAAAATTTATTTGGGAGAAGATGTGAAGACTTTTCCTTTATAGTTGTTTTTTTAAATTAATTTTTTGGGGAAAGTCTCTGGGAAAAATGTTTTTACTCCCAAATTCTTCTAAGGTATTGCATCTTGTTTCCAAATTAGTCTCCAGTAGTTGACTAAATCCATAAGAATGTCCAAATTGGAGTATGTTTTTAGTTTTATGTTGAATTGTACTATCTCTGGCTGATGAAATAAAAGTTGACCTGGAAAATTCACTTGAATATGATAAACCTTGGGAAGCAACCAAGCTATCCAAAGGAGTTTTGTTGCAAGAAGTGACCACAAAATCAAGTTTAAGTCAGGGCTTAACACTCGCTCATCCCCTAAAATAGATTTCTGGTCCCTGGGTTTTGATTCTTTGCTGATATGTCCCTGTCTCTTCCCTTTTCTATGTCTCTGTTTCTCTTTCATAAAATTAGATAAATTAACGTTGCTTTCTATATAAATCTTGACCCCTTTTTGCTTTTCAACAGGAAGTTTGTGAGACCCAGCTTATAAAGTAGTCTAAGCAATTCCAAAGAGAGATTATAAGTGAACATTGCTAATGCTCTTTCTTACCTCATCACTATCAACAATTGTTTCTTTCTCAAATTTAACTGGGCTAGTTCTTGAAGTCTTTGATTTGCCATACTGAAACCTGAAAAAGAGGCAGAATATCAAATTATTTTTTTCTTACTCAGAGTCTTGGTCTTCTACATGTTCTCAACCTCTCTCAATGAAGTTTGGGGACATGACTTAGAAGAGCCCAGTTTGGGTGATCACTGATTGCGTATGTATGGGTAGTAAAGAACAGGACTCATTATTCAGCCTGCATGCTGGGCTCTTCAGTGTGAAGAGTTAATCAAGTGGGACCTCTTGAAGACATGGTGACAACTAATAAGTTGATTTCTTCTAAAATAGGGGTTTTAAGAAATGCAAATTAAAACCACAATAAGCTATCACCTCACACTTGTCAGAATGGCTATTATCAAAAAGAACACAAATAACAATTGTTGCAGAGGATGTGGAAAAAAGGGAGCCCTCATACACTGTGGGGATGTAAATTGGTGCAGCCACTATGGAAAACAGTATGGAGGTTCCTAAAAAAAAAACTAAAAATGGAACTACCATGAGACCCGGCAATTCTACTCCTAGGTATATATCCAAAAAAACCCCTGAAGATACTAATTCAAAAAGATACATGTACCCTAATATTCATAGCAGCATTATTTACAATTGCCAAGATATGGAAGCAACCTGAGGGTCCATCAACAGACGAATGGATAAAGAAGATGTGGTATATATGTACAATGGAATACTACTCAGCCATAAAAAGAATGAAATTTTGCCATTTGCGACAACATGTATGGTCTTGGAGAGTATTATGCTAAGTGAAGTAAGTCAGGCAGAGAAAGACAAATATTATATGATATCACTTATATGTGGAATCTAAAAAATAAAACAAACTAGGAAATATAACAAAAAAGAAACAGACTCACAGATATAGTGAACAAAAAATAGTGGTCACCAGTGGGGAGTGGGAAGGGGGAGGGGCAAGATAGGAGTAGGGGATTAAGAGGTACAAAGTACTATGTATAAGATAAATAAGCTACAAGGATATATTGTACAACACAGGGAATATAGCTAATATTCTATAATAACTTTAAATGGAATATAACATTTAAAAATTGTGAATCACCATGTTGTATACCTGAAACTTATATAATATTGTACATCAACTATACCTCAATTTAAAAAAAAAAAATAGGGATTTTAGACCACTCAAGGAACTGGCCTAGTAGACTGCTTAGGCAAATTCTTTTGGGCAACTGGACAATCATAATACCCTTAAAGACCACCTACTGTTTTGAATGTCTACCTGCATACTCTTCTCCACATGGAAACAGCTCTGCCCTTGCCAATAATTAGCCAATGATTCCATGAGAAGGGATACAGTTAGTGGAACTTCCCAACTAAATTTCCAGTTCTTAATGACCATGCTTGGATTACTGGTTCCCTCATGTACCCAACCACATCTAAGTTTCCCTACCTAGAATTAAGGTAATAAAAACAATCATCAGTGGCAAATATTCTCATAATCTAAACTTTCATTTACTTTCCCATCTCCCTCTTCCCCAGATACCAGTTCCCTTTGGAGAAAAAGGGCAAAAGTTGCAATATTTAGTAATAAAGTATTTTGGATTCCTTGACCAATTCTTACTAAACCCATTTACTGCCCTAACATAGCGAAAGATGCTCATCAGTAAGATTGGGTTACTTAAAATAAATAGCCTGCTTTCTCTTTGGAGGTTAAACTAGCTTAAATTAAGTAGGACCCTGGAACTACCTCAACTAAACCTCTCTCCTTTAAAAATGAGGGTGGCAGAGTAAAGACCAAAACAAGAAAAGTAGAAATGGCCAAGCTATGTAGTTGATAGGTCAATGGGCTATAGCATGGTATAAATAATCCCAAATCCAGGATCAAATCCCATCCAAGGATGGCTCACTTCCATCTATTGCTGGCCACCAGCTGCATCATTAACTCAGGCCAGAGGTCTTAAAAATAGTCCCCAGGAGAGAGGGTGACACATTGTGGGTAGACCAAAATAAATTCACCCCCACTTAACATCGTAGAGTTGGTGCCCTTTTGATGTGTACTATTACCTTAAGTTATCTAATAATTAACACTATATTATAGGCTTTATTGTAGCACTTTTCAAAATGATTCTTTGGTATCTAAGAGGCAGCACAGGATCCCAGATACTCTTGTTCAAGGCCAAGTTAAGGCATAGAACTGCATGAAAAATGCTTCTTCAGCCCAGCAGTGTCCATATTTGACAGCCCGGCGTTTTTCTTTTGGTAAAGCTACTCTAGTTGCTGTATGAAGCACAGATAAAGATCTGATTTTTGATCCAAGGACAGTAAGTCAATTAAAACGTTTTTAATGAGTGTCTACTCTGTGACTAGTACTTTTCAAAGTGATATGGACTACAAAATGAGTCTGTATAAGAAGGTATTCATAACTTGGTTGGGCAAAAAAGACTACACACTTGGCCTGTCTCTTTTGGCCCATTACTGTTCACTGCTAAGTGGGCCAACCCAAGGCAAATATTCACCCAGAGGCCAAACTCAGTGCCTCTAAATAGTCCACGTTCTGCAGGGGTTCAGTTCAATCCAAACATTCTTTTCTTAGCATATTCTTTGTGCTCAGCCCCATTCTTGATCCTGTGTGAGAAACAAGAGGAGACTTATTGATGCCATTGTGAAGGCAGAAAATGCACAAGACATGATGATCCTTGCCCGCAAGAACTTAAGTTTAGTTGGTAAATGTGGGGAGGGAAGAGAAAGTGATTGTTAAATGTGAAACAATAATGACAAATACATGCTAACATATTAGGTAAGTCAATTCATTTCTTGGGGCCTCAATTTCCTCATCTGTAAAAATAGAGTTAACCAAATGATTTAAAGGTGACGTTCTAATTCCATGACAGTGGTGAGATTTACCTATATAAAGAGCTGAAATAAAATTAATTCACGTGTCAGTTGTGGGAGAAGTTTGGAAGAGTAGCCATCCTTTAATGTATACCTCCCCTCTCAATATAATCATACTTTTCCAGATATTAGTCCTGACTGGAAGGTTATTTTGTTTTTGTTTTTTTGCTGTTGTTGTTTGAAGTGGTAAGACATAAAAGTGGGGAGGTAGGATGAGATCAAATAATGGGGGCCCTGACAATTAAGGAGAGCTTTGATAAGGCCTATTAGCCCAAGCTCCTATAAAGTCTATGGGTTTGGAGGAAAGATCTATATTAATGTTAATAGTTTTGATAGGTGATTGCTCAGGCTTTATGTCTAGTTTGAGTGTCTAGACACAAACCCTAAATATGACTATCTAGAGTTTGCCACTAGACTGAGTTAACCTCTGAAACTTCCCTTCAAGGGAAATAGACTAATAAGCTTTTCACCCTTTTCTCACCTTTAGTTTTTCTGGAATTGTGAATCCAGCTCACATGTATATTGAAACTAAAATAAGTAGGAGCCAACAAATTGGGGGATATAAGGCTTGTGCTCTTTGTCTGCAAACCAGTGTGGGGAAAAACATCACACAAACACAAAAACTACATCTAAAATAAGAATAGAAAGATGGAGTGTACAATACCTTGAAGGACATTAGGAAAGCTTAGTTCAGGGAAGAAGGGGAAATTCCTTGACATGGAAACTGTCCATTTTGAAAATATTCTAGCGGAGACACAGGGAATTTGTGATGAAAAGGCAATCTAGAATGCTGAGGTGTTCTATGTTCGAGTCAGAGAATGAAAAGTCCAAAGATTTTAAACAAAATCTGCTATAATCTGCTCCAGTTTGTTTTTCTAACCTATGACTCCCCAACACACACACACACTGACCCTTTCACTGTATCTTTTTGAAAAAAATTTATTGAAGTATAGTTGATTCACAATGCTGTGTTAATTTCTGCAGTACAGCAAAGTGATTCAGTTTACATATATATATATTTTTTTTTCATATTCTTTTCCATTATGGTTTATCACAGGATATTGAATACAGTTCCCTGTGCTATACAGTAAGGATATATTTTCACTGTATCTTAATCAACTTCTGCCTTAGCCAATGTTTTTACCCTTTTCCTCAGACATAGTGAACATTTATTTCTCTTATTCTCCAAACTTAAAACTCTCTCCCCAACCTCTTCAAACCATTTGAGTCTTCTTCTTTACTTATGTTACTACTTAGGCCTTTCTTCTTCAGAGAAGACTTTCCACATCAATCTAATCCCAAATTCTAGCATGCAGGTACTGTTTTTTTGTGCATGCAATTATATAGTAAATTGTTATTCTACGTATACTTTTCTTATATGCAGGTTGTTTGCTCCCTAGGCAGTAAGCTCCTTGAAAGTGAAATATGAATTATATATATATTATGTTTGTTCCACCCACAGTGCTTTACACATTAGGGATTCAAAATCAATATTTGTTTATTTCAATATATTTGCCAAACATCTATGACATGTTAGGCACTGTTGTAGGTAATGGGAACTAAATAAAAATTAAATGTACTCTTCGACCTCAAGGAGCTCACAGTTTAACCTAGAAGACAGATCAGGAAAGAGTGGAATGCAACACGTTGCAATGGGCATGTTAGAGAGAAGTTCAGGATGCTAGCGGAGTAGAGAGGAAGAGCACTTAACCTGGATGAGGAGAGACAGGGAGAGGTTTGGAACTAATCCCTAAAGTGAGCCTGGAAAGATGAGTATGAGTCAACCAGGTGAAAAGAAGAGGAAATGGGCATTTGAGAAAGAGGGAGCAACACAAGCTAAAACATGAACATAGAATAAAGCATGTCTTGTTTAGGAGCATTGCCAGTAACCACAGTATGCCTGGAACATAAGATTTAATGAAGGGACTTCCCTAGTGGCGCAGTGGTTAAGAATCCGCCTGCCAATGCAGGGGACATGGGTTCGAGCCCAGGAAGATCCCACATGTCGTAGAGCAACAAAGCCCGAGCGCCACAACTACTGAGCCTGCGCCCTAGAGCCTGTGAGCCACAAACTGAGCCCGTGCGCCACAGCTACTGAAGCCCGCGTGCCTAGAGCCTGTGCACCGCAACAAGAGAAGCCACTGCAATGAGTAGCACGTGCACCGCAACCAAGAGTAGCCCCCACTCGCCGCAACTAGAGAAAGTCCGTGCAGCAACGAAGGCTCAACGCAGCCAAAATTAATTAATTAATTAACTTTTAAAAAAAGATTTAATGAAACGGTAGCAAGGGATGAGACTAGAGAGGAAGCCAGGGTCTAAATCCTAGAGTGAAGTCCCTAGAAGAAGCTTGTAGGTTATTCTATGAATAATAAAGCACTATGGAGGGATGTTAAGTAGGGATACTTTGAACAGTATATATTTTTAAAATACAAAAATGGTGGCCATGTGAACTATAGATTGGAAAGATGCAGAGGCATTTGAGAAAGCTAGTTAGTATTGAGGAAGGGTTGAGAAGGGTCTATGGCAATTTTTGCCACTCACCCCTGTTTCCTAGCCCTGGATGACTTATTCAAAGATGGGCAACCAGATTCTTTCTACTAGGAATTTGAAAGTTTGATAAAGACAGAGAGATGAAAGATGATTGTAGCTGAGTTACCTTACCCAGTGTCCCAGACAAGTTTGAACTCCACCTGCTAAGGTCCCCAGAAACGCCTTAGATCTAGTCTTCCTTGAAGCATGGTTATTCAGTTTTCCCTCCAATTCTGTGAGCTTCCCAATGTCTTTTCAAATAAATACCCCTTTTTTGCTTAAATTAGTCAGTTTGTTTCTGTTGATTGCAACCTAAAAAGCCCGAACTGATATAAGGTCTAAAATAAGGTAGTGGCAATGAAGAAGGATAAAAGAAGGAGATCTGAAAGATGTTAGAAAGGTGGGATTAATAAGACTTGGTAACCGGTTGGATCCATGGGCTCATGAATTTTATAGTCACATTTCTAGCTCAGTTATCTGAGTGAATGTGGGTGCAATTTACTAAAATGTAGCATAAAGAAGATGGAGTCAGTTGATGAATTTTGGTTTGGTCCACTGAGTATGAGATGCAGGTGGGGACAGTGTCGAGTAAATGGCTTAAAATATGGTTTTGGGAAAGAATTACACATTTGGGAATCAGCATCAAGTATATATGCTAGCTGAAAGTATTGGGGCCAATGAGCAGCAGCAACGAAGTGGTGGGCTGAAAAGACACTAAGGCACGGGACAGAGGCTCAGATAAAGCAAACGCTAAAAGAAGAACATCACAAGTGGATGGTGTAAAGAATGCCAAAAAGGAGTGGCCAGAGGTTGGAGAACCAGGAGAAAGGAGCCCCAGAAATCACTGGAAGAGATGAGAAAAGAGAGGAGAGCCTCTACCTTAAAGCATCTAAACTGCAACTTTTGAAGGTACAGAAAATGATTAAAAACTCACAAAAAGTATCAAAGCTTAATAAGCAAGCCCATGCTACCAGTTATAAGGCAGATAAATCAGATCCAAAAAACCTGCTAGGCTTGAGTTCATGGCAAAGCCAGGATTTGCTTGAACAGAGACCATCTGAGAGAAGATAATGTGAATGTATCATACACTGTCCCCTGACTGTCTTCTTTCCAAACACAGGAGCTGCATCCACCAAAACTCAGGTTGGTCACCCCTTTCTACTACCCCTTAGGTGTTGATCTATGATGGGACCTAAGAATTGTTCCTCCTCAACCCTTCATCTCTACAACTTTCTATGTCTAGATGGAGACCTCACAGCCCAGGTAAACACTGGGTAGTAAGGATGGGGTGCTTGGGGTGGCATAGTGCATTTTGGGAGTATTAGGTGAGGGCAGGAGGCAGGAAGAACTCTTTGTGGAACCATTTTCTTCCTCTCCTCCTATTTCTCACTGCTTATAAAACAGAAACTTCTATCCATTTAAAAGTATTGGTATGGTAGCATCCTCCCTTCTTCTTTGAAAAGAAAAACTATGGCATATAGTACTGAGCAAGGGTAGGTAATCCCAATTTTGGCTCTTGCTTTCCCAAACAACCTGCCAGCAACACGTGGTAAGTTACCTGGGGGCTAGGGGGATGTATTAAGAAGCCAAATTTATATTCGGTCCCCAGCCATAGACTGGGGTCTAATTTATATTCGGGTCCCAGCCATAGACTCCAAACTAGCCTCTAGAAAAAACAGATACTTCGAAATTATTTGATTTTTGCTTTTTTTTTTTTTTTTTTTTGCGGTACGCGGGCCTCTCACCGCTGCGGCCTCTCACCGCTGCGGCCTCTCCCGCTGCAGAGCACAGGCTCCGGACGCACAGGCTCAGCAGCCATGGTCCACGGGCCCAGCCATTCCGCGGCATGTGGGATCCTCCCGGACCGGGGCACGAACCCGCGTCCCCCGCATCGGCAGGTGGACTCTCAACCACTGCGCCACCAGGGAAGCCCTGATTTTTGCATTTTTAAAAATATTGCTTCGGAACCTGTAGGGGGAGGAGGTATATTTGGTACGTCAAATACCTCAACATCCTGGCTGCAGTGAATGCTGCGGCTGTAGTGTGAATGTTCTACATTGGTTCAGATACCAGCGAACAAGGAAATCGGGGTTTCAGGAAATTATCTCCATGGCAAAGCAAAAATGAAAGCCTGCTAGAAACTGGAGCCTGGGCAGAAAGCTTTGCCTAGCAACCTGCCTTCCATCTGTGGACAGAGTGGGACCAGCGTTTAAACATTCATTCATCTCATCTGTTGATCAATACCAAATCTGAACAGAACTAGCATTATTCAGCAATGAATAAATGGAAAATGACTTTCAGAGTTAATGAATTTTATGAGGAGGAGGATGTAGCCACAGCAATAGCCACTGTGGAATAAATATGGAGCTAAGAAAGACTATCAGAAATAGAGACATATGAAGAAGATCAGGAGATTGGGAACCTGGGAAATTCAAGGCCATGAGATTTGTTTGTAGACCTGTCTATTTAAAATATGGGGATATCTACTCACAAGAGAGAGTGGAAGCTATCTCTCTACACAGAGCTTTCATTCAATTTATCACAGGAGTGTAAGGGACGTGGGGGCCAAAGGAGAAACAAAAGGGAAGAAAATGGGTTTTTAAAAATATACAGGATGGACAGTAAGGGATAGAAGGTGGTCTCAGGAAAAACCTTGGGACTGAAGCCGCTCACCATGGCAAGTTTCTAAGTGTTGTGATTGGGATGCTATTTGGAGGAGCAGAAGATGTGTTTTCCCATTTACGGCACCTTCCCAGCCCCACTGACACATTTCATTCTCTTGTATCTTTAGAGCCTTTCTCCTGATCTAGCTCAATGGCACCACAGAACAAGGTTGCAGATTCTTAACTTGTAAGTCCAAGCATCAAAGACCCGACTGTAAGACAGAATGGTTCAGGAAATAGATGTGATCAATAAAGATGCCTCTCTCCAAGAGAGAAGAATATTTGTCAGTATTACAGAATGCTACCCTGATATGGGAGACACAGTGTCACAATTCATTGTCAAGATTGAGTTCACCCACAAAAGGTAGACTCTGGGCAATTAGCACTGATTTATTGGCATCTCAGTAGGCTGAAACAAACAAGCTTTCTCCCACCCTCTTTTTTATTTTCTTGATCCTTCCAGTTCTTTCAAATAACATCAGACTTTTCATAGTGTGATAGCCAGCAACAGTGATGTAGGATAATACATAATCATACCAAACTATATGTCTTCCTGTACATTACATTTTCACACCAAACCATATATTGAATTTCAGTACTGACAAAAACTTTAAAAACTTCAATATTTTGTATTGTAGACTTAGGGTGAGGGGGGTTGGGAATGTGGAAGGATCTCTTTA
The DNA here is from genome assembly GCF_937001465.1 of Orcinus orca. NCBI lineage: Eukaryota > Metazoa > Chordata > Mammalia > Artiodactyla > Delphinidae > Orcinus > Orcinus orca. The sequence continues at coordinate 21,706,748 of NC_064567.1, read as the reverse complement.
GGAAGCCTCTTCTTTCTCACTTTTCCACTTTGTTTTCCCTCAAGAAGCAAATTCATATCACTGTTGGGGCTTCCTTTGTATTTGGAGAGATCTTATACATTAAAAGTTCACATAAATGGTTTCATTCATTCCTCTGTTCAGGCTTTGGCCCTCTATTCTCCATGTCTCCCTTTTCTCCATGTGGCAGGCCAATCCAGAAATTTGAATTTGATTTCTGATAGAGGGAAGAGGCCCCTCAGACACAGCTTTCTCTCACTATTTTAGGTATTAATATATGGTATTTGTTGCCACCATTTGCTTTTTATCATTCTGCTCAGCAAGGGCTACAGGCCAGGACTTCAAACTATGAAAGCTTCAGACTCACATTTACTCATTTATTTGTTCATTCATGCAGCAAATACTAAATATTTATCAAACACCTGCTGTGGGACTTCCCTGGTGGCGCAGTTGTTAAGAATCCACCTGCCAATGCAGGGGACATGGGTTCGAGCCCTGGTCCAGGAAGGTCCCACATGCCGTGGAGCAACTAAGCCTGTGCACCACAACTACTGAGCCTACGCTCTAGAGCCCATGAGCCACAACTACTGAAGCCTGCACGCCTACAGCCCGTGCTCCACAAAGAGAAGCCACCGCAATGAGAAGTCCCCACTCACTGCAACTAGAGAAAGCCCGCATGCAGCAACGAAGACCCAACGTGGCCAAAAATAAATAAATTTATTAAAAAAAACAAAACAAAAAACCCTGCTACGTGCCAGGGCCTTGTCTAGGCTCCAAGAATACAGTAGTAAACAAAACAGACAAAAATCCCTATCCTCTTGGAGCTTACATTCTGGTTGGGGACCAGACGCAACTGCAGTTTACATCTGCTCTTGGATGCTAACAGATATCTCAGACTTGACAAGTTCAAAATAATTCTTGATTCTCCCTCCCCATCATTCCTCCCTCAGTCTTTCCCATCTCAAGAGGTGGCACTGCCATTTATTCTATTGTTCAGGCAGAAAGCTTTGGAGTTATCCTTGATTCCTCTTATTCCCTCAACTACACATCCAATCTATTCATCGTCAAGACCTATTGATTCCATTATCCAAATGTGTTCCAAATCTGACTGCCTTTCAACCACCCTGGTCCAAGCCAAAGCTTCCTTTCACTATGGGCTGCCTAAAAACAATTGCAACTTTCTTTGTGATGAATCTCCTTTGCAGGAGATGCAGAAGAGGGGAAGTAATGTTAGGGAGTGAACAATATGTCAGACACAGATTAGATGCCTGTTGGCAGGTCTTATCAGCTCTATTTCCCTTAAGAAATCAAAGACATTTGATAAGAAAGAATTCTAAGTGATCTTTCTCAGGCTTTTAGAAAGACTATGAATTATGGTCCAAGTATTCCATATCCCTGAGTTTGCATGGTGGGCCTGCTTCCCTTATGTCCTCATGAACACTTGGTTAAACCCAGAGACAGTGTTAAACACACAGGAGAAGGGGAAGGAAAGAAGCAAATGTATTTCTGTAGATAGATCTTTTTCAAATGTAAAAATTAAAAACTTACAGAATTTTCCTGCTCAAACCCTCTCAATACTTCCTATCACATTTAAAATAAACCCCAAACTCTTTACTATATTATACAAGATCACCCTTCTCCCTAACTTCATCTCCTTCTAGGCTCTCCATCATGGCAGCAACTCTTGCCATCTTGGACTTCTTGCTATTCCTTGAACACGCTAAGGTCATTCCCTTTCAGGTCTTTTGTTAATTCTAGTCTCTGGAACACTCTTCACCAAGAGAACACTCTTCACCAACTTCCAATGACTTACACCCTCACTCCATTCATTTTTCTGGGCAAGTGTCACCTTATAAGACAGGATTTCCTTAGCCACTCCAAATAGGTACTCTCTCCCAATGAAATTCTATCTCTTTATTATGCTTTATTATTCTTCAAAGCCCTTCGATTTACCTGAATTTATATACTTTTAAATTTATTATCCATCTCCTTTAGAAGAATGTACACTGTAATGTGGCAAGGATTTTGCATGCTTTCTTCACTACTATCTCCCCAGTGCTTGGAAGAGTACTACTTGATACACAGTGGACACTCGGCAAATATTTGTTGATTGAATGAGTAACTGAAAGCCCTGCTGAAAAATTCCAAGTAGACTATGTGAGTTTGGGGGCTTGATTTATTATTGCTACGCATCGTTGGTGGTACTAAATAGCCATCCCAAACCTTCTCCCTTTTTATCTTGTTCTTAAAGAAGAAGTAGGTGTGAGCAAAAATCAGCGTGGAACCAGAATCAAGGGTTTTATGTGGCTTATCAACAGCCTCCTTGAGGCATTTCCCTCCCTACCCACCTCTGCTCTGTGCTCTCAGTTTGGCTCTGATATGTCTATTAGTCTTGAGCCAATCACATTTGTGAATACCATAGCAGTATAGCCATGACTAGATGAAGAGGAAGAGGTCTATTCTTACAAGAAGAATGAAACAATACCATTGGAAAGGCTGAAAATTCGCTATAGGGAGCCTGCATCTGGTATGCCTTTACTTATGGAGTTAGGCTGGTCCAGAAACAGTGGGAATGCCCTGATCAGCAGGCAGGGCCAACCAACTGGGTGTTTCAAATGAACAGAGAACTATGGCTTGAAAATGTTAGTTTTAGAAATGATAGAAGGCAAACTAGTGGCATATCAGTAGATGAATGAAGAGAGATTGACACTCAGGGGAAGACGTGAGATCTGAAATGTCAAAACTAGTCTTATACAAAAAGAAAAGAAGAATATCTCTCTGATTTTATATGGACCTAACTGCTTTTACACTTGGGACTAGGATAGGAAAAGGTTGGGGAGATGTTTTTGATGATAGTAGGTCTGGGAAAATGACTGTGTCCTACAGAGATTTAATGGAAGAGGAAAGGAATGATATTAGGGAACAATTTAGAATTATACCCCAAGAGGGAGCCTGAATCCAGGAATTTGTGTGTGTGTGTGTGTGTGTGTGTGTGTGTGTGTGTGTGTTACGCGGGCTTCTCACTGTTGTGGCCTCTCCTGCTGCGGAGCACAGGCTCCAGACGCGTAGGCTCAGCGGCCATGGCTCACGGGCCCAGCCGCTCCGCGGCACGTGGGATCCTCCCGGACGGGGGCACGAACCCGCGTCCCCTGCATCGGCAGGCGGACTCCCAACCACTGCGCCACCAGGGAAGCCCCCAGGAAATTATTGAAAGTCGCCCTCCGATGGTAACAAATTGGAAGTCCTTAATGAGAACAGCTGGGGGACTTTGATGATTCCTGGGAATAAAAACTTTGGGGAAGGGATGCTTCAGGAATCCATAAGCAGATAACAGAGAAACTTTGAGTTTTAGGGCCAGTGTAAATATAAGCTAAGGGGAAAAGATATTGATTTGGATTTGAGGAAGCCAATATAGCTAAACAGTTATTGGAAAGCTGATCAAATTAATAGTTATTACATTATTACATGCATTTCAGGTGCTCAAATTCATAATTTGGGATGTGAAAATAGCCTCTAAGTAGTGACTAAAACAACATTTGCACTTTACGCGCGATTGGATCTGCAAGGAATCCAATCAATTTCCCCAGTGCCTGGCCTCTACCCCTTACATGTCCAGACATCTTTGAGTGGTTACCAATATGCTGGAGATCAGAGAAGAGAACAGTCTTTCTTCTTCTTTCTTACTGCATAGTCTTAGGCAGCTCCTCAACACATACAGACTTTAACTTTTACCTGAGACTTTGACTTTAGGGGAGAGGCACCAGTTGACGGGGTGCTAGAGTTGGCCCACAGATAAACTTTAGGGGATGTAGGAGATTCTATGTTGGTCCATGAGCACTTCTGGAAGTTCTCCTGGGAAGTTTCATAACTCAATTTATAAAAAGAAAAAACATATAGGCATACACTATATGAGATTAAAACCTAACCCAATCAAAACCTCAATTAATATAGGGGAAAATATTCACACATGGAAGAGAAACACATTACCCTGTTCAAACACTGTTTGGTCAGATACTTCAATTCACACAATTAAAACATTCAATAACACTAATTTTTGAATATTTGGCATAGTAAAAATGCTTGTATGGTTTTTTATCACTGAATGTCGTGAGTCTAACAGGTTCCATAGGAAAAAAATACAACATCTAATTACACTAAAGGGCTTAATAGCATACTAGATACAAAGGAAGAAAATCTCAGTAAATCTGACAACATAACAAAAGAAACTATCCAAACTGAAGCATATAGAGAACACATGAAATACATAAGAAAAATAAACAAGGCCTCATGACCTGTAGGACAATATCAAATGGTCTAACCTATGTGTAATTGGAGGCCCTGGTAAGTGGGGAAGGGAAGATATTTTAAGAGATAATGGCTGAAAAGTTTCCAAATTTGAAGAAAAATATCAATCAACCGATTCAGGAAGCTCAACAAACCCAAAGCAGAATAAACAAAAAGAAAATGGGACTGAGAAACATTATACTCAAATTTCTGAAAACCTGTGATAAAGCAAAGGGGGAAAAATGTGCACAACTGTTTAGTCTGGGTTAAGGGTAGATACCATTCTTACAACTTTTCTCTAAATTTTAAATTCTATCAAAATGAATAGTTACCAAAAAGACAAGATGTAACCAAAATACTGCTTGATAGCAGGGAAAGTGGCAGGGAAGAGTTCAGAAGTAAACAGTCTTCCTTTTTAACTCCATCTGTTCAGGAGTATATTTCTTAAATTTGTAAAAACTGCACATTGAAATTTTAAGGGTAATTACTAGAAGAATATGCAGATATATCCCACAGAATATCTTGCTTGTTAATATTATGAATGTTTCCTTGCTTTTAAATACCAATTTTATAGAACTATATCATTCAATAAAAATATTTTCCATCCTTATTTATCTAAGAAAAATTTATATTCATTCCATAAAATTCAATACTACTTAAAAAATGTGTTTTATTATTTTTAAGGTGCTATAATTTATTAATAATGGCTTATTTTATTTCTTTAATTGAAGTATAGTTCATTTACAATATTATATTAGTTGCAGGTATACTACTTAGTGATTCAGTATTTTTACAGATTATATTCCATTAAAAGTTGGGAATTCCCTGGTGGTCCAGTGGTTAGGACTTGGTGCTTTCACTGCCGAGGGCCCATGTTCAATCCCTGGTTGGGGAACTAAGATCCCGCAAACTGCACATGGCGCGGCCAAAAAAAAAAAGTTGTTACAAGATAGTGGCTATAATTCCCTGTGCTATACAATATATAATTGTAGCTTATCAATTTTATATGTAGTAGTTTGTATTTCTTAATCCTATACTCCTAATTTGCCCCTCCCTCTCCCCTCTCCTATTTGGTAACCACTAGTTTGTTTTCTATATCCGTGAGTCTGTTTCTGTTTTGCATATACATTCATTTGTATTACTTTTTAGATTCCACTTATAAGTGATATCATATAATATTTATCTTTCTCTGTCTAACTTATTTCACTAAGCATAATATCCTCTAGGTCCATCTACATTGCTGCAAATGGCAGAATTTCATTCTTTTTTATAGCTGAGTAGTATTTCATTGTATATATAAGCCACAACTTCTTTATACATTCGTCTGTTGATGGACACTTGGGTTGTTTCCATATCTTGGCTATTGTAAATAGTGCTGCTGTGAACACTGGGGTGCATGTATCTTTTCGAATTAGTGTTTTCCTTTTTTCTGGATATATACCCAGGAGTGGAATTGCTGGATCATATGGCAAATCTATTTTTAGTTTTTTGATGAACCTCCATACTGTTCTCCGTAGTGGCTGCACCAATTTACATTCCCACCAACAGTTGTACAAGGGTTATCTTTTCTCCACATCCTCTCCAACATTTGTTATTTGTAGAATTTTTGATGCTAGCCTTTCTTTTTTTTTATTGGAGTATAATTGCTTTACAATGTTGTGTTAGTTTCTGCTGTACAACAAAGTGAATCAGCTATATGTATACCCCTATATCCTCCCTCTTGGACTTCCCTCCTACCCCACCCCCATCCCACCCATCTAGGTCATCACAGAGCACCGAGCTGAGCTTCCTGTGCTTTATAGCAGGTTCACACTAGCTATCTATTTTACGCACGGTAGTGTATATATGTCAATCCTAATCTCCCAGTTCGTCCCACCCTCCCCTTCCCCCACCCCGTGTCTACATGTCCCTTCTCTACATCTACGTCTCTATTCCTGCCCTGCAAATAGATTTACCTGTACCATTTTTCTAGATTCCACATATATGCGTTAATATACGATATTTCTCTCTTTCTGGCTTACTTCACTCTGTATGACAGACCCTAAATGCTGGAGAGGGTGTGGAGAAAAGGGAACCCTCTTGTACTGTTGGTGGGAAAGTAAACTGATACAGCCAATATCAATTGTGGAGTGAACAGTATGGAGGTTCCTTAAAAAACTGAAAATAGAACTACCATATGACCCAGCAATCCCACTACTGGGCATATACCCTGAGAAAACCACAATTCAAAAGAACACATGTACCCCAATGTTCATTGCAGCACTATTTACAATAGCCAGGACATGGAAACAACCTAAAGATTTTGAGTATCTTTTCTTGTGCCTGTTAGCCATCTGTATGTCTTCTTTGGAAAAATGTCTATTCAGATCTTCTGCCCATTTTTTGATTGGGATGTTTGTTTGTTTGTTTGTTGATATTGAATTATATGAACTATTTATATATTTTGGATATTAGCTCCTTAGTGGTCATATCATTTTAAAATATTTTCTCCCATTTAATAAGTTGTCTCTTCATTTTGTTGGTGGTTTCCTTTGCTGTGCAAAAGCTTTTAATTAGGTCCCATTTCTTTCTTTCTTTTTAAAAATATTTATTTATTTATTCATTTTTGGCTGCATCGGTTTCTTTTTTCTGTCCTGTATTCCCCACTCCCTTACCAGTTCATCCTGGGAAGACTTCCTTAGTGTTTACATCACTGGCAAATAAGTCCATATCTCAACGTCTGCTTCTGTGGAACATGATCTAAGATGTATCCCCCTATACACATACTTAGTACACATTCAACTTGCTAATTTTCTTCCTATCTAGTAGGTGTAAATTAATATCTCATTGCTGTTGTAATTTGCATTTCACTGATTATTAATGAGTGTTAACATTTCTTCATATCTTAATCAACTTTTGGTTTCTTCTGCCCATTGTTTTATTGCGATTGCTCTTTTTCTTGTTCATTTGCAAAATTTTTTGGTATATTCTAGATATCAATACATTGTCAGTTTTTATGAGTACAAGTAATCTTTAATTCTATTATTTGCCTAGTAATTTTTTCTCTGGATAGAAAGCTTTTTTTTTAATACTTCCACCAAGACTTTTATTAACCATTTTGGTTTTTTAATTATCTTTAAAAAATATTTATTTATTTATTTTGGCTACGCGGGGTCTTCATTGCGGCATGTGGGATCTTTTCTCTTTTAGTTGCGGCATGTGGACTCAGTTGTGGCATGCACGCAGGATCTAGTTCCCCGACCAGGGGTCAAACCCAGATCCCCTGCATTGAAAGCATGCAGTCTTACGCACCGGACCAACAGGGAAGTCCCTATTAACCATTTTAAAGTGAGCGATTCACTGACATGTTCATTCACAATGTCATGCAACTACTACTTCTATTTAGTTCCAAACATCAGCCCAAAGTAAAACCCTTCTGCATTAAGCAGTTTCTCCCCATGCTGCCTCTCCTACAGCCCTGGCAACCACCAATCTGTTTGACCTCTATGAATGTTTCTATTCTGGATAGGTCATATAATGCAATACGTGGTTTTGTGTCTGACTTCTTTCGTTTAGTATGTTTTGGAGGTTCATCCATGTTATAGCATATATTACTACTTCATTTTTTTAACGGCTGAGTAATACTCCATTTTATGGGTAGACCACACTTTGTTTATTCATTCTTCCATTGATGGACATTAGTGCTATTTCCACCTTTTGGCTATTATGAAGAGGGCTGCTATGAATATGCATGTCAGTGTACTTGTTTGAGCACTTGTTTTTAATTCTTTGGAATATATAGCTAAGAGTGAAATTGTAGGGTCATATGGTAATTCTATGTTTAACTTTTTGAAGAACCGCTAAACTATTTTCCACAATGGCTGAACCATTTTACATTCCCACTAGCAATGTACAATGATTTCAATTTCTCCACCTCTTTGCTCATTATTTTCCACTTTTTTTTACATTGTAGCCATTCTAGTGAGTGTGAAGTGGTACCTCATTGGAGTTTTGGAAAGCTTTAATTTTGATGTAATCAAATTCATCAACATTTTGCCTCATGGTTTGTGTTTTCTAAATTTTGTTTAAAAGTCTGTCCCAGGGCTTCCCTGGTGGCGCAGTAGTTAAGAGTCCACCTGCCGATGCAGGGGACATGGGTTCGTGTCCCTGTCCGGGAAGATCCCACATGCCGCAGAGCGGCTGGGCCCATGAGCCATGGCCGCTGAGCCTGCGCATCCAGAGCCTGTGCTCCGCAACAGGAGAGGCCACAACAGTGAGAGGCCTGCGTACCGCAAAAAAAAAAAAAAGTCTGTCCCTGCTCCTAGGACATAAATATATTCTCTGAATTTTTCTTCTGTGACTTTCCCCCTACCCCTACATTTAAGTCTTTAACCCATCTAGAATACCCCTTTGTATTTGATGTTAGGTAAGGATCCAGTTTGTATTTCTCAATATAGTGATGATGTTAGGTAATAATTCAGTTTATATTGCTCCACAGAGTGAGCCAGTTTCCTCAACATCATCTACAAATCAATTGATCAATCAAGCAAGAAAGCAATCTTCATTTCTCAATGAATTCTTGGAGCCTTCTTTAGTATACATTTGATTCTGATAAATTTTTGTTTCTAAATTCTTTATTCTATTCCACTGGTCTCTTTGTTCTTGAGCCAAAAATTTATTCATCAGGTATTAAGTGCCAAAATTCTGTTAATATCAGGTATGGAAAATTCTACCTCTATACTCATATTTTTTGCTTGTTTGTTTTTTTTGTTCTGGCAGCACCTCACGGCATGCAGGATCTTACTTCCCCAACCAGGGATCTAACCCTTGCCCCCTGCAGTGGAAGCGCAGAGTCCTAGCCACTGGACCGCCAGGGAATTCCCAATACTCGTATTTTTTAAGTTGATTTTTATTCATATTTAAGAGTCAACTTATCATCTTCTTCCGAATGTCCAACTGGAATTTTGAGTTGGATTACTTAAAATTATAGATGAATATAGAGAAACATTGTTATAATATAAAGTTGTACCATCCAAAAGCATGACATTTTATCTATTTAGATCTTCTTTATATTGTCTATTAGTTTTTTCCAAAATAAGTTATTATTCTACGGAGTTGTACCATTTAAGAAGATAAAACTGTTTACTTAGACTTTCTTTATATCCTTTACTAGAGTTTTAAAGTTTACTTCATAGAAGTCTTAAGCATACTGGATTAAATTTAGTCCTAGTTACTTCACAGTTTTTGTTGCTACTGTGAATAGTGTTTTATTTTTATTACATTTTCTAGTTGGTTATTATTGATTTAGAGAAATTAGTTCTAACAGTTTGTTGATTCTGTTGGTTCTTCTAGATCAATGATTCTATCATCTGCAGATAATGACAGTTTTTCAGCTACTTACATCTTTTTCTTTCCTTATAAAGTTGGCCAGGACCTTGAGTATAAATAATAGCAGAGATGGGGGCATCTTAATCTTGCTCTGGGTCTAAAGTTTCTCCATTAATTATGTTTGCTGTTGGTTTTTGACGTATAAACTTTATCAAGGTGAAGTATTTCCTTCTATTTCTATTCCTAGTTTTCTTAAGGGTTTTTTCATCATAAATAGGTGTTTATCAAAAATCAAATGTTTTTGGTGACTAGTGGTATAAGGTTGATGTTGTAAATTTTGTTGGTAGCTTTTCTTATATAGACTCATACCTTAATTTCTGAGATTTTTTTTTTTTTTTTTTTTTTGGCCGCACCGTGCAGCATGTGGGATCTTAGTTCGCTGATAAGGGATCAAACTCATGCCCCTGCACTGGGAGTGTGGAGTCTTAACCACTGGACCACCAGGGAAGTCCCTGAGACAAATTTTAATTGACCAAGATTGGAGAATTGGTGAAAATGAGGTTTGAAAAAGAGACTTTTAATTTCTTCTGTCTTTACTGAGACAGAAGACTTTATATTGACCCCACTTTCCTCTCCTTCCCTTTCAGCAAAATTCCTTGAAAGGTTTGTCTATATTTACTATCTCCAATATTTCTCCTCCCATTTTTCTCTTTTTTTTTTTTTTTTACTTTTTTTGTTGAAGTATAGTTGATTTACAATGCTGTGCCAATCTCTGCTGTACAGCAAAGTGACTCTGTTATACACATGCAGACATTCTTTTTTTATATTCTTTTCCATTATGGTTTATCACAGGATTTTTAAAATATAAATTTATTTTATTTTTATTTTTGGCTGTGTTGGGTCTTCGTTGCTGTGCGTTGGCTTTCTCTAGTTGCGGTGAGCGGGGGCTACTCTTCATTGTGGTACACGGGCTTCTCATTGAGGTGGCTTCTCTTGCTGTGGAGCAAGGGCTCTAGGAATGCGGGCTTCAGTAGTTGTGGCATGTGGGCTCTAGAGCACAGGCTCCGTAGTTGTGGCGCACGGGTTTAGTTGCTCCGCAGCATGTGGGATATTCCCAGACCAGGGCTCGAACCCATGTCCTCTGCATTGGCAGGCGGATTCTTAACCACTGCGCCACCAGGGAAGCCCTATCATAGGATATTGAGTATAGCTCCCTGTCTTCCCTCTTCAAACCACCTTACATCCCCATACTTTACTAAAACTGCTCTTATGAATGTCACCTGCATTGCTTCTTCCAATGGTAATTTTAGGTTCAAATCTTATTTAAACTATCAGCAGCATTTGTCATAGCTTATTACCTCTCCTTGGTTTCCAGGGCACCACACACACGGCACACAAATATTCATGCATGTTTAAATCTCCCCTTCTCTCCTAAAATCCATACTCATATATCCATCTTCACATTTCCACTGGGATGTCAAACAACACGTCCAAAACTGAGCTCCTAAAATCCACCCAGGGAAAAATACACCAAACTCAAACTTCTTGCAATCTCTATCTCAGTAAATAGCAATTACTTTTTTTCCAGTAACCAAAAAACCTTGGAGTCAACTTCCTCGCTCTCTCCCACATCCATATCCAGTAATTCAGCAAATCCTGTCACCTTTACCATCCACTGTCCCTGCTACCATCATGGCCTAAACCATCATTGTCCCGTGACTGAATCGTTGTAATATCCTCCTATCCTAACTGGCCTCCTTTATTTAACCTGGATCCCCCTCTCCACATCAGTCTATCTCAACATAGCAGCCAGAATAATGATGTAAGCACATGTCAGACCATGCTGCTCCTCTGTTTAAAACCCTCCAATGGTTTCCCATCTCACTCAGAGTAAAGCCAAGATTCTGTCAATGTCCTACAAAGCCTTACACACATGGTATGGTCTCCACCCTGCCTCCACTACTCCTTCACCTCTCTGCTATTATCTCTTAATACTATATCCCTCTTGCTCAATCCAACTCACCTACTAGCCTTCTCTTTGTTTCTCAGATATGCCACGTGTACTCACAAGAGCCTTTCCACTTGCTATTCCCTATGTATAGTCTGCTTTTCAAGATATCTACAGATATGAATTCCTGACCTCCTTCAGGTTTCAACTGAAACCCTATCTGTCATCTTATTTAAGATTGTGATAATCCTCCCCAGGCAATATTTCCTATATCCCATTCCTGCTTTATTTTCTCATTGTTATTGATACTTGTGCATATTTTAAATATTATATATTTTATGAGCTCCATGAGGTTAAGAGTTTTTGTCTGTTTTTTGGCTGTTCTGTTCCCAACATCTGGAGTAGTGTTTGGCACATAATAATTTTTGAATTAATGTGTGCTGGATATCTCCTGTGTGACTTTCTAGATCCACTCTTTACTCTTTTCCACCTCTCTGCCCATTTCTTATTCTCTGCCCTGGGAGGCTGACCTGTTTGGTCTGCATCCTTTGTCCTCTGGCTGCTGGTTGGATTTGTAAATAGGAATCCTAGGAAGAGCGGTGAGGGAAGAAGGACATTTAAGTCAAATGATATAGTTCCTTGACTCTCTCCCCATTGGGTTGTCACAAATGAATGTCACAGCTTTCCTCCAGGCAGCCCTCTCTATATGACTTTATCTTTCTGGGGTTTTTTTTTCCCTCTGCTTTTGGGTCTAGGTGTGGAAACAGTGCTAGGGTACTCTACTGTCCTTTGTGCTACATGCTGCGTATGCCTTTGTAAATAACCCTTGTTACCTCTTTGAAATACCTTAATTTGCGTGTACCATTTGTTTCTGCTGGGACCCTGAGTGATAGAGAATGAATGAATGAACAGCTCAGCATGAACCCAGAGTGTAAGAATATCCATGTCCCCTGTGGTTGCTCAACAAAATGCTCCTACTGCAGAGATGGCTGAATTATCAGGTAGATAAAATGACCTCTCCTGTAGATATCAGTTGGTTTCTTTCCCAGCACTGAGAGCTTGTTTAATGGGCTCATAAACAAAGTGAAATAGTGGCAGATTTCAAGTTTATACATAGGCTCAATAACATGATTTTTTTCTTTCTTTTCAGGTTATCAACCTGTGAGCAGTAATGACCTCTGAACCTTCACACTCAGGTGAGTGGTGGTAAATGAGTTACACTGAATCTCTTCAGTCATGGAAGGGACTTCTCTTTCCCCATACTGAAATAAACACTTATTCTGGATATGAATTTGTTTTCCATGCCTGCCCTTTCTCTCCCATTAGCATCATTTTTGGACTTAGCGTTGATTCACTAACACAATATTTCGTATAATTTTATTTTGGACCAAGAAATTCACACTTCATAAAAGTAATAGAGCAAAAGGTTGATTATGACCATGGGATCTCCTGGTTTTACCATCATCAGAAGTCACTGGGTAGAAAGGTTTTTGAAGATTCATTTTCGGTGTCAGCAGGGAGACCTTATATGATTGAGAGCACTTATGAGATAGGGATGCTTGTCAGGGCATATGTTCTGAACCAGGACTATATATGGGGCTGTTTCTCCCAAAGCCAGAATACATGGATCAGGCTAAATGTTGGAGGAGTGGGATTCTCACATCACTTACAAAGTTCTTATTTCCCTTCTCCACTGCTTTGGGCTTCGCTTGTTTAAATTTCCTAATACTAAAAGTCCCACAATGGTCCCATTGAATTAGAAGCTGAGGCTACCTCTTGACCATTTGGGGCTCCTCATGCCACTGGGAAAACAGATTAAAAGAGAGGTTATGATGTTGGTTAGTGTACATTTGATCCTTGATAATGTTACTGCTATAATAAGAGGGCAGAAATGGAGGAGGAGTATGGTGGAATCTAGGCATCTTAGGAGAGGGAGGGTATAAGTGTCTGGATGTTAAATTTAATGTCTTGGAGAAGAATCTCAACTGTTGGGTATAAAATTAATTTTCCCCCTAGCGGCTGCCATAATTACTCTTCTGAAACTTCCTTTCCTATCAATTCCTGGCGATTCATCATTTCCAGTTCTTATGACTCCTTGCTCTTCATTTCACAACTTAAATCTTCTATGTGATTTTAAGGTCTCCCCTAAACCCCTTATTCAGAGCAGTCTGGCTCTCACCCCTCTCTCCCTGGCGCATGTCCCTCTGACTATGGAGTGGGGAGGAAGGATAGCAAGGGTAGAACCTTTTGGGTTGTCCACAGAAAGATTGTTTATGTCTCTCTTTGGCTCACTGTCTATGGGCATAGTGTGGACAAGGTTGTAGTTTCAACAGGCTCCACTGAGAGAAGATTTGTTCTCAAGCTCTCCCCTTGGCTACCTTCCAACTGGGGTCCTCCCATCACATTCTTCTTATATGTGTGCATTTTTTTTTATATATGTGTGCATCTTAATCCCACTGAAGACTGTAGCCCCCAATCTCATCCACCGTCTGCAGCTAACTCTTGGGCCCACAGGCATTTGAGGGATTCACGTGCAGTTCCTTCCAGGAACTGAGAACTTGGTGAGGGAGTGGCCCTGGATTTCTCTTTTCCTTGTTAGCCCTCCTATACCATCTTTCCTCCATTTTTCCCTCCTGATCTCAAAGAACAGGGCAGGTCCCTTGGCGGTCCTTTGGCTAAGAAGACATTCACCTGTACTACCAATTGCCAACCTCCTTCATAGGACACTGGTAGGCATCCTCAGGAAAATCACTCCGCAAGGAATTACTATGTTAAAATAGTCTTTTTCTTTTTGGTCAAGAGACAGTCTCCTAAATTAACTGAAACCTGTGTCAGTTTATAAGGAAAATAATGCAATTTTTCTTCTAAAATAGGGCCAAGTCTGGGATCAGATAGGCAAGTGCTGCTCCTTGATAAGCCTGAGTTGGACTCTCTTGGCTCCTGTCAATTGACATCCAACTCAATACTGTTCTGCTGTTCTGTGCTTTGACCCTGTGGCTAAGCCTCTTGCTGTTTGGCTTTTAGAAGGCTGGACCATCTGATATCTTCAACTGTATACCTCAGGGGAACAGGCCCAACTCTAGAAAACTATCCAGGAAGGCATTTTAGCATCTGGCTCTGTTTTATGCCAATTCTCAAGGTGATGTGCTATGCTGGAAAAAAAATTATTTAACAAAGTCCCAACATATTATCCTTAAATCAGGACCTGACAGGAAACAGAAAGTAATTCCTCTTCTTTCCCTAGTGGTTCCACAGTCGGGGAGTAGCTTATGTCCTGGCAGAAATGACTAATTTCTCTATCTTCTATAGCAAGCATTTACAGTTGGACACCCGGAACTGACTTCTCCACAATGATACACTCTAAATGAGACGGGATGCCAGCAACAAAATCTTTGGAATGGAGTATCAGTTACCTGGCTGTCCATGATCTGGCTCAAAGGTGAATTCCTGAGGTCCCTCTCTGAGCCCTCTAATATTTCTCTTGGGTTAACCCGGTTTAAAGAGTCTCATCCCCATAAAAGGAACATGGCTGGGCATCTGTCACACAGGACCCTTCACAGCCTGTCTCAGGATTGCAATATGATGGCAGGGTATTTACAAATGTCTGAGGGTGTTCAATTACTGGATAACTCTGTTCTGATCTGATCTGATCAATTCCTTGATAAGCATTCTGTTATCATTATTGTTCTCTTAATTTTGAGGATTTCCCAGTACACTTGGGGATATCGATGGTTTAGAGGTTATTGGCATAACTTGCTTCTGTTAGATTTTAAATTTGATTACTATCAAATGATTCAGAAAAAATATGTTTATGTGTGTATAAATTATAGTTGTGTATGTATATATGTGCACACGTGCACATACACCGAGAGAGAGATGAATAAAGCAAATGTGGTAAAAGGTTAACATTTGCACGATCATTGTGAAGGGTATATGGCAACTTTGAGTACTGCTACACAAAACTTCTCTGTCTAGAATTATGTCAAAATAAAAAGTTAAAAAGTATACAAATACATATGTAAGTTCTGATTAAGAAACTTAAGAAACATATCCCATAATATTAGTACTGCTAAAATGTGAGATTACAGTAAATTTTGTTTTCTCTTTTCAGTTTATCTGTGTTTCTAAATGTTCTACAATGGAAATGTATTGCTCTTGCTCTGTAATAAGGGTAAAAGAGCATTAAAATCATAAACTGGTAAAAGGTAATGTTTTTCAAAGTTGATCTTATTGGCTATGCTAACCACATGATAGTTACTGCTCTTCTTGAGGAATGTAGCGTAGACATAGAGTTCCATAATGTGTAGTCTAGATCTCCTGTTTTGAGTGAATAGATATTTTGTTCTGTCATCTAAACAAGTTAAAAAGAAAAAAGGACTACTGGCATTCCTCTAGCCCTTTAAAGTTATTGATATTTTGCTGAATATCTTTTGATATCCCTCCATATCCGCTCTCTACCTCTCTCTGCTCTTCTTTATCCTCAGAAATCTGAGCCAGTCAAAATACTGTCTTGTTGTCTGGCTTCCAGCTGGGTTTGGCCAACGGTGAGCAAGTAAGAACAGATCCATGGGAAGGAGAAGAGTGAGAGCTCGGTAATTTTTTCTTGGTTCCCTCCTGGGAGGCTTGTACAAGCTGGCTTCACCCCTTAACTGAAGAACATTGCACCTGCCAGGTAACCCTCTCTACACAGCTCTCTCTTTCTCTTTCTTCAGGTGTGGTAACCTGCTGCTAAGCCCCTGCCCTTGCTCCTTCAAGTCGAGGAGTCGTACCTCAAGTTACTAGTTGCAGGATACTTGCTTCACTTCTACTCACACCTTTGAAGACAGTGCCTTTATTAAACTTCCCTCTATTGACCCAACTGAATGTGCCAGATGTTTGTTGCTGGGACCCCAAATGACATGGCAATATCTGGTGCCTTGTGGCTTTAAAGGAAAATTCATCAACTGTGCCTGATAGCCTTCAGTAGAGGTTATTTTCCTACCACGCATCTCTTTGATTCTCTCATATGGCCTCTTAAAAAGATTGGCTACAGATGACTCATAGAGATTGTTGTGTGGGTCTTTAGCTTGGCTCAGATATAACATCTACCACAATTGTTTGCTGCCATTGATATGGCCCATGCTTTCCTCTAGATCTCTGTCCACTCCAACCAGCAGCCCTCCTTTCACTTGTGATGCTCAGTGACACACTCTCAGCATACTTAACTATGGTTGCATTAATTCTCCTGACTTGTACTACTCTGTGGTGTGGCAAGACCTTTTCCTTGGTGTTCCCCGTCTCCCGAAGAATTTTCTTGCAGGACTGTATCAATGATGTCCTTATCTAGAGCCCATTCAGAGGTATTTGTACATATTCAAGCTCCAGAATGTCAGTACCTGACTTCTGAGCATTAAATGTCTGTTGTCGGGTTTCCCTGGTGGTGCAGTGGTTGAGAGTCCGCCTGCCGATGCAGGGGACACGGGTTCGTGCCCCAGTCCGGGAAGATCCCACATGCCGTGGAGCAGCTAGGCTCGTGAGCCATGGCCGCTGAGCCTGAGCGTCCGGAGCCTGTGCTCCACAACGGGAGAGGCCACAACAGTGAGAGGCCCGCATACGGCAAAAACAAAACAAAACAAAACAAATGTCTGTTGTCAAATAGATTTTCCCCTGAAGGTGTCTTTTTCCAAGAAGGAGATTCAGTGCCTTGTCAACTTGTCTAGTGACCTGCATCTTATTCCAGTTTATATACACAGTCAGTCACCCATCAGTCTTCTACCTCGGAGCTCCCTTGAGTGGGAAGCCAAAGAAGCAGGAAGGACCCAAGTCAGTACACAGGAGAGGACTGTCATTCTGGCCTTGAGGTTTCCATCACTCTGACTGGAGTGACTCTGTTACTTTCCCTTGAGGCTTCCTTGTTAGATGATGGGCCTCCAAGAACTCTAGCAGAATGTGGAGTCTTTTAAAAAAAAAACAACAGTCTCTGAACCTCTGGATGTACATATTGTACAAGAACAACCTCTATACCATAGTTCCTAGGAACTACATCAGGATAGTCCAGACTCTGAGCACAATCATAGTCGTCCTCTGAGTACGACGGAATACGTGTTCAGGGTAGTAAGGCAAGATTGCCTGTTGCAAAGATGTTAATATAGCTAATGGCCCACATGTCACCAAAAAGGACTAGAAGACCCCATCTGTCTCAGTCATTCCAGTTATAAAGGAGATCAAAATGTCCCACTCAGCCTTAAAAACTGTTTTCTGAGATGAGAAATTATGTGATATTAGCAAGCTAAGGAAAAAGGTATGTATGATTTGAAACTAAGAATTTAACACCTCAAAACTCTAGGTGGACACTTTCCTTTTTACTGTCCAACCTGAAAATTCATCAGGGAAGCAAATGTCCCATCATAGATTTTGTGCTGGTAATTAAGTAATTAAACGGTCACTATAATGTGGAGCAGGCCTTACTAGGGAAGAGATCTGAATATCCAACTGCTTCACAGATTACATATTCATGTTCCTAGCTAAAATCAATCCCTCCGTTTGTGCACTAGATCCCATTGCCTTCGCCTCCTCAAGGATATCACTCCTGAAGTTCTCCCTCATCTCTGTCTTGCATTAGCAACTTTTTACTCCCTCTTGGAACATTTTCATTAGCATATAAACAGGCTGGGTTGGTTGTTTGTTTTTCCATCTAAAAAAAAAGCAATCAGTTCTCTTGACCCCATTTTCCCCTACCAATTTCCACTCCACTTCTTTGCTCCCATTTACAGAAAAATGTCTCAAATAGTTCCCTGTACTCATGGTCTCCAGGTTCTTTCCTCCTGTTCTTTCCTAAATCCACTGCAATCTGGCATTGACCCCTACCAGTCTACCACGACTGCTCTTATCAAGGTCACCAATGACTGCCAAGTAGCGGGAGCCAATGGCCAGCTTCCCAGCCTTCATGCTACTTGACTTAGCATGATCGTCTGACAAAGTGGACCACTCCCTTTTTGGATACTTTCTTTATTAGGCATCACGCTGTTGGCTTTCTTCCTACCTCACTGGTCACGCCTTCTCAGCTCCTTTTCTGGTTCCTCCTCAACTCCCTCAGTTCTTCACTTTAAGACCGTCCCGGGGATCAGCCTTAGCCTTTCTTCTCTTCTCCCTCTACGCTCATTCTCTTGTTGATCTTGTTGATCTGATTCAGACTATGAGCTTTAAATATGCAGTTAACCCCCATCTTTTTAATCTCTAGTCCAAGACCTTTCTCCCAAACTCCAGACTTATTTCAAAATTTCCACTGGGTTGTCTAACATACATCTCAAACTCAACATGTCCAAAATGAAACACTTGTTCTTCCCCTACAAACCTGTCCACATATCTAGACTTCCTCAACTCAGTTTATGGTAACTCCGTTCTCCTAGCTGCTCAGGCCAAAGCAATTTGAATCACTCTGACTCTTCTCATATTCTCACTCCCTGTAGCCAACCTTTTAGGAAAGTCTATTGGCTTTTCCTGTAAAATGTATTAGAATCTGACCACTTCTCACCACCTCCTCTACCATCACTCTGGTCCAAGCCACCATCATCTAGATTAACGAAACTGCTTCCTAACATATCACCTTGTTTGAGCCCCTTTAACATAACAGTCAGAATGATCCTTTTAAGCATAAGGCAGATCATATCATGCTTCTGCTCAAAGTCCTCAATGACTCTCCATTTTACCCAGAGAAAAAGCCAAAGTTGTAGGCTATAATACCCACATGATCTGGCATCCCCTCTTCCTTCTGATCATAATTCTGCTCCAGCCATCCTGTTCTCCTTTCTGTTTCTTGATCTCATCCTCTAGGGTTGTTTCTTTAGCTGTTCCCTCTGTCTGGACAATTTCCCCTCAGATAGCTCCCGACTAACTTTCTCACCTCCTTCAAGTCTTTGTTCATATCCTATTTGTACAATGAAGCCTATCCAGATCACCCTGTTTATTACCTCAGTCTAACCCCTACTCCCACCCAGCACTCCTGATCCTACCTAGCCTGCTCTACTTTTTGTTAACGCCATATCTTTTATTACTTAACATACTATACACTTATTGTTTATTTTCTATATCCCTGCTAAAATATGAGATCATAAGGGCAGGGATCTTTGTTTTATTCACTTTGTATCCTAAGTGCCTATAACAGTGCCTGACACATTTTAAGTGCCCAATAAATATTTGTTGAAATGTATGTCCTGGTCCATGAAAGCCTCGTTCTTTTAGGTAAAAGCCATGAATACACACAGCCCCAGAAGGAAAGCCTCTAGCACTGCCTCTGGGGCTGCTAGATGCATTCCAGTCCAATCCATTGCTGACCCCTGCTGGAACCCACTGACCAAGTTGCTGTCCCACCCTTGACTGCACAAGTGTACTCAAAACTCTTTGGGTGACAGGATGCTGCTGATACCCTCTCTGCCATCTATTTGTGCCATAAACACATCCTGCTTGGAGCAGTAATAACTATAATCCTTCCTTTTCCTTGGACTTTTCCTGATTCCAGGGGTCTGCAGAAGATAAGACTTTAGCTTCCTTTTGTTTTACTTATATTTAATAAGTTTGTTCTTTTGTAAGGACCCCATTAGTCGGGGATGGGAGTGGTTGCTCTTAGTTACACCTTCAGAACTAATAACTTAATCTTTTTGTTTTTTCTTTTTTTGGCTGTATCACATAGCTTCTGGGATCTTAGTTCCCCAACCAGGGATTGAACCCAGACCCTCAGAAGTGAAAGCACAGAGTCCTAACCACTGGACTGCCAGGGAATTTCCAAGAACTAATAACTTAATCTTTAACCAGACTAAAAATTGGTGAGAGGGAGATATGCTTTGAAAAATATTAATGTGATTTTTTTTCTTATTTTCTTCCATGCGACCATTACCTTTTTAACCAAAGGCATCCATTTGCCTCAAAAAACATCATGACAGTTATAGCAGGAATGCAAAGGTAAACAATGACTTTATTTCAGCTTTTGAAGCCTATAACTAAATAGTAATCTTGAAAGCTTTGTTGGGAAAGTAAAAGAAGCTCCAAATTTCAAATACTCTTAAATACTAAGAGCAAAGCATGAAGCCTGGACAAAAAGTTTCACTATAATCATAGGCGAAGCAAACTTAGAGTACGACAGTGGGAAGTTGTCACCTACTGAGAGAGGAAGTGAAGTGTTCTTCCAGCTGGAAGAGCCTAGGATAAGGGGAAGGTCAGTGGGGTTGAGACAAGACTTGCTGGTGCTTGTATCCCTGAGAAGGAACCCATCAGTCCCCTCATTCCTTGGGTCTTGGCCCAGAAAGGGGAAGATGGACATGACATCAGGAACCCAAATAAGTTGAAGTAGAATTTGGAACTTCTGGGCTCACCCTCCACTTCCACTGCAAGCTCAGCATAGTGCTAGGGCAACATGGTACCATCAAGAAGTAATTCTGAAATGGCTGAGAGATATCTAGGCAGATGGACCTGTGTGTGTAACCCAGTGTCTTATGGCCTTGGTGAGATATGGAAAGGGACCAGAATATATTTTATGTCTTGGCAAGAGGGTGCCAAAACGCTGAGAGAACCCAAGGCCCAGAAGAAGTCTGCATTTGGGATGAGAAAGTTGCATTCAACAGAGACCTCAGAACTAGAGGTTATAGCAGGACCATTGGCTCCAGCAGGGAAATGAGAAAGGCAGCCAAAGAACCAGACAGGACCTGTTGTTAACTCATTGGGCATAAGCACTATATGCCCAGAGATCCCTAGAATAGCTGCACAGCATGGAAAATGAGTGAGGACCCAGAGAACAGCACTGCACACAGCACTGAGACTGTTTTCCCTTCTGCCATGGGTTCCTGGCATTCAGAAACCATGGTGGGAAGGATCGGAGAGACCCTTGGAAGGAGGCAGCCCTGAGAGAGAATTTGACAAACTAAAATTTCTCCTCTGTCATTAACAGGAGTGGGAGCTTGCTAGTAAGATACAATTAGCTATAGATAATACAGGATGCTACCATTCTGTAAATGTTTGCACGTTTTTGACTGGTTTTCTTTTCTTCCCCTTTACTAAATATTTTGAAAGGGGAACTAGCATTCTGGGTCAAGCTCTGAATCATCAAGAGCTTTTTGTAAAAAAAAAAATGAGAGGAACAAAGAGTATTCTGGAAGAGGAGAAAGGAAGGAAGACCTGGGGAGGTGGAGAGACCTTCCTGAGGGAATTTAGATTGGGCTCAGTTCCTATGTGATTTAACCTTTGTTGGCACCACACCCCCACCCTCCCACCCCTGCAATGAGCTTAGAAAATGGGGACGGGTCTCTGAATTTCTAGAGAGGGATAGGAGAAGAAACCCCTGTCCAAATCCTGGAATAGGCATTAGAGCTCCTGAGCTGACATCTCTAATATATGGGCAAAAAGGGTTTTAATTACTTTAGATTCTTAGGGTACTATACCTTTTCTCAATATAAAACAATCTATATTTGTCCCACTAATGTATTATACTTTGAATTTTATTTTGACTCTGATATTAATCTTGTCATACCTGCTTGCTTTAATTAACATTTGCTTGGTATATCCTTTCCTACCCTACCATCTGCTTTTGTTTTTTAATCAATAGTATTTTCCCCCTCCTTTAAAATATCTTTCAGTTTTTTAAATGTAGGCAAGCAATACACGGAGATATGCTCACTTTAAAAGAGAAAAAGCATTATATATACAAGGCTAAAGATCCGCTGACTGTTTCGCAACCCTGGTTCTTTCTTTAAGCTGCCTGTTACTATCCTTTGACCACTTTTTTATTTGTCCTTATATCTTAAATTGTTGATTCTTTATATATTCTGGATATTAATCCTGTGCCTGTTAATTTTTTTTCAGAGTGTAGCTTGATATTTAACTTTGATTAGGTTTTCAGATGTAAAACATTTTAGAATTTGGATGCAGTCAAATCTGTCTTTTCCTTCTCTAAATTTTTGTTTTTAAAATTGTTGTGTCCTAAAAAAGAAGGTCTTTATCCAATGATTATAGCTTCCAGCTTTTTTATAAGCTTTTATAGCTTAAAAATGTTTAGGTCTTTACCATCTGGGATTTATTTTTCTGAAAGATTTGGGATAGAATGTAATCCTGTGTTTTATTTTGTTGATTTATTTAACTGAAGAGCCAATTGTCTCAATAAAATTTACTGACTAGTTTATCTTTTCCACACTGATGTGAAGTGCCTTATTGCTTATATGTCAGCTTCTATAGTCACAAGTCTATTTCTGGGTTCTTTATTCAATCCACTTATTTGTCTATTCCTGCACATTACCACACTGTTTTAATGACCATAGCTTTGTAGTATTTTGATATCTGGCAGATCAACTCTCCCTCCCTCCCTCTCCCCCCCCACCTCCCATGATCTTCTGTAATATTTCCTTGAAAAAGTTTCATGAAAAATCTTTTTGCTGTTTTGATTGGAATTTCATTAAATACATAAATTTGATAAAAGGATGGACATCTTTTTAAAAATTAATTAATTCATTAATTTTGTGGGGGGGGCTGTGTTGGGTCTTCATTGCTGCATGTGGGCTTTCTCTAGTTGCAGTGAGTGGGGGCTACTCTACGTTGCGGTGTGCGGGCTTCTCATTGCAGTGGCTTTCCTTGCTGCAGAGCACAGGCTTCAGTAATTGTGGCACGTGGGCTCAGTAGCTGTGGCTTGCAGGCTCTAGAGCGCAGGCTCAGTAGTTGTGGCACACGGGCTTAGTTGCTCCATGGCATGTGGCATCTTCCTGGACCAGGGATCAAACCCGTGTCTCCTGCATCGGCAGGCGGATTCTTAACCACTGCACCACCAGGGAAGTCCCAAGGATGGACATCTTTATAGTATTGAGTTTTACCATCTACAGGAACATTATTTATCCCCATTTAGTCATATTTTCTTTTACATCATTCAGCAAAATTCTATAGTCTTGTCTATAAAGGTTCTTTATGTTATTCATTGCTACTGTATATGAATGGAATCACTTAGTCTATTACATTTTCTGATTGATGATTGCTGGCATATAGGAAAGTCATTGATTTTCTCCTTTCTTCAATTAATGTAGTGAATTATATCAACAGAGCTCCATTATTGAATTAATCTTGCATTTCTGAGATAAATTTAATATTATCATGTTGCATTATTATTTTCATTTGCTGCTGAAATACAATTTCTAGTATTTTATTGTACTTGGGATTTTTGCATCCATCTTTATAAATAAAAAGTGGTGTATTATTTTCTTATCTTTTATATATCTTGTTTTGGTATTAAGGTTAGCTTAACTATATAACATGAAGTAAATTGGATAACTTTCTCTTTCCATGATTTAAAGCAATTTATAAAATATGGAAGTTACCTGTTTCTTGAAGGTTTAGAGAACTTGCCTATATAACCACCTAGACCTAGTGCCCTTTTTGGGGATAGATCTTTTACTACTGTTTCAGTTTCAGTTTTTCTATATCTTCTTAGACTATTTTGAAATTTTATATTTTCCTGTAAAATTAGCCATATATTTTTCAACTCTATTGATATAAAGTTGTTTGTATTATTCTCTTATAATTAGGAAAATCTGCTCATGCATTATGATTTTATGTCCTTTTTTATACCTGATAAATTTTTGTGCCTTCTCTCCTTTTTCTTAATATTTGCCAAAGAAATCTATTTTTAGTAGGCTCTTAAAAAGTGTTTCAGACCACTCTACTCACTTTCTTTTTCTGTTTCACTAACTTCTGCCTTTATCCATGGCAGTGTTTTTTCAAACTTTTTTCATTATTACCCCTCTAGGAAACTTTTTAGACCTCTTTTCCCTTAATCACTACTTTCTTCCCCCTGCAACCCGCAACCTTAAACCACACATATAGTACGTATCTGTTTATGTAGTATGGTCTTTTGAAGAGCCACAACCATTGTAATAGCTAACATTTTTTTCAGCCCTCAAGAACCGATTTTCGCTCCCTTGGGGGCAATATCTTTTCTACTGAGAATGCATTGCCCATGGTAATATCTGTTTCTACTTTCTTTGGGGTTATTTATTTTCCTTTTCTTCTGAGTTGAAAGCTTGTTCGTTCACTTCCAATTTTTTTTAAGTAAAAAATTGAAGGCTATAAACTGTACTTTCTCCCCCAGTGCTGTTTGCTTGCATCACAGAAGTTCTGCTGTTTTGTACTTTTGGTTTTCATTCAGTTCTAAATTTTTGTAATGGCCGCTTTTATCTGAGTTATGTAGGGGCTTGCTTTTATATTTCCCCATACATGGATTTTTGGGTAAGATTTTTATTGTATTTTTATGTGACTGCCTACCTGGAATTTGTTGAAACTTTCTATCTTACCACATGGCCAACTGAAATTCCTGCAATCTTTCAAAGTTTGATGTTTTCTGTAGGCTTTTGGTAGACACTTTTTAATCAATTTAAGAATTATTTTTGTTACCAGTTTGCTAAGGTGTTTTTACTTTTTATTTATTTTTAATTATTCTTTTATTGAAGTATAGTTGATTTACAATGGTGTGTTAATTACTGCTGTACAGCATGCTAAGGTGTTTTTAAATTAAATCACAAATTGGTGTTGAGTTTTAACAAATACTTGTTTTGGAACCAATTGAGATGATCATGCTTTTTTCTTCCTAATTTCTATTAATTTGATTAATTACTTTAATATATTTCATGTGTCTCATCTACCCTATGCTTTCCCTTAGAGGCCTAACTCTGTACATTCTCCAAGGCATATTTGTGTTCCCATTTACAATGATAATATCACTGAGACTAAGCTAAAAATGTTAGAAGTAATACATCTATATTTTCTTTAACCTTCTAATATACCCATCTTAGGGTTGATGGGATGATTTCCCATTGCTTTCTCTACAGATTCAGGTAGGTACCTCTCAATATTTCCCTGGATCTGAGATCCCTGGTGGAAGTGGGCATTTCTGTTTTCTCTCTGAGAGCTTGCTTCCATTCTTCTGTTATATCTCTTTGGGCTCTAATTACCTCCTCTAATTAAGGAATGACTAAATTACCACCCTCTTCTTTAGTCCCATCGTAAGATCATTTGGCTCTGCGTCATTTTCATTTTCCCATTTGTATTGTCAACTTTTTGTGCCCTTTAAGAACACAACCTTTCTTCTAAAGAAATCCTTTTCTTCCTCCAGATCAACTGGCCTATCTTCCTTCACTTTTCACCCTCCCACTGCTTCTATTTTGACTTCAAGGCCTGAACATATATTTGAAACAAATACAATTCTTACTTGATTTCCTGAAGAGACCTACTTCCTAGGAAGAGAAGAATCCAGGCACAACACTTTTTAATACTCTTCCTAGCCTTTGGAATTACAATAGCATTGCTTCTCTCTACCCCAAACCCCCATATAACAAATATTTGCATTTCCCTTTTTACGTTTATGATTAAAATCCACCATTCCTCTGTGATTGAACACACAACTTGAGTTCTTGAAATTCCCGTCAGGGCTCATATAGTCAACACATCAGGCACTTGGGACATAAATGCATGGTGACTCTGAATACCCATGTGAATTAAAGAAGTTGGCCCCTTCCATCAAGATTAGCCCAAATTGGGTGAAACTAACCTAATGCCACCTGCTAATCTCCAGCACAATTTAAGGGCTAGACTCTCCCAAGTTTGCTGTAAGTACACATGGAACTTATGCCATTAAGTTCCTTAAAGTCCTCATCTGCAATTCTGGCTGAGAATAAATGGCAGCACAAATTTTTCCATTCAATAGTGCCTTTCCCTTCTGCAGCAAGCCTGTCTCAACTATATCTATGTGAATCAAGATCAGCCACAGTGACCTGTACTTTTGCAAAGCTCTATGTCCAGTACCTCTAAAAAAATAATGACTTGCCTATGGACGTTAGCTACCATAAGCTGCTAGAACTTGAAAAGGCCAAAGAACTAAAAGGCCCAAGATCACTACAGCACTAAACCTGTGCCCTTGCAAACCAGATGTTCCATCTCTACACATCTTATTTTGGTCCACTAATTCCAGCCAGAGTGCCTACTTCTCAAGACTTAATAGCCAATGCATATTTGCATGTGTTGGGGCTTAAGGGGGAAAATTAATCATATCCATTTCCTTTCTAAGTTCTCAATCAACTAGGTAACAGATACAAGAATCAGACCAATGAGGATCAAAATATCAGTATTTTGTTGATGAGGCTGTACCTATAGCCAAAATTGGGCTTTCTAATACCAACCCTCCACTGCCTTTCCCACCCTTCCCAATTCCTCCTATTGGCATTACTCACCCAAAGAATATAGAAAGAAAACACTTACCTGGGGAGCTGCAAGGGGGAATGGCTGTTCCAAAAGTGGAGACACAGAGAAGTGCTCTTCAGACCTGCCTCTGGAAAGCAGGCCTGGGCCTCAGGAGGTGTGCTTACCATATGAAAGCTGGATCCGAGTGGAGTGGGTACATATTGCAGGCAGAGGTACAGAAGAGAGAAGAGAGCTTAGAAAGAAAGAGAGAGAGAGAGAGAGAGAGTGTGTGTGTGTGTGTGCGTGTGTGTGTCTGTACATGATGACCCTCTTCTGTATGTCTCCATCAGAGAACACAATCTTCCTTTGGAGATTAAGTAAGAGGTAGAGACAGAGGCCAAGAGTGATATTCCAATACAGTTTCCTACTTGGAGGAGAATAGGGAAATAGGGACAAATGACAGATTCTTGTCCCTGTGGGTGGGGCAAGGCCTGTACTCTTCATCCCCTCCCAGCAGGGGCAGGGGATCCAATTCTCTCATGCCCAAGGTCTGACCTGGAATTCAATCCCAGCTCCCAACCCAGATTTCGGGAAGACTTCTATTAAAAGATTCTGTTACTAGGTCATTCCTACATCAGAACTCAGGATGGTGGGAGTCGGGCAAGAGCCCAGAGGTTCAGATTGACCACAACCAAACCCCAGACATACTCACTTGCTGAGCTCCATCTGATGAACAAAAAGAAGCAAAAGAAACACTAATGAAACTAGGAAGACCCTTTCAAGGTATTTCACTAATAACAGGTCCTCAAGAGCTGTCTGGCCACTGGAGTGAAAAGGGTAACAACAATAACCAAAGCTAAGAAAGATCAGCCTACTAATATTACCATTGTCTGTCTCCCTTCCCACCACCCCAAGTCCTTGGAGAAGTCACTGAAAGACATGCTACATTTAGCTTGTCAGAGGCCTTTCCCAGACAAAAGTCCCCAAGGTACAAGAACTCAAATAAGGACACTACTTGGGAGATTGAAAATCAAAAGTTATTTATCAGAGGGTGATTGGAAAAGTCACGCTTTCTCGAGCCCAATTCCAGAATGGTCAGTGGGAGTCTCTCTCCTGTTAGCTTCATCGGTCCACCTACCCAATGGTAGATCTTCTACTGAAGGGGACAAAAGGGAAATCACAGTCCTCAAGGGGGCCCCAGAGTTCCCTTCCTATCAAGTCCCAGCTGAGGAGACAAACCGAACAAAGGGAGGACTCTTTCCACCACCAAAACCCACCTTCACAATTGTGGGCCTCCTATTCCCACAAGTAACTCAAGGAAAGCTCCACCTACCCTGCTTAGTCCTCATCAGGAAACACTGAACCTCTTCATACCCTTTGAGTCCTTCCTAAATACCCTTCCTTCACTTAGTGTAGGGGCACTTATTAGAGTCCCAGTGTTCACATCACTTACTCTCTCAAGGAAGATAGAGTGCCCAGGACTAGAAACTGGCATTGAAAATTTATCTACCAGATCAAAAGGTAAAGTCTCTCCCAAGATGCTAAAGAGGCATTCCCACTTTAAGTCCACATGGTGTGGAAGGAGGGAATGGACCCAACCTGCTAAGAAAAGGGCTTTGGGGTTAAACACAACAGGCAAAGGGTTCAGCGGGGACTGGACAGATGAAGGAACGTAGAAATGATAGGGAATAGGGAAGGAGAGGATCCTGGTGGTAGTAAAGGAGAGTGGTGCCCTTTGACTAAGGGCCCAGATGGGGTAACTAAGCATGAGGGAAAGAGTCACTCAGAAGGCCAGATAACTAATTTCTAGTCATGGCTTTTGCCAGCAACTCAGCATGTGACTTCGAGCTTACCTAGCCTTCAGTACCTTCATCTGCAAAACAGGGGAAAGAGGTTTGTTTAACTAGATGCCTATTATGGTCCTTTGAGAGTCTGGCATCCTCCACAAACGTGATTGGTGGACTATAAAAAGATATTCAGGAGGGGACTAAAGAGGACTTTACCAGAGCAGGAAATGCCTTTCAGCCCCATCTCTAATGAAAGGGTCACATGTATACACATTCACACATACATAAGCAGAGTGGCCAACAATTTCATCCATAGCAGCAGAAACACTTACAGAGAAAAATAAATACTGGTGATGCTCAGTTCCTGCACTGGGGGAGAGGGGTCCTGAGGATGTAACTTGGAGGGGCTCCAAGGTCAGGGGAGAAGGGTCCTCCTATTTGACAGTAACTTTCACCTTGCTGTCCCTTCCCCAAATCCAGAGCAGCTAGCTGTTTGAAAGAAGCCGCTCCCACCTTCCCCTCCCCAAACCACCAACTCACCTGTTGCAGAAACAAAAATGCACAGACCCCAAGGGAAATAACCCCCTAGCTAGCCACTAAGAAATGAACAGAATCTACCACACCTGAGGTTACTTGGGAGTGTGGCCAGCTGGGACCCAAAACCCCTATTTCCCTGAACGTTAACAATGGTTCTGAAAGGTCTTGGTTTGGACCTATCTCAACCACTGTCACTTGGGTTTGCCCTCTTGGTGAAGTGGGAACTAGCCTGGATCACCCTTTTATTTCTGGTGCATTTATGATTGTTTCCAAATTTTTAAACCAATATCATTGCGAGTGAGCCAGGAAGTTACTTCTCCAAGTAGCACTTCAAATTAGAAGAAAAGCTACGACACAAGTGCAGGGTTCCAACCCTTGCAACAGGACCTGCAAACAGGCTCGCACCACCCCCCAGACACCAAGAAGCATCTCCCAGCCATACATCCACATGGACTCTTACATGGCCTCTCCTAGCAGAGGTAGCTGGGGCAGTTGGGGAGTGGGGGATATCAATCTCCTATCAACCTGTGATCCCTGTTTAAAATACACTAAAAATACATTAGTAAACATTGCTGTTTACAGAAATAGAAATCATTTCTGTTTCCAAAGGCCTCTCACCATCCCAGTCTTGGACATTTCCAAGACTGCCACCCCTGACACCCTCTCCAAGGTCCGCCCTGGTGGATGGGTAAGACACTAGAGTCCTTTGAGACTGAGAGCTCCTCAGGCACCTGAGAATTCCAGTTTCACATCTCTGGTTCCCATGGAAGGGAGACTCTTCAGGACTCTGGAGAGTACCGGGGTTCATCCCTTCTTATCAGTTCCTGGGGCTGTCTTGAGGCAAACCCCCCTTTTTTGGATGCTATACGTGTTGTAAGCATTCCTGCTATTTTCGGGCCCACAGTCCCTCCCCAGAGTCCAACGTGCCTGCCTGGACCCACTCTCAGAGCGGAGAAGCCAGTCTGTGCCTTGGTCTAATCACTCTGGGAAAGAGGGATGGGCAGAAAGAAAGCAAGGACAATGGTCTGGGGGATCGTCCTTGAGGGGACAACTAACAGCAATGACTGTCAGACAAGCAGGTGGTAAAGCTGAGCACCTGCCCGGGGACGGAGCCGGAGCTGTCCACCAGGTTGGCGGGTTGCGAGTCGACGCGGGGAGTGCGACGGCGCCCCCGGTACTCGATCATGTCGGGATGATAGGCTGGGTGGCGGCGGGCGTGCTTGGTCAAGTGGTCGCTCCGGGAGAACTGCTTGGGGCAGAGGGGGCAGGAGAAGCGCTTCTCGCCCGTGTGCGTCCTGTAGTGGCGGGCCAGCTCGTCGGAGCGCGTGAACTTCTTGTCGCAGTCGAGCCAGTCGCAGGAGAAAGGGCGCTCACCCGTGTGGGTGCGCTGGTGGGACTTCAGATGTGATGACTTGTAATAAGCTTTGTTGCAGCCCGGGAAGGGGCAGCGGTGGCGCTTGGCAGCAGGTGTGACTGGCCTCCGACGGGGGCCTGGACCCGTGGCGGGGGCCGGGCCCGCCCCAGGGGCCACGCCGGAGACCGCGCCAGGGTGGGCAGGCACTCCCGGGATGGCTGGCGCGCCAGGGACCGCGAGCGCGCGGGAGGAGTGCTCGGGTCCGGAGCTGGTGGCCGGGATCAGCTTGGAGCACAGGGTCGGGCCGGAGCACGGGGTCGGGTCGGAGGAACCGGACGAGGCGCGCAGAGCTTCCCCCGAGTACTCTCCAAAGCACCCCCTAGAGCCGCCGCGCAAGTCAGCCAAGACGCTTGCAGCCAGCAGGTGGGGCGCGGCGCCGCCCGCGCCGGGGCTGGGGGCGGGGACCTGGGGGAACGGGGGGACCGACACGGGCCCCGGTGGCCCCGGACCCGGCAGAGCGGACTCCGGCGGCGCCGCACCCACCTCCGAGCTTGCCGCTCCGCCCGCGCCCTCGGGGTCCGGCAGGCGGCGGTGAACCACGGCACCCGCGGACATGGACACCAAGCACTCGGCGGCGAAGTAGTCCAGGCACGCCACGGCAGCCGACATGCTGGCACCGCCGGGCCGCCGGCGCGCGCCGTCCGAGCGCGGCCGGCCGCGGGCGAGAGAGTTCTCGGGAGCGTCCGTCCCGCAGCCTCGGAGCGAGAAGCAGGAGGCCCGGTGCGCGCCGCCCGCCACCCGCCGCCGCCGCCCGCGCGGCGCCCGCCCCGCCTGACGCGCCCCTGACGCACCGGAGCCCGCGGGGGCGGCGGGACCCGCCCCGGCCGCAGGACACCCCCTCGGAACGCGCGGCCCACCGGGCTAAGTCATTTTTAACAGCCTAAGAAATTATCTTGTCTTCGCGTTCTTGCCTCTTCTGGTGAGCCAGGTAATTTTAATAAAGAGAAAACTCCCCGATCGTAACTTCTGGGCAGCCTGCCGGCTTCGCTCCCCCTTCGCCCGCTGGTCCTCCGCCAGCTGGGTGTCCGGCGGAGTCCGAGAAACTTTTTTTTTAAGGGAAAAAAATGCTTATACCTGACATGTCTTTCGATTCATAATTACGATTGTTAGTTAAGCGGGCTGGAATTACATTTCACTTCTGTTACCGCTGTCAGATCGAATTTAAAATATCCCCGAGTCTTCATCAAAAAAGTTTTCTCATCTAACAGTTCCACTGCTAACCCAGGGTCCGTACCAATTCCCTAAATAGAGCCACTACGTAGCCATTAATTAATAGCATTTTGAACCAGAAACATTTTTAACCTTGAAAAAAAGCAAAGAATCCCCTCATGGTTGAAATTGAAACTTAAAATCCTTTGAGTAACGATTTAACTATTCAACCAACGAAAGAAAAATGCATGTTTAAACTGCTTTAACCTGTCACAGGCATACAAACAAATTTCCACGCTGTAATATAAATTATAGACTAGCAGCGAGATAAACACATTAAAATGGATTCCCACAACTTTAATAATAGAAAGTCACGTTTCCAATTAGGCAACATCTTTTATTTTTCTCTTGACAAAAATTAAAAATAAGAAAATGCAGCAATTTATATAGAATTGCTCATATGGCGTTTTGTGATTGTGGAGGTTTTTCTCTTTATATAATCAGATATATGTATGTATATGTTTACATTTCTTCACTGCTTTCATTTTTTTCTTCTTTTGAATTTTAAAAAATTAAAAACACAGAAAAGCAAACAGGATAATTTCTAAAAATAGTCATAGCGTACCGTTTTTGATGTATACAAGCTTCACTTACATATTTTTGAATTATGTGCAGTTTATTTGCAATTCTTCAGTACTTATTCTTTTGAACATTAAAAATACATATATCTCAAGAATAACAAATATTCATGTATTACTTCTTAGGGTAATCAAATGTGAAATATTTGTCACATTTGCTTCAGGTTTTTTATTTTTATTAATAATTCCAGATAGAGTTGAATGTCACCTTATTTTCCTCCCCAGTTCCATTCACCTTTCTCTCTCCTTACTTGCCTAGGTAATCAGTATCATAAAGTGTGTATTCTTCCAGCATTGTTATTATTCTTTATTACCTAATTACCTATATATATTATATGTAAATATATGTCCATGCTTATATATTTTAAATTTTCTTTATAAATGGTACAGTAGTGTACATATCATTTTGCAACTTACTTTTTCCCCTCAGTATGATTTTGAGAACTATCCATGTTGACACTTATAGAATCTGCTTTATTCATTTCAGTAGTTTTATGATCTTGTCAGCTTTGTTATCTTTATGGAGATTCTATTCTAAAACAGATAATTATTATAAAGCTGCTTGCTTCAAAATTTTAGAGAATTAACTCTTTATCTACACATATTAAAATTCTATCAGATAGAATTCTTTACTAGCTGTTTTTTAAAAATATTATTATTTAGAAAAAAATCTAAAGCTATTTTAAAATGCAGAGAGAGTATTACAGGCACCCATGCACCTATCTCATGTAATTGGTAAATGTTAGCATTTTGCCATACCTGCTTCAGGTCTGTTTCTTTTTTTAATTGAACTATTCAACTTTCTGATAAAATTGAAGTCCCTTTGCACTCCTCCCCAAAACCATTCTCCACCCTTTTCTCCAAAGGCAAACATTATCACGAATTTGGTATGTAACTTTTAAATCTAGGCTTTATACTTTTACTACATATGAACCCATACAAATACAGAGTACTGTTTTGATTTTTTAAATGCACAGGTATGGTGTTGGACTATGCATATTCTGTGACTTGTTTTTTCTTTTTCTTCATGGTATGTTTTCATTCTTTCCATGTTGATAAATATAAATCCAGTGCATTCATTTTAATTGCTGTATTGTAGATCCATGCATGTGAACGTGCTGGGTTTATTCATTCCCCTATTGATGAATATTTAAGCTGCTGCCAATATTTTGGTATTAAGGGCAATGCTAATATGAACATATGTGTACATGTGTCTTCTATAGGTAGGTAGAATTTCTCTGTCTACCTATATGGGGAATTGCTAGGTTACACACACATTTGCAGTTTATTAGAGACTGCCAAATGGTTCTCCAATTTATACACCCATCAGCGGTGTATGAGAGTTCTTGTTTCCCTCACATGACCTTCCCTTACTTTCTAGATTCAGACTTTTCTTATTTCTGACAATTTGATTTTTTTTTTTAAAGCTCAGTATCTCATCGCTTTATTTGGATTTCCCTCACTGCCAAAGAGGTTGAGCATATATTTACTGGTTATTAAGGTTTCTGAGTCTGTGGTTTGTTTTTTCATAGTCTTTATCCGTTTATCCAGTGGGCTGTGTATGTTTTCATCTTTTTCCCTCTTGATTTGTAGGAGTTCACATATATTAACATTATATTGTCTCATTCTGTGACTTCTCTTTTAACTTCCAATAACTTTTGAACTATAGAAAATTTAAACTGTAGTCATTCACTGATCTTCTTTATAGTTTGTGTCATTTATGTCATATTAAGACAACTCTCCACACGTGATGCCACAAAGATAGCCTCCTGTGTTTTTTCCCTTAATGTTTTAAAGTTTTGTTTTTCCACACTTGTAAAATTGATCCGTCCAGGACTTATTTTTTGGAATGGTGTGAAGTAGGAATTTAATTTTATTCTCCCTCCCTCCACATGGAAAACCTGTTGTCATGACCTGATTTACTAAACAGTCTTTCATTCCTCCCATTAATGTGTAATGCCACTGTGATTATAAATTAAATTTCCGTACATTCATGGATATATTCCTACTTTGTCCTTTTCTATTGATCAAACCAATTCTGAGACGGTACTACAAAGTTTTAATTATTACGGCTTTATTATAAGTCTTCACCTATAGAAGGGCATTTCCTCCATTTGTTCATTAAAAAAACTGTACCAGCTATTTTTTGGACTTCTGCTCTTCCATGTTAACTTTAGTATCAGTTTGTCAACTTCCACTGAAAAATCTTCTCAGTATTTTGCTGAGTTAAATTTGTAGGTTAAATTTTGGGAGATATGACATCTTTATAAAACTGAGTCATCCAATACATTAATATTATTCTGATTTCCTCATATCCTTCCATAACATTTTATACTTTGTGTATAAAATGCTTGTACCTCTTTGTTAGATTTATTCCTCAGTACCTTACAGTTTTTGTTGCTTTTTCAAGTGGGATCCTTTAAAAAATTTTTAAATTGGTTAGTGCTGCTGTTTGGAAAAGTTACTGATTTTGGAATAATCCTGGTTTTTTTGGCTGTGCCACGTGGCTTGTGGGATCTTAGTTCCCCAACTGGGAATTGAACCCGGGCCCTTGGCAGTAAGAGCGCAGTGTCCTAACCACTGGACCGCCAGGGAATTCTCATGG
This sequence comes from Orcinus orca, assembly GCF_937001465.1. Lineage (NCBI taxonomy): Eukaryota > Metazoa > Chordata > Mammalia > Artiodactyla > Delphinidae > Orcinus > Orcinus orca. The sequence goes on along the minus strand of NC_064567.1, from coordinate 21,671,902 downwards.
AATAATCCTGTTTTAGCAAATATGCTGAACTTTCTTACTGTTTATTTGTAAATTCTCTTGTATTTTTATGTAGATAATATTATCCTTAAATAATACTCTTAATACCTTCTCCTTTTCTTATGTCATTGGCTGGGCTGGGACCTCCAATATAACATCAAATAGCAAGAATGAGAGCAAGCATTGTTTTCCTATTTCTATCTCGTTGAGAATGTTTCTAATGCGTCATCATTATTTATGGTAGTTGCTATAAGTTTTTGGTAGAAACGCTTTATAAGGTTAGGGAGTTCCCTTCTATCCCAGTTGAGTTTGAAGTAGGAATATTTTAAAACCATGAAATGAACATTGAATTTTGTTAAGTGCTTTTCCTAAAACTTTTGAGATGATTATCGGTTTTGTCTTTGATATGTTAAAATAACGGGTCACTTTGATAGATTTTTCTAACGTAGATTTATCCTTGCATTCTTTGACATAAACCTTGTTTTGCCATAATGTACTATTATTTTTTAATACACTACTTCATGCAATTTGCAAGTGCTTTTTATTTTAGGATCTATGTTCCTAAATGATATTGGCTTATGATCTTCGTTTCTTGTGCTACCTTTGTCCATGTTTATACCAGTCTCATAAAATGCATTTAGAGGTTTCCCTTTTTCTACTTTCTGTAACGGTTTGTATGAGATAGGTATTATTTGTTCCTTGAATGTTTGGTAAGTCTCATCTGTGAAACAATTATATTTTGAAAATTCAGTTCAGTTTCTCTCATGATTATTAGTTTATTTGGATTTTCTATTTCTTCTTGAGTCAACTTTGTTAATTCACTTTTTTTCTTTAAAAATTAGGTATTACATTTAAGCCTCTAAAATTTTGGTATGTGGTTCACAGCATTCCCTCATTATTTAAAAATTCTCTACAGTATCTGTAGTTATATCCTCCTTTTCATTCCTGATATTACATACTTGTGAATTCTCTTTTTTTCTTTTTGTCTTAACAGGTTTGTCTTAAAATGTAGACAACAGAAGTTTGTCTACACTTTAAGACAAACCTATAGAAGTGTGTCTATAATCTTTTCAAATAGTCAGCTTTTGCTGATCATATCCGTTTCTTTTAAAATATATTTAATTTTATTTATTTTTATTAATCTCTCACACTTTTGTCTAGTTTAGCATGTTACACCTTTTTTAAAAGAAGTTTTTCAACTTAAATACCTAACACATTAATTTCCAATCTTTCTTATTTTTTCTTTTTGAATAAATTTATTTATTTATTTATGGCTGCGTTGGGTCTTCGTTGCTGTGCGCCGGCTTTCTCTAGCTGCGGTGAGTGGGGGCTACTCTTCCTTGTGGTGTGCAGGCTTCTCATTGTGATGGCTTCTCTTTGTTACAGAGAACAGGCTCTAGGTGCACAGGCTTCAGTAGTTGTGGCACGTGGGCTCAGTAGTTGTGGCTCACAGGCTCTAGGCTCGTGGGTTTCAGTAGTTGTGGCACATGGGCTTAGTTGCTCCACAGCATGTGGGAATCTTCCCGGACCAGGGCTCGAACCCGTGTCCCCTCCACTGGCAGGAAGATTCTTAACCACTGCGCCACAAGCGAAGTCCTTTTCTTATTTTTTTAAAAATATAACTTAGGGCTATAAATTCCCCTTGAAGAGAAATTTCCCAAGCTTTATCTCTATTCCACAGGTTTCAAAATAGTGCTTCCATTGTCATTCAGTCCTATGTCATAATTCCGTTGTGACTTCTTAAACACTAAATTTTCAGAAGGGTGCTTTCCATAGATGACAGGATCTGTCCTACCAACAGTACAGAAAAAGTAGCATTTACTTTTGTGTAGGTGATCACCTAAGGGAAGCTCTTTCTGAAAAAAAGGAGGTGCCTCTGTGTTTAATGTAAGTGTTTGCTTACGTTTTTCTTAATTTGTGGATGTGGCGCTTACACTGCAAATTGTCTAGATGATCCTCTTGAAATTTGGAAAAGCAATGCAAATGAGGGGCTTGGGGTTGGGGTGCTAATACTGATTTGGAGGTTGCTGAAGGAGCTCTTCCAGTTCCAGTGGAAGACACACAGTCTTCAACCTCTGGGAAGGGCCTCCCAAGAGATTCCTCTGTATGAAAAGAAGCATAGTTGGAGGAAGTGGCAGGGAAGAGATGCCTTATACATAGGTAGTTTCTCTGGATAGGGAGGGGAGTTTTCTTGTTTCTTGGGGTTGAGGAATTCGCTGGATAATGGACAGAGCATCAGTTGTTTAAGTTGATGAGAAGACTTTGGGGTCTCTATATAGGTGGTGTTCTATCACTTGAGCTGATCTGTAACCAGTGCATATTATGTAACCTCTTAGGAATTTGCTCTGGAAGTAATGGAGGATTATTTGAAATGGAAAGTAGAATAAGGGTAATTCCTCAATGTAGTGTTTACTGCAGCTTGAAGTAAATGTTACAGAAATGTTACCTCTCCCAAGCTTATTCAGAAGCTTCCAGGAGCAACGTCAAAGAGATGTTCCTGAAAGCCTGGAAAGGATGACCTGTCTACCCCTTTGGTCACAAGTGGTTCAAAGGAGGCACATAGTAGGCATTCTATAAATATATATGGAATAAATGAATAGGAATATATAAACTGACAGATTAGTATCACCATTCATGATTACCAATCTCAAATAGACATTCAACATTCCCAGAAATATTGCAAACCCATTGCATCTTTACCAGTCTCCTTCCCCACTTTTGGCAAAGGCCAGTCCATTCTCATGAGTTATAGCCCCATTACTTCTTGTTTCTCAAGGTCCACAAACGATAACATATCTCTTCTCTCTCCATCATCTTCTGTTTTTCCTTCTCTACAGAATAATTTCAATCAACATTCAATAATGGACTAATATCTCCAATTTAAAAAAACTCCCCCCTTGACTCTCCATCTCCTCTAGCTACTGTCACATAGCCATATTCCCCTTTAAAGCCAAATTTCTCAAGAGTTGGATATCTTATCTGTCCTCTGTCACCATTTCCATACCCTCATGTATTATTAAAATCGCTCCAATATTTAGCCCTTACTTTGCTACAGAAATTCTTTTTGTTAAGATCAATATTGATTCACAACGATGTGAATGTACTTAATGCCACTGAACTGTATACCTAAAAATGGTAAATTTTGTTACGTATATTTTATCACAGTAAAAAATCTCTTTTCTCAAAAAGAAAAAAAAAAAAAAGATCAACATTGGCCCATGTTGCTAAATCGAATCTTCAAATTAATAGATCTTTGAGGGCAGTTGAGTCATCCTTGAGATACTTTTGGCTCCTGTGGCACTACATTCTTTTGGGCTTTCTTCCGTCTTTCTAACTGTTCCTTTTCAGTCTTAACTGTTCATTTATCTTCCTTTACCTAACCTTTAAAATTTTAAGTTCTGCAGAATTCTGTACAATGCCCTCTTCTCTCAATTCTACCCATTCTCTCTACCCACTTTTAACATTTTCCATGACTTAGGTACACCTATATACCAACAATTTATGAACTTATAATCTTTACACCAGACATATTTTCCAGAGATGTCAGGTAGTTTTGTATCCCTATGACTACTGACAACTACCCAGTCCTCCTGAGATGTCTCATAGATGTCTCAAACTTAATATATTCAAAAGCTGACTTATTGGTTATTACCCCCAAATCTAATCTTCCTGTATTTTTCTCTGTCTCAGCAAATAGCACTTTCATACATCCTGTTCCTCAAGCCAGGAAACCAGGTGTCATTCTTGACACCTCCCTCTCCATCAGCCCCCACATCTAACTCATCCTAATGTTTGGTTAATTCTACCTTCAAAATGTACCTTGACCATTCAATTGTCTATTTTCCCTCCAGTGTCCTAATCCAAACCTCCATCATCTTTTGGTCTAACTACTATAATAGCATAACATAGTCATGGGTTCTGGGTATTTGGACATCTTTGGGGAGCCATTATTCTGCCAACACAAGGCTGATGCAGAGTAAGTGAAGAGGAAGAGATGATAAGAGCATGGTAAGAGTTAAATGAGTTCTGAGATCTGGGTGAGTGGGAGGCAGGTCATGTAGGACCTTGAAAACCAGTATAACAAATGATATGGTAAGTTTTAGGGAGGATTTTGAGCAGTGATATGATCTGACTTACTTTTTAGAGGTTCACCCTGATTGCTGTGTGGAGAATAGACTAGAGTGTGGGCGATACTGGAAGCAGGTGACAGGTTAGTTAGCCACTGCAGAAATCCAAGCAAAAGATGGTAGTACTTTAGACCAGAATGGTGGCAGTGAAGATGGTGAGATGTGGTCCAAGTCTGAATGTCTTTTGCATTAGAGTGAGGGATGTCTGCTTGCTGATGTGTTGGACATAGGGTAGGAGAGATGGTGAGGACTCACTAATGACTCTAAGATTTCAGCCCAACAACTGGAAGAATATACTTTGTATTTTGAGATGAGGAAGACTTGAGAAGAAGCAGGATATAGGAGGTGGAAAGTGGGGGTTTGTATTTGGAGACTTTTAGGTGCCTTGTAGACATACATGGTAGAGATGCTGAATAGGCATTTGGATGTATGAGTCTGATGCTTTTGCAGTTTGGCCTGCATTCCTGGCTGAGCAACAGGATAAAAGGATTTTTTAAAAAGTGTTATATATTTTTATAGGTATATTCCTGGAGGACAGGAATTCCAACTCTTGGTAGCTTCTCAAATGCCATATATAATTATTTTATTTAGTATTTTTAGTATAATGATAATAAGTCATTATCAAAGTATTTTTAAACTAACAGTTTATATTAAATTATAAACATTGAATACTTTCTATTTGATATAATCTAATAATTTAAATCTAATGTTTTAGATTCAATTTCAATTCTTAATAAAACCCCTATGTTCTTAGCTGTCAGTTTCTTTTAGATTTTAGATCCAGCTGAACTTCTTTCATGTTACATTCAGGCTCATGTTAATTTACAAGCCTAAGCTAAGTATACATAACCTTATGAAAAACAGGTGAGCCTTTATTTGACTAATTTCAAATACTTTTCAGTGCCTGTACTGTTGTGAGCCTTAAAAAATAACCAGTGACATGAAGAATTAGCACATAGTAAATAATCAGTAAATATTTTTACATAATGAGACTGAGAGCAAAGGCTTGACTGAGGTGTCTATATTAAGACAGAAAAAAGTAGGTGATAGAAGGTTCTATAGTATAATGGCCCAATAGTTCAGCAATATGCGTGGAGACTAACAAGTCAGATTCAAATCCCAGCACAAGACATAGGACCCTCCCTTTTAACAAGGAGGAATATAAGTTGGTGCAGCAATTTGACAATAATTTGTGAAGATGATGATGTAAGTACCCTGTGACTTAGAAATTTCATGCCTTGGCATATACCTTAGAGAAACTCTTGTCTTTAGCCCTAGGAGACAGCTACAAATATGTTCAGTGCAACATTTGCTGCAAATTTTTGAAGCAAGCTAAATATTCATAAAAATGCAAGGCATGATAGCCTGTACATGAAGGTTAAGTACATGGAAATTGCTTCTAAATTAACATGTTATAGTTGTTAATAGCACAAACTCTGCAGCCAGGCTGCCAGGTTCTGGTGCCGTCACTTAGCTGGTCACCAGCTATGTGACCTTTATTAAGTTACTCCTCATTTATAAAAAGGAGATAATAATAATACCTACTTCATTGGGTTGTAATGACAACCAGTTAATATGTGTAAGGTGATCAGACCATCCGTAGGCAGGTAGTAAGCACAATATTAGTTATTAATTTTTGTTTACCCATATATTATCCATCATATACATCCACATATTAAAAATAAAATCCATTAATGGGTGGGATAAACAACAAATTTTAGGCAGTAGTTATCTCTGTTGAGGGAGGAAAGGGAACGAGATTTCAACAGATTCTTTAGTGTTTTATTTATTTATTTTAAATCTGAATTAAATAAGGCAAAATGGTAAGATTTGTCAATATGTGTGGTGCGTACGCTGCTGTTTGCTGTGTTATTTATTCTCTATACTTTTCTATGTGCATGAAGTATTTTATTTAAAAAATCCCAGTACAGAGCCTGGAACATTATATGCACAAGAAATAATTGCTGAATGAATGAGTGATTAAGAAGTGGCATGGGTTGGGGAAGCAGCTCAGGGAACATCCAGTTGGATTCCCCTTTTATTCTGCTTTCTAGTCCCTGAGGAGGAGAGCAGTGGGGTATGTGGCCATTAGGAGGGAAAGCTTCTCTTCAGCAATAGTGGATTTAGGGAGACAGTAGAGCAAAGCTTTCAAGGTTCTGAGGGGAAATTATTTTGAACTTAGAATTCTATACCCAGGTGAACCCATCATTCAAGTGTGAGAGCAAAATAAAAACACTTTCAGAAATGTAAGGGTTCAGAAAATATACCACTCAAGCACCCTCTCTGGAAGAATAACTAAACAATGTATTTCAGGAAAATGAAAAATGAATCAAAGAGGAAGGTGTGAGGAACACAAAATCTGGTGACAAAATGCAGCAAAACTTGTGGCAAAATTTAAAATCATTATTGATTGAGGAGAGTGCAGAAAGAGAGAGAGAGAGAAAGAGCAAGCAATGTGGAATTAAAATCCCTAATGATCTTTACTTGGGAGGTAGCAGGGGCAAAGGAGAAAAATAAAAGCAAGAAGAGGTTCTTGACTTGTTCGGAGAGAAACTAGTTATATTCAGTAATTGAATATATTGATTTTATAAAACAAGTTTAAGTACATGCTTAAGAAACAAACACTGGAAAAATTGAAATAGGATATCTAACTTCCTAGCCATTAAAAGAAAAAAAAATTAAATAGGAAAACACCATCCTTTCAACAAAAGGGGAAATGAGAAAAAAGGAGAAACAATAACAAAGTATTGTAAACAGAATGCACAAAACAAGATGCAAAAATTAGTCCAGAAGTGTCAGTAATCACAATGTGAATGGATTTAGTAACTGTATGAAAAGACAGAGTCCCACAGATTGGAAAAGAAAGAAAAGACCCCAAGCCCTAAAGAGCTATATGCTGGCTACCTAAAATACCTAAAACAAAATGACCCAGTAATTTAGAATTAAGTAATAGAACAGACAGAACAAAGATAACCAAATTAACATTTCAAGTAGGAAAAAAAAATAAGGATATGGGAGATTCAATTGTTAAGAAGCTTTATACTCAAGAAATAATGGGGAAATATACATATCTTTTAAACTTACATGAATATTTACAAAGAAAATTTCAATAGATTCAAAAAAAGTAGAAATCATTCAAACCTACATTCACTGACCACATGCATAAAACTATTAAACAACAACAACAAAAATAGTAAAAATGACAAACAGACAAAAACTATCCTCTTGAAAATGAGAAAGCACACTTCTAATTAACTTGGATTAAAGAGGAATTAAAATTGAAATTAAAAACTACTTGGAAATGAGCACATGAGCACATTACATTTCAAGATCTGTGAGTGCTGCCAAAGTGGTCCAAATGGAAAGGTTTACAGCTTCAAGTCCTTGTAGAAAAAAGAAATTGTGAAAATAAACAAACTAAGCATTTGACTGAAGAGCTAGAAAAAGAACAGGAAAAATACACCCAAAGAAATAAAATGAAAGAGAAGAATAAGAATAAAACTAGAAATTAATGAAAATTTTAAATAATTGGGCTTCAATACTAAAGCCCATTACTACTCTTTGAGAAGACCAATCAAGTAGATAAATTCTTGGTCAATTGGATTAAGGAAAAAAAAAGATATAAATAATGTAAGGAACAAGAAATGTGGAAAAAACGGAATGATTGTTATGTACAACTTTATATAAATGCAATTTAAAATTAAGATGAAATGTTTGATCCATAGAAGTACAAATCACCAAAGTTGGTTCAATAAGAAGGAGAAAAACTGTGGACATCACCTAAAATGAATGGAAAAATAATTTAAAATTTACCCTCTCCCCCGCCAAAAAAGCATCAGACCCAGGTAGTTTTGCAATCTAGAGCTACCGAAATGAAGGAGCAGATATTTCTCATGTTATATTTATGTGGTCCTAGCCCATAAAACAGATTGGAAGCTTTCCAGTTCATTTAAGAGGTAGATATTACTCTAGTTCTGAAATCAGATGAACATAGGACTAAGAGAAGAAGTTGATCTCATTTATGAACATAAATACATTTCTAAATAAACTGTTAGCATTTGAAATCTCGCAGGGTATTAAAATAATACTGCATCTTGTCCAAATTGAGCTTATCCCAGGGGAGAAAGAGTAGTTGGAAAGTAAAAACTACATTAATAGAATTCATTGTATTCACTGAAGAGAAAAAAAAGATGATTATCTCAACAGGTGCCAAAAAAAAAAAAAAAAAGAGTAGTTGGTAAAATGCAATAATACATATTCCTAGTTTTAAAAAGGAGATCTTTGTAAACAGGTGATTGAAGAAAGCGTCCTACATTTGAAAAGGTGTCTCTACCAAAAATCTACAACAAACATAATGTTTAATTCATGAAATACTAGAAGCATTCCCATTAAAATGAGGAACAATCCAGGTGTAGCCCCTACCACCACCATTTAGCATTGAACTTGATGTCCTGGTTTAATGCAATAATGAAAAAAAGGGAGGGGGGAGAAGAATAAGATATATAAATGTTGGAAAGGAAGATACAAAACTGTCACTTTGGGCAAATATTTCCATCTACCTGGAAAAATCAAAGAAAAGTGTCAGAAACTTTAGAACTAGTAAGATATTGGTAAGGTGAATATATAAAGGTCTTCATGAAGGAAAGTATACAAGAGAATGAAGTTCACAAATCAAGGCCTGAATAAATGGAGAAATACATTTGTTTCTTATCAGAAAAGCTCAGTGCTATAAGGTAATTATTCCCCCAAATTTATAAATTTAATGCTATCCCAGACAATATATCAACAGGTTTGTGTATGGAATTTGGCAAGCTGATTCGAATCTGGAAGAGTAAAATGACAGGAATAACATTTTTCTAGCAGATATTAAAACACATCATCAAGTTTAGTAATTGATTCAGTGTAGATTGGCATAGGAGTAGACCAATAAATTGATGGAACAAAAGAGATGGTCCAGAAACAGAGCTATTTATGAGAGCTCCGTGTATGAACATGTGACATTTCAAATGAGTGGGGAAATGATAGACAATTTATTAAAGGGTTTCAACCATTAGTTAATCATTTAGGGCAAAATAAAGTTCAGTCACTTCCACATACAATATAAAGAATAAATTCTAGGTGGATTAGAGATCTAAGCATAAAAATAAAATTAAAATTACTGGGATAATAGTCTCAATAGAGGTAGAATAAGTTCTTGACAAAATTCAAAATCTGTTGGTGATTAAAAACTCTTAGAAAACTAGCAATAGAAAAGAATATCCTTAATTTGATAAAGGGCGTCTACAAAAAACCCTACATTGTACTTAATGATGAAAGACCAAATGATTTTCCTGAGATTGGAAACAAGCCAAGGATTTTCACTCTCTCACTTCTATTTAGCATTATACTGGAGGATTTAGTTAGCACAGTAAGGCAAGGAAAGCCATACAGCTTGGAAAGGAAGAAATAAAGCTGTCTATTTTCAGACATGATTGTCTATTTAGAAAGTTCCAAGGACTCTACCAAAAAGTTACCAGAGCTAATGAGTAATTTTAATAGGATTGTAGGATATAAAAATCAATAGTATTTCTACTATTGAAAGAATAGCATTTTCAACAGTTGGTGCTCAAACAATTCAAAGTCCATATGCAAAAACAACCTCAATCCAGACCTTTCACCTTATACAGAATTAACTAAAAATGGATCATGGACCTAAATGTAAAATCCCAAACCATAAGATTTCTAGAAAAACAAAATCTTTGTAAACTTTGGTTAGGCAAAGATTTCTTAGATACAATACCAAAAGCATAAGGCATGAGAAAAAAAATTGTAAGTTGGACTTCAACAAAATTAAAAATTTCTCTGCAGAAGACACTATGAAAGGAATGAGAAAACAAGACCCAGACTGGGAGAAATATTTGCATGTTACATATCTGACAAAGGACTTGTATTGAAAAAATATAAAGAACTTTTAAAATTCAATACTAAAAAAAAATACAGTTTTTAAAATAGACAAATGATTTAAGGAGACACTTCACCAAAGAAGACATACGGATGGCAAATATACCAAAATATACGCAACATCGTTGTTAGGGAAATGCAAATTAAAACCGAAATGAGGTACAACTATTCACTTATTTGAATGCTTTTTAGAAACCTGACAATACTAAGTGCAGAGCAACTGGAACTCTCATATATTGCAGGTGGGAATGCAAAATAGTTTAGTCACTTTGGAAGACAATTTGATAGCTTATAAAGTTAAGCATACACTTAACACATGATCCAGTAATCCCTCTCCTGGTATTTAGCCAAGAGAGATGAAAATTTATATTCACCCAAAGACCTTCATGTGAATGTTCATAATATTTTTATTCATGATAGCCAAAACCCAGAAACAACCCAGATGTCCTTTGGCTGGTGAATGGATCAACAAACTGTGGTACAGTTGGCCCTGTGTAGCCATAGGCTCTGTATCTGCGGATTCAACCAACTGAGGACCAAAAATACTCAAGAAAAAAAATTCCAGAAAATTTCAAAAACCAAAACTTGAATTGACATGTACTGGCAACTATTTACATAGCACTTACATTGTATTAGGTATTATGAGTAATCTAGAAATTATTTAAAGCATAGGAGAGGGTGTGCGTAGGTTATATGCACATACTACACCATTTTATATAAGGTTCTTGAGCATCCCTGGATTTTGGTATTGGGCTGTCCTGGAACCAATCCCCCGTTGTCACTGAGGGATGAATGTACTTCCGTACAATAGAGTACTATTCAGCAATAAATGAAATAAACAGCTAATACACACAACGTGGATGAATTCCATATGCATTATGCTAAGTGAAAGAAGTCAGGTAAGAGGCTATGGACTTTATGATTCCATTCGTATGAGAAATCCTTGAAAACAGATCCACAGTTGCCATGGGTTGAGTGTGAGAAGAAGGGAATAATTGAATTTGGCGGTTTATAGAACTGTTCCATATCTTTTTTGTGGTGGTGGTTACTTGGCTGTATGAATTTATTAAAACTGTTGTGCAATAGGGAAGGAACCTTTGAAGGAAAAGACTCACAGATATGATTACTACAAAATATTAAACTTTTAAAGGACAAACATCATCATAAATTTGAAAATCAGGCCACAGACTTAGAGAATATATATTTTCAGCATACGTAACAGACCAAGGATTAATACCTACAAATTAATATGAAGAAAGATAAATATTATAAAAGACAAATGGGCAAAGTACATAAGTACAGGGCAAAATACAGGGAGCTCAAAGAAAGAACCAAATGGTCAATAAACATGAAAAGATTCACACCTCGCTGTCACTCAGTGAGCTATCAATTAAAGCCATACTGTAATAACATTTCAGCCGTCAGATAAGCAGATCTTTTAAAGATTGTTAGAACCCAGCATTACTAAGGATGTGAGGCTACACATACTCCTGTGGAGTTTTTAAGAGCATATAACGGTACATTGTGAAGGATAATTTGGGCATAGCTATCAAAAACTTAAATATGCATATTTTTTGACTCAGTAATGTCACTTCTAGGTATTAATACTATAGCAGTACTTCCACAGGTGAACAAAGATGTATATGAAATAATTTTTTATTAGAGCCTTTTTTGTAATAGTGAAAAATAGGAACCAATTTGAATGTCTGTGGGCAGAGGAGTGGTTAAATAACGAGGTTAATTGATATAATGGACTGTTATGACAAATGACACATATGTGATTACTGATATAGCACTGTATATTTATTTACAAAGAAATGCATTATTAAATGAAAAAAGCAAGTAGTAATGAATGTATAGTGTTCCTATTTGTATTTTTAAAAAATCTACAATTCTGTACACATAAACACATACGCATGCACAGAGAAAGGTCTGGAGAAATACACAACAGAGTCAGGGTAGTGGTTCTCTGTGGGGAGAGCAATGAGATTGGGGGAACTTGCTTTTCACTTTACATTCTCTGGTCTTATTTGAACTTTTGAAATGCAAATGTATCTATGTTTTACTTGTATAGTTTTTTTTTTAATTAATGAAACAAAGAGGTATAATTCAAATATATCTATACATTTTAAATTCAATAAGCCCAAGTAGAAAACACAAAGGTATGTAGTTTCCAAATCATCAGTGGTAAAAGAAGGTAAACTTGTCTATTATAGTGAGAAAAAAAAAAGAACCAGGAAGCATTAAAAATAAAAGTCATAAAATAAATTGACAGAACAAAGACCAGGTAAAACTGTTGTCATGATAGACATGAATGGCTTTAAGATCTCTATCAAAAGACAAAAGACTCTCAGATTAAGTGGGGGGAAAAAAAGAAATTTGGCCATAAGCTGTTTATAAAATGAATATATCTTATAGATATCATATAATAAATATAAATAAATGAATAAACACAAAGTGAAAATGACAGAGAAAGTTGAGAAGTAATGGGATGGGCAGAAATATCAGAGACAAATGCAACCAAAGGGAACACAGTCTTATGTGCTAAGCTTAAAATCATACAAAATAGCATTCAGGACCAGAACAGTAAATGGAATAAATATAATTAATTTTATACTGATAAATGATAGAATGTGCTACAAAGGCAATACAGTCAAGAATGTAAATGTCTCCAAATAGAGAATTGGTTGGTTATATTATGGTACCTATTTATTTACAGTGAAACTCTATGTGGGCAATAATAAATATACAGTGACATGAAATGTGTTATAGATAAATTGTGAAGGGAAGAACATATTCTGTAAATACTGTATGAGCTCAAATTGTTGTAAACTTTTATAAAAAGGAGGAAAAGGACTGGCAGGATCACAGTGTCAGGGCTGTCCCTTGCAGGTGTGGTGTGGAGGAAAGACAAACAGGCTGTGAAGCAGTCCTAAAACAGGACACTTGACCACACGCAAGGACATAATACTGGGTATTCTGCCTGAGGGTTGGACAGCTCTATCTTTAAACCAGCTTTGGCTGACATCTCTCTTCCCTTTGTTTCTCAGCTTTCTAGCAGCCTGGATTTCTTTGTTCCCTTAACAGGGGTGCCTGGTGATAGCTTGTAATCACTTTTCCTGAGACTGGTATCTACCACAGTGAGCCATCACATTTTCCCTATGAGTTGTGTGATTTTGGTATTTGGCTCCATTACGAATGTTGTAGGATATCCCCTGAGGGGTGCGAAGATATTAGGAGGGACCAGATTGACCTAGAAGTGTTTAAGTTGGATCATAGGAAAGTGCTGTATGTCACAAGGTGGCCAAATCCAACAAGAAGAACAAGATGACTGTGGATTCCTTTGAGGACAAATATCTGCATTAGTCCTGGAGGTCCGGTTGGAAGGCTTATTCATTCTGTCTCTCCTATAACATCTTCATTGCTTCTCATGGGGATTGGGTTGTCACAGTGCTGGGAAGGGAATAAACTCGGAGAAAATTGAGAAGATATTGCAGTGGAAGAAATGACTTGATTGATCTAAACCTAGGTCAGCATGCACTCCTTTGGGCTAAGCTTGAGGTGATACATTGCCTCTTCCATGATGCTGGGCAGCATCACGAGGCCGGAAAATGTCCCTAGGTCCTTCTCTGAATGACCTTGAAGCACTGAAATTTAAGAGGTGTCCTGGAACTCATGCCAGTAGGGACAGGGGAATCAAAGTTACTGGCAAGAGAGTGGTTGGGGAAGAAACTGGATCCTGACTGATGTCCCCCCTCATAACCTCAGAGGAAATAAGTCAGGGGTGACTTTGTGGAAATGAAGAAAAAGAAATCTTTCCAACAGTGACCAAATTCTAGGGGCAGAGTGTCAAAGTCTACCACTCTGGGGCACAGATGCAGGGTTAATTGGAACGGAATATTACTACTTAGTGCCTTAAGCAAGGAAATGGCCAAATTTCAGTAGAGAGATTTGAATGAGACATAAAAGATACATGGACTGGAAATCTTCTCTTTACTCTTTCACTAACTGTCTGTAACAGTTAGTGGCAAATCCCATAGACTGCTGGTTTTCAAAGTTAAGCCTGCGTCAGAAGCGCCTGGAGGGCTTGGTAAAATACTGATTGCTTCCCCTCCCCCAGAATTTTTGACTCAGTAGATCAGGGATGGGCCTTAGAATTAGCATTTTTAACAAGTTCCCAGGTTGATACTGATGCCGCTGGTCTGGGAACCACACTGGAGAACCTCTGGCTTAGAACCCCAATAAGCAGGTAAATAAAATGAGTGAATGGAAGATCTCAAAAGACCCTTTCTTAATTCCAAAATCCTAGGATTCATGTATTGAAGGACTTCCTGATACAAGAGTTGTTAAATAATGGACCCTTTTTTACATTTAAATGGGAGAAGCTGGTTGGCTGCTCAGGGAATGATCTTGGAGGTGCTGTCCCTGTCCCTGTCCCATATATCAAGCCAGATCCTTAATCTCCCAGGCTCAGTAGAGCCACAAATTGAGTTATGGTGTGAGGGAAATAACATGCAATCTAGATTTTTCATAAAATTGGCTCAAGCCCCTTCAACATCCTGGGGAAACCCCAATGACCTCCCTAGGATTTATGTTCTCAGGGACACCTTTGGTTCTGAGCTCCTGTCTCCCCTGAGCTCTCATCTGCTGCTGTTCCCTTCCTCATACTGCACATGACCAGAATGTGTGTCTCTGCTCTCTTCCCTCATTCCTCAAATACCACTCACAGGAGATGCGGGTGTAGCAGACATCTGTTGTTTTGCCTGTCCAACAGTCCCCATCTTCCTGGTCATAGTACCCTGATCTGCTTTGGGGAGTTACCCCTCCCCTAGTGGAAACAGATGCAGGGGCTATGTAGTGTCCTACCAAGCCAGGCCAGTCAGAAGTTGGCTCCCTGAACTTTGAATCTGGAGTGGAGTGGCTGCTGCCGGGCTCAAGAGTGACAGGCTGGTCAGATCACCAGTACTGCTTGCTGAGCCCAGATCTTTGATCTGTTCTATATCGTCAAATAAATCCTGTTTTGAAGTTAGCCACATTCCTGCTTGTGAAGAAAAAAGAAAAAACGTAAACTGGAGGTCTGGAATCTGGAAGGAGTTTATATTACAGCAATACAAATAACTTAAGATGAGCTATTATTCAGCCTTGCTGATTGAAAAAAAACAGTCTTTTGGCCACTCCGCCACAGGACTGTGTCTCTGTCCACATTTCCTCATGGGCTTCGGTTACTTCACATGTTGTCCAACCTCCGTTTTCTCCCTCCCCCTTTCATCCCATCTATTATACTTCCCCCCCCCCCGCAACATTCATTTGCTCACTGATGCCTCCTACAGAGCAGTGTAACTCTGTATCACAGTCTCCCTCCCAGCCATGGCCGTGGAGTGTCACCCTCCACATCCAAGGGGATCTATCAAGTTCCTCTCAAAGAAGACCATTGCCTCCTCACCAGGAACTTCGATACCTGCCATTCAAATAATACAGTTTTTTTTCACCCTGCAACAAAGTGAATGCCTACTGTGTATCAGGTCTTACAAATGATACGTTACCTGATGAAGCAGATAACTGTATCCTGTTAAATGAACCAACAAAAATAAATCAACAAAAGACTGATAAACCAAGGGTAAAATCTATTAATTTTAATGTTGGTAACCAGCAAATGGATCGGAACAGGGATTGCCAAACTATGACCTGTGGTCTGTTTGTGTACAGTCCATGAGCTAGAAACCTTAAAAAAGTTTTTTTTAATGGATTGTAAAACAAAAATAAGAATATGGGACAGAAATCTATGTGGCTCACAAACCTGAAATATTTAATTTACTACCTGGCCCTTTACAGAAAAAGCTGGCTGACATCAGGGTCAGAATCCTCATATAAGGTGCCTGTGGCTGAGATGGACTACCCCAGACCCTAGGCATCAGATCAGTGTGGAAGTATTTCATTTGGGGATTATCTCTTTGGGCCATGAAGACCTTTCTGCCTGTCATCTTAGGAGGTGGCTAATTCTGTGGTTGAAAGCAAGAGAGGGAGGGATGTTCTGTGGTCACTGGACCCAACTGAGAGTTATGAGGAGGCCAGAGAGGTGTGGGGGGGGGAGGATGTGGCACATGGGTCCACTTGCTTTCATCATCTTTGTCACAGGCAACAGTAGCAGGGGATACAGGGCGCGAGGACTTCTAGGATGAAGAGAGTGAATCTGCATGTGGGAGAAGGGGTCCTGGCAGTTGTGGTATATCCCTGATGCCTGTGAGTTCAGCAGGAGAGATGGCCTGGGGTAAGCAGTTGTGGAGACCCAGATTGGGGAACATTTGAGTCCCTAAAATTCACAGTGGATGAGTTACAAGGCTAACTGGCTCTTAGACCAATGGATGCCACCCTCAGCTCCTTCAGGTCCTGACTTCCCTGCTTCTCTACCTAAAATTACATCACCTCCACCTCTACCTTCCCCGTAAATCCCTCTTGCTTGCTTTCTTTTTCTCCTTGGTACTTATCAATATCCAGCTATGACGTTATTTAATTCCCTCCTTAATTCTCACTTGTCTCCTCCATTAGAATGTGAGCCTAATGAAAGCAGGGATTCTGAAGGGCTGTTTTATTTACTGCTTTAACTACAGTGTTCAGTAGTGCCTACCACATAGCAGGTGCTTAATAAATACTTGTTGATTGAACTGAATGAACCCTGTTTCCTTAAGAATATTTACAGGGAAAGCTCCCTGGAAAGTCTTAATTCCTGTTAATTTGGTCATGAAGGGACTTAGAGTCCAAAATTGAACATTAAAGGAAATATACCCTTATTTTGTATCCTAAACTGATAACATATGGCATATTAGTTATATTAGCACCAGCTCACCAGTACATTTTCTCCGCAGCAAAATGTTTACATAGAATGCTAACTTACTATCAAAAAGTTACGTATTGAAATGAATCAGAATAGAGGTACCAGCGTAATCGTTACAGCTGGTGCTATCAAGCTATAGCGTAGCCTCATGACCACCTACATGTGATGGGAACACACCTTCCATGAGGATCAAAACACTTATGGGCTGTTGGGTGTCCTGCTCTCATATGATAACAGCCTGCACTTGCCCTAGTATCTACTCTGTGCTAGGTGCAATTTGTTGACAATTTTCTGTGTAATTTGTTGAATGAGCCTATGAGTAATAGTGACTAGTTTGTGCTGTTCCGTGTACCAGGTACTATTTCATATACTGTATCATTTAATCTTCATAAGAATCTGAGCAGGTGGTTCTAATTATCATCCCCATTTTGCATATGGAGCAACAGAGGCATTGAGAGGTTGTGTAACTTATTCAGCGTCACACAGTTAGCAAGTGGTGGAGCTGGGATTTGAGTTCTAGCAGCCACCATGCCTCTCGTGGGCACTGCTGGAGGCTGAGAAGCTATTGCCCACTGCTGCCTTTCTTTCCACTTGTATGTATCATAGCCTCTATGACACAGCAGCTCTGCAACTAAGTAGATCCCTCACCATTGTTGTTTTTTCTTTCTTTCTTTTTTTTAAACATCAAACGCATTCCAGTCACGCCTTCCTCAGGAAGCACCTCTGCCCATCTTCAGTGGGCTTGTCTACCCCTCAAGTCTAATCAGCAAAAGCCTGTCACTATCTAAATCATAACTGTCCCATGTAAACGTGGCTGCCACTTTAATTCTAAAAACAAGATCGTATTTTAAGTATATCAGGAGAGGCTTTCTATTGTAACTTTGTGTTGAACTCCTCTATAAATCTGAGAATGTTCTTATAAGCACATAATTTTTGTGTTTTATACATTTGGAATTTCGCATATTAGATTTTCTTAGAGTAGCACATGATTCAAGGGAGAATGTTGACCTTTTCATTCAATTAAAAAATATTTTTGCACACCTTTAGTGATTAGAACTGAGCTGGCTAATTAGAGAGAAATGAGCTTAAACATGAGCTTACTCGCTTGTTGTGGAGACAAGACACAGACACAGGATATGCTTTGATAACCAATAAAACTGCCTTTGATCAGTGTCAGACTGAATGGAGCAGATATGAAGTACAGTGAGTTTGGATAAGATGGGATATCTTGGGACTATCTAATCACAGAAGACATATTTCACTCTTAGGAATGGTTTAAATTCAGTCCCCTTGGGTGGGCTCGATCATATGGTCTGGAAGGTTTCTCAGATTTGAATAGCCTTGTTTATTAAAAAGAAAAAAAAGAAGAAGAAGAAAAAAAAAGAAAAAAAATCCATTAGCTCCAAGAATAATCTTGGTGGGGACGTAGTTCCCTCTAGTGGTGCTAGGAGTTGCAAATTTTCTTTATTGTATATTTCTCTTTTTTTCCTTATTTATTCATTCAGTCAACAAATATTTAATGAGGACCTGCTATATATTAGGTTCTGTATTATAGATAAACAGATAAAAGACACAGTTTCATTTTTCAAAAGCTCACAAGGCTAGAAGAGAGAAAGCCAAAGAATTATGATACACTATATCTACAAATAAAAATAACAATGTGAAACTACCTAGCCCAGATCAGGAGGGATGGGGTTAAATAAGAGAAGACTTCCTGAAGGAGTAAAGATGTAATCTGAGACTTGATGAAATAAATGCTACATTTTACTCTTTAGAGTATCTATATATGTTTGTTGTAGAAAATTTAGGAAATGCAGATGAGGTAAGAAAAAGAATTACACATTATTCCATCACCCAAAGACAACCACTTACAATATTTTGCCATATCTACTCCACTCCCCTTTTTATGCACAATTTCTTTTTTTAACAGACTATACTCATAACATTTTGTAATCTGCTACATTGTAAATGTAATTGCCATTTTCAATCTGCCATAAACAAGTTAATATATTTTGAAATTTTTCTTACTATATATACTAATGCAACATTATTACTCTTTTTCAAAATAATATTGGTTATTTTCCCACTTTTATTTTTTCATATGTTCTTTAGAATAATTATGTTCAGTTTTTAAAATCCCATCGGTATTTAGATTGTGGGAAATATAGAGATTTATTTGGGGAGAGTTTATAGCTTTATCATATTGAGTTTAGAAATATTAGATCCAGAAATATTGTAGATCTCTCCATCTGTTTGGATTTTCTTTTATGTTCCCTCAATTAAATGTTATAATTTTCATCATTAGTGTCTAGCATCTCAATTTAAAAATTTCTAAACCTTTATTTAGAGGTTGCGTTAACCTCTAAATAATTGCATTAGCATTTAGATCTTTCTCAACTCATTATTTTTCTAAGTAATTATTATGGGTGTAGGCATAGAATGCAGCTGATTTTTAAATATTTGCAACCTTACTGATGTCTGAATTTTAATCTTTTTTTTTTTTTTAGCTGATTGCTTTGAGTTTCCATATGGACAGTCACAACACCTGAAATAATGACCATTTTTGCCAATACCTTCCCAATAACTAATCTTCTTTCATGTTTCTTATTGCATTGAGAGGAATATCCATAACTATATTCAATCACATGGGGACCCTTGTCTGGGTTTTTACTTTATTCATTTTTTAAATAGAAGTATAATTGACTTACAACACTATGTTATTTCTAGATGCACAACATAGTAATTTGATATTACAAAATAACTACCATAAGTTTAGTTACCATCTGTCACCATACAAAGTTATTACAATATTGTTGACTATATTCCCCATGCTGTACCTTTTATCCCTGTGACTCATTTATTTTGTAATTGGAAGTTTATACCTCTTAATCTCCCTCACCTATTTCACTCATACCCCTTCCCCCTCCCCTCCCCTCTGGAAATCACCTATTTGTTCTCTGCATCTATGCATCTGTTTCTGTTTTGTTATGTTTGTTCATTTGTTTTGTTTTTTAGATTCCACATATAAGTGAAATCACATGGTATTTGTCTTTCTCTGTCTGACTTATTTCATTTAGCATAATACCCTCTAGGTCATCCATGTTGTCATAAATGGCAAGATTTCATTCTTTTTTATACCACTTTTTATCCATTCATCTATCAATGGACACTTAGGTTGCTTCCATATCTTGGTTATTGTAAATAATGCTGCAGTGAATATAGGGGGTGAATATATCTTTTCAAATTAGTTTTTTTATTTTCTTCAGATAAATACCCAGAAGTGGAATTGCTGGATCATATGGTAGTTCTATTTTTAATTTTTTGAGGAACCTTCATACTGTTTTCCATAGTGGCTGTTCCAATTTATATTCCTACCAACAGCGCACAAGTGTTCCCTTTTATCCACATCCTTGCCTACACCTGTTACCTGTTCTCTTTTTGCTACTAGCCATTGACAGGTGTGAAGTGATAGCTCATTGTGATTTTGATTTGCATTTCCCTATTGATTAGTGATGTTGAGCATCTTTTCATGTGTCTGTTGGCCATCTGTATATCTTCCTTGGAAAAATGTCTATTCAGGTCCTCTGCCCATTTTTTAATCAGGTTGCTTGTTTTTTGATGTTGAGTTATATGACTTCTTTGTGTATTTTGGATAGTAACCCCTTATTGGATATATCATTTGCAGATATCTCCCATTCAGTAGTCTACATTTTTGTTTTGTTGGTAGTTTCCTTCACTGTACAAAACATTTTTAGTTTGATGTAGTCCCATTTGTTTATTTTTGCTTTTGTTGCCCTTGCCTGAGGAAATATATCAAAAAAATATTGCTAAGATCAATATCAAAGAACATACTGCCTATGTTTTCTTCTAGGAGTTTTATGGTTTCAGGTGTTACATTTAAGTCTGTAATCCATTTTGAGTTTATTTTTGTTTATGATGTAAGAAAGTAGTCAGGTTTGATTCTTTTGTAAATAGCTGTTTTCCCAACACCAATTATTGAAGAGGCTGTCCTTTCCCCATTGTATATTCTTGTCTCCTTTGTCATAGATGAATTGACCATATATGTGTTCATTCTCAAGATTGTTTTGGCTGTTCAGGGACTTTTGTGTTTCCATACAAATTTTAGAATTATTTGCTGTAGTTCTGTGAATAATTCTGTTGGCATTTTGATAGGGAATGCATTGAATCTGTGGATTGCCTTGGGGAGTATGGTCATTTTAACTATTAATTCTCCTAATTCATGAGCATAGTATATCTTTCTGTTTGTGTTGTCTTCAGTTTCTTTCATCAATATCTTATAGCTTTCTGGGTACAGGTCTTTTACCTCCTTAATTAGATTTCTGTCTAGGTGTATTATTCTTTTTGATGCAATTAGAAATGGGATTGTTTTCTTAATTTCTCTGATAGTTCATTGTTAGTGTATTGAAATGCAACAGATTTCCACATCTGCATTTTTGTATCCTGCAACTATACTGAATTCATTGATGAGTTCTAGTAGTGTTTGTAGTGTTCAGTAGTGTCTAAACTTTGAGTCTAGTAGTGTCTTTAGGATTTTCTATGTATAGTATCATGTCATCTGGAAACAGTGACAGTTTTACTTCTTCCTTTCCAATTTGGATTCCTTTTATTATCTGATTGCTGTGGCTATGACTTCCAGTACTGTGCTTGATAAAAGTGGTGAGAGTTGTCTTCCTTGTCTTGTTACTGATCTTAGAAGAAATGCTTTCAGCTTTTCACCATTGAGTGTGATGTTAGCTGTGGGCTTGTTACATATGGCCTTTATTATGTTAAGCTATGCTTCCTCTATACCGTCTGTTGAGAATTTTTTTATCACAAATAGATGCAGAATTTTGTCAGAAGCTTTTTCTGCATCTATTGAGATGATCACATGATTTTTATCCTTTATTTTGTGAATGTAGTGTATCATATGATTAATTAGCGAGTATTGAACCATCCTTGCCTCACTGGGATAAATCCCAGTTGATGAAGGTGTATGAGGTTTTTTTCCTGGTCACGCCACGTGGCATGCAGAATCTTAGTTCCCCAACCAGGTATTGAACCCGTTCCCCCTGCAGTGGAAGTGCAGAGCCCTAACCACTGAACAGCCAGGGAATTCCCTGTATGATCCTTTTAATATATTGTTGAATTAAGTTTGCTAATATTTTGTTGAGGATTTTTGCATCTATGTTCATCAGTGATATTGACCTGTAATTTCCTTTTTTGTGTGATATCTTTGTCTGATTTTGGTATCAGGGTGATGCTGGCCTTGTAGAATTAGTTCAGAAGCATTCCATCCTCTTCAGTTATTTGGAATAGTTTGAGAAGGATAGGCGTTAACTCTTCTCTAAATGTTCAGTAGAATTCACCTGTGAAACCATCTGGTCCGGGACTTATATTTGTTGTAAGCTTTTTTATTACTGATTCAATTTTATTACTGGTAATTGGTCTGTTCATATTTTCTATTTCTTCCTGATTCAGTCTTAGGAGATTGTACATTTCTAGAAATTTGTTCATTTCTTCTAGGTTGTCCATTTTATTAGCATATAATTGTTCATAGTAATCTCTTATGATCCTTTGTATTTCCATGGTGTCAGTTGTAACTTTTCCTCTTTCATTTTTTATTTTATTTATTTGGGTCCTCCCTTTTCCTTGATCAATCTTGCTAAAGGTTTATCAATTTTGTTTATCTTTTCAAAGAACCAGCTCTTAGTTTCACTGATCTTTTCTTTTTTTTTTTTTTTTAGTTTTTATTTATTTCTGCCCTGATCTTTATTATTTCTTTCCTTCTATTAACTTTGGGTATGTTTGTTCTTCTTTTTCTATCCCCTTTATATAGAAGGTTAGGTTGTTTGACATATTTCTTGTTTCCTGAGGTAGGAATGTTTTGCTATAAACTTCCCTCTTAGAACTGCTTTTGCTAAATCTCATAGATTTTTGGATTGTTGTGTTTTCATTTAAATTTGTCTCCAGGTATTTTTTAATTTCCTCTTTGACTTGCTCAGTGATCCATTGGTTGTTTAGTAACATATTGTTTAGCCTCCATGTGTTTGTGTTTTCTGCTGTTGTTTTTCTTTTTTTCATTGTAGTCAATTTCTAATCTCCAGCCATTGTGGTCAGGAAAGATCCTTGATATGACTTCAGTTTTCTTAAATTTATTCAGACTTCTTTTGTGGCCTGGCATGTGATCTATCCTGGAGAATGTTCCCCATGCACCTAAAAAGAATGTATATTCCGCTGTTTTGGGGTGTATGTGTGTGTGTGTGTGTATATATATATATATATATATATATATACACATACATACATATAAAATTCATCTGTCATTTATTTCCTTTTCTGTCTTCATTGCACTGGCTAGGACTTCCAGTACTATGTTGAGTCATAGTGATGAGAGTGGGCTTCCTGCCTTATTCCCAACCTTAGTGAGAAGGTGTTCAGTCTTTCACTATTAAATATGATCTTCATCAAGTCGAGGAAATTTTCCTCTATTTCAAGCTTTCTTACAGTTTTTACCATGAGTGGGTGTTGAGTTTTGTCAGATATTTTTTCTGAATCAATTGATATGATTATGTGAATTTTATTTTTTAGCCTATTAATATGGTGGAATACATTGATTTTTAATTATTGAACTGGCCCTGCATCCTTGGAATAAACCCTACTTGGTCATGATGTATGTCTTTTTATATATTATTGAGTTCCATTTGCTGATATTTTGTTTTAAAATTTGCATCTATACTCATGAAGGATATTAGTTTGTAGTTTACTCTCTCTGTGTACGTGTGTGTGTGTGCATGCGTGAGTGCGTGCTGTCTCTGTCAGGTTTTGACATCAGGGCAATACTGGCCTCAAAATTTGAGTTGAGAAGTATTTCCTCCTCTTTTATTTTCTGGAAGAGCATAGTATTAACTCCTCTTTAAACAACTGGTAGAATTCTGTTTCAAGTTCACTGATTCTTTCCTCTGTCCTCTTCATTCTGCTATTAAGACCATCTGTTGAGTTTTAAAAGTTAGGTTACTGCATTTTTCTGTCATAAAACTGCCATTCAATTCTTCTTTATATATGTTTTCTGAATCTTTTTTCATTTGCATTAACTTCTCATTGAAGCAGTTATATGATGTCTCAGTTGATTTTTGTGTTAGGTGTGAAGAAAGGATCTAATTTTATTTTTTATGTACAAATACTCAGATTTCCCAGCACTTTTTCATTGAAAAGTACATCCTTTCTCTTTATTTTAGAGTGCCAGCTTAGTCATTAATCAAGCATTCTTACATTCATGTTTCCCTATCCCCATATCCAGATGCTCTATTCTGTTCCATTGATCAAATTGCTTATCTTTTTAGCAATACCATACTTCCTTATTACCATAGTTTTATCATAAATCTTCATGCCTGATAGAGCAAATTCTCTTCCTTTGTTCTTCAAGAGTGTTTTTGTGATTCTTGGTTCTTTGCATTTCCTTATAAATTTTGGAACTAGTTTGTCAAGTTACTTTAAAAAAGTTTTGAGATTGCATTGACTCTAGCCAATTTATGGAGAACTGATACCATCAAATTGAGTCTTCTAATACATCAATATTTATTTTTTATTCTTTTTTAACTTTTTTGTTAAATAATTATAGATTCATGGGAAGTTGCATATATAGTACAAGAGACCCTGTATACCCTTCACCCAGCCTCCCCCAAAAGTAACATCTTACATAACTATAGTACACTATCAAAACCAGGACATTGACATTGGTGCAATCCATAGAACTTACCCAGATTTTACCAGTTGTACATGCACTCAGTTGTGTGTGTATAGCTCTATATAATCATATCACAGTCAAGATACAGAACTGTTCCATCACCACAAAGATTCCTGGTGCTGCTCTTTATGGTCACACCCATTCTTTGATTTTTTTGATAAAAATTTTAATTTCCTCCACTCAACAATATGTCTTGGAGATCCACCCACGTTAATACATATACCTAATTCTGTTTAAATGCTGAATATAACTTCATAGTACAAATACATCTTAGTATATTTAACCACCCCCCTACTGATGGACTTTTAAATTATTTTCATTTATCCACTATTTTAGACTCCACTGCAGTGACTATCCTAATACTTGCCTCCTCATGCACATATGCAGTTGTTTAGGATAGAAACAGAGGAGTGTAATTACTGAGTTGTAGGATAAGCCCATCTTATATTTCAATAAACAATGCCAAATTGTCCCTCCAAGTGGCTATACCAATTTATAATACCACCAGCAGTTAGGGAAGGATGAGCACATTGATGAAAATGAATAAAATGGAGAAAGAAGGTACAATATTTTTTAAATAAATTTATTTATTTTATTTATTTATTTTTGGCTGCATTGGGTCTTCATTGCTGCGCACGGGCTTCCTCTAGTTGTGGCGAGTGGGGGCTACTCTGTTGCGGTGCGTGGGTTTCTCATTGCGGTGGCTTCTCTTGTTGCGGAGCACAGACTCTAGGCATGCAGGCTTCAGTAGTTGTGGTGTGCGGGCTCAGTAGTTGTGGCCTGTAGACTCTAGAGCACAGGCTCAGTAGTTGTGGCGCATGGGCTTAGTTGCTCCGCAGCATGTGGGATCTTCCCAGACCAGGGCTCGAACCCGTGTCCCCTGCACTGGCAGGCAGATTCTAACCACTGCACCACCAGAGAAGCCCAGACGGTACAATTTTAAATAGGATTGTCAGGATGGATCTTACTGAGAAGATGGAATTTGAGTCTAAGGAAAAGAAGGCGTATGTGGCTATCTGGGGGAGAGCATTCCAGGCAGAGAGAACAGCCAGTGCAAAGGCTCTGAGGTAGCAGTGTGAGTGTGCTGGCTTGTTTGGAGAACACTGAGGAGACGAGGTTGGATTGTGGTAAGAGAAGGTGCTGACTGTGAAGGGCCTTGGAGGCCAGGGAAAGGCCTTTACTCTGAGTGAAAGGGAGATCATGGCAAGGTTTTGAGCAGAGGAGTGATGTGATCTGACTTTTTTTGTTTGTTTTTAATTTAAAAAACTTCATTGAGACAGAATTTACATACAATAAAAGGCACCCATTTTAACTGTGCAGTTTGATGAGTTTTGGTGGTTATGTAATTTGCCCAAACCCAAACACTGAGGACATGGCAGCACTAGTACCTACTGCCAAAGGCCATGCTTGTTCCTCTGTGCCCTCAGAGACAGTAATGTCCAGGCCCCAGACTGTGGTTTCCTGTCCCACTGTATCAGGAAGGAGTGGGGACTAGGCAGCAGGAAGCCCACCCTGGGGACAACAGCATGGAGAGACCTTGAGGGCACAGGAGGGCTGGAACTCCCTACCCTCACCATTTGTGCTGGTACCCATGGGCAAGGCCATCTGCTGAGCCAATTATTTTAGAGATACCCATTTAATTTGTCTCTTACTCTTGCTCTCTAGGCAATTTTAGGGAGGAAAAAAAGAAAAGTCTTCTACTCACTAATTTAATTCCCTTTTTTCTACTCTTTTTTTTAATTGTAGAAGAAATGCTTTTCCATTATACAAAACTCAGGTATCATCGAATTATAATACAATAATAACATCCCTTATAATTCTCCCTCCTAAGATAACCGTCAGTAAGTTTGATACACAGTCTTTTTTTCCTTATTTACTCATATGCTAATATCTGTTAGAATTATTCATTTATTTTTACAAAAATGTCATGCATAGCATTGTGATTTTTTCCTTCACTTTTAATATCCTTTGGAGCATTTCTTGTGTCAGTATAAGCAGATCTCACTTTATTTTTGTAAATGGATGCATATTATAACATTGGGTGTTCCACCAATGATTTACCTGGTAGGAAATCTTATTCCTCCCCTTCCTGTTTCATGAGGGAATTTCCACTCCCAGGGTAACAGTATGAATGATTCCACCCCCTAGGTAGGAGTGGTTAATCTCACTGATGAGACTCAGAGTGGTTTATCTCACTGGGCATAAGCGGCCTCACCCTTTCTGGGCTGGCCTGGGAGATGCTCACATGTGGCCTCCTCCCCCATTGAACCTACCAGGGGGCCTCTGCTCCAGCAGGCATGAGACTGAAGTCCTAGGTGGGCCACTCTTGGAGAGTGGAGACAAGAAGGCTCACCTGTGGCCTCACATTTCAGTCACATTCCCCAGAGAAGCTCAATGTGGACTTTGAATTATGACTTTTCCTTAAAAGAAAAGAAAAAGAAAAAACTTCTCTCTCAAGAGGGAGAGAGCAGTATCATTTTTTGCCCACCTCAAATCCCAACATTTCTCCATTCCCCACTGATGGACATTTATGTTTTGTCACAACAAATATTGCCTTTTCCACATTTACTTTTTGTACCTATGCTAATGGGGTTGACAACAACAGGAAAGACTTTTTTTTTAATTTATTTGTTTATTTTTGGCTGTGTTGAGTCTTTATTGCTGCGCGCAGGCTTTCTCTAGTTGCGGCAAGTGGGGGCCACTCCTCGTTGCGGTGCGCGGGCTTCTCACTGCAGTGGCTTCTCTTGTTGTGGAGCACGGGCTCTAGGCGCACGGGCTTCAGTAGTTGTGGCACACGGGCCCAGTTGCTCCACAGCATTTGGGATCTTCCCGGACCAGGCATCAAACCCGTGTCCCCTGCATTGGCAGACAGATTCTCAACCACTGTGCCACCAGGGAAGTCCCAGGAAAGACATTTTTTGACAGAAGCTCTCTTTAGAAGTCCTTGAATTGGGACCCAGGATGAGCATTGAGGAGAACCTTCATTATCAACACCAACTATGACAGGCTGGACTGTAAGAGTCTCCTGAGGCACAGAGAAAACTGCATCCCAGGAAGTTTTGTTCATTCAACATTAAGATTGCACCTACAGTGTGCCAGGCACAGTTTTAGGCAGTGGGAATAGAGAAATGGACAAGACATGCAAAGCCCCAGCTTTTGTGGAACCTGCAACACACAAAGAAACAAGCAGTAAACAAGGAAATGTCAGAGTGATAACAGCTACATGGTATGAAACGGGGATGATGAGTCTTAATAATTGAAACTTTTGAGAACATCGTGGAGCTGTTGTAAGAGTATGCTTTCTGGTATAAAATTGTAAAAGCAGCCATAGGCTTTATTTCAGAAATATCTAGTTCTCGAGCCTGTATTACAGTAATTGGTCTGTTGGTAAGTGATTGGTTTTCCATGGTGCTTCCCATGCCATGGTTCATTCAGGAAAGTTGTATCTGAATTTCAGCCACACATGCCCTCAATTCTCTTCCCACTGTACTCTGTACATCTTTTCAAGGCACTTTAGAATTTTATGTATGTATATATATGTTATATATATAAACTATATATATATACCATATATATATTATATTTTATATATATATAGTTTTAAAATAGTTTCTTATTGTTAGTTTTTCTGTGTGTGGTGGGATTCTATTTTGAAAACCTAGAGAGGCCTTGCATCTGGGGAGGGAGGACACAGTAGGGAATGCCAGTTTGGACTAGTGACGTGAGATCAGTCAGCCTGGGTGCGTTTTGGTTAAGCACACTTGGTGAGTCCTTCCAACATGAAGTCCAATATCCTTCTGTCTGGGGAAACTGTTTCCTTTGTTATTTGTTTTGTGGTTTTTAAGGTTCTCCTTCCTTCCCTTTCTCTGCTCTCTCTTATTAGAATATTATTTGTCAAATGTGGGCCTCCCTAACTCTTTTTTTTTTTTTTTTTGCGGTACTTAGGCCTTTCACTGCCGCGGCCGCTCCTGCCGCGGAGCACAGGCTCCGGACGCGCAGGCCCAGCGACCATGGCCCACGGGCCCAGCCGCTCCGCGGCACGTGGGATCCTCCCGGACCGGGGCACGAACCCACGTCCCCCGCATCGCCAGGTGGACCCTCAACCACTGTGCCACCAGGGAAGCCCCCTAACTCATCTTGATGCTTTTTACTGGTTTTCTTTTCACATGTTCCAGTTTCTTGACTTTTTGTTTTACTTTTGCTTAGAATTCCTAGACTGTACTTTTCATGTTTTACACTGATTTTTTTTTCCATTTTGACAATCACATTTAAAAAAAAATTTTTATTGGAGCATAGTTGATTTACAATGTTGTGTTGGTTTCAGGTGTACAGCAAAGTGAATCAGTTATACCTATACATATATCCACTTTCTTTTTTTGACAATCACATTTTTATTTACTGAATGTTCATGTTCTCTGATGTCTCTTTTTTATGGGATCCTCTTTTGGTTTCATGGATTAAATATCCCCTCAATCTCTCTGAAATGCCAGATGTTCTTTTCCAGTTCTAGATTTTTTACTTTATTATTTGTTTCTTCTGGGGACTTTTTTCCTGTTAATTCTGGTCATTTCCTTCCAGGTTGCATATTTTCCTCAAAGTTGGTGATCCTTGCCCGCTGTTCCATTTTGTCCTGAAAATTTCCATTTCAGCAGTTTTTATCTAAAAGCAAAAAGTCTTCACATCTGTATTGATAGCCAAAAATGTTTTTATGGGTTCTTCACCCTTAAAGTACACTGTTCTTTCATTACTAACGGTGATGTGTTTAATCACTCTTTGGAATCCTCTCACCAAAGGAGGGCCTTCTTTTGCTCTTGTAAATAACCCCAGATGATATACTCATTTGCATGTTCGAGTACAGTCTGGATTCTGCAACAGCTGGCAGAGTGGGTGAGGAGTGGTTCCCCACCCACTCATGGTCAGCAGTTAAAAGCTCTGTTTGGGTCCACCTGCCAGAGAGAGTTGCCCTGCACCAGCATCTGTCCAGACCCTGTGATCCTGGTCACTTTAGTTTCTGGTTGTTCTGGTAGTTCCTGAAAAGCACACCTGGTTCATTTGCATCCTGAGTAATAGCTCCCTCTGCTTCAAACAGGCCATTTCATCAGGAGTTTGGCAAGATGATCTTTATAGGCCGAGGTTAGGTACGTATAAGCCCAGATCTCCAAAGAGGGACCGTCCTTCCTGGGAACAGGAATCGTAGCATGTTGAGGGTGCCATCTGTATGGTGAAGGGAAGAAGTTGTTCCAAAGCACATTCTATACCTTTATATTCTAATCTCGCTTATAGTCAAGAATTATACTCTTAGTAGAGTTTGATTTGGGGGTAAGAAAGATTAAGAAAAAAGAGGGAATAAGAGCCCTGAGTATGAGACACTGGCACAGTCACACCAGCAATTTTTACTTGGCTAATTGGTATTTCTTTATCCAGGATAATTCTAAATGATAATTCTCCTTACTAGATTATTAAATTCAGGCAAATCTGCTTCTATCTGAAAGGCTTAGGAGTCGCAAACCTTCAATTATTCTGTAACTAAATGCATTACTTATAATAAAAATTGAGATGAACTAGTAATCCTCATTTCAGCTTTAAAACACGAAAAGGTCTTAAATGATTAAGAACCCTAATCCAGCAAGTAAAATTGGATGGACGCCAAGGTTTTAGATTTGAGAAGATGAGAGTTCAGGTGAGTAACATTCCAGGTTTTACGATACAAATCTCCCTATTGGAGTAAAGAGATAAGGACAATATTAACACTTGTATAACCAGTGAGAGTGTACATGAATGCATCTGTTCTGTAATTATTGTGTTGCTCTATACCTATTCTTAAAGGGTGTTAAAGCATTTACAAGAAGCTGATATATTAGATGTTGAAAAATGTAAGTTGTAATCAACATTTAAGTATCTGTGGAGCTCTTATTTTCATATTTATTTGTTTTTTTTTGTTAAGTGCATAAATACTTCGAGGAATTTTAAATGTTTACAAAATAATACACTAGATTTTGCAGGATAATAAAATGGATACTAGATGAAGCACTACCAATAAAGTGCATTCCTCAGTGAGAGAAACATCCCTCCCTCCCCCAGCCTCTGCATATTCTGCTTTGAGAGCTCTCTCTGATTACACCAAACCATTTATGTTATTTTGCTATGAGAAAAAGAGAATCCTACAGAGGGAGGACAAGACCAGAATCAAGAGTGATAAATTTTGTCTCATTATAAAATCCTCTCCATGGCTATGTTTCTCTCTACCCCACATTAAACTTGTGACTCTTCTCCCTGGTTCTCAGGTGGCAATTTCTTCAGTGTGTTTGGAACTCTACCTAGAAAAGCAGACTGGATAATGTCCCCAAACAACTTTTATATGCACAATAGGCCTTTACCAAACAGTAATAAGAAAATTACTTTTAATTAATCGTGTTGCCCCTTTATATTATTTCTCTTCACAGAAGAAAACTAAATAACAACAAAACCCCCAAACTACTCTAGATAGAAAAATTTAAAAACATTGAGTTTTTGAAAAATTTGAGTAATTCTTTTTTTTTTTTTTTTTTTTTTTTGCGGTACGCGGGCCTCTCACTGCTGTGGCCTCTCCGGTTGCGGGCACAGGCTCCGGACGCGCAGGCTCAGCGGCCATGGCTCACGGGCCCAGCCGCTCCGTGGCATGTGGGATCCTCCCAGACCGGGGCACGAACCCGCGTCCCCTGCATCGGCAGGCGGACTCTCAACCACTACGCCACCAGGGAAGCCCTTGAGTTCTATTGTGAGGTTTTTTGTTTTGTTTTGTTTTGGCCACGCAGCTTTTGGGATCCTAGTTCCCCGACCAGGAATCGAACCCGGGCCGTTAGCAGTGAGAGCATGGAGTCCTAATCACTGGACTGCCAGGGAATTCCCAGAGTTCTATTTTTGAACTCAGAAAGATCCTATGTACTCAAAGTAAGTTAAAATTTAGATGGAAGGAGATACATGGACTTTCACACTAACAGTAATAATGAAGAAGATGATGAATATGCTTGGAGGCTTGCTCTGTGCAAGCTTTATTTTAGGTCTTA
The DNA here is from genome assembly GCF_937001465.1 of Orcinus orca. Taxonomy (NCBI): domain Eukaryota; kingdom Metazoa; phylum Chordata; class Mammalia; order Artiodactyla; family Delphinidae; genus Orcinus; species Orcinus orca. Next base: position 21,640,216 of record NC_064567.1, on the reverse strand, counting down.
CCTGAGCCTCACTGGGTGGGCACCCCTGTGGTTCCCATTTTGCAAATGGGGAAACTAACTTGCAGAGGTGGGCCGTTGCTCATATTCACCCAGACATAGACCTTCTCTTGGTCAAGAGTACAGAAAGTAATTTATTCTTTAAACTTCTATTTGCCTGTTATGTGAGTCTGGTAAAACCATGTAATATTTGAGTTAAATACAAATAAGAAAGTGTTGAATAGAAACGTCATTGTTATGAGGGTGCTCCATAGCTCCCAAGGATAGTAAATCCCAATGGCTTAAAGGAAATGTCACTAAAGGGTTAAAAAGCTGATTTAGCTGACTTTTCTGTTTCAGGTACAATTTTATGTATAGTGATGGTCTTCATAGCCTGGGATAGAAAGCATCTGGCATTATGCCCAGAACTTGCCAACCCTTCAAGTATTAGGAGAAAAATTATGGTTTAGGTTAATTTGGGATCTTGGCTGGTGGCCACGGTTTATATAGCTTCTGAACTGAGAGCGGGGGAGGGATGAGCTGAATTTCACTCCACCTCCTTCCTTTAGTAAAAGGAGTGTGTGAGGAGAAGGGAAAGGGATGGTACTAATCAAAGAAAAAGTACATGTTATTAAAATGAGCAAAATCAGGACCTCAATTACCAGGTCCCTGGAGGGGCCTAGGCATGCTGCAGGGGACACCGAAAGAAACAGGAAGTAGAAGATGGTTGGTGAGACAGAGGCGGATCCCAAGTGGAGGAGGGGGATGCTGGCTCACGGGAAAGTCGCTAGGAGTTGGCTCAGCTCTCCTCCTAGGCAAACCGGAGGGGGGCCAGTGTCCTCAAAGAGGCTTCCTCTCCTGGAGCTGGAGAGTTTAAAGGCCTAGGGTAGAGTGACACTGAAGGCCCCAGACGGAGGTGTCTCCCCCATCGCAATGCAGGTACTAACTGGTATACGAGGTGGAAACTTCCAGTATTATCACCCCAAACAAAGATTTTAATAGTGAATAAACTATTTCAAATGGGAATTATATAGGCAGGGGCTATCCCCCGCAAATCCCAGACAGCAAAAATAAATTAGGGGCCTCAACCAGGTCCTAGCCAGAAGCTGAACCTGGTGGGCCTCTGTGCTTAAATAAATAAATGGATGGATGAATGAATGAATGAATGAATAAATGGAGGAGAAGGAGGGAGGAAGGAAGGAAGGAAGGGAGGGAGGGAGGGAGGGAGGGAGGAAGCCCTTATTTGTACTTGTTGTCGATTTCTGTGGTATCTCCATAGATACTCCCATCATGGCAGGTTTCGAACTATCAATGTGAAGTCACTGCACAGAGTTGATAAGAGATACAGAGCAGTGACCCTCTTGGGCCAGTTCATCCAGCCACAGCCCACCACTGAGTCTGCCCTAACTCAGGAGTCTGATTTGTCCTCATCCATAAAGCAAAGACAACTATAATAAGGTGACTCTGTGTCCCTCCCCCTCCACTGATTACACATTCACCACAGAATGCAAAACTGGAGCTTGATGTGCTTTGGAAATTTGGGTGTTAATCAAAACTTTCCATAAATGTTGTGAAATTCTTTGGTTGTTTTATATTAAATAAAACCCTCTGGCAGGGTTTCAAATGTGTCTGAAAATTACTTGTGAAGTTATTAGGAGGATAACAAAATGTAATTTAAATATAATTTTACTACCAAAACATGTTAATTGGGCTTCCCTGGAGGCGCAGTGGTTGAGAGTCCTCCTGCCGATGCAGGGGACACGGGTTGGTGCCCCGGTCCGGGAAGATCCCACATGCCACGGAGCGGCTGGGCCCGTGAGCCATGGCCGCTGAGCCTGCGCGTCCGGAGCCTGTGCTCCGCAACGGAAGAGGCCACAGCAGTGAGAGGCCCGCGTACCGCAAAAAAAAAAAAAAAAAAAAAGTTGATTAAAGTATGCTAATGTCTTTTGAGTAGTTCTTGTGGAATATCAACAGTGTTTTAAAGCTGTTTACCTACACAAATTGTTCCAATGACATTTCTGGATCAAAAGTCCTAAAAATCCGTGATAATTCTGGTTATTAATTTGGTGATAGCTGCTGATACCTTTAGAGTTAATGCAACATTGAGACAGTAAATACTTATTTAAAGACCTTATAAAAATGGGAGTTCAGCATTAAAGTTATCTGTCCTAAAAGAGAAATAACGTACTGATTCCCATAAAAATAGAATTAAATGAGAGTCAAAGTCTCAGAGTCCTAACTGGTCTGTTTTTCTCATTATTCTCTATTACCTCACTGCACCCATTTATTCTCTTTCTTCTCTGCTTTGCACCATGACCTGAGAGCTGGACTCTGTGATTGCGTCACCAAGCTCCTCTGCAACAGCTTCTGGTTGACTTTGGCAAATGGGAAGCAAGAGATTGTGGGGCAGGAGGGAAAAGTCTGGATACTTCTTCCCCCTTCCTTCCTTGCTTTGGAGTCACATCTTGGGCAGTAAGTGGATCCTTCCATGAAAACATTTCCCACTGGGTGAACTTCTTCCCCAGTGACATTGTTTTCTCCCTTTGTCTCTTCCTTCCGAGGGATTCTAGTGGCTCCACGCTGCTGCTAGTCTCTGGGGCCCTGGCTTTGCTTCATTTGTTCCTGTAACCCTGCCCACCCCTCTAAAATCTCCCCCTCACTCCGGTCTCTTCATTTGAACCATCTGGAGTGAATTCTTCTTTCTGCCGAGATCCTGCCCTGATACATTCATATTATGTTCTTTCATTTGTATTTTCTATTAATTGCGAATGTAGTTCTAAGAACAGTTATTCCGTGTGTTTCCATTAATCGCGAATGTAGTTCTAAGAACAGTTATTCCATGTGTTTGTGTTTTCTACCATGTGCCTTTTGAAGAGATTTATTTAAAGCCTTGTACGGTATGAGCAGCAGCCAGTCATACCAGATGCTGACTTGTATGATGTTCTAGTACATTCTGGGTGAATATTAGCCCTTTTTGGTACAATAAAACCTAATTCCAAGATATTGGGATTGAAAGGAAATAAATAAAAAATAACTGATGAGGTCTAAAAGTAAATGCATTAGCTTACTCTGCAGCCAAGGCAATGGCCTTCAGTCTTTATTCTGTTATTTCCTCTGTTTGAAATGGTTTTTCTATTAAAACTGACTTTCCCACTGCTGTCTTTTTGAGATGTGGCAAATTTACAAAACCAGGCCCCAGAATTAGAAAAAAAATATCGTAGAGCAGTGGTACCCAAACTTTAGTGAGCAATGGGGTCATCTAGAGAACTTGTTAGGACAAGGACTGCTGGGCCCATCCCCAGAGTTTCTGATTCAGTATGTGGTATAATAAGAGACATATGTGGTCGTTGTCCCTAGTTCCTGGCACAGAGCTCCTAAAACCCCTGGAGTTTCCTGAGCGGTAGGAGTGTCTTGCGTTTTTTGTAAGGAGCCCCTGTTGAGTACACCAGCATTTATGCTAGTGAGGTGATAGGATGGGGCCCCTATGTAGCCTCAGGATGGGGCTGGTCACCAGAAAGACCAAGCAATTAGAGGGCTGGAACTTTCAGCCCCATCCACTGACCTCTGGGAAGTACGGGTGGGGGGAGGAGCTACAGATTAAGCTGCATACAAACTCTTGAACAAGAAGATTTGATGAGCTTCCAGACTGGTGGACCCATCCACATGCTAGGAGGGAGGTGCACCCCAACTCCATGGGACAGAAGCTCTGCATTAGGGACCCTCTCAGACCTCGCCTGTGTACCCCTTCATCTGGATGTTCATCTGCATCCTATATAATATCCTTTATAATAAACCAGTAAATGTAAGAAAATGTTTCCCTGGGCTTTGTGAGCCATTCGAGGCAATTATCAAACCCAAGGAGGGGGTTGCAGGAACTCAGATTTATAGCCAGTTGGTCAGAAGCACAGGTGACAACCTGGACTTGTAATTGGTGTCTAATCGGTGTCTGAAGTCTGGACTGAGCCCTTAACCCGTGGAGTCTGACAGTGTCTCTAGGTAGATGGTGTCAGAATTGAGGTAAATTTATAGGACACACAGTCTGTGTCCCCTAGAATTGGAGGATTGTTTGGTGGTATTGGAAAACACACCAGAAGTAGGTCTGAGGTAAGGCCTGAGGATCTGGCATGTTTCCAGGTGATGCTGATGTTGCTGGTCCAGGGACACACTTTGAGAACCACTGCAGTAAATAATTTGGGTCATATAACAGATGGTTGTCTGGTGGCCCTTCAGATTATTCTCCATTTTACAGTTTATATTGGTGCTCTTTGCTGCTTGTGAGAGAAGGGGAGATAATAAATCAGCTAGAAAACATTTGTTTTGCCCTACGTATTAAGCACCTTTCTCAAGACTTTTACCTCTCATGCCTTATTTTATGTTCACAGTGTAAAGAATCCTGGGTAGACAGCTGTGTCCTTTCCCAAACTTTCTAATGGGTTTTCTTTCAGTTTCCCAAAGTAGTGACTCTATATTTTCCAGATATATAGATGCAGCTTATTATAAAAGAGCTAATTCATCTGCAGTTACAAAGACATATTTGAATGATTTAATTCCTTATTGGAGATGGTCTGTTTCCATTGTCAGGGAGAATGGGTCAGGGAATAAATCAAATAAATACATTTTAGTGCCTAACAACTTTTGTACTTCCTTACTAGCCTCAAAGTGCAGGGGGAACTAAGGAAAAACACAGTATTTCAAAGAAAATAGTAGCTATGTTGTTGTAACACTAGATGGACTTCTGTCAAAGCAAGATACCCATAAATCTAGAGGCTTCTTTTTATTGAGAATAGAATATACCATACCAAAATAACTGAGTTTAACCCCACATTATAGTTATTGTTGAATATATTAGGAAACTTAAGATAGAAAACTAAGGCAAAGAAAAAGCTCATAAATTTTAACTAAATCATAAACGCTTTAGGAGTTTTCACATTCAAAGTCAGCTCACAGCCAGAGGATACTAGGAAGGTAGTCAGGTTCTCAACCTGACTCCCATCTGGGAAGATGGATTAAGTTGCTATATCTGGGCCCATGGCCCAGCCAACATACATTAAGACTAGATTTATTTGAGTTACTTTAAAAATATTGATTTCAACACTCTTTGACATAAGTCGTAGCAATATTTTTTTTAGATCTGTCTCCTAAGGCAAAGGAAACAAAAGCAAAAATAAACAAATGGGACCAAATTAAACTTAAAGACTTTTGCACAGCAAAGGAAACCATTGACAAAACAAAAAGCCTACTGAATGGGAGAAAATATTTGCAAATGATATCACCGATAAGGGGTTAATATCCAAAATATATAAACAGCTCATACAACTGAATATCAAAAAGACAAACAACTGCTAAAAAATGGGAAAAAGGACTGAAAAGACATTTTCCCAAAGAAGACATACAGATGGCCAATAGGCACATGAAAAGATGCTCAACATTGCTAATCATCAGAGAAATGCAAATCAAAACCACAATGAGATATCACCTCACATCTGTCAGAATGGCTATAATCAATAAGACCACAAATAAAAATGTTGGCAGGGATGTGGAGAAAAGGGAACCCACGTACACTTTTGGTAAATTGGTGCAGCAACTGTGGTATGGAGTTTCCTAAGAAAACTAAAAATAGAACTACCATATGATCCAGCAATCCCACTCCTTGGGTATATATCCAAAGAAAACAAAAACTCTAATTCAAAAAGATACTTGCACCCCAATGTTCATAGCAGCACTATTTACAGTAACCAAGATATGGAAGCAATCTAAGTGTCCATCAACAGATGAATGGATAAAGAAGAAGTGGTATATACATACAGTAGAATACTACTCAGCCATAAAAAAGAATGAAAATTTGCCATTTGCAACAACATGGATGGACCTAGAGGGTATTATGCTTAGTGAAATAAGTCAGACAGAGAAAGGCAAACACTGTATGTTATCTAAAAACTAGAATGAATGAATATAACAGAAAAGGACTCACAGATATAGATAACAAACTAGTGGTTATCAATGTGGAGAGGGAAGAGGGAGGGGAAACGTAGGGGTATGGGATTAAGAGGTACAAACTACTATGTATAAAATAATTAAGCTACGAGGATATATTGTATAGCACAGGGAATATAGCCAATATTTGATAATAACTTTAAATGAAGTATAATCTATAAAAATTTTGAATCACTGTGTTGTACACTTGAAACTAATATAATATTATAAATCGTATATATATAGCTTTAAATTGTCATCCCATCCTGAACGACTCATGGTGGTCATTGGCGGATAGAAAGGCAGTCCTAAAGTTGAAGCCTCGTATTATAAGCACAACAGTGGCACGCAGGTGAGCCAGGTAGGGGAGCAAATTCAGCACTAATATTACTCCAGGGAAGGTATCTAAGGCATTTTTAACTGGAAACAATACTCTCTCAAGTTCCTTCCCCTACAAGTTGACTTGAGGTTACGAGAGTTTCTCTTCACCTAGTAAGAGCCCTCATGCTTTCAATGCAGCCACTATGCTCAGTCAGTATCTACCCCAATTCACCCCCTTGATGTGATTATTAGGTAGTTCTCTTTCTATACATATACAAGCATCATTTGCATGTTTAAAATAAACTCACTCTGGTAGTGTGAGCTTCCCCTGCTGAGCAGAACACATAAATATGTGCCTGCAGGGAAAAATAAATGCTTCTTGATGTAAATGGAACAAAAAGAGGGAAAATGGTGTGGAAATTTCACTGCTGCCTGGTACTCTGTTTATATTCAGGCAAGGCAAGTTTATGAAACACATAGAGCCAAATCCAAGGCTGAGTTTGAACTGGCATGATCTGAATGCAGGCACTTTGTTGCTGTCTAATCTATATCACCTAGCTCTGATATCGAGAAGTGTTTACGTGACGTTTTTAACCCTTAAAGTATGCTAGTATTGCACTGCCGGTGTCAATACTAAAAATAATAATAATATGCACGCAACAGGTCTTTGGAATCTTCTTACTAAAAGAAAGCATTCTGCAGCTCTTTTATGTAAATTCTAAATAATATATCTGTAAATCCGAGGACACTGTGGTTTCTGTTACAATCAGTGCCAGCCTAACTCTTCAATAATTTTTCAGTTCTGTGGTCAAGGAGGAGTTCTCTTCATTACACATTTCAGCTGGCAATGTCAAGATAAAGAGACGCCTTTTTGAAAGGGCCTGCATGGGTCTGTCTGATGGAAGAACTTACCTGCCATGATATCCGTTGGAACTACAAGATCTTTTTTTTTCTTTTAAGTCATGCACTTGTTTTAATTAGTGTGGGTAGATTCTGGTAAGCATGCCTGCTTCATCTGAGTACCAGGTATGAAAGGAACTCATTGAAGTGGTACATTATAAGTGCCACAGAGAGAGAGCTAGAGAGACACAGAGCTCTATATATCTATATCTATATCTATATCTAGAGACATTTATTATGAGGAATTGGCTCACTCAGTAACAGAGGTTGAGAAGTCCCATGATATACCAAAAGCAAGCTGGAGGCCCAGGAAAGCTGATGGTATAATTCCAGTCTGAGTGAGAACCTGGAGAGCCAATGGTGAAAATCCCAGTCAAAGGGCAGGAGAAGACCAATGTCCCAGCTCAGCAGGCAGGCAGGAAGAAAGAGGGGTGAGTTCTTCCTTTCTCTACCTTTTGTTCTGTTTGGGCTTTCAGTGGATTAAAGGATACCCACCTACATTGGGGAAGGCAATCTACTTTAGTGAGCCCACCAATTCAAATGCTAATTTCATCTGGAAACATCCTCACAGACAGACTCAGCAATAATGTTTAATCTGGGCACTTCATGGCACAGTCAAGTTGACACATAAAATTAATCACCATAGTGTCCTTCAAAACTGAAAATGAAATAAAGTGATTCCCAGATAAACAGAGCCTGAGAGAATTGATATTAGAACTGCCTTATACTAATACTAAGGAAGTCCTTCAAGCTGAAAAGAAATGATGCCAGACAGAAATTCAAATCCAAAGGAAGGAATGAAGAACACAAAAAGTGATAAATCTGTGGGTAAATGTAAATAATTGTATACATTTTTCTTTTTCTTTTTTCTCTTTATTTAAGAGACATAAGATTGTTTAAAGCAATAACTAACATTGTGTTTTGGGGTTTATAACATATATGATGTAATAGCATATTTATATGCTATATCTATATCTATATATGTTATAAACTATAAATATAAATACATAAAATGTAAATATATTAAATATAAATATATAAACAGCATCTATAGATATACAGATGTAAGGAGGGAGAAGGAAATGGAGCTATAGTGTAGCAAAGCTTCTGTTTTACCAGAATAACCAAAATATTAATCTGAAGTAGATTGTGATCAATTAAAATGCATACTGTAATCCCTACAGAAACCACTAAGAAGATAATTCAAAATGTATAGTTAAATCAACAGAACAATTAAAAGGGTGCGCTAAGATTTTTACTTAACATAAAAGAAGACAATAAGGAGGAACAGAGTAACAAAAAAGGTTTAGACATGCAGATAACAAATAGAAAAATACCAGGTGTAAATCCAACCACATCAATAATTACATTAAATGTGAATAACTAAATACTGCAGTCAAAAGGCAGGTATTGTCAGAATGGATAAAATAGCAAGATGTAACTATGTTCTGACTATAAAATCACACTTCAGATTCAAAGACACAAATGGCTTGAAAGAAATATAATAGAAAAATATATACTATGCAAACAGGAATCATAAGAAAGCTGGAATAGCTAGCTATATTAATATCTGGAGGAAATTGGTAACTTTAAACACCTGTATTAAAAAGGAAGGTCTCAAATCAATAATCTAAGCTTCAATTTTAGTAAACTGAAAAAAGACAAGTAAAGTCAACCTAAAGCAAGCATAAGGATATAATAAAGATTTGAGTGGAGATCAGTGAAACAGAAAACAGAAAAAAAAATTAGAAAAAAATCAGTAGATACAAAAGTTGTTTCTTTGAAAAGCTCAACAAAATTGATAAACTTTAGCTAGACTAAGAAAAAAAAAAAAAGACCAAGATTACCAAAATCAGGAGTTTAAAAAAAGGATCATCAATGTCAACCCTACAAAAATAACAAGGATTATAAGGGAATGTTCTGGACAACTTTGTACCAACAATTAGATAACTTAATTTCATGAAATGGTAAATTTCTAGAAGGACACAAACTATCAAAATTGACTAACAGATAAACAGAAAGGCTGAACAGACCTATAACAAAGATACTAAATTTGTAATTAAAAATCTTCCTACAAACAAAGCTTAGGCCCAGATGGCTTCGCTGGTGGATTCTATCAAATATCTAAAGATGGAATAATGTCAATCTCACACAAACTCTTTCAGCAAATAGAGGAGGAGGAAACACTTTCCAACACATTCTGAGTCTAGTATTACCTCAATAACAAAGCCAGAAAAAGACATGATAAGAAAAGAAAACCACAGAACAATATCCTTAATTAAAACAGACATAAAATTCCTTAACAAACTATTAGCAAACCAAATCCAAAAACCTATGAAAAGTATTATACACCATGACCAGGTGTGATTTATTCCAGGAATGAAGGTGGATCTAACATCCAAAAATCAATTTATGTAATAATACACCATACTAATAGAATAGAGGACAAAACCCACATAATCACTTAAATAGAAACAAAAAAACAAACATTTGACAACAGCCAAAAACTATTTATGATAAAAACTCTCAACAAAATAGGAATAGAAGGGAACATCCTCAGCCTTATAAAACAGGCATCTACAAAAAAGCTACAGCTAACGTTATTTTTAATGATGAAAGAATGAATGCTTTCTCTCTAATATAAGAGATAAGGCAAGAACATCTGCTCTCGCCACCCCTATTCAACATTGTACTGGAGAAATGGAATAACGCCAGAAAAATAAATTTAAAGGCATACAGGTTGAAAGGAAGATGTTAGAGTCTTTATTCCCAGATGACATAATCCTATATGGAGAAAATCCTAAAGGGTCAACAAAAAAACTTGCTAGAACTAATAAGTGAGTTTAGCATGTATGCAGAATACAAGATCAAGATAAAAATCAATTGTATTTCTATATGTCAGCAACAAATAATCCAAAACCAAAATTTAAAAATTCTTTTCACAGTAGTATTGAAATGAATAAAATGCATAGGAATAAATTTAATAAAAGACAAGTACACTGAAAATTAGAAAGCACTGCTAAGATAAGAAAGAAGGACTACACAAGTGGAGAGACATTTTATGTTCATGAATTGGAAGACTCAGAATTAACAGGTGGCAATTGTCCCCCAAATGATCTATAGGTTCAATGCAATCCCTATCCAAATCCTAGGAAGCATTCTAATAGAAATTGGCAAGCTGTTCCCAAAATGTATTAGGGAATGCAAAGAGCCTGAAATAGCCAAAACGATTTTGTAAAGTAAGAACACGATTTTATGTACTTGATTTTAAAACTTACTATAAAGGGACAGCTTGGGTGGTTTTAGTGTAAGGCTATAGATATCAATGAAGCAGGGTTGAGGGTCAGAATTAAAAAATAAATCCTTATATTATGGTTAATTGATTTTCCACAGAGGTGCCCAGGCAACAGAATAGGGGAAAGAATAGTTTTTTCAACAACAAGTGGTCCCGAGGGAAAAGAGAAAAACACTCTTAACCCACAGCACACAGAAGTCAACTTAAAATGAGATGACAGAGCTAAATATAAGAAGTGAAACTATAAAATTCTAGAAGAACACATTGAAGAAAATCTTTGTGACCTTGGATTCAGCAAAGATTTCTTTGCTTAATATGATATGATACCCAAACCATGATCCATTACAGAACAAATTGATCAAACAGACTTCATCAAAATTTAAGACTGTTGCTCTTCAAAAGATAACATTAAGTAAATTAAAAGTCAAACCACAAACTGGTAAAAATATTTGCAAATCACATATCTGATAAAGGACTTATATCCAGAATATATAAAGAGCTCCTTTAACTCCATAAGACAAACATACAATTAAATAATAGGCAATAGATTTGAATACCCATTTCACCAAAAAAAAAATATGAATAGCTAATAAGCAAATGAAGAGATGCCCAACACCTTAGATGCAATTTAAGACTACAATGAGACACTATTACATGCCTATTGGAACGCTATAATTAAAAATAAAACAATACCAAGTGTTGGTGAGGATGTGGATAAACAGTAACCTCATACGTTGCTAGTGGGAATGTAAAATGGTCCAGCCACTTGGGAAAACATTTTGGCAGTTTCTTAAAAAGTTAGGTGTAGGACTTCCCTGGTGGCGCAGTGGTTAAGAATCCTCCTGCCAATGCAGGAGACACAGGTTTGAGCCCTGGTCCAGGAAGATCCCACAGGCCGCAGAGCAACTAAGCCTGTGTGCTGCAACTACTGAGCCTGCGCTCTAGACCCCGCGAGCCACAACTACTGAAGCCTGCGCACCTAGAGCCTGTGCTCCGCAACAAGAGAAGTCACTGCAATGAGAAGTCTGCACACTGCAATGAAGACCCAATGCAGCCAAAAATAAATAAGTAAATAAATAAATAAAATTTATTAAAAAAAGAAAAAGTTAGGTGTAAACTTACGATACAATGAAGCAATTGTACTCCTACATATCTGTCTACCATAAATGTAAATATATGTCTACTCAAAGATTTTAAGTGAATGTTCATAGCAGTATAATTTACAATAGACAAAAACTGGAAACAATCCAAATGTTAATCAACTGGTGAATGGATAAACAAGTGTGCATATTCGTATATTACTCAGCAATAAAAGGGAATGAACTATTGATAAATGCTACAACATGGGTAATCTCAAAAATATTATGCTAAGTGAAAAAATAGACATAAAATATCACATAATTATTATTCCATCTATATAAAATGTCCAGAAAGGGCAAATCTGTAGAGACTGAAAGTGAGGATTTACTTCAAATAGGCATAAGGGAATTTGGGGGCTGATGGAAATATTATAAATTAGGTGATAGTTAAATTGATATATCAATAAATTTACTAAAAAAAAAAATTGAATTGTATACTTACGAAAACAAACAAACACTCAAGCTCCTGCATATTCCAATTCTTGCCCCTGGACCCGCCCCTATACTATCCTTCTCCAAATAGCTGGACCGATAATAATTCCCTTCACTTCAAGATGGGTAACAACTACCAAAAAACCAACCAAACAAACAAGAACAATAAAACAAAACAAACCCCCACAATGGAACCTATGTAAAAATGCACGAGAAAAAAAGAAAAGAGCCATGATAAATGAAAGACAGGAAAAAATACACACACTAGAAAAATTACCTCATGATCCAGTAAAACTTGCGATCAAAGAATTCTTTATGAAATCAAATAATTTAATGAGGAAATGATCTCCATGAAAAGTAAGTTCAAATAAGATATATAGAGGCTCAAGAAAGAAATGATAGGACAGTACAGGAAAATAAAAATAAGTTAGCAGAGATCTAGAAAGCAAAAGAGGAGAAAAATTAAAATCATGAAAATTAAAATCACTGTTAAATCAGCAATGAGTAGAATATATACTGCTGAATATACACATCTGGGGTCATGGGATAAAATCTTTAAAAAATTGAATACTATTAAGTGGAAATGAACAAAGAATGCAAATGGATTGGATAGAAGATGATAGCTTTGAAAAGAGAGAGCTGAGTTAACATACTCAAAATTAGTGACCATAGAAAAAAGAAAAGAACATAAGAACAAGAAAAAAAAACATTCAAAGATGAAATTAAGGACTAGGTCTTAAAATAGACGTTAATCTACAGATTGAGAGTACACACTATATCTTAAGAAAATACTACATATGCTAATACACACAAGACATATTCTGGTTAGCATATTCTATATAATATAAAGTTAAACATGCGTAATGAACCTCCTGGGCATCAGGCAAAAAAAATAAGACACTTTTAAAGGAGAATTAGTTTGGCCTCATACTTCTACCTGGCAGTATTCAGTATTCTTAGTGAAAAAAGTGGTGAATATTTTTACCAAATTTTTATCCAAGTTCGAAGGCAGATATTTTCAAATACAGTTTCCTCGTGTATTTCTTGAACAAAGTATTAGAAGTTGAACTTCTGTGAATCAAATGTTGAATGGAAAAGTTTTGGGTCAAAAAACAACTGATGGCATTGAATCCATTTGATGCAAAACTAAGATTTAACAAATGAGAGAATAGTTAGAAAATTGCAGGTAAGTGTTTACTCTTAAGGTAGAAAAATGATTTATCTAAAGTCAGGAGATGGAAGAGGAGAAACTGTGGAAGACAGTGTAAATATGTCAATTTGCTCATGGTCTATGATGAGTTAGTAGATGCCTTTCAGAGTTGATAAATTAATATGAAAACTATTAGTATATTATTTAACAGTATAACAGTAATATTGAGTAGTCAGATTTGAGTGTGAAGGGGAGGATGGTGCAGTGAAATGTAGAATTAAACCTATTTCCTCATTTTTCAAGTGAGAATCCAATATAAATCTGATTGTAAAGTAAAAGAAGATTTAGTATATTGTATCAATATTTAAAACCTGGGGGATTAATTTTGCTATTATAAGAAAACAATACATTGGGTCAGAAAGCAAAACCATTTATAAAGGATACAACTAAAACAAAGTGACTCGGAAAGTTCAAAAATAAGAGGATAGGAACAACTAGGCCCTACTGTATAGCACAGAGAACTATATTCAATATCCTATGATAAACCATAATGGAAAAGAATATATAAAAAAAGAATGTATATATGTATAACTGAATCACTGCTGTACAGCAGAAATTAACATTGTAAATCAACTATACTTCAATTAGAAAAATAAGAGGATAGGAAGAGTCATACAAGGCAAATTAAATAAAGAGAAAGCAGAGATTTTTTTTTTTTTTTTTTTTTTTTTTTGCGGTACGCAGGCTTCTCACTGTTGTGGCCTCTCCCGTTGCGGAGCACATGCTCCGGACGCTCAGGCTCAGCGACCATGGCTCATGGCCTAGCAGCTCCATGGCATGTGGGATCTTCCCGGACCGGGACACGAACCTGTGTCCCCTGCATCGGCAGGCAGACTCGCAACCACTGCGCCACCAGGGAAGCCCCAGAGATTTTTTTTTTAAACATCTTTATTGGAGTGTAATTGCTTTACAGTGTTGTGTTAGTTTCTGCTATATAACAAAGTGAATCAGCTATATGTATACATATATTCCCATATCCCCTCCCTCTTGCGTCTCCCTCCCACCCTCCCACACTCCCTGTCCCACCCCTCTAGGTGGTCACAAAGCACCGAGCTGATCTCCCTGTGCTATGCAGCTGCTTCCAACTAGCTATCTGTTTTACCTTTGGTAGTGTATATATGTCAATGCTACTCTCCCACTTCGTCCCAGCTTACCCTTCCCCGTCCCTGTGTCCTCAAGTCCATTCTCTACATCTGCGTCTTTATTCCTGTCCTGCCCCTAGGTTCATCAGAACCTTTTTTTTAAAAAAATAGATTCCATATATATGTGTTAGCACACGGTATTTCTTTTTCTCTTTCTGATTTACTTTACTCCGTATGACAGACTCTAGGTCCATCCACCTCATTACAAATAGCTGAATTTCGTTTCTTTTTATGGCTGAGAAATATTCCACTGTATATATGTGCCACAGCTTCTTTAGCCATTCATCTGTGAAAGTGGAGATCTTAATATCAGACAATGGCAAATTAAAGACAAATTAAAGTTCACCAAATGAGATAAACATGCCATTCCACATTCATGACATAACAGTCATGCACATTTGCGCACCAAATAAAACAAAGAAAATCTGGAGGAACACACAAATTATTTTTGCTACTCATGATAGATCAATAGATTTTAAAACTGTAGTGGGAGCTGTGGATGGCCTCCCAGGATTCTTTTACCTCTCCCCCATTGAATAGAAGCATGAGGTGCACTTGGAGTGGTAATGATGATAGAGGGAATTAACCCCGTCTAGAATTCAGGGTTAGCACCTCATTGTTTTAACCTAATCAGGACCATCTTGTCAGGCCTGCCAGTGATGGTTTCAGCAAACCAGGCCTATGCCGTCACTGTGCAGTATGCCCCTTGCCTGTGATTACTTAGGAATGGACATGGGCAAATAACCCAATTTAGGCCAAAGAGTTGGAAAATTCGCTGGGCTTCTAGGCAAAATTTCCGCATTCTACAAAAAAAAGAAACATGGTCATCTGTCTTCAGAATGCTGTTGTGTAGGAATGTGAGTTCTGGCGCTACTCAGCCATCTTTACAAAGCACTGACAAACAAGAGGGTTTAGCTCAAGAGAATCATGGGAAATGATCTGGTGCTGTAGCCTCTGGGTAAGTCAACTTGAGGCTCACCCTACCTCTGGCTTTCAGTCAAGTACGTCTCAGATAATTAATAAGATAATTAAGTATATCTAATTGGGATATAAAAAACTCCACACCTGAAAACCACACATCTGGTTTTCAAGTGCCCAGGAAAATTTTCTAAAATTGACCATGTAGGGCTTCTCTGGTGGCGCAGTGGTTGAGAGTCCGCCTGCCGATGCAAGGGACACGGGTTCATGCCCCGGTCCGGGAAGATCCCACATGCCGCGGAGCAGCTGGGCCCGTGAGCCATGGCCACTGAACCTGCGCATCCGGAGCCTGTGCTCTGCAACAGGAGAGGCCACAACAGTGAGAGGCGCGCATACCGCAAAAAAAAAAAAAAAAAAAAAATTGACCATGTACTAGCCACAAAGAAAATATCAACCCAATGTAAAAAGCAATATCACAGATTCCAGTCATAGTACAATAAAGCTAGAAATGAGTATCACAATCTAGAAAATCCACAGTCATAAATACTAAAATAGATGAACAACAAAGAATAAAAATAAAGTTCACAGCAGCACTATTTAGCCAAAAGGTAGAAATAGCCCATATGTCTATCCACTCATGAATGTATAAACAAAATGTGGTTATCTATACAATGGATGGAAAGTAGGTTGGGGTGCCAGTGGCTGGGGGAGACCAGCAAGTGGGAAGAGACTGTTAATGGGTACAGGGCTTCTTTGGGGGATATTCTGGAATTAGTGGTGATGGTTGCACAACTTGGTGAATATACTAAAAATCACCAAATCATACTTTAAAAGGATGGCTTTTATATGTGTAAATTATATCTCAATATAAAAAGTGACATACTTCACAGAATATATTGGTCACAGAGACCAACCATGATACAGTGTGAGAAGGGACACAAGCATGTGAATACCAGGAGGCAGGGAGCATTTGGGACTCTATTAGAGGCTGGCTACCACACACATCTTCAAAAATGTGTGTCCTATTACACCTGACATCTTCTCCTATGTCAAATACCTTCAACTGGATTCAGCTGCTAATGTACCAAAACTGACATCTGTGTACTTATGTCCTTTCATTGGCTAGTCCCAGATATATTTCACAGCTCATTTTCTATCCTAAATGATGTCCTACTTGAACAAAGGTGATAAGATTTGGAAATCATTTTCTAACATAACATTATTTCTTACTGATCTGTCTGCTCTCAAGTATAACAGTTTCCACTTTTAAGAATCGCCACTGTATTAACTGTAGATACATTATCTCCAGTCCTAATAGAAATCCTGTGAGGACTTCCCTGGTGGGGCAGTGGTTAAGAATCTGCCTGCCAATGCAGGGGACACAGGTTCGAGCCCTGGTCCGGGAAGATCCCACACGCCATGGAGCAACTAAGCCCGTGTGCCACAACTACTGAGCCTGCACTCTAGAGCCCACAAGCCACAACTATTGAAGCCCATGTGCCACAACTACTGAAGCCCATGCACCTAGAGCCTGTGCTCCACAAGAGAAGCCACTGCAATGAGAAGCCCACGCACCGCAACAAAGAGTAGCCCCCCGCTCACTGCAACTAGAGAAAGCCTGCGCGCAGCAACAAAGACCCAATGCAACCAAAATTAAATACATAAATAAATAAATTTATTTAAAAAAAAAAAGAAATCCTGTGAAGTAGAATTGCATATTATTGATGAGGAAACAGAGGCTTGGAAAGGTTACATAATTCGCCCAAGATTTCATGGCTAGTAGGTGGCAGAGCAAGGATTCCAAACCATGTAATAACAACCACCACAATAGTTAACATATATTGAGTATTTACTATGACAGGCATTATTCCACCTGCTTTCCAAGGATTATCTCATTTAATCATCACAACAACCTGATGAGGTAGGTACTATTATTAATATTTTACAGATGAGAAACTGAAGCTCAGTTACAAAGGTAGTGAGTGACAGAACAGAGACTAGAATCTGGGTATGTTTGACACTGGGTGCACTTTCCATTTTACCACACTGCCTCTCAGGGTAAAGCAGAGATGAGTAGATCAAGGGAGGGTTTCAGATTTTTATTTATGTACTATTCATTAATTTATGTACATACCCGTTATATCTTTGGTCCATAAATAATTTCAAGTGTCCGGTCGCTCTAAACTCTCTTTCCATGGGTATATTACTAACTCATCTTTCTCATGTAGAAAATAACTGACTCAGTTTTCTATGCAAGTCTTTCACAGAAAGTCTGACTGAATTTTTCCAGATTCTATCCCTACATCTTTCTTTCTATACCTTTTGAAATTTCCCTCTAGTTATTTCCCCTTTTAGCTCTCACCATAATGGGAGATAATGAACAAAACCTTTGAGATCCAATTCCACCAAAATGGTTTCCTCACCAACCACCTTGTCTGGAGAAAGATCTCCAGTTCCCAAAGGGGGCACTGTGGTTCTGGTTAGCGCTTCCCTAACGAGTTCCCACTTGGCTTTCTTCCTTTTGCCTCCTCTGAATGATGGATTGCAGTATAAATTTAGGATCAACTTTTGTAGGAACTGGACAACTCAAACACAAATCAAACACAAAAACCTGATTTTCTTGGAGGAAAAGGAAACAGCTGAGGTTTCTGCATAATTAGAATGAGAGGAGAGTGCCCTCAACAAGAGTCCATCTAACAAAGAATTAGAGACAGAAACAGATTTACATGAACACAGTTAATGAAAACTAAGCTTCAGGACCACCCACCCACACAGCCCTCTCCAAGGTCCCAGGAAGAGGTCCAGCATTTGTGTTCAGTCATATGTTTCTGTAAAATTTGCAAAACGTGGTATTTATTTTAACCACAGTCACTTAAGGTTGCTATTCCTTCCTCAGCTTTCTCTTGGTCACATGCCTCCCTAGATCCAGTCCTTCTGGGTGGCCTCAGCATGACTTGGACCTGGCTAAGGCCAAGTGGAGCTGGGGATGCATTCAGTTTGGGGTTAATAGAATATTTTTTATGGGATTTGCAGTTATTTCTGTAGAGTTAAGTTACTGCTAGGTGCCCTGGTGCTGGAATGGCTTCTAAGAGCACTGCTATCACCCACAGAGCCAACTTACCCAATTATCATGACATGAAAGTGTGGGCCAGTGGTCCTATAGGAATAGGAATGTGTGTCCAGTACCAAAATTATGTCAGTCGTGTTGGTGGGAATGTAAATTGATACAGCCACTGTGGAGAACCGTATGGAGGTTCCTTAAAAAACTAAAAATAGAACTATCATATGACCCAGCAATCCCACTACTGGGCATATACCCTGAGAAAACCATAATTCAAAAGGATACATGTACCCAACGTTCATTGCAGCACTATTTACAATAGCCAGGATATGGAAACAACCTAAATGTTCAACGACAGATGAATGGATAAAGAAGATGTGGTACATATGTATGATGGAATATCACTCAGCCATAAGAAGGAACGAAATTGGGTCATTTGTAGAGATGTGGATGGACCTAGAGTCGGTCATACAGAGTGAAGTAAGCCAGAAAGAGAAAAACAAATATCGTATATTAACGCGTATATGTGGAACCTAGAAAAATAGTATAGATGAACCTATTTGCAGGGCAGGAATAGAGACGTTGATGTAGAGAATGGACATGTGGACACAGGGGTGGAAGGGGAGGGTGGGACGAATTGGGAGATCAGGATTGACATATATACACTGCCATGTGTAAAATAGATAGCTAGTGTGAACCTGCTACAAAGCACAGGAAGCTCAGCTCGGTGCTCTGTGACGACCTAGATGGCTGGGATGGTGGGGTGGGTGGGAGGGAGGTCCAAGAGGGAGGGGATATAGGTGTACATATAGCTGATTCACTTCATTGTACAGCAGAAACTAACACAACATTGTAAAGCAATTATACTACAATAAAAAAGCAAAACAAAACAAAAAACCCCCAAATTATGTCAGTCGTGGTGGAAGAACAAGATTTGGAATGTATGGACACAGAAGCTAGTCCACAGAGAATTCTTACAATCATTAGACATGTAAAATTATAAGCACAGGATTTGGTTCTTATAGATGCCTGGTCAAAATAGAAGTACTCTTATCAGGAATATATTTGATAATGTAGAATATCCAATTATAAATACACCAAACATTTTTAGGCAAATCACACAAAAGAATATTGCCAGGGCATGAGCCTACAACCACAAACAGTAACTTCTATGGATGAAGTTGCACCTTTTATGAATCCCTACAAACAATCATAAAAGATACATTTATATGCAGTAAGTATATGCACTATATATAATAAAATATATATATAAGACCATACTAGAGGAAAGAAATATCTTTCTACAGGAAATATTATAAAGTCACTCTCATATACACAGGTGATCAAAGAGTATGCAGCCAAAATATGTACAAAACATATCGTAGAGGTTTGTCAGGCAATAAGTCAATAAAAACATTGAATTCGATTTATGATGTTTGTGGTATTTGTCATATGTTTACAATTTTTAAATTTGCTGTGACTGTTTTATCACTTTAAATGAACATTCTCATTCCTGCCTAATTTTATATTTGTACATTTGTGTTCTCTTGCTCACAACAGATCTCCAAAATTACATACATTTCAGGCCCCACAAGACCCACATCGGCCCCTGGTTAGAGGTGTTCTCTCTGAAACTAGAGCAGAAGGATGGCAGAAAAAAAATAGATTTAAATTTTTGGCTTATTTAATAATCAGAGATTTTATTTCTGAATTTCAGTTTTAGTTCTATGAATTTCCTTTTTACTCAGTTTTATTGAGATACAGTTTACATATACTATATATACAGATATCTTAATTATACATACACTTGACAAATGTATGTATGAGATAATAGAAAATATATATATTGGTCTCTGCCCCCGGTTCCTGACACAGAGCTCTAAAACCCTTGTGTATTCCCAAGTGATGAGCACTAGGAACATCTTTTGTTCTATTGAAGTGACTATGGGTGGGCTCCTGGATGGCTTCTGGTAGGAGCTGGTTACCAGAAAGACCAAGACATGATTAGAAGCTTGGGATTTTAGCCCCAGTTAATAATTGATCATACCTATGTAAGGACGTCTCCGTAAAAATTTCAATAGCACAGGGTTCAGAGAACTTCCAGGTTCAAACACTTCTGCACTGGGAGGGTGACACACCCCACCTCCACAGGGCCCTAAGTTCTGTGAGCTACTCTAGCAAATTAATCACACTGAGGAGGGGGTCATGGGACCCTCCGATGTATAGCCACGTCGGACAGAAGTTGTGGGGAACCTGGGAACCTACTTCTTGCAATTGGCATTTGAAGTGGTGTGGGAGCAGTCTTAACCTGTGGGTTCTGACACTATCTCCAGGTAGATTGAGTCAGAACTGAGTTAAATTGTAGGACAGCCAGTGTCACGGAGAATTGCTTGGCGTAGGAAAAACTCCCACACATTTGGTGACCAGAAGTATCAGAAGTGGTGTTCTGTGTGAACGTGGTAGTAGTGTGAGAGTAGAGGAGACACACAGGAGAAACTCAAAAGGGAAAGACTGGGTTTCTCCCTACACAGGAGGAGACCTGTAGCTTTCTCTAACTCAGTAGGCACCCATGAAAACAACACCCAAATGAAGATATAAAACACTTTCATAACCCTCCCAAATTCCCTTGTGTCACTTTCCAGTAAATACTCCCCCACTAGAGGCAACTGGTATTCTGATTTTTATCACCAGAGATGAGTTTGCTATTTTTGAACTTCATATAAGTGAAATAATGAAGTACATATATATTCCTTTGTGCTTGACGGCTTCCTTAAGCATATGTTTCTGAGATTCACGCATGCTGTTGCCTACATGCTGTTGCCTAGGAAAGTAATCTCTTCCTTTTTATTGCTGAGTAGTTTTCCATTGTGAGGCTGTATCACAATGTGTCCATTCTCCTGTTAAACATGTGGGTATTTTCAGCTTTGGGATATTATGAATAAAGCTGCTACATATATTTGTGTATAAGTTGTTTTGTGAAGATTGTCAATTCTCTTGGGAATGTACTTAGGAAAGGGATTGCTGGGTCCTATGATAGGAGAAAATGTTATATATATATATATTCTATCCATTATTGAAAATGAGGTGTTTAAGTCTCCAGATATTATTGTTGAATTGTATATCTCTCCCTTCAATTTTTCTTTCTTTCTGTACTTTGTAATATGCCACCCCAATGCCTCTGCTGTTTCTAATAGAAAGTCAGGTGTTAATCTTATTGGGATCCTTTTGTAAATGATGAGTCACCTTTTTCTTGCTGCTTTCAAATTTTTCTCTTTATCTTTGACTTTCAGCATTTGTGTTTATTTTGCTAAGAGCTTGTTGAGCTTCTTGAGTTTTCAGCCATTATTTCTCCTCCTTTCTCTCTCTCCTCTCCTTCCCATTATGTGTATATTGATGTGCTTAATGGTGTCCTACGTTTCTTTGAGATTCTGTTCACTTTTCATTTTTTCCTCTGGTCTTCAGATTACATAATCTCTATAAATTTATTTTTTAAATTGTCGACTCTATCTTTTGCCTGCTCAAATGTAATATTGAACCCTCTAGTGAATTTTTCATTTCTGTTATACTTTTTGACTCCAGAATTTCCATTTGGTTCTTTTTTGTAGTTTCTATCTCTTTATTATATTGATATTTTCTATTTTATGAGACACTGTCATCATTCCTTCCTTTACTTCTTTTTTTTTAAACACCTTTATTGGAGTATAATTGCTTTCTTCCTTTACTTCTTTAAGAACTGTTTCCATTACCTCTTTAAGCATAGTTCTAAGGATTGCTGTGAAATCTTTATCTGTTAAATTCAACAGTTGGGCCCTTTCATAGGCAGTCTGTTGCCTGCTTCTTTCCTGTGTATGGTCTTTCCTGTCTCTCTGCATGTCTTATAATTATGTGTTGAAAGCTGTACATTTTGGAATATCTTGTAGCAACTCTGGCTACTCACTTCCTCCCATGCTGGGGCTTTCTGTCCGCTCATTTGTTTAATGACTGGCTGCAATATTTTAGTGAAGTCTATTATTCCCACAGTGTGAAGCCTCTGATGTTGCTTCTCAGTGGGTGCAGCGTTGGGCATGTGCATGGTCATCCTGGTCTGACCATGGCTTTTGCAGGACTCCCTTGGACTGTCTCTACCTCACCAGCTGTTAGGCTCACTCACTGTCAGCTGATTGGTCTATTGCTTTCAATGCCCTGGGGTATACATTACTCCTCAGTCTGACCTGATTACATCAGGCCACTTTGCAGGGGTTGTTTTTGAGGCAGGTCTTTGAGGTTTGTTCTGACTTCAGAAGTGTTTTTTGTAGCTGTCTCTTTCCCTGATTTTTTATGGTTAGGCTAGTTGGCCCACGATTTAGTATGTTGCTCTAATGAAGCTACCAGCCTCCTCTTAGTTGCTCACCAGCAAAATCTCCATTGTTTTTGAGAGTGTCCTTAGGCTTGAATGTTCTCGCACTATTTCAAATAAAGTCAGTTCTTTTGGGGAGAGCTTGGATGCTCTCTAATCCTGTAGACTGTCTTTCCCTCTTGGCAAAATCTCTGGAACTGGCTTCTTTTGGAGAGACACCCTGCTTTAGGTGCAGGGAGCTGGGTAGGTGGCTTGCCTCTCTTAGCATGGAGAGTCTGCCCTGTGAGCAAGCTGGAGCAAGGGCACTTGGGACTCCAATATTCTTCACTGGCTGTGCTTGTGGTAGAGCCTCTATACTATGAGCCTGGGCTGGGTGGAGGAAGGGTGCCCTGACCTCTCAGCCATACTCCCCAGGAATTTAGCCTCTGCAACTCTGTGACTCTCACTTTTATCCACCAGCTCTCCTCCACCATGGTTGATGAAAGGCACTGGGGCATTAATTCTCTTCTCCATTCTTCTAGGCTAGCTCATGTGCTGAGCAGGTATATTAGTCAACTCAATAACAAAATATCATAGACTAGGTGGCTTAAACAATAGAAAAGTATTTTCTCAAGTTCTAGAGGCTGCAAGTCTGAGAATAGAGTGCCAGCATGGTCAGGTTCTGGTGGAGACTGTCTTGATGACTTGCGGGGAGCCAACTTCTCACTGCGTCATCTCACAGTAGAGAGAGAGAGAGATAGAAAGGGAGGGAGGGCACAAGCTCTCCGGTTTCTCTCTTATAAAGTTGCTAATCCCATCATGCGGACCCCACCTTCATGACCTCATCCAAACCTAATTACCTCCAGAGGCCCCACCTCCAAATACCATGAAACTGAGGGTTAGGGCTTCAGCCTATGGATTTGGTGGAATATACAAGCATTCAGTCCATATCAGCAGATTTCAGTGCCTTTCAGAAGGCTCTGAGGCAGAAAAGCAGAAACGCCTGGCATGCCCTTGAGGTGGGACCCTGTTAACATGATATATGTATTCTATATATTGATTATGCTGGTTAGATTTTCTATAATCTTATTTTTTGTCCATTTGACCTGCGTCCTGTGTTGGACCAAAAGTGCTATCTCCTAGTTTTGCTGCGGTTTTATGTATGTATATCCTTAACTTTCTGATTTATACAGATAGTTTCTGTGCTATTTGTGTTACATATATTCACAACTGATGTATTATCATTGTGAATTAAGCTCTTGGCATTATCAAGTATTCTGCTGTCTCATTTAATGCTTTTTGTCCAGATTCAACATTTTCTGATATCATGATCACAGTCTCTGCTTTCTTATTGTCTTATTTGCCTGCTATACCTTTACACATCTCCCTCGTTCTAGCCATTTTGAATCACTTTGATTTAGTTGTATCTCCTGAGCACAGAGTAGGGTTGTGCTTTGTGAATCAATCTGAAAATCTTTTTAATAGGTAAGTTTCCATTTACACGCATTGAAATGAGTGACAGATTTTATTTAATATCTATTTTAATGTTATATTTACTGTGCATTTTGTTTTATTTAATATGTTCCTTTCTCTGTGTAGTATGTTTCCTTTTCTCTTTAAAATTTTTTTGATGCTCAGAAAAATTTGAAAATTTGTTCTTGCAGTTACCTTCCAATGTTCACGTGTCACTCTGCCTGTGTGTGTTTGTGTCCAAGTTTCGCCCTTTTGTATGGATACCAGTCCTATCAAATTGGGGCCCACCCTTCTCCAGTATGACTTCATTTTAACTAAATGTACCTGCAATGACCCTATTTCCAAGTAAGGTCGCATTCCGAAACACTGTGGATTAGGACTTCAACATTTGAATTTTGGGGAAACACAACTCAACAATAACAACTCCCATCTTAATATCTGCTGTGGTGCCTCAAACTCTGTCCTTTGATTCTTCAAGCTATTAAGATTGTGAGATTCCATCTAAGTTTTGTTTGTTTTTTGGCCGCATGGCATGGCATGTGGGATCTTAGTTCCCTGACCAGGGACTGAGCCTGTGGCCCCTGCAGTGGAAGCATGGAGTCTCAACCGCTGACTCTTAACTGCTGGACCTCCATCTAAGTTTTAGTAGCTCCCTTGGAGGAGGACTATGAGCTTCCCTTAGTCTAAAAGCCATCAAAAGAGAAAACTTACCCAGTCTGGTCTCTTTTCCCAAGTGTCAACCCCCCCTCTTGTTTCTTCTTCCTTTTGGTTGTTCTCTAGTGCCTTCAAGTGGTTGTTTTTATATTTTGATAGGGATTTCATAGCTCTTATTTGTAGCAGGATTGGCCCAAACTCTTCCACCATTATTGCAAGACTCTCGTTTTATGTTATCTTGGGTTTTGTTTTGTTTTGTTTTGTTTTTTGGGGGGGAGGGATTGAGTTTTTGAATTTGCAACTAGGTGTTTTTCGTATCCGCAAATGTTTAATTCAGTTTGGTTATTGTGCATGTTTCCTTCTGCTTCATTTTGGGGAGGGATTTTTTATTGGCTGAAATGTTATGATTTTTATTCTATGTTACCTTTATATGTTGGCTTTGTTTCTATGTTATCTTCCATTTGCCATTCATTTGGAAATGTTCTGTTTTTTCTTGGACTAGCAATAACAGGCAAGGATAAGGATTTGACAGCTTACTGTATTTCACAGTTTCACGTGCGCCCTCTTCTGTTTATTTAGTAAATTGTAGTTCCTTTAATAATTACACTTTTTGGAGGGTAGGTTGGTGTCTTTCATTTTGTTCTACCAGTTATTACTAGTTATTTTAAAAATTATGCTTAACTTCCTGAGCTTCTAACAAGGTTTTTATTTCTTGAGGTCTAGGATAGTTGCAAGGTGTGTTCACCTAGAGAAAATTCAGTGAGCTGTATACTTATGATATGTACATATTTATATATGCATATTACACTTCAATAAAAAGCTAAAATATACTTAAGTCTATAATTCTCTAAAGACTAATGTCAATAATGAAATAGTAGTATGTTTGAAAAAATTATCTTCTATCTTCCACTTTTGTTATAACCTACCTACTATTTTTGTCCAGTTGTTTTGTCCATATATGCCTAAAAGGTATATTTTATGAATACACTTAATGGCATCTTAAAGTTACTTGTTTTTAGATCATTTGATGCTCACTGCCAGTTTTTTTCAAACTATGTCTTTAGCATTCATGAATTCTCTGTCTTGATTCATCTTGCAGCTGAAGTACAAAATCAAATAGTTTTTAGTGGAAAATAGCACTCCTTCATAGTTTCACCATTAAAACTAGCACAGCCTTGCATATTTAAGATTGTCTTTCTGTTGCTTCAAAGAAAAAGAAAATTTGGCACATCATAAACATTTCCCCTTGGGCTTCCCTGGTGGCGCAGTGGTTAAGAATCCGCCTGCCAATGCGGGGGACACGGGTTTGAGCCCTGGTCCGGGAAGATCCCACATGCTGCGGAGCAACTAAGCCCGTGAGCCACAACTACTGAGCCCGCATGCCACAACTACTGAAACTCGTGTGCCTAGAGCCCGTGCTCCACAACTACAGAGCCCGCGTGCCACAACTACTGAAACCCACAGGCCTAGAGCCCGTGCTCCACAACAAGAGAAGCCACGGCAATGAGAAGCCTGTGCACGGCAACAAAGAGTAGCCTCTGCTCGCCGCAACTATAGAAAGCCCGTGCAGAGCAACGAAGACCCAAAACGCAGCCAAAAATAAATAAATAAATAACATTTCCCCTCAAAACTTGTTAGACAATGTTTTATTTTCTGACATCACATATTGGTCATAATATGAAGTCAGCCCATTTTTTAAATTAAATGAAAGATTCTTTAAATTCTACAGTGCTTTACAATTTTGAGAAGTTTCACACACGATTTCATATAATCCCAGAATAACCCCTTCCCCCCTCACTCCTAAAGTGCCCCTCCCCTTTTCCCCTCTCACCACTGGTAGCCCCTGGTTTGTTTTCTATATCTGTGAGTCAAAGCCAGCATATCTTCAGAAATTCCATTGTCTAATTTTTTGTTGCTGGTATATAGAAAGACAATTGATTTTTTAATATCCATCTTGTATCTAGTGACCTTGTTAATGCATTTATTAATTATGATAAATGATTCTTTTCTGTATATATGATTGTGTCATCTCTGAATTAAACATTCTATCTGCTGTTTTCTACTAGGATTCTTTTCCCCTGCTTTACTGTGAAATAGCAAATGCCCTCAAGGGAAAAGCCAGGAGAAATATGAAGTCCACCTCACTATGTTTCCTTTGTTTCACATATTGTAGCCCCTCAAGTCCTGCCTGAGTTACATATTCTCTAAATATTTTAAACAGTTTTTAAATGTACATTGTACATCTTTTATAGTTGTTTTCAGCAGGAGAATTCATCTGATATTAGCTATTCCATCATGGCTGGACCAGAAGTACAACCTGCCTTTTTGCTTTGTTTGTAATTTTATTTTCTACTTACATGCTTATAGAATTCATTCTTTACCCTTAAATCTTAAGATTAACCAAGAAATATATAGGGGTTGATTGATTTTCATTAATTTATTGTTTCATGGGAATCTTTTTGATGTGCAGTGGGGTCTTTATTCAGTTCCATCAAATATTATTCCACTGATTTTGCTCATAAGTCAATGAAAAGAGCCACAATCAAGGAGCACTCCCTCCCTCGTAGTTTCATCATTAAAACCAACATCTACCTGCCTTTCCATCCTTGGATGGAGGATCTCTCTTCTAGTGAAAGGACAGCCCCTCCATTGTGCCCTGGATCAGAACCCTCTCTTCCCCGGTGTATTAACCTCTTCGTCTCCTGCATCACTAGCTTCTTCCTCACTCCTGAATCACCATCAGCAAACAAGCACACTCTAGTATCCCCTATCCTAAAAAAAGAAAATTTGCCTTCACCACATACCTCCTCCAAGCCCAGTTTGGCTCCCCTTCAGAGGGAAACTTACCAAAATTCCCTTCATTCTCTTTCTCCATTTTCTTCCACTTTCTCCTCAACCCTCTCCATCTGCCTCCCCCATTCCCCACCACCACACAGAACTCCGTCGAAACTTCCCTTGTCAAAGCTGCCAGTTAGCTCCATTTGTCAAATACTATCATTTAATATCTCACTCAGCCTCTCAACAGCATTCAAAACACGCTTTCTTCTTTCGGCTTCTATGACTGCATACTAACCTGGTTTTTCTCCTGTCTTCACTCTTTTATTCTATGTATATTCTCTCTGAATGATCTAATCTAGTCCTTTGAATTAAATATCATTTGTATGCTACTGACTCCCAAATATATACATCTTTGGCTCTGGGCGTTCCCTTGAGGGATGGGGTTGTCTCTCTAGTGGTTTATTTAACATGTGCATATAGCTGTCTAAAGCTAATACAGAGAACAATAAGCTCCATTCCCTCTCTTCATACCTGTTAATCCTTCATTTGCTCCCATTATGGTAAATGGCCCTACCATATATTCAGTTGTTCAACCCAAAACAGTGATCATCTACAATCCCCCTCTTTCCTTCAACCCCTATTCCCCACTTTTCTGTAAGTCCTTTCAGATACACCTGCAAAATGCATTCAAAAAAATTCCACTTCTATTTTGCCTGTAATCAGTGAAGTTTAAGTCACCATCATCTCACCATTACCAGTTCTCTAACTGGGCTCTGTGTTTCCACACTTGCCCCCAACAATACATCCTCCATGCAGCAGCAAGAATGATCCCTTTAAAATGTGATCCACATCACATCATTCTCCTAAACCCACCAGTGGCTGCCTTGTACTAAAGTCCAAACTCTGCACCGTAGTCTACAATTTTTATATGCTTTAGCCCTTGCCCAACCACAAAGAGCCAGAGGATAATCCTATTGTGTACCCAGAAGTTGGCAGCTCTGATAGCTATCAACTCCTTATCATATCATGTTGTTTACACAATATTTTTCCAGTTATGAAATATGTCATAAAGAATGAACATTACATCAGGGGAGTGATGTCAGCATCATGGCGGCATAAAACATTCCTCTTTTTTGTCCCCTTTTTAAAACAACAGAATAGACAACCATCCACAAACCAAAGCACCTTTGTGGGAGCTGTGGGATCCAGGAGTCTCACCTACCTGTGCATCCAGTAATAGACAGACAGATTTCCGTATAGGCTGCAGAATCAGGGGAGCCAGTGAACCTGCCCAGAACCCCCTCTTGCTATGATTGGAAAAACAAATATACCGAAACTGGAGAGTACTGACCTGGTCAGATACTTATGCATGAGAGGGAATTCGCAGAAGTCCAGCCTTCCTGATTGGAGATACCAGCACACCATTCTAGAAACAACAACAGCAAAACAAGTTTGGTCACAGAAGAGGGGGTGGTAAGAGGAACTTTCCCAGTGTCCCCTCCCCCAAGCAAACACTGCACCAGGCTGATGTATCCAGTGGCGGCACCCTCTCCCTCGTTAGGGGTAGGGGAGGATAGTTTGGGGTGAGTACCCAGCTACCTCAGTTGTGTGGGACAAACCTGTTTCTCTCCAATAGCACCCAGAGTACTGAGGTTGGTCTTTCATGACTGGAGATGGGGTAAGAGGCAGAGAAGGGATGCCTTTCCTGCTGATTGCACTCAGCAGGAAGTCCACCCACAAACCCCTGGGAGTACCACACCTGAGGATCTCCCTACTAGATCCATGGGCCAGTGCTAAACCCACATCTCGCCCTAGTCTGTGGCATCTCCATGTGCATGCTTCCTACTGCAGTAGTGAAAGCAAGCTCCTGTGGCTAGGAAGCACACTCAGAAACAGGCCACATAATGTGGACAAGGGAGAAACCACAAACTGAAGCTATAGCACCACCTTCTGGAAAACAAAAGAGAGGTTTCCAGGAGCCTGCCTGGTGACTTGTAAGCATCAGAGAAGACCTAAAAGCTTAAGAATCCTGCCACACGAGGGAGCAAGAGAAGTGGAGTAAGAGTACCAATACAAAGACAGATAAAACCCCAGGTAATAAAGACACCATTGAACAGGATACTCCATCAGAAACCAACTAACAAAGGTTTGAGGTGGCATCTCCTTAATTTCAAATGTGAGAGCAGTAATGCAAAACTACAAGGAACATTTAAGATCAAGGAAACATACCATTACAGAAAGAAAATAATGATTCTCCAGCAACAAAGCTCAAAGGTACATTTTGTGATCTAGCCAAAAAAGAATTCAGAATAGCTGTCTTGAAGAAACTCAACAAGCTGCAAGAAAACTCAAAGACAGTTTGATGAAATCTCAAAAAAAAAAAAAAAACAAGATCAAAATGAAAATTTCCCAAAAGAGATAGAAATGAACCAAACAGATTCTGGAGCTGAAGAACTCAATATATGAAATGAAAAATGCAGTCGAATCTGCAGTACAGCAGAGCAAATGGAAGACAGAACAAGTGCGTTAGAGATTAGGAATTTGGAAATAACCCAATTAGAGGCAAATAAACAAAACAAAACAAGTATCAAAAAGAGTGGAAAAAAGCCTACGTGGTCTATGGTATTCTATCAAAAGGACAAATATAATAACTGGGGTTCCAGAAAGAGAGAGAGGGAGATGGGAGCAGAAAATTTATTTAAAGAAATAATAGCTGTGAATGTCCTAAACCTGAGGAGAGAATTGGGCACCCAAATACATGCTAATAGATCATCCTATTGGTCATGATGTATAACACTTTTAATGTGTATCTGCTCTAGGTTTTTGTTTTGCAGTTACCATGAGGCTTACACAAGATATCTAACAGATAACACGGTACATTTTAATTTGATAGCAGCTTGACTTCAGTCATCTACAAAAGTTTTACCCTTTTACTTCTCCCTTTTTATATTTTTGATATTTCTCAGGATATAGAAAGAATTCTAAAAGCAGCTAGGGAAAAAAGGATTGTAACCTACAAAGGAACACCCATTAGGCTATCAATGGATTTTTCAGCAGAAACCCTACAGGCCAAGAGTGTGGAATGGCATATTCAAAGGGTTGAAAGAAAAAACTTGCTAGCCATGAATGCTCTATCTAGCAAAGTTATCCTTCAGATATGAAGAAGAAATAAAGGCTTTTCTAGACAAAAGCTGAGAGAGTTCATCACCACTAGACCTGCCTTGCAAGAAATGCTGAAAGGAGTTCTTTGAGCTGAAATGAAAAGAAGCTAATCAGTGACAAAAAAATACAAAAGTATATAACACACTGGTAAAGATAAATATACAATCAGACCTAGAAACTAAATCTGTAATAGGATAGTTTGTTAACCACTTAATTTTAGCATAAAGGTGAAAGGAAGAGAGTATTAAAAGTAATAATAGCTACCATAACGTGTTAATGAATATGCAATATAGAAATACAACATCGAAAATATAAAAACTGAGAAGTAAAAGGGTGAAACTTTCATAGATGACTGAAGTCAAGCTGCTATCAAATTAAAATGCACTGTGTTACCTCTGAGATGTCTTGTGTAAGTCTCATGGTAACCACAAAGCAAAAACCTAGAGCAGAAACACATTAAAAGGGTTATACTCTTTCGTTCAGGCCCGTGGCACTAGCAGGATGGGCAAGTGTCACGGTCTTCGTACTGCGAGGAAGCTCTGTAGCCACCGACGAGACCAGAAGTGGCATGATAAACAGTACAAGAAAGCCCATGTGGGCACAGCCCTGAAGGCCAGCCCTTTTGGAGGCGCTTCTCATGCCAAGGGAACTGTGTTTGAAAAAGTAGGGTTGAAGCCAAACGGCCAAATTCTGCCATCAGGAAGGATTCAGGATTCAGCTCATCAAGAATGGCAAAAAAAAATCACAGCCTTTGTACCCTATGATGGTTGTTTGAATTTTACTGAGGAAAATGATGAAGTTCTGGTTGCTGGATTTGGTCACAAAGGTCATGCTGTTGGTGACATTCCTGGAGTCCGCTTTAAGGTTGTCAAAGTAGCCAATGTCTCTCTTTTGGCCTTATACAAAGGCAGGAAGGAAAGACCTAGATCATAAGTTTTGATGATGAAAACATGATAGTAATAAATTTCCATATGCCAAAAAAAAAAAAAAAGCGTTATACATCATGACCAAGAGGGATTTATCTCTGGGATGCAAGGATGGTTCAACATATGCAAATGTGATATACCATATTAAAAGAATGAAAGATAAAAATCATATGATAATCTCAATAGATGCAGAAAAGGCTTTTGACAAAATACATCCTTTCATCATTAGAACCCTCAACAAATTTGGTATAGAAAGACCATACCTCAGCATCATAAAGGCAAATATGATCAACCCACAGCTTACACTGTACTCATCAGTGAAAAGTTGAAAGCTTTTCCTCTAAGATCAGGAACAAGACAAGGGCGCCCACTCTCACCACTCTTATTCAATATGGTACTGGAAGTCCTACTTAGGAGCAACTAGGCCAGACAAAGATATGAAAGTCATCCAAATCAGAAAGCAAAAAGTGAAACTGTCACTATTTGCAGATGGCATGATCCTATATATAGAAAACCCTAAAGACTCAACCAAAACACTGTTTGTTGGAACTAATCAAGAAATTCAGTAAAGTCGCAGGATATAAAATCAGCATACAAAAATCAATTATTTCTATACACTAACAACAAAACATCTGAAAAAGAAGTAAACAATCATTTTGATTCAGTAGCATCAAAAACAATAAAATACTTGAAATAAATTAACCAAGGAGATGAAAGACCTATACAATGAAAACTATAAGACATTAATAAAAGAAACTGAAGAAGACACAAATGGAAAGATATCTCGTGTTCATGAATTGGAACAATTAATATCGTTAAAATGTTTATACTACCCAAAGCCATCTATAGATTCAATGCAATCCCTACCAAGATTCCAGTGGCATTTTTCACAGAAATAGGAAAAAATCCTAAAGTTTGTATGGAACCACAGAAGACCCTGAATAGTCAAAGCAACCTTGAGAAAGAAGAACAAAGTCGAAGGTATCACAATTCCTGAAACAGTATGGTACTGGCATAAAAATAAACACATAGACCAATGGAACAGAATAGAGCCCAGAAGTAAACCTACGCATATATGGTCAATTAATTTACAACAAAGGAGCCAAGAATATACAATGGAGAAAGGACAGTCTCTTCAATAAACGGTGTTGGGAAAACTGGACAGCCACATGAAAAAATAAAATCGGACTATCTTACACTGTACACAAAAATTAACTCAAAATGAATTAAACACTTGAATGTAAGACCCAAAACCATAAAATTCCTAGGAGAAAACATAGGTGGTAACTCCTTGACATAGGTCATAGTGATAAATTTTTTAATTTGACACCAAAAGTAAAAGCAAGAAAAGCAAAAATAAACAAGTGGGACTAGATCAAACAAAAAAGCTGCACAGGGCTTCCCCGGTGGCGCAGTGGTTGAGAGTCCACCTGCCGATGCAAGGGACACGGGTTCGTGCCCCGGTCCGGGAAGATCCCACATGCCGCGGAGCGGCTGGGCCCGTGAGCCATGGCCACTGAGCCTGCGCGTCCGGAGCCTGTGCTCCACAACGGGAGAGGCCACAACAGGGAGAGGCCCGCGTACAACAACAACAAAAAAGCTGCACAGTAAAGGAAACCACCAACAAAATAAAAAGGCAACCTATCGAATGGGAGAAAATATTTGCAAATCATACATCTGATAATGGGTTCATATACAAAATATGTAAAGAACTCATACAACTCAATAGCAGAAATATAAACAATTCAATTAAAAACAGGCAGAAGATCTGAACAGACATTTTCCCAAAGAAGATATACAGATGGCTAACAGGCACATGAAAAGATGCTCAACATCACTAATTATTAGAGAAATGCAAATCAAAACCACAGTGAGATATCACCTCACACCTGTTAGAATGGCTATCATCAAAAAGACTAGAAACAACAGCTGTTGGCGAGGATGTGGAGAAAAGGGAACCCTTGTGCACCATTGGTGGGAATGTAAACTGGTGTGGCCACTATGAAAAACAGTATGGAGGTGCCTCAAAAAACTAAGAATAGAACTACCATATGATCCAGCATTTCCACCTCTGGGATTTAGCTGAAGGAAATGAAAACATTAATTCAAAAAGACCATGTTCATTACAGCATTATTTACAATAGCCAAGATATGGAAACAATCTAAGTGTCCATCAGTGGATAAATGGATAAAGAAATTGTGAGATATATACATATATTTTTGGGGGGATTGGCCAAAATGTTCATTTGGATTTCGAATGAACATTTTTGCCAACCCAATATATAAGATGTTATACAAACACACACAGACACACACACACACACTGGAATATTACTCAGCTATGAAAAGAATGGAATGTTGCCATTTGCAACAACATGGATGGACCTCAAGGGCATTGTGCTAAGTGAAACAAGTCAGAGAAAGACAAATGCTGTATGATCTCTCTCATATGTGGAGTCTGAAAAAGACAAACTTGTAAAAAATGGAGTAGAGCGGTGTTTACCAGAGGTGGGGGGTGGAGAAGTGGGGATATGTTGTTCAAGGGTATAAACTGGGAACTAGTAGATGAATAAGTCCTGGAGAGCTAATGTACAGCATAGTGATCATAGTCAACAATACTGTATTATAAACTTCAAAGTTGTTAAAAGACTAGATATTAATTGTTCTCACCACAAAAAAGAAATGACAATTACATAACATAACAGAGTGTTAGCTAATGCTATGGTAGCAATCTTACTGCAATATATAAATGGATCAAATCAACATGTTGTACACCTTAAACTTACATAACGTTATATGTCAGTTATATGTCAACAAAAAAGAATGAACATTACATAATGTGAAGTGTGAGGGATAATAAATAAATCTCTGTGTATCTATCACCCAGGTTAAGAAATAAATAATTCCAAGACCTTAGACACCCCTCCTTAATGTGCTCTTCAAGGAGCCACCTTCCATCCTAACCTTTGGGTTAATAATATCCATGCTTTTATTTATAGTTTTACTATATAAGCATGTATCCTTGTTTAGTTTTGGCTATTTGGGATTTATATAGATGGCCACATATAGTTGGAGTTGTTTCTTTCAATAAATGTAACATTTGTAAAGTTAATCTATATTGATGAATGTAGTTATTATTTAAATGTATCCATTTTTTAAATTATTTATTTATTTATTTTTGGCTGTGTTGGGTCTTTGTTGCTGCGCACGGACTATCTCTAGTTGAGGTGAGCGGGGGCTACTCTTCGTTGCCATGCGCAGGCTTCTCATTGCGGTGGCTTCTCTTGTTGCAGAGTATGGGCTCTAGGCGTGCGGCTTCAGTAGTTGTGGCACACGGGCTGAGTACTTGTGGCCTGTGGGCTCTAGAGCGCAGGCTCAGTAGTTGTGGCACACAGGCTTAGTTGCTCCACAGCATGTGGGATCTTCCCTGACCAGGGCTCGAACCCGTGTCCCCTGCATTGGCAGGCAGATTCTTAACCATTGTGCCACCAGGGAAGTCCAATGTATCCATTTTTATGTTTAGGCATATTTGTTTTTTCTACCTTTAGGCTTTTATAAACAATGTTTCTATGAATATTCTAGTACATATCTTTATTTTTTCCTGTTTTATTGAGATATAATTGACATACAGCACTGTATAAGCTTAGGTAAACAGCATAATAATTTGACTTAAATACATCATGAAATGACTACCATGATAAGTTTAGTGAACATCTGTCATCTCATATAGATACAAAAGTAAAGGGGAAAGTGGGGGGAGGGATAAATGAGGAGTTTGGGATTAGCAATACACACTACTATATATAAAATAGATAAACAAAAGGACTGACTGTGTAGCATAGGGAACTATATTCAATAACCTATAATGGAAAAGAATCTGAAAACATATATATATATAACTGAATCACTTAGCTGTACACCTGAAATTAACACAATGTTGTAAATCAACTACACTTCATAAAACAATTAAAGAAGTTGAAAAAAATTTCCCTTGTGATGAGAACTCTTAGGATTTACTCTCTTAATAACTTTCATATACAACATACAGCAGTATTAATTATATATATATATACACACACACATATATATACATACACACATGTAATATATATATATATATATATATATACACACACATATACATAATGTTGTACATTACATCCCTAGCACTTATTTATCTTAAAACTGGAAGTTTGTACCTTTTGACTGCCTTTATTCAATATTCATCTCCTACCTCTGGTAACCACAAATCTGATCTCTTTTTCTGAGTTTGCTTATTTGGTTTTGAAGTATAATTGACCTATAACACTGTGTTAGTTCCAGGTACACAACATAGTGATTCGATATTTCTTTACATTTTACAAAATTTAGCTTTAAAAATCTTTTTTATTTATTTGTTTTGGCTGTACCATGTGGTATGCAAGATCTTGGTTCCCCGACCAGGGGATTGAACCCCTGCCCCCTGCAGTGGAAGCGTGGAGTCTTAACCACTGGATCACCAGGAAAGTCCCTGTATACATTTCAAAATGATCACCACAATAAGTCCAGTTACCATCTGTCACCATACAAAGATATTACATAATTAGTGACTGTATTCCCCACACTGTACATTTCATACCCATAACTTATTTATTGTGTAACTGGAATTTTCTACCTCTTAATGCCCCTCACCTATTTCTCTCCTCCACCCACCCCCCTTTCCTCTGGCAACCACCTGTTTGTTCTCTGCATCTATGACTATGTTTGTTTTGTTATGTTTGTTCATTTGTTTTGTTTTTTAGATTCCCCATATAAGTGAAATAATGAAGTATTTGTTTTTCTCTGTCTGATTTATTTCACTTATCATAATATCCTCTAGGTCCATCCAAGTTGTCACAAATGCCAAGGTTTCATTCTTTTTATGGCTGAGTAATATTCCATTGTGTGTGTGTGTACATATATCACATCCTCTTTATCCATTCATCTATTAATGGGAATTTAGGTTGCTTCCATATCTTGGCTATTTTAAATAATGCTGCAGTGAACATAGGGGGTGAATATATCTTTTCAAATTAGTGTTTTCATTTTCTTCAGATAAATACCCAGGAGCGGGATTGCAGGATCATATGGTAGTTCTGTTTTTAGTTTTTTGAGGAACCTCCATATTGTTTTTCATAGTGGTTGTATCAATTTACATTACCACTAACTGTGTACAAGGGGTCCCTTTCTTCCCATCCTACCCAGTATTTATTTGCAGACTTTCTGATGATAGCCATTCTGACAGGTGTGAGGTGATATCTTGTAGTTTTGACTCTGCCCATTTTTTTTAATCTATTTTTTTATGCTGAATTTCATTAGTTCTTTGTATATTTTGGATATAAACCTCTTATCAAATATATGGTTTGCAAATATCTTCTCCTAGTAGGAGGCCTTTTCATTGACAGTTTCCTTCACTGTCCAAAAGTTTTTTACTTTGATGTAGTCCCATTTGTTTATTTTTTATTTTGTTGCCCTTGCCTGAGGAGACATATACAAAATATTTCTAAGTCAGATGTCAAGAGCATACTGCCTGTTTTATAGAATTTTATGGTTTCAGCTCTTACATTTAAGTCTTTAATCCATATTAAGTTTATTTTTTATATGGTGTGAGAAAATAGTCCAGTTTTCCCACCTTCATTTATTGAAGAGGTTGTATTTCCCATTGTATATTCTTGCCTTCTCTGTCATAGATTAATCGACCATAAGTGCATGGGTTTATTTCTGGGCTCTTTATTCTGTTCCACTGATTTGTGTCTGTCTTTGTGCCATTACCATACTGTTTTGATTACTGTAGCTTTGTAGTATAGTGTGAAATCAGGACACATGATACCTCCAGATTTGTTCTTCTTTCTGAAGATTGTTTTGGCTATTTGTGGTCTTTTGTGTTTCCATACACATTTTAGAATTACTTATTCTAGTTGTGTGAAAAATGCCATTGGTATTTTTTTTTTTTTTTTTTTTTTTTTTTGCGGTACGCGGACCTCTCACTGTTGTGGCCTCTCCCGTTGTGGAGCACAGGCTCCGGACGTGCAGGCTCAGTGGACATGGCTCACGGGCCCAGCCGCTCCACGGCATGTGGGATCTTCCCGGACCGGGGCACGAACCTGCATCCCCTGCATCGGCAGGCAGACTCTCAACCACTGCGCCACCAGGGAAGCCCACCATTGGTATTTTTATATGCATTGTATTTATTCTGTAGATTACCTTGGGGAATATAGTCATTTTAACAATATTAATTCTTCCAGTCTACAAATATGGTATAACTTTCCAATTGTTAGTGTCATCTTCAGTTTCTTTTATCAGTGTCTTATAGTTTTCTGAGTATAGGTCTTTTACCTCCTTAGTTAGATTTATTCCTAGGTACTTCATTCTTTAGATGTGATTGTAAATGGGATTGTTTTCTTAATTTCTCTTCTAATAGTTCATTGTTAGTGTATAGCAATGTAACAGATTTCTATATATTAATTTTGTATCCTATAATTCTACTGAATTTATTGTGAATTCATTGATGAGTTCTAGTAATTTTTTGGTGGCATCTTTAGAATATTCTATGTATAGTATCATGTCATCTGTAAATAGTGACAGTTTTACTTTCTTCCAATCTGGATTCCTTTTATTTCTTTTCCTTGTCTGAGTGCTGTGGCGAGGACTTCCAATACTATGCTGAATAAAAGTGGTGAGAGTGACCATCCTTGTCTTGTTCCTGATCTTAAAGGAAATGCTTTCCATTTTTTACTGCTGAGTATGATGTTACCTGTGGGCTTGTCATATATGGCCTTTATCATGCTGAAGTATGTTCCCTCCATACCCCTTTGTTGAGAGTTTTTATCGTAGATGGATGTTTTGTCAAAAGCTTTTTCAGCATCTGTTGAGATGATCATATGATTTTTATTCTTCAGTTTGTCAATGTGGTGTATCACATTGATTGATTTGCAGATATTGAACCACCTTGCATTCCTGGGATACATCCCACTTGATCATGGTGTATGATCCTATTAATGTATTGTTGAATTTGGTTTGCTAATATTTTATTGAGGATTTTTGCATCTATGTTCATCAGTGATATTGGCTTGTAATTTTCTTTTTTGTGTGCGATCTTCGTCTGTTTTTGGTAACAGGGTGATGCTGGCCTGGTAGAATTAGTTTGGAAGCATTCTTTCCTCTTCAGTTTTTGGAATAGTTTGAGAGGATAGATGTTAACTCTTCTCTAAATGTTTGGTAGAATTCACCTGTGAAGCCATCTAGTCCTGGACTTTTATTTGTTGGGAGGTTTTCTATTACTGATTCAATTTCATTACTGGTAACTGGTCTATTCATATTTTCTATTTCTTCCTGATTCAGTCTTGGGAGATTGTACATGTCTAAGAATTTGTTCATTTCTTCTAGGTTGTCAATTTTATTGGTATATAATTGTTCATAGTAATACCTATGAGCCTTTGTATTTCTGTGGTGTCAGTTGTAACTTCTCTTTCATTTCTGATTTTATTTATCTGGGCCCTATCTCTTTTTTTCTTGATGAGTCTGGCTAAAGGTTTATCAATTTTGTTTATTTTTTCTTAACAAACCAGCTCTTAGTTTTACTGATCTTTTCTATTTTTTAAAAGTCTCCATTTCTTTTGTTTCTGCTCTGATCTTTATGATTTCTTTCCATGTACTAATATCAGGTTTTGTTTGTTCTTCTCTATCTAGTTCCTTTAAATGTGAAATTAGGTTGTTAGAGATATTTCTTATTTCCTGAGGCAGGCTTGTATTGCTATAAACTTCTCTCTTAGAACTGCTTTTACTGACGTCCATAGATTTTGGATTATTGTTTTCATTTTCATTTGTCTCCAGGTATCTATTTATTTCTTCTTTGATTTCTTCAGTGATCCATTGATTGTTTAGTAGCATGTTGTTTAGCTTCCATGTGTTTGCATTTTTTGCAGTTTTTTTTTTTCTTGTAGTGTATTTCTAGTCTCATAGCACTGTGGTAAGAAAAGATGCTTGATATGATTTCAATTTTCTTAAACTTACTGATACTTGTTTGATGGCTTATTAGCATGTGATCATGTGATCTATCCTAGAGAATGTTCTATGTGCACTTGAAAAGAATGTGTATTCTGCTGCCTTTGAATGCAATGTTTTTATATATATACATATATATATGTATATATATATATATATTCTATTTGGTCTAATGTGTCATTTAAGGCAGCATTTCCTTATTGATTTTCTGTCTGGATGATCTGTCCATTGATGTAAGTTGGGTGTTAAAGCCCCCTACTATTATTGTGTTACTGTCAATTTCTCCCTTTATGTCTATTAATATTTGCTTTATGTATTTAGGTGCTCCTGTGTTGGGTGCATGCATGTTTACAATTGTTATATCTTCTTCTTGGATTGAACCCTTTATCTTTATGTAATGTTCTTTTTTGTCTCTTGTGACAGTCTTTGTTTTAAAGTCTATTTTGTCTGCTTTAAGTATTGCTACCCCAGCTTTCTATTCATTTCCATTTTCATGAAATACCTTTATCCATCCTCTCACTTTCAGTCTGTGTTGTCTCTGGATCTGAAGTGAGTCCCTTGTAGGCAACATATATATGGGTATTGTTTTTGTATCCATTCAGCCACTCCATATCTTTTGATTAGACCATTTAGTCCATTTACATTTAAACTAATTATTGGTAGATATGTACATTGCCATTTTGTTCATAGTTTTGGGGTTGTTTTTGTAGTTCTCTTGTGCACTCCTTTCTTCTTTTGTTCTCTTTGCTTGTGATTTGATAACTATCTTTAGTGTTATGTTTGCATTCATTTCTCTTTTTTCTGTATCTATTGTAGATTTTTGGTTTGTGGTTACCATGAGGTTCATTTTAACTATATATGTGATTATTTTAGTTGATGATCTCTTAAGTTTGAACACATTCTAAGAACCTTGCATTTTTACTCCCTCTCACACACATTTAATGTTTTTCATGTTACATTTTACATTTTTTTGTTTTGTGTATCCCTTAAATACTTAGTGTGGATATAGATGATTTTTTTTTTACTACTTTTGTCTTTTAACCTTCCTACTAGCTTTATAGGTCGTTGATATACTACCTTTGCTGTATATGTCTTTACCAATGAGATTTTTCCTTTTGTAATTTTCATATTTTTAGTTGTGGCCTTTTCCTTCACACTTAGAGAAGTCCCTTTAACATTGCTTGTAAAGGTGGTTTCATGGTGCTGAAGTCTTTTAGCTTTTGCTTGTCTGTAAAACTATTTCTCCTTCAAATCTGAATGATAGCCTTGCCAGGTAGAGTATTCTTGGTTGTAGGTTTTTTCCTTTTATCACTTTAAATATATTGTGCCACTCCCTTCTAGCCTGATAGTCTTATGGGCATTCCCTTCTATGTAACTAGTTGCTTTTCCCTGGTTGCTTTTAATATTCTCTCTTTATCTTTAATTTTTTTGTCATTTTAAATGCAATGTGTCTTGGTGTGGTTGTCTTTGAGTTCATCTTGTTTGGGACTCTCTGTGCTTCCTGGACCTGGATGTCCGTTTCCTTTCCCAAGTTAGGAAAGTTTTCAGCTATTGTGTCTTAAATATGTTCTCTGCCCCTTTCTCTCTTCTTCTGGGACCCCTATAATGTAAATGTTCATATTCCTGATGTTGTTTCAGAGGTCTCTTAAACTGTCCTCATTTTTTCAAATTCTTCTACATTCTTCTGTTCACCTTCAGTGATTTTCACTATTCTGTCTTCCAGATTGCTAATCTGTTTCTCTTATCTTCTAATCTACTAGTGTATTTTTCACTTTAGTTATTGTATGCCTCAGCTCTGTTTGGTTCCTCTTTCTATTTTCTCTTTGTTAGAAACTTCTCTCTTCTCATTGTGTCCATCCATTCTTCTTCTGAGTTCTTCTGACCATCTTTACAATTATACCTTGAATTCTTTATTGGGTAGATTGCCTATCTCCACTTAGTTCTTCTTCTAGAGTTTTATCTTGTTTTGCTTAGAACATATTTTTCTGTCTCCTCATTTTGCCTAATTCTCTATATTTCTCTGCATTGGGTAAGTTGGTTATATTTCCTGATCTTGGAGATGTGGCTTTATGTAAGAGATGTCCTATAGGCCCCAGGATGATACTCCCCTCTGGCCATCAGAGCTACATGCTCTGGGGGTACCCTCTATGTGTGCTGCATGTGCCCTTCTGTTGCAGTGGGCTGACTACTGTGGGTGTGCCTGTAGGTGTGGATAGCCCCTGGTCAGGTTGGTTGTCAGGCCTTGCCTAGTGTGAATGCTGCCAGC
This sequence comes from Orcinus orca, assembly GCF_937001465.1. NCBI lineage: Eukaryota > Metazoa > Chordata > Mammalia > Artiodactyla > Delphinidae > Orcinus > Orcinus orca. The sequence continues at coordinate 21,598,253 of NC_064567.1, read as the reverse complement.
TGCTGGTGGGTGGGGTCTGGGCCCAGGGGATCCTGTGGCTGGTGTCAGCCTGCTGGGGGGCAGGGTCAGGTCCTGAGGGCTGGCTCAGGGCCCTGGGTGTCCTGAGGCTAGTGCTGGCTCACTGGTGGGTGGGGCCATGTCCTGGGGCAGCTTGTGGTTCAGGGGTCCTGTGGCAGCCAACCTGCTTGTAGGTGGGGCTGTGTCCCTGCCTGGACAGCTGCTTGACTTGGGGTGTCCCAGGACTGATGCTGACTGGCTGGTGGACAGGCTGGGTCCCAGCATTAATAAACTAGAGGGAGGATCCCAAAATGGCACTTGCAACACTAGCATCCTCATGGTAGGATGAGCTCCCCAAACTGGCAGCTGCCAGCATCTGTCTCCAAGATGATTCCCAGTTGCCTCCTGCTTCTCCAGGAGGCTCTCTAAGATTAGCAAGTGGGTCTGACCCAGGCTTATTTCAAATTACTGCTTGTGCTCTGGGTCTTGGGTGTGTGAGATTTTGTGTGTGCCGTTTAAAAATGGAGGCTTTATTTCCCACAGCCCTCTGCCTCTCCTGAAAGTAAGCCCCAGGGGCCTTCAACGACAAATGTTCTGGTGGCTCATCTTCTGGGTGCAGGACCCTCATGCTGGGGAACTCGATGTGGGGTTTGGACCCCTTGCTCCTTGGGGAGAACCTCTGCAATAGTAATTATCCTCCAATTTGTGGGTTGCCTACCCAGGGGTATGGATGTTGGCTATACTGCATCTCTGGCTCTACTATCCATCTTGTTGTGGGTCCTTCTTTATATCTTTAGTTGTAGAAGATCTTTTCTGCTAGTCTTCAGGTCATTCTCATTGCTTGTTGCTCTGTAAATAGCTGTAATTTTGGTGTGTCTGGTGTGTCTAAATTTGGAGGTGAGCTCAGGGTCTTCCTCCTCCACCATCTTGGCCAGTCCCCCTCAAGTACATATTTTATGGGAGTGGATTTACCAAATTATAGGATACGTACATGTTCATTTTTACTAGATAATGTCAAATTGTTTTCAAAAGTGTTGTAAAATGTACTCCCAACACTATGAGTTCCAGTTGTTCCATGTCTTTACCAACATTTAGGATTGTTGAACTTTTTCATTTTTGTCAATCTGGTGGGTCTACGATGGTCTCATTTTATTTTTGCTTTGATACAAATGAGGCTGACCTTTACATATATTTTCTGTTTATTTTTTAAATTAGGGTGATTGGTTTATATTTTTCATTCCAGCATAATTATTAAAAGGCCTCCCTTTGTTCTTTAACATCTCAGTTTGGACAATACATTATGCAGCATTCTACTCTTTGTTGAGTTCCTCTACTAACATGGAAATTCCCTTCTTGCTCTTTAGGATTAAGGATGATACTCACGTGGTCAAGTGGCTCTGAGGGAAGAAGACTAAATTTGGGTAGATACAGAGGATGGAGCAAAAAACAAATGAGAGGGAAATCAAATGTATTAACTATGACTACTTAGTCTGACTCAGGATGACCATTTCCAAAATAATGTAAGATGGTGCCTTCTAATGGGTACAAGCAGATGGACTTGATCAATATCATTCAGCATCAAAGTAAAAGAATTTGTTTACTTATTTCTGAGAAATGACTCAAGTCACAATCATTATTTGAAAGTTGGTCACAGTGTATACTGCAGCCACTTACTTCCCTCTCAATCTGTAATAATTCTTTTAAAAACTTGCATATGAAACCAAACAGTACTTTTCATACCTTGAGATCATTTTGTGAAGTCCCCTACTCTTTAAAAAACTCACTTGTAATGGTGCTATTGAACCACTTCCATATTATACTCAACTAATGCTTCATTTCCCCCCAAAAGGAAAACAAATAAATAACATCTCTGTAAATAATTTGTATTGAGGGGTACTTTGCATTTGTCAAAATGATTTATGGTTCTAGTCTTCTTCCTTGAAGAAATCCTGAGAAAGCATTTTTTCCCATCCTTGTAGATGAAGGAGAAGAGGTCCATCAAGGCTGAGTGTCCCCCAGTCATTAAGGAGGGGAAGTCACGCTGTTGCCCCAGAACTTTGGAGTCTCTGGTTTAGCCCAGTCCATTTCCCAGTAAAGCACATTTCCTTCCTAATATGATTTAATGAGGTTGCATGTACGAACTCATGCTGGGGACGAAATGCCAAATTATTTTCTTGCTCAATATTCTTCTGCCATCATGTCAAACATGAGAAATTTCAACATTCCAAGTTCATTTCATTTGTAATCACTTGAACAAAAACTCTCCTAAGACAAGCTTGACAAATGTTATTTCTCCTATTTAGAAAGCTCCCTAATAGCTGGAAGGATTTTTCTTCCAAATCTCCCACAAATTGAAGTAAATTTAAAGATAAATCCCACCTTTGGAAGGAAACAAAAGGTGGGAAATTCTAGCTCTGTTTCTTTTAGTTATAAATGACTACTAGGCAGGGGCTTATCCTGTACACATTGGGCGAACATAAATACTAGTGTTTCCTGCAGAAGATGCTCTAATTCACTGTTTACCAGATTAGATCCTGCCTGGTGGCTAACCAGTGGTTTAGGGTCTTTAGGAGGCACCATCATTCTCTTTGCTCCCCGCCCCCCAACTCTTCAGATTGCTAGTAATTTAAATATGGAGCACTCAGTAGCAAGAGGATCACTGAGTTCATTTGTTTGGAACAATCCTTTCCCAAACTGTTGACGTGTTGATGTGTTGGGAGACACGTCAATCAATGTGTTATGAGGACCACATGGCTGTGTTATCCAATATGGTAGTCACTAGCCACATGTGGCTATTTACATGTTAATTACATAAAACATAAAATTCAGTTGCTTAGTCTCATCAGCAACATTTCGAGTGCTCTGTAGCCACCCCATCGGATGGTGCAGATGTAGAATACTTCCATCACTGCAGAAAGTCCTACTGGACAGGGCTGCTTCTTAGTGCCCTGGTGAGCAAGGTTTCCCAAATGGTTTTGCTGTTTTCCTCATGGACTGTCTCAGATCTCTCAAAGCCCAGCCTCTAATTGGCTCTACCCCACACATATCACTCTTCTGAGGGCCAAGGTGCCTCTTGTTTGTTTCTGCATTCCCTCACCTCCACAGAAATCCTCTTCCAATTTAATTCACAGGTGTATTAGGAAAGGAAACTTTTGGGCAATGACTTTTTAGAGCAAGGTGACAAGAATGCAAGTCTCATGAGTGCCACCTGTGTAGTTCTGTCGGCTTTATTTAGCTCTTGATCCGCCTGGTCACCCAGCTATCTTCTGTTGGCTGGTGTCACAAATAAGCATTCCTGGCTACTGGTGAGCATGGGGTCATTCCTCACCATCCCCTCTCCCCCAGGTGCCCTGCCCTCCAGGCACTTCTTGCTCCCTGACGTTCCTCAGACTTCCTTGTCTCACATCTTTGTTTCTTCCCTGGCCAAACCCTCCGCATTTATCCAATTTATCTTATCCGATTTCTCTCTGGATAAGCAGCTCAGTTTATGTACTTAACAGAGCAGAAAGAAAACTTGTCATTTCTGAAAAAAGAAGTGAGGTTGCAAATGTACAGGGTAGAACAAGATTAGGCAGGATCAAAAGGGAAGAGCAGGATGCTCATAACAAAGGCAGTTTAAAAGTTATAACCATAATTGTTCATCCTATCGGAATTTACTGGCTGTCAGCACACTGTGGGTGTAAATTGTTAGGCATTTTGATGAGTGATCGTCCTTCATTCCTTCTGGCTCTCTGATGACATCCTCTAGCAAAGCTCAATGTCATCTTTAAAAAGAAAGAACAGCACACTGATGAATTAATTTGCAAGTATTTGACTAGCTCTTCCAGTCACAAATTTGGAAGTAAATAGATATTTTGCATAAAACAAGTGCAAGAGCATGGAGTTAAGTACATGGAATATCAGTCCTTATTCACTATTATTAGGGTTCTCCAGAGCATCGGAACCAACAGGATGTGTGTAGATGTATGTGTGTGGGTGGTGGGAATGTATTTTTGGGCCTCTCACTGTTGTGGCCTCTCCCGTTGTGGAGCACTCAGCGGCCATGGCTCAGCGGCCACGGCTCATGGGCGCAGCCGCTCCGCGGCATGTGGGATCTTCCCGGACCGGGGCACGAACCCGTGTCCCCTGCATCGGCAGGCGGTCTCTCAACCACTGTGCCACCAGGGAAGCCCGGGAGTGTATTTTTAAAATAGGCTCATGTAATTGTGGGGCTGGCAAATCTGGTATATGCAGGGAAGGCAGACTGGAACTTCTGGCCAGAGTTCATGCTGCAATCTTGAGTCCAAAGACAGCCTGGAGTCAGAACTCCTTCCTCTTTGGGGGATCTCAGTCGTCCTATTTAAGACGTTCAACTGATAGCATGAAGCCCACCCATATTATGGAGAGTCTAAGTCTACTGACTTAAATGTCCATCACATCTAAAAAGTACCTTCACAGCAACATTCAGACTGATATCTGATCAACTAGATACCATAGCCTAGCCAAGTTGCCACATAAACTTAACCATCGCAGTCACCAAACATGTAATTAACATGATGAGTGGGTGTATTTGCTAGAGCTGCCGTAACAAGTACTACAGACTGGGTGGCTTACACAACAGAAATGTATTTTCTTACAATCCTGGAGGCTAGAAGTTTGAGGTCAAGGTGTCAGCAGGCTTGGTTTCTTCTGGGGCCTCTCTCCTTAGCTTGTAGATGACTGTCTTCTTTCTGTGTCTTACCACTGTCTCCCCTTTGTACAGATCTGTGTCCTAATTTCCTCTTCTTCTAAGGACAACAGTCATATTGGATTAGGGTCCACCCTGTGACCTCACTTTGATGTAATTACTTCTTTAAAGACTATCTCCAGGGACTTCCCTGGTGGCCCAGTGGTTAAGACTTCATCTTCCAATGCAGAGGGTGCAGGTTCAATCCCTGGTCAGGGAGCTAGGATCCCACAGCCTCATGGCCAAAAAACCATAAAACAGAAGCAATGTTGTAACAAATTCAATAAAGATTTTTTAAAAAATGGTCCACATCAAAAAAAAAAAACCTTAAAAAATTTTAAAAATAAAGACTATCTCCAAATAGTCACATTCTGGGGTATTGGGATTTAGGACTTCAACACATGAAATCTCGGGGGGAAGGGGCAATTTAGCCCATAAAGTGGGAAAACACAAGAAAATTCAGGGGTGGTGGTGACTTTCCATTGTGCTGAGAAATGCTGAGTTCGATTTAATCATTTCCAAGTGATCGGGGTGGACCTGGAAGCAGATAATGAGTTTACTTTGATGGATGGATAACTTCCCTGTGGTAAGTTTTAAAATGGTCTTCCCGTTTAAAAAATGAGTGTTTATATGCTAACTATTAGATTGAAAAAACTGAGATATGGGATAGGGAATCAATTTGCTACCCCCAAATGTAGGACAGGCATGGTTCCACAAGGGCATCATCTGCAGATGTCAACATCTCCTTCCCCCAATTGTAAAACAAAGCTGTTGGATGAGAGAAGCAGGATTGTTGGACTCTCCACAGCATATGTGGCTGTTGGTTACTTTCTTTGGTTTATAAACTCACTATCTGGTTTTAACACTTAGACTGAAGTGGTCTTCTTCTTGATTGACTGATTGGTTGATTTTTAAGCTTATTGATTTATTTTCTAATTAGAAAAATATTCTGGCTTATTGCATACATTTAGAAAATTTATAAAAGTATGAAAAAAATTATTAAAAATCAGAGAAATTTCACCATATATTTAGAAAATCTGTTAGTAGGTTAGTATATTTCTTTTTTCTAGACATACTATACATTTTCAGTAGAATTAGGATTACACTATAGTCTGTTTTCACATATTATATTGTACTCAACATTTCCCTGTTTCTTACTTATGAAAATATTTAAATGGTTATGATGAATTTATCCATTTCCATGCATGTATCCGTTCTTTTCACATGTTTTTTAGTGCCTTCAACGTGCTCTGCCTTGTGCTGGGGATGCACTGGTAAAAATAGACAGGAGTCTTGCATTCATAGAGACTTTCCCATTTTATGAACATATGAACATGTACTTAAGCACACCTTTCCTCTGCTCAAAGAGAGCTGAGTTGGGAGGAAGGCATTTTGCCCTCTCCCTCTTCCAGCTGTACACCTAGAAATGTGAAATAATGGCTGGCACTCCAGCAGCCATCTTGGACTGCTGTAACTTTGAAAATGGAAGCCAAATATTGAATACAAGACGACATATAGGAAATCTGGGTGTCTGAGCAAACCATGGAGATAGTTTATGGGCCCTGGGCTGTCCACATCACGACTTCATCTATGTGAAATGAAAATAAACTTCTAACCTGTTTAAGCACTGTTATTATGCTGTTAGGCACAAAACATCCTAACTGATACAACGCTATTTGGATAGAGCCTGCAAATTTCTACATAATATAGCACATTTCATCAACTCTAAGACATGTTTGCTTTTGTTTCTACAATGCAGTGTCTCAAATCACTATCATCTTAAAATGAAAGACAGTTTAAATGACTTTTTTTGAGGTGAAATTCACGTAACATAAAAGTCACCATTTTAAAGTGTACAGTTCAGGGAATTCAGGGAATGCCCTGGCCATCCAGTGGTTAGGACTCTGCGCTTCCAGGGCAGGGGGCATGGGTTCAATCCCTGGTTGGGGAACTAAGATCTCACAAGCTGTGTGGTATAGTGCCCGACCCACCCCCCAAAAAAAATTTTAAAAATAAAGTGTACAATTCAGCTGTTTTTAGTACACTCACAATGCTGTGCCACCACCACATCTAGTTCCAGAACAGGAAACCCTGTACCTGTTAAGTATCACTCCCCATCTCCCCTCCCTCCCAGTCTCTGGCAACCACTAACCTGCTTTCTGGCTCTGTGGATTTGCCTGTTCTGGACATTTCATATAAATGGAATCATACAGCATGTGGCCTCTTGGGTCTGGCCTATTTTGCTTAGCATAATGTCAAGGTTGATCCATGTTGTAGTACATATCAGTTCTTCATTTCTTTTTATGGCTGATATTCCATCGTTTGGCTGTACCACATTTTGTTTATCCTTTCCTCAGGTATGCATGCATGTTTGGGTTGTTCCCACTTTCTGGCTATATGAATGATGCTGCTATGAATGTTGGTGTAGAGTCTTTTTTGAGGATGTGTGTTCTCGTTTTCCTGACTATATACTGGCAAGTGGAATATCTGGGTCATATGGTCACTTTATTTTTAACTTTTTGAGGGACTGCCAAACTATTTTACAAAAGTGGCTGTACCATTTTACATTCCCACCAGCAATGTACCAGCAGTGTTTGTACCTTTTATCTATTAGGAATAATGCTGCTATGAACATTCGTGTACATGTTATTGCTTGGACATACATTCTCAGTTCTCTTGGGTATATACCTAGGAGTGGAATTATTGGGTCATATGTAATTCTGTGTAAATTTCTGAAGAACTGTTGAGCTGTTTTTTACAGTGGCTGCACCATTTTACATTCATACCAGCAATGTATGATTCTGCATGCCCTTACCAACAAGTAATAGTGCATCTTTTAGTCAGTGTCATGGAGTCAATGAAATATGATATGCAAATTTTCTTTGGACTCTCATTTTCTGCCTTTTTATCTTAAAATCTAAATAACAGCGATAAGCACATAGAATAAGCGCTTTTATACTTAGCACCCATAATTGACAAAAATTAACTTTCTGTTCACTTTTTGACTTTAGATATTTAAAAAAAATAACTAGAACATAACAGATAAAGAGTTCAAGCCCCCCCTTTCCCCTTCACCACACCTATTACATGACCCCCCTCTCCAGAGACAATTGTTACCACAAATTTGGCATTTATCCTTCTAGATTACATTTTATTACCATTGATAAATATTATAAATATATAACATTTCTATATGTTTTTGAGCTCTAAATATATGCCACCACATATTCTGCAACTTGCCTTTTAAAATAAACGCTGTTTTTGAAAGTCTATCTAGTGATGTGCTGGTAAATAACTACCAGCTCTTCTGTGGGGGGAAAGGGGGTGTGATTTGTAGCTTTTTCTAATTCCAATGTTGTAAATACTCCTAACATGGCTGATCTCAAAGTACTGATGTAATATCAACCAGCTCGCAAAATTCCTGAAATTTTAACAATCAGCTCTTGAGACCCGGCCGCAGCATTCCACTAAATTTTCCATATCCATGTGTAGATCTGGGCTCTGGTTTTGTTCTTCATTTTAATATTGTAAGACTGTGTCATGATGTTTCTATCCATTCACTTGCTGACAGACACCTAGATTGCCTCCAGGTTTTCATTGTTATAAAGCAGCACCACAGCAAGCACCCTTCTACGTCTCTCTTGTGCATATGTGCAAGATTTTCTGGGTCACCAGGTATGTTCATCATCAGCTTTACTAGACGTGGAAAACTGCTCCCCTTAGTAGCAGCACCAGTTCACCCACTCATGGGTGGTATATGAGAGATCCCACTTCCCCACAACCTTGCTGATACTGGTGCTGTCAGATGGTGATTTTTGCCATTCTAAAGGGTAAAATTCCATTGATTTCAATGTATTTTTGAAGTATAGTTGATTTACAGTGTTGTGTTAATTTCTGCTCTACAGCAAAGTGATTCAGTTATACGCATACACATTCTTTTTTCATATTCTTTTCCATTATGGTTTATCATAGGATATTGACTATAGTTCCCTGTGCTATACAGTAGGACCTTGTTGTTTATCCATCCTGTATGTAATAGCTTACATCTGCTCACCCCAACCTCCCACTCCATCCCTCCCCCAACCCCCTCGGCAGCCACCAGCTTGTTCTCTACATCCATGATTCTGTTTCTGCTTCGTAGGTGGGTTCATTTGTGTCATATTTTAGATTCCACATATAAGTGATATCATATGGTATTTGTCTCTTTCTGACTTACTTAACTTAGTATGATAATCTCTAGCTGCATCCATGTTGCTGCAAATGGCATTATTTCGTTCTTTTTTATGGCTTCCATTGTGTATATGTGCCACATCTTCTTTAACCATTCATCTGTCGATGGACATTTAGGTTGTTTCCATGTCTTGGCTATTGTGAATAGTGCTGCTATGAACATAGGGGTGCATGTTTTTTTTTTTGTTTGTTTTTGTTTTTGTTTTTGTTTTGCGGTACGCGGGCCTCTCACTGTTGTGGCCTCTCCCGTTGCGGAGCACAGGCTCCGGACGCGCAGGCTCAGCGGCCATGGCTCACGGGCCCAGCCGCTCCGCGGCATGTGGGATCTTCCCGGACCGGGGCACGAACCTGTGTCCCCTGCATCGGCAGGCGGACTCTCAACCACTGCGCCATCAGGGAAGCCCACACGTATCTTTTTTATATATATATAAAAATTTATTTATTTTTCCCTGTTTTTGGTTCTTCGTTGCTGTGCACGGCTTTCTCTAGTTGCAGCGAGAGGGGGCTACGCTTCGTTGCGGTGCACGGGCTTCTCACTGCGGTGGCTTCTCTTGTTGCAGAGCACAGGCTCTAGGGGCCTGGGCTTCAGTATTTGTGGCACGCAGGCTCTGTAGTTGTGGCTTGCGGGCTCTAGAGCACAGGCTCGGTTGCTCTGCGGCTTGTGGGATCTTCCCAGACTAGGGCTCGAACCCGTGTCCCCTGCATTGGCAGGCGGATTCTTAACCACTAGCGCCACTAGGGAAGCCCTCATGTATCTGTTTGAATTAGAGTTTTGTTTGGATATATGCCCAGGAGTGGGACTGCTGGATCATACGGTAGTTCTATTTTTAGTTTTCTGAGGAACCTCCGCACTGTTCTCCATAGTGGCTGCACCAACTTACATTCCCACCAACAGTGCAGGAGGGTTCCCTTTTCTCCACACCCTCTCCAGCATTTATTATTTGTAGACTTTTCAATGAGGGCCTAAAAGTAAAATTCCAATGATTTCATACACAGTTGTCCTTCATCCTGAGATCCAGCACCTATTTATATGTAATTACTTACATATTTATCGTTTCCTATTTTTTATACACTTAACTCTGACATTTATCTCTAGTGATGATAATAAATACAATAGGTTATTGTAGAGCTTCAAAGCTCAAAACTAGGGAATGTGGCTACTTGGCTTCTCTATGAATTTAAAAGAAATGTAAAACTTCAATTTGGAGATTTAGAAAGAGAAGCTAAGATGCGTGTGCAAGGTTGTATTGGTTAGTATTGCATTTGGCTGCAAGCAGCGAAGAACCACATTAACAGTGGCTTAAACAAGTGTAGCAAATATTTATTTCAAGCAATAAGAAATTCAGGGCTGGTAAAGGAGGCAATAGGCCATCCTGGACTCAGATTCCCACCATATTTCTCTGCCATCCTTAGCCCGTGGCCTCTTATTCTCATAGTCATCACTTCATGGTTGCAAGATAGCTGTTGCAGTACCTGGCTTCACATCACCACTCAAGGCAGGAGAAGGAGCAGTGCCCAGTTCAGGAAAACAAGGGCTTTCACATAAATACCGAGAGGACTTTTGTTAGTATCATTGACCAGAACTGTCACAGTACCATCTCATGTGGTAGGCAAGTATTTTTAGTGGGGGATACATTATGTCTCATCCTCTGAACAAAACTGGCATTCTGTTAGGATGGGAAAAGAAGGATGATGCATGCCACAAGTTATTTGAATGTGGATTTTACATGCATTATTTTTTCCTAGTATCATCAAATTGGGTAAATGCTGGGAACTTGTTCAGAAATTTCTACTATCCAAAAAAAACAGAACACACAGTTTTCATTGCCTTATTCATCACTGTTTTGTTCATTTTACACTGCCCATTAAGTATCTAGGTTTCACTTCCCTTTGTCTCTTTTCACTAATTCAAAAAGAATTTAATATTTAACCAGGCACATGCTATCTTATGATGAGTTTTCTAGGCAAGCCTCATGCCATAAAAGTGCAGAAATTTTATAGGTATAGGTTGTGGGGTATGAGAAAAAAGCACATGGGGCCTAAAAATTCTGATTTGTCATTATCGTTTTGTGTTTGCAGACAAGTCCCTTTTAATGTCTCATATTATTAACATAACTCAGGAATGCTTTTTCCCAACGTTGAAGACTCTTAGCAATATGTGTAGGCAGGACCAAAAAAGGTGTGGTTCCTTATAGACCATTACCAAAAGGTGAATCATGGGAGGGTTGTAAATTAAACAGGAAGGAGGATATTTGGATATGAATGGAGGAAATACATTAGATTCCACAGCAATTAGACTTTTGCATAAAAGAAGCATCTGGTTTTAGAACTTGCAAAAAGAATAAAAAGTGAGAATTTGAAGGAGATCTTGAAGGAAGCATCTAGGCACTCAACTAACAGTAATTAACTACTAAGTCCTGTGAAGAAAGGCTGAGCTGTGGAATGTAGCCATTGCTCCACTTCCCAGGACACCTGTTATTTCTTTTTTTAACTTTCTATTTTATATTGGAGTCTAGTTGATTAACAATGTTGTGATAGTTTCAGGTGTACACCAAAGTGATTCAGTTATACATTTTCCCATTTAGGTTGTTACATAACATTGAGCAGAGCTCCCTGTGCTAGACAGTAGGTTCTTGTTGGTTATATTTAAAATGGATAACCAGGACACCTGTTATTGAGATGGTACCTGCAGTGTATCACCATTAGGACCTCAAGAGGGTGGGTGTACCTGTGTGTCCATGTTACTCTGTCATATTCATTTACTGAGGTCTCAATTTTCTATATTCTACATTGTTCAGTTTTATACATTCTAGAATAGATCAGAGAAGCAATTAGTCATCTACTACCAACTGTTTCATTTAACATTTTATATTCCCACTGGAAGGATTTCAATTCTAGCTCTGGATTTAAAACTTTCTGAAATAAGAAAAAAAAAACTTGTATGATGTGCTCTCTGATCTAAGACAACACAATGCGTATGTGGAGCTGAACTCATATGCCTCTCTAGAAGTGCATACATCACATAATGCAAGGCACACAGGTTATTAACAAGAATGGTTTTCTCCACCACGGCTGTGTGTGGCACCCATGCTTGTGCGCAGGTTCCTGTGAAAGGAAGTTTGAGACTCACATCTGCATCAGGCTGCTGTGAGGATGGAGGTAGTTTCCATTTCACACCTGGCACACAGGGGATGATGAGTAGGTTTTAGTTCCTGTCCCCTCTGTCCTCCAGGGTCATCTGCATTCTAAGTTTGTCTGTGCTTGCATAGGTTTAGCTTTTCCCTTTGAAGAGCCATTAGGAGGGGCAAAGGAATGGTTCTGGGGACAGGTCTTCCTCCCCAGAATCTCTGGGGAGGCCCTTGGGGGGGCCCTTGAGGTCAGCTCCTACCTTATGTTTTGGAGGACCCCTCAGACATCTGGATTAACAGAGCTAAGAGAAACAATGGCTCTTTCCGTTTCACAGATTAGCAGACACCGAAAAATCAACAGGGGGAAAGCAGCTACGTCCAAAGTCAGAACGACACTTAATGGGGTAAATTCAGATTGAGACCTGTGGGTATAGGTCACTGTCCAGGCAACATCTGAGGACAGAGTGGTGCCCATCAGAGCACAGCACTGGGGCGTCAAGTGTCTTTTCTCTTGCTGACCTGAGCATTGGCTTGACTGGCCATTACAGTCCGGGAAGAAGGTGGATGAATTCTTTTCTTAAAAAAAAAAGACTTTATTTTTTTAGATTTGTTTTAGGATTATAGCAAGATTGATAGGAAGATTCAGAGGTTTCCCATGTAACCCATCCCCACACATGCACAGCCTCTCCCATTGCAATATCCCCCACCAGAGTGTACATCTGTTACAACTGATGAATCTACAGTGACACATTGTTATCACCTAAAGTCCTTAGTTTACATTAGGGTTCACTGTTGGTGGTGTACATTCTATCAGTTTGGACAAATCTATAATGGCATGCATCCACCACTACAGTATCACACAGAGTATTTTCACTGTCCTGAAAATCCCCTGTGCTCTGCCTATTTACCCCTCCCTCCCCACCTAATCTCTGGTGACCACTGATCTTTTTCTTGTCTCCATAGTTTTGCCTTTTCCAGAAAGTCATACAGTTAGAATCATACAGTATGTAGCCTTTTTGGATTGGCTTCTTTCACTTACTAATACACACTTAAGTCTCCTTTTCAAAGTTTGATAGCTCATTTTTTAGCACTGAATAATATTCCATTGTCTGGATGTACCACCATTTATTTATCCATTCACCTACTGAAGGACATCTTGGTTGTCTCCAAGTTGGGGCAATTATGAATAAAGTTGTTGTACACATCCATGCACAGGTTTTTATGTGGACATAAGTTTTCGACTCCTTTGAGTAAATACAAGGGGCACAATTGCTGGACCGTATAGTGAGAGTATGTTTAGTTTTGTAAGACACTGCCAAACTATCTTCCAGAGTGGCTGTGTGTACCAGTTTGCATTCCCGCCAGCGATGAATGAAAATACTTGTTGCATCACATCCTTGTTGGCGTTTGGTTTTGTCAGCGTTCTGAATTTTGGCCATTCTAATAGGTGTATATAGCGGTATCCCATCGTTGTTTAGAAGGAGAATTCTTCAGGTAAAGATTCCCTTTATTTTCCTCCTACAGAGAGTATTTACTTCACGCCCAAATTTGTTATCTCTTTGGCTCTGACCATGGTGCTGAATCCTCTGATCTTGAAAATTCAACTCCTACAATGGCAGTAGATTCACACTCTCAACAGCTGTGGGATGCATTAAAAGTGGTATAAGGAAGCACGTGCCCCTCCTAAAGCCATGTATTTAAGCTGTAGAGTTCACCTGCTCCCTTGAGCTCCTTTTAAGGAATATAAGATTTGGGGAGAATTTCTGGTTAAAATGTACAGATTAGGATGCTCCCAGTTCCTGAACTCCATCTGAATATGAGTAGAAGGTTTTGTTTGTTTGTTTGTTTGTTTTTGGCTGCACTGGGTCTTTGTAGCTGCGTGCAGGCTTTCTCTAGTTGTGGTGAGCGGGGGCTACTCTTCATTGTGGTGCGCGGGCTTCTCATTGCAGTGGCTTTTATTGCAGAGCACAGGCTCTAGGCGTGCAGGCTTCAGTAGTTGTGGCATGTGGGCTCAGTAGTTGTGGCTTGCGGGCTCTAGAGCACAGGCTCAGTAGTTGTGGCGCACAGGGCTTAGCTGCTCCGTGGCATGTGGGATCTTCCCGGACCAGGGATTGAACCCGTGTCCCCTGCACTGGCAGGCGGATTCTTAACCACTGAGCCACCAGGGAAGTCCCATGAGTAGAAACAAAGTTTTTAAACAGGAAACCAACCAGTGCCAAAATAAATGGAATGCAGGTCAAGTACAGTATTTCCCCTCAATTTCTAATGGAATAACAATAGCTATCCCATAGCTCCTAAGACAATGACCACAGAGAGGCTTCTGCTTCTCAGAGTGGGGATTCCCAACTTCAGTGTGGTGCTGCCTTGCTGACATGCAGCAAATTTTTGTTTATGTAAAGCTTTATCGTAGGTTAATCCTCTAAAGATAGAATCTGCGGGAAATAGCACTTTTCATGCCAATTCAGTTCAATGCTGAGTGCCTACACTGTGCTAAACGTGTGCTGGGAAATGTGGACCCTGACATCAAGAAGCTTACAGTCTATTAGGTGAGAAAAACATGAATGTGGGTGATGCTAATGGAAGGCAGAATGTACTATGTGATTTAACAGAGACACCATGTGTTAGAAGAATTGTGACAGGACGGTGATCCTTCCTGATGTAAAACCTAAGCAGAGAGTTCTCCAGAGTCCTGAGCTCTGGTCTTGACCTTCCACTTACCCTCCATTCCAGGCCAGGGGCAGACGTACCTGAATTGACGAAGTCCGGTCAGCCATAAATTTCCTGTTAGAGATGCATTCCACTTTGCTACGAGATCCTGGTCATGACTCTTGGGACTCCCGCTCGCTGGGAGCTTGGGTGGATTGCCTTTTTTCCTTCAAGTACTGCCAACCAGGGAGTGGATAGTCTCAGGCAGGTTGGAACAGATAGTGTTTAATCTGCTCCATGGACACAAACTGCAGCTCCATCTCCACCAGCTCTCTGCAAACAGACAAGGCAGAGATTAGTGTGCGGAGGTGGTGTAAACAAAGGGCCACACAGGAATTTGTTCAGCAAGGATAAACCACACGATCAGACTCTCCTCCACTGATTTGGGAGGACCCTGGTCAGCAACAGGATTACAGTGTCTTTCACCTGATTAAACAGCAGGTTTTCCTGTTGCCCTTCTTTAGGTCTCCTTCTCAGGACTTAAGAAAAGTACTTCAGAGAGAAAGTTGTGGCATGCTGGGGGAACGGCATGGGGAGAGCAGCACACGGGATTTTAACTGCATTATAGATGGCACTCGCAGTCAGTTTACCAATACCTTGAGGTGGAAATGGCCTGAGAAGTAGAGTTCTGGGCATGTTACAGAGGAACTCGCCTCTCAAGGCCTAGACAGTGCTTAGAACATTGTAGGTGCTCAACAAATCTTTATTCAACTGAATTGCTGCTGAGATACTAAAGGAATGGGGGGACCGCTGCTTCCCAGGGCCAGTGTTGTGTTCCAGTAGACAAACAGGAAGAAGTCGTGTGTTCTGGACCTTTGAGACACTCCCACAACCCAGCAGACCATAATCCTCACATTCTATAGCACCGAGAACTCTTGCTGCTGGGACGAGAGGCATGAACTCAGGAAAAGCTCACCCAAGGACCTGGAATCTGGCCCATCTCAGGCGGCCACATCATCTTCAGATAAAAAAGGCCAATATGCATGTCCACAATCCCTCTTTTTCTCTTTATGGCCATTGCCACTTTCATTTTCAGGATATCTCAGTGAGGTATTGCTATTGACCTTACCTTCTAGATACGAAAAATGGGGCTAGTGGTTTCTTTCAGTCCATCAGTGCGGAAACAGGACCTTTCCCAAGGTCATTTCAAAGTCATTCACGGGTGGGGTCCTCCCAAGAATCTCGTAACTGTTCATTGTTTTGTTGTTGAATTTCTGCTCATCTATATTTCTCCCAGCCTTTTCCCTACCCAACTCTATTTTTTGCAGGAAGTCAGTCAGTGAGGTGGGATGAGAAAATGGCTCCATGTACAATCCACACCTTATTCCTTTGCCCTTGGCCTCCTGCCTGCCCCTTGACCTTCCCCTCTGGCCTGTTCAGTCACAGGAAGGAAGCCTGAAGGGAGGGGCAGCTGTTTTCATAGAGTAAAAATGCCTCTTACAAAAGTATACCCAAGGGCTGTGCTTTTTTCCGAGACCAGTTCTGACAGCTAAGAAGGCTGGCGCCCAACTGGCACACTCCAGTACCTTTGTTCTGTCACCTCCTGCCGCATCAAGCCTTTGGCAGAGGACTGGCTACCCAACCTCTGCCAGGCCTGTACCATCTCTGCCTAAACCATGGCGGGTGGTATCCAACATGTATCAGGGTTGATACAGGTTGATACAAATCCTGCAGACAGGATTTGTAAAAGCAGTAGATGTACCATTGCCCTTCCGTCCTCCTCCTCTTTGACTTCCTTCCAGGACTTTGGATGGACAAGCTCCCTGTCCACCTACAGATCCTCTTGTCTCCCAGAAGGAAGAATTATGTGTCTACCAGCACTCATCTCTTCCCTAGCTTTAGAAAGTGCTAATCGTGAGACAGCAAATCTGCACAGTTTGGCCACGAGGCTTCGCAACCGCACCCACATACCAGGGCAGTGCCAGCTAAGGCAATTATCTATTGTTTCCACCCAGTGGGCAGGGTTGGCCATTGGGTACTAAGGCCACCTGGGTGGAACGAACCTTTTCAAAGCAGGGTGGGTCCAAAGCAGTTGGCTACAGTTTGTTCCTTGGCCTTGAGAAAGAGTGAATGAGGGGCATGGAGGTCAGAACTTCTCTAGAATCAGGTCATGGGACTTAAAAATCAATGCCAAAAAATCCTTTCATCAACTTAAAACAATTTCAATGGGGTTCTAAGCTCCAGTCTCAGGAGAATCAAAACTCATAGCCATGGGTGGCCATTGTGCCTAGATAGCATAGAACAAAGGGGATGCTAGTGCCTCTTCCCATCCCCCACTGACCCACCGTGTGGGTACTGAGACAACGGTTGTCCCTTTGGATACCTCTGTTTTACAAACTGTAGAATGGGGTAAATACTGTTAAAACTCATTTCAAAGTCTTTTTTAAAAAAGGAATGATTGGCTGGTAGAGCTACTGCTTTAACTATATGCTGTATGAAATGATCAAACTTAACTTGTATTCTGCAGACTCAACTTCCTAAAACTTACAGCACGCAAAAGAAAGAGGGTGAACAAAACTACTAAGGCAAAGGAACATGGCACCAAGGTTACAGGTGTGTGGCATCCATCCACTCAATAAAAACCCTATTGTGGCCATACACCTGGGTTTCCGAGTAGCCTCAATCAGGTAACAATTGAAGACATTAAGCCTTGCAGGGCTGGTCTAAGCTCGTGTCGGGTCCAGAGATGCAGAACTGTAACTGCAACGTTGCTCTGATTTCTTGGAGGACAGTTAGTAGATATCCTTCCCTTCACAATTCCTCCTGACCTAGGCAAAAACTGCCCTCATTCCTTTCATCTTTCTCAGAAATGCAGAAAAACAGTTCTGTCAGCCACTTACGTGCAGCCCCAAACAAATCATCTTGCTCCTTATCCACACATAGCATAACATGCACAGAATCCCAGGAGCTATGCTGCCCTTGAGGTCCTAAAGAGCTGGAAATAAAGATCAAAACTAGGGCTTCCCTGCTGGCGCAGTGGTTGAGAGTCTGCCTGCTGATGCAGGGGACACGGGTGCCTGCCCCGGTCCGGGATGATCTTACATGCCGCGGAGCGGCTGGGCCCGTGAGCCATGGCCGCTGAGCCTGCGCATCCGGAGCCTGTGCTCCGCAACGGGAGAGGCCACAACAGTGAGAGGCCCGCGTACCGCAAAAAAAAAAAAAAAAAAAAAAGATCGAAACTAATATAGAGTCGTTTGGGTACACAGTGATGCTATTACCTACCATCTGGAGTTTTACCTAGTCTGTAGTTCAGTTGAGCCTGTTTTCTTGACATCATTATTAAAAACTGTGTGCCATACGAGTGCACGGTCAGAGCGGCCATTGCTGGTGTAACCTGGACTACCCCCAGTGGCTGCCGGCAAAGCCTCTGCTGAGATTTCTCACCATGATTCCATGGCGTTTTCATGATAAGCAAGTGAGAGATTCTGAACCCCCTCTTCCACCAGCCATGCCGACTAACCATCTAGAAGTCCACAAGCCACTTAAACTCTAAGCCCCCTTTTTAATTTACTTAAAAAAATTTTTTTTATTGATGTATAATTGATTTATAATGTTGTTTAATTTCTGCTGTACAGCAAAGTGACTCAGTTATACATATATTCTTTTTCGTATTTTTCCATTATGGTTTATCACAGGATATTGAATATCGTTCCCAGTGCTATACAGTAGGATGTTTTTGTGTATCCATCCTCTATATCGGGTTGGCCAAAATGTTTGTTTGCGTTTTTCATAACACCTTACGGAAAACCCTGAACAAACTTTTTGGCCAACCCAAGAGTTTGCATCTGCTAATCCCACACTCCCAATCCTTCCCCCACTCCCCGCTTTGGCAACCACAAGTCTGTTCTCTATACTTGTTTTTGTTTCATAGATGTGTTCATTTGTGTTGTATTTTAGACTTCACATGTAAGTGGTATCATATGGTATATGTCTTTCTCTTTCTTACTTCACTTAGTATGATCATCTCTAGGTCCATCCATGTTGCTGCAGATACAGCCGCTTGACCTCTCTGAACTGAATTCAGACTAATACTTGGACTCCAGATTTTTTGGTTTCCTGATAAATAGTGCATTGAAAACTATTTCATTAACTCTTAAAAAGGCCTTGAAATGTCACCTTTGAAATATACTACATTTAAACCTTACAGCTTTGAAAAATCAGAATGTCAGGTGACCTCAGAGGTGATCTGAGCCAGGGGTTCTAAACTTGGGGGTTAATAACCTTGGAGGCTTCTTGGAAGGGCCTCAGAGACCTGTGACCCTTCTAAAATATACTCAATTTTTTGTGTTTGTGCATGTGTACTATTTTTCTTCTAAGGGAGAGGGGCCACAGCTGTCATTAGAGCCTTAAAAAAGGACCTCGATGGGACCACCTTGTTTTCTAAATTTTTTATAAATTTATTTTTGGCTGCATAGGGTCTTTGTTGCTGTGCGCAGGCTTTCTCTAGTTGCGGTGAGCGGGGTCTACTCTTTGTTGCGGTGCACGGGCTTCTCACTGCAGTGACTTCTCTTGTTGCGGAGCACAGGCTCTAGGCACATGGGCTTCACTAGTTGTGGCTCGCAGGCTCTAGAGCGCAGGCTCAGTAGTTGTGGCGCACAGGCTTAGCTGCTCCGTGGCATGTGGGATCTTCCCGGACCAGGGATCGAACCCGTGTCCCCTGCATTGGCCGGGAGATTCTTAACCACTGCACCACCAGGGAAGTCCTGGGACCACCTTGTTTTAGAGATGAGAAAATGTGGTTCCTTAAAATGGTAAAATAGTTGGAAGTAGACCTAGGCCACTTGGCTTTGAGCTCTTTGCACGATATTATACAATTTTCCTTAAAAAACTTATAGACGTTCAAGTTAAACACAGTGAACTCATGGGCTTGTTGACTTCCTTCTGAAATCCCACTAATATGATGATAAAGGGTAAAATAAGTATGAAGCAACAAGGACAAAGAGAATGTGAGAGTAGACAGCAGCCCGTGAGGCTGTCAACAAAATCTTAGAGAAGGGACAGATTTGTGGTAAGGAAACTTAGGCCGAAACCTAAGACCCCAGAGAAGAAAGTCCACAAGAAGCAATCCGATTCCTGTGCAGATCGGGGGTAAGTCGGAGTTGCAGCCAGCCACCTCTGAAGACGGGGACCGAAAACCAGTCTCACTGGGAGTCTGGGTAAGGGCTCAGTTAAACTCCAGTCTTCTCTCCCGTCCTCCCAACACAAATTCCATTCTCTGGAGAAGCTCTGGACTTAGGAATCTCAGGCACAGCCAAGGGAGGATTAGGTGCCTTACTACAAAGAGGGTTAGATTTAAGTCCACGTTGTGAACAGTGAGCTTTCCTCATTGTTCAGCTTCCAGCCGTTTTCTTTAGTTCAGCTTCCAGAACCTGGCAGCCTGGCTTACAATATACCTCCGGCTGGGCTGTCTACCGTCAGTCAACTCACGGCCATCACCATGCCTGTCTATGGCTGGGAACCACGCTTCCCAGAACCCCTTTCCCGGCATGATTCCAGGCTCAACCTGCCAGTGAGAGGAATGTGCGTAAGACTCGGGCGGCTGAGAGGAGAGAACGCCATCATTCCAACGGCCAGCTGTGGCGGGTTCACGGATCTCTCTCCACAAGCTCCCATTTTGCGGCCTCTTTTGGTAGATGCTGTGGCTTCTTGGAATTTCCTGGTACCTCCAGCTTCTCCCACCCCAGTGCCGCAGGCTCAAGTCTTCAGGGACAGTTTCACTAATTCTCTAGCCGCAGCTTTCAAGCCCTTGCCTTCCTCAGCAGCCTCCTCCCACATTTGTGAAGGCCCTAATGCCTTAATTTATTCTAGTGAAACCTACGTGATTCTGTTTGACCCAGTCTAACTGATAGACCCCCAGCAGGAGAATGAAGGGTTCGTTTGTGAGGAAATTGACCAGACCAAGAGAGGAAAAAAAAAAACCACCCCAAACTTTATAAATAACGACACTGGGAATCCTCAGTGAAGCAGCTGACTGACTGTCCTTCCAATCACCTTATATTAGTTTTCTATTGCTGCTGTTACAAATTATTACAAACTTAGTGGCTTAAAACAACGCGAATTTATGACCATACCATTCTGGAGGCCAGAAGTCTGATACAGGTCTCACTGGGGTAAAAGCAGTGTCAGTAGAGCTGCGTTCCCTTCTGGAAGCTTTAGAGGAGATTCTCTTTCCTCGCCTTCTCCAGCTCCTAGAGGCTGACCGTATTCCTGGCTCATGGCGTCCTTCCTCCACCTTCAAAACTCGCAACGAGGCATCTCTCTGACCTTTCTTCCGTAGTCACGGGCTCCCTCTGACCACGGCTGAGAAAGGTTCTCTGCTTTTAAGAACTCGTGTGATTAGATTGATCCCACCTGGGTAATGCAGGCTACTCTCCCCATCTCAAGGGCCTCAACCTGAATCTCATCTACAAAGTCCCTTTTGCCATGTGAGGTAACATTTCCACAGGTTCTGGGGTTTAGGATGTGGATATCTTTGGAAGATCATTATTCTGCCTATCACCCACCCTAAGGTAAGCCCACCAGTTGGGAAGTCCTGCCAACGTATAGAGAGTTTCTAACAGTTTTAAGATCCCCATCCTTAAATATGAACGGATAGTCAAGGATCACAAGACATCTGAGCAAGCCTCTAACATGAAAGACAAAACCAAAAATTAAAACACAAAGAACCTGAATAAACAGCAACAATGCAGGGAGCAGAAGCCTTTAAAAAGGGGGCAGGGGAATAACTATTTAACATCTTCAGAGGCATTTGTGAATCCTCAAAATAGGAACAAAAGGCTAAAAAAATACAGACAAAAACTCTCAGATATTAAACACGTTAGCAGAAATAAGAGTTCTGTATTAAGTTTTGAAAATACAGGTGGGAATTTTCCCAGAAAGTAGAACAAGATCAGAAAGGTAGGAAACTGGAAAGGAAAAAATAAGAAAAATCACAGGGTTAGTCCAGGAGGTCCAGTATAGGAAAAATAACAGTTCTAGGAAGAATAGTGAAAATGAATAAAGGAAATTACCTAAGAAATAACAAATATTTTTGAGAGCTGAAAGAATAAACCTCCAGAATGAAAGGGATATTAAATACCTGGTCAAATAAATGAACAAAACCTCTATCATACACATGATGAAATTTAAACAACACAAGGGAGAAACAGAATCTCCTGAAAACTTCCAGAGAAAAGGAGCCAGAAATCAGCATTGTATCAGGCTACTCAGCAACACGGGGGGCTAGAAAACAAACGTCTGTTTTCCAATCAGGAATTCCAGTCAAATTATCAATAAAATATAAGAGTAAAATGAAAAGCCTCAAAAAATTACCTCCTGGTCATCCTTTCTTAGGAAACTACTGAAGGATGGGCACAAAAAAAAAGGAGGGAGAGGATGAGAGTTAAAAGTAAAGCAAGAGGGCTTCCCTGGTGGCACAGTGGTTGAGAGTCCGCCTGCCGATGCAGGGCACGCGGGTTCGTGCCCCGGTACGGGAAGATCCCACGTGCCGTGGAGCGGCTGGGCCCGTGAGCCATGGCCGCTGAGCCTGCGCGTCCGGAGCCTGTGCTCCGTAACGGGAGAGGCCCCAGCAGTGAGAGGCCCGCGTACCGCAAAAAAAAAAAAAAGAAAAAAAAAAGAAACAAATGGGCTGAAAGTGGTTGCTTGTGGGAGGGCAGAGGATGGCTCATTGTTATCGTGGGACTAGCACCATCTGACTTGATAGTCTATAGACATGTATGCCATTGATAGAAATAAAAATGTAAATGTACAGAACAAGCCAAATGCCCATCAAACTGATGGCAAATAAACAAAATGTGGTCTACCCATACAGTGGAATGTGATTCAGCCACAAAAGCAATGAAGTACAGACACTGCTACAACATGGAAGAGCCTTGAAAACATTATGCCAATTGAGCGGAGCCAGGCGCACATATTGTGCGAATCCATTTGGATCAATGCCCAGAACAGGCAAATCCACGGAAAGCAGACCGGTGGCAGAGGGGCACTGAGGCGCGCCTACTTAATGGCTAAGGAGATTCTTTCGGGGGTGATGAAAATGTTCTTGAATTAGAGAGTGGTAAAGGCTGCACAACGTCGTGAATGTACAAAAAGCCACTGAATTGTACACTTTAAGTGGTTAAAATGGTGAACTTTATGTTAGGTGACTTGTATCTCAGTAATAAAATATAAAGAATACTGGATTCTGTCTATAGAGTATACAGATTTTATTTTTGGCTAAATGAGAGTTGTTTACAAAGTCTCTGCAACATATTTCTACATCCTTCTGGCTTTAGTAAGCATAGGACGATGAATATGATTGAAGCCTTCGATGATTTATGGTTTCCACGGTTTCTGAGGATCAGTCATCACCCTGCATAGCCAAGATTATACTGTAGGCACATTAGACAGAAATGAATTATGTACTAACCTCAAAATATAATATTAGAAATATTTATGCATGCAGTTCTTCAGTAAACTTAACAGCTTGCTTTCTTGTCATCTGACACTTTCAGAGTAGAGAAGTGCGGAAAACTTAATGAATTCAGAGTTCTGGGAAGTGACGGCTTGTGAATGAGGTTACACTGTATTCTGCTCCTTTTTTTCCCAATCATATTTATTTCTCATTCTTTGGCATCCCGTCCTTCTGCAACATCTTCTATTGTCTGTTTTATTCAATAGTCAATTACTGAAAATCAGGTAAGTCATTCTGGCCACAGAGAAGAGCTTGAGCCTTAAGAGACAAGCCAAGAAACAAACCTTGGCCACTAAGACTTGGGGTCTCACGAGTGCATTATTTTCAGAGTTCAAATTTGTTTCTGTTGTTATTTTTTAGTGGTTTGTTTATTTGGGTTTTTGGTAGGTCGCCAAGAAGATCTGAAAAATCCTATCTCACTTAATAGCTTTTTAGGATCTATCCAAAGCTTCGCTGTGCTTGTTATTTTCTCCTAAGTCACTTGATGTCCTCATTTATACACCCTACTAAAAAAACTCAACCACGAGAGTGTATGTAAAAACGGGATGTCTTGTCTCCTTTAAGTAACATCACTCATTCTTTCCTAAAAGTTTTACTTTTATGTGGATTGTTCTTTAAGAATCACTTGGAACAATGCTGCAAAATAATGCAGCTAAATGTTTAAGCAATTAGAGAGTGGTTAGTTTTATTAAACTTTGTACACAGTTTTGTTTGCAAAATGTTTACAGCTACTAAGTGGTTGTAGTGCATGACTGATTTGTGGTAAAATTCTAGCAATATAAATTCATTCCAAAGAAAAACCCAGAAAGACCAAGTGACTTGCCAGTATCACACTGCACAGGAATGAAGAAAAACGCAGATTAGTACTTTTAGTTGAATAGTTGCCATTTAAATAGTTACAAGCAAATTAGGTATTTGCATATTATATAAAAATTAATTTATACCAACATCATAAGGCAAATGAAACATTGGTGAATCTTGTAGTATTTGACATGCTTATTAATAAATGAAAACTCTAAACGTTTTAGTTTATTAAAATATTATTGCTTTTTAGAAAGGTATATTTTATTTTTTTAAAGTATTTCTGACTTGTTAGGGCCTTATCACTTATTACTTGGAGCCACTCCCACCTCTCCCCTCAGTAACTTCCCATAATAGTTTTAAGTTAAGTAATGTAATGGTTATTTTTCCAAATAATTATAAAGAAGATCCCTGATTAAAGACTTTGGTAATATTCTTTTCTTATCTATGGGTAGGTCTCCCAAATTTTAGCAAACACATATATATTTCATCTCTCTTTCTCTACACAAAGAGTTATCAGGTGTGATATCTATTAGGCTATTACAAATATGACCCCAATCCTGGAATAGAAAAAGGACCTTAGTGGAAAAACTAGTGAGATGTGAATCAAGTCTGAAATTTAGTTAACAATAAGGTACCAATGTTGGTTTGTTAGTATTGACAATGTACCATGATTACATACAATGTAACAGAGGGTGAGAGATAGAAAACTTCTTTGTACATCTTTTCTTTAAAGTTATTCCAACAAAAAGTTTATCTAAAAAGTTAGGTACTGTAAGCAGAAAGTTTGAGTCTAGACATGAGTACTTTGAGTTGTATAGTTATCTACTGCTGCATAACAAATAACCCCAAAATGTAGTGGCTTAAAACAACAAACATGTATTATGTCACAATTTCTGTGGGTCAGGAATCCGGGCACATTTTAACTGGGTCCTCTGGCTCAGGGTCTCTCATAGGCTACAGTCAAGGGTTTGGCTGCAGTTGCAGTCATCCCCAGGCTGGTTGCAGGGGGATTCATTTTCAAGTTGACTCATGTGGCTCTTGGAAGGCCTCGGGTCCTCATGAGCTACTGTCTGAAGCCATCAATTCCTTGCCAGATGTGCCTCTCCATTGGGCAGATCCCAACGTGGCAGGTGTCTTTCCTTAGAGAGAGAGAGACAGACAGCACATGCAAAAACATGAAAGAATCACAGTCCATTTGTAACCTAATCTCAAAAGGGACATCCACTTCTGCTGCATTTTATCGGCAAGAAGCAAGTCACTGGGTCCGGCCCACGCTCAAGGGGAGGGGACTACACAGGTCATGAATACCCATAGGTGGGGATCAGTGGGGGCCATCTGAGAGGCGTCTACCAAACGAGCAGCCCCATCATTACATCCACAATGAAGAGAACAGCCCTGATCAAGAGAGAGGCACTGGAATCAGAGCGATCTGGGTTTGTACTCCTACGCAAAAACCTTACAGTTACATGATCTTGGACAAATTATTTAATTCTTCTGTTTGTTCTCTCACGTGCAGAAATTTGAATTAATACCTACTTCATGGGACTATTTTGCAAGTTAGATTAAGTGAGATAATTCATGTAAAATGCTGAGCAAGTGCCTAGCACAAAATAAAAGCTCAGTGGTAGCTGTTACTATTGTCATCATTATTGTTGTTTCTTATCTGATTTAGAGTCTCTTGAGCCTGACGCTGAAGAATTGCTGGAGTTCTCAGGCTGAGAAGGAGGAGGAAGTTGTGGGCAGAGGGAATATTACACACACGCTTGGAAATGTGCAGGTGCCTGCAGGTCAGCAGCAGCAGCTGGGTGAGCTCAGAAGCCAGGCCCTAACTGGGGGGGGGGGGGCGGGGGGGTGTCTGGAGAAGAGGGTGGCCACCTAGGCAGGGGTGAGACCCACGAAAGACAGAGAGGGAGCAAAGTCACGTGTCAGTAGAAGAATAACTGGACAAAACACAAAAGCTGGACTAAAGGTTAAGAGGTGGGGCAAGAAAGCCACCTAGGAGGCTGCTGAGGGTGCAGAGAAAGGGGTGGATTTTGAAGAAGTTAAGACAGAAGAGAGGCAAGGCTTGGAGAGTGTGGGTGAGGCCGGGGCAGGGGAGGCGGTCAGCTTTAACCACGGCGAGAGCTGGTTTTGGGCAATGAAAATGAGCACAGCTTTGGCACAATAATTGAAAGAGGTTTAGAACAGCAGGTTAAGCTATCTGTACCCTCTGGAGGCAAGGTTCAAGTAGAGCTGCCCCATAGCCTGTTCTGAGTAAGGCGTCCTTGTGGAAGAAGGTTGCGGGGAAAGTGGCTGCTTGGTCCCGACTTGACCAGTTGAAGAGTCATGCAAATTATCTTCCAAATACGCGTGTGTGTGTGTGACTTATTGGGTGGCCAAGTCTGGTAAAGCTGTCTGAATGAACACGTGATCCTTTCTTTCAAAACTTAAAGATTTTGTATGAAAAAACTAGAAATATGGAAACAAGGAGTTGTGAAAAGCATCTGTGGCTGGAGCTCTAGGTGGGGAAAGTCATCACGTGGCAGGTCTATCTGGAAACAGGGTAGTAAGTAAGGTTACTCAGGGAAAACAGAGTAAGAAAGGAAAAGACAGAGTTCTGGGGAAATAATAACCACAGGACGGAAAAGGAAGCGAAATGGTCTCATTTGATTTGCGTGGCAGACAGAAATTCCAAGCCCTAGCCCTGAGGCGAAAGGCCTTTCCCGGACAAATTATAAGCAGGAGTGGGGAGAGGCAGGGCGGGTGTGGGAAGGGTAGGAAGGTGGAGGCCTGAGCTTTGGGAAGCAGGGCGAGCTGTCACCTGACGTCAGGCTGCGGAGCTGCTCCAGGCCAGAGGGAAAGCGGAAGGACAAGGCCTGGACTTTGCCAAGGTGCCCCTTCCATGCAGCAGGATGGCACGTGGAGACAGCTGGTGGCGTGGCAGGCTGACCTT
The DNA here is from genome assembly GCF_937001465.1 of Orcinus orca. Taxonomy (NCBI): domain Eukaryota; kingdom Metazoa; phylum Chordata; class Mammalia; order Artiodactyla; family Delphinidae; genus Orcinus; species Orcinus orca. The sequence goes on along the minus strand of NC_064567.1, from coordinate 21,571,299 downwards.
CGGCTAAATCAGTACCTGGGGCAGAAAGAAGCGGCAGAGGAGCCCTGGGAGGTGGGCGGCTGAGACAGCTCCCTCCCGCGCCTTTTTTTTTTTTTTTTTTTTTTTTTGCGGTACGCGGGTCTCTCACTGTTGTGGACTCTTCCGTTGCTCCGGACGCGCAGGCTCAGCGGCCATGGCTCACAGGCCCAGCCGCTCTGCAGCATGTGGGATCTTCCTGGACCGGGGCACGAACCCGTGTCCCCTGCATCGGCAGGCGGACTCTCAACCACTGCGCCACCAGGGAAGCCTCCTCCCGCGCCTTTTCACCCCACTGCTAGGACCTAGAAAACCCGGCGTTGTTTTCGGTCTAACAACTTCCCTTCCAGGGTAAGAAGGTAAAATTCAGGAAAGCAGTTCAAGTGTGACCTGGGGCCTTCTTCACCTTGCTTTCCAAACCGAATGGAAACGTTAACTTTGTCGTGTCCTGGACACAGAAACCTAGTCGTCCGTGCCATGTTCCCTCCCGCGCCTTGTCAGATTTAGCTTCCAGCCCACCTGAGCCTGGTGCTGCCCTGTAAGAAAAGGGCCTGGCGGACCACGGGATCCACTCTACTCCACGGAGGCAGGGGAGCGTTTGAAGGTGAGGTCTACAAGCTCGCAGCGGGATATACTCCTGCTCTACGCCTTTCAAGTGACCCGAGGCATCACTTCACCCACTTTTTCCTAGGTATCCAGCATCAAAACAAATATCCCCACAAATTCTGTGGGATTCCTCTAAAATACAACCATTAGCAATACGCTATTAACCATTTATTAGCATTAAAAACACACGTAATTCAGGGCAATGAAACTCAAAAACTGAAAGAAGAAAAACCACCTTGGTATTTGTTTTCTTGTTTCTTATTCACGGCTCCAAAGGTCACCAATACATTTTCTCCTCTTAATCGGCGGCACGGTGCTCTTCCCCAATCATTATAACCGATTTCAGATGGTGCTAGAAAATTATATTGACTCTGAACACCAAAAGAAATCAGTCATCCTCTAAGGGGTCATAGGAGGATGCAAGGGTTGGAAAGGGCCCAAAGATTAATAAATCCGCCACACACTCAGCCTTTTAACCCATGCACGACAGAGTCTGTATTACAGGAAAAGTACTATAGAAGGTTTATTGTACAAATGAGCGTGAAGTTCTAGCAGTGAGACGTCGCATAATTAACCTGTTGTTTGTAACACCACTGCTCACCGCTGGCGGCAGGGAGCTGGGCGGGGTGGGGGTGGGGTGACGGCAGGGAGGATGGATCAGCTGCAGCGGCAGCGCCAGGTGGGCTCCCCTCACCGGCTGGTCTTTGCTTTCAAAGTCTTCAGGGCTGGTCCCATTCGTTCCTTTTGCCCCTGGCAGCGCAGCTGGTCTCCCCCAAGAACACTGATTTCAAATGGTGCTAGACAATCACTATTTAAATCTAAACCACCATGTGAAACCAGCTTCCTGAAGAAGCTTTAGGATCTGTTCTTCCTTCAGAGTGAATAAATAAGACAACCTAGAAAGGAAAAGGTTGGAGCTCCGCTGTGAGGTATTTACTTTGTGGTCTAAATCGAGCTTTAGCAAATCTCTGTGCACGTGCTGCTCTCACCAAATCTGATGCGGGGCGGGGCGTGTGTGTGTGTGCGTGCGTGTGCGTGTGTGTGTGTGTGTGTGTGTGTGTGCGTGTGCCTGTGGCTCTTTATTCTTGAGCTGCCCAGATCAGAGTGCCCAGGTGCAGGATAAGTCAAAGTGCTACAACATACATGTAAATGGTACCAAGTAAGCAGGCGCTCTAGTACGCGTTCAAGAAAACGCTTCCCTAAACCTGGTGCTTTCGTTTGAAGATAATTTTGTTTGATTCAAAGGATGACTATGATTTGGGGGTCTAAGGAGGACAATGGAATAGCTCAGAGGCAAAGTAATATATTGATGCTAATGAGATCCTAATGTTTTTTCCAGAATGGAATTCCTTAGATTGCACCTATGAGTAAAGGAGTTTTGTTGGCTTTACTGAAGATTCTGCTCCCTTCCACTCACTGCTCTCCCTTCTCCTTAAATTATTTTTTGCTGCAGTTCTGTTCTCCTTCCCATCATGGTTCTTGATATCATTTTATTAGGAAGCCTACTGCTGTTCCCTTCAGGGTTCTAGGGATTCAAGAAGATACTTACTGTATCTGGGACACCTAACTAAAGAGATGTGCATTCTTTTTTTTTTAATGGTTATGAAAAATTTCACACATACATTAACTTTGAATGACAATAAATGTATTCCTAAATTTCTTCCACCTAAATTCAATAACTGTTCATTTTTGCCACTTTTGCTTTAGTGATGTTATCTACATGTACAACATATGTCTACTTTTTGCTGAATCATTTGAAAGTAAATCAACAACCATCCTGACATTGTTTTCCTAACTTCTCGAGCAGGTCTAAAAATATAAGGCCATTCTTCTATATCGTTACAATATCTTATTCATACCTAAGAAAATTAACGATTTCTTAGCATCATCTAACATGTAGCCTATATCCAATTTTTCCCACTTTCTCCAAAAAAGTTTCTTTTGTGGCTTGTTTTCAACCCCAAATCCCGCTGAGGTTCACTCATTAAGACTCTTTGGTTTCTTTTACCTAAAGCATTTCCCCACCCTTTTTTGGTTTTATCATGATAGCGTCACCTTGTGAGAATGGTTCTACTCTTGGCTGTACCGTTCACTTATTCTGCTTCCTTTGCTTAAATAAATTAACACAAACTTAGCTTTTCTTTTTAACTTTCCTCATACATCAAATGACTGTGGGAAGAACAGCCAATTACAATGTGCCTGTGGTTGAGGATTTCAGGTGGGTTCAGCAGGATGTTAGTATAAGCCAGGAGGAACAGAGGCTTCAGCTCAGGTCTGATTCCCATTTTTACCCCTGACAGGCTTGGCCACTTACCCCTCAATACGAGATCCCAACGCAGACTCACCCTTCACAATGGAAAAGCATCACTGCACGTGCCTACCACTACTAGGCTAGTTTTTTCATCTCTTTAAATAAGGAAATAGAACACTATGGGCTGCAGCAGCAATCATTGCTGGGTAGCAATCACTAACTTCATCAAAGTAGCTCACTAACTGCAAAGAAATGCACATATTTTGTCAAGTGACAGGCAGTTAAATATTTCAACTGAATAGTAAATTCAAGCATTTAAAATTGAAAAAGTGCCAAGAATCACTGGCACTCTCAAATAACTATTTCACGAATTTTGTGATTAATTTAGGGGTCCCCTGTATCCTTCTGGATATGCTATTGTAATTGATAATAACAATGACTGAAGTATGCAAGATGCAGCCAGATTGTTCTCATTAGTTAAAAAATTCAAAATCCAGAACTAAAAGGTCTGCTTACTTTTTACAAATGACTAGTTACAGCTTTTGCTTACTGCCACTTAGAAGTTTTTTTGTTTTTTTTGTTTGTTTGTTTCCCTGAAGAGTGAATTTCTTCCTTTTATTTATGACTGATAAGATCATACATATCTTATACATCAAATATATGTCACACCCACGCATGCACATATATGCGTGCGCGCACACACACACACACATATATATACAACCATACCGTTCTGTTACCTGAGCAGAAACAAAGAGATATGGTAAGTTTTCTGTATTATCCTTTAAGCATGTTTTTCAAAAAATTCAGAAGAACGAAGGTGGATATATTCTTTCCCATGTATGTCTCTTCACACGAGGAGGCATTTTCTGCAGACAAAGAGTAATTACTAGCACAGGGATCAGTCACGTAGTATACTTCTCTGAAGTCTGTAAGCCCTTGGGGGGAAACTGAGGTATTTAGTTGGTGACTGTGAAATGACTTAAACAAAATACAGTGAAGTAGAGATCTTGAGTTGGGCCTCTGTTTGTGTTTAATTGTCCAGCAAGAGGTCGGTTTCCTGCAAAGCGGTCTGCGTGGGCAGACTGGCTATCAAATTAACACAGAGAAAAAAAATCGCATTGTTCACTAGTAGGGAAGTGAAAAGGAAAAAAAGTTGATAAATTAACAGGGGCTCGTTCATTCTCTTTCCAGGACGTACATAGGTAAACAGGATGACAGCACGTGGTATCTGCTTACTTTTTTTTTTTTTTTTTTTTTTTGCGGTACGCGGGCCTCCCACTGTTGTGGCCTCTCCCGTTGCGGAGCACAGGCTCCGGACGCGCAGGCTCAGCGGCCATGGCTCACGGGCCCAGCTGCTCCGCGGCACGTGGGATCTTCCCAGACGGGGGCACGAACCCGCGTCCCCCGCATCGGCAGGCGTACTCTCAACCACTGCGCCACCAGGGAAGCCCTCTGCTTACTTTGTTGAGTCTTTCAGTGACAGTCAACTGCAAGGAAAGATCTTACTCAGTAAACATCAGCGTGTTTCCACTCCTCCCCATCCTCCAACCTCCAACAATCAACCTGATTGTTCTGTATTTTCAGGGCAGGAGACGGCAGGGCTGAACTTCTGTAACTCAGGGTGTCTCTATTTTAACCATTGACAGTTTTAAGGTACTGCATCGTTTGAAAGGAATGTTATTTTTTAACAACTCTTTCTTACACATAGAACACACACTTAACATTGTTAAACTCTCCACCTCCACATTAAAGTGCTCACCTTTCCAGAACAAAATCCCTCCTTGGTGTCTCTCAGCACAGGGGCTACAAGAATGTGTTTCTATTTCAAAATCCCACCTGCGATTCCTTACTTCATGCTGTTCTGGAGCAAGCTGCCATTCTTTGTTTTTTTTTTTCTTCCAGATCTGATAGGAAAGTTAGAGCCTGAGATGTGAATCAATAAGCCACACCGGTTAACTCCTGTGTGGCAAAAGCGGAACAGTGGAAACACGTTGTCTTTCCTTGAAGTGAAATGCCAGTCTGTTCTTGCACGAGCAAACTGGATTAAGATAACGTCCCCTGGGGCGTGAGGATATTTCACAAGGAGACAGTACCTGACTATGACGCGTCTTTAAAGAAGGTAGCTTCAGAACGTTACAGACTTCAGGATACAAGAGTCCTAACCCAAATATTCAGGCCAGAATAAAGATGCAACTGTTATCGGTTGGAAGGTGCTGGACCGTACGGTGGGGAGTAGTTCTCTGTTGACTTACGTGGCTCCAAGCTGAAGTGCTGGCTGTGCTGTTGACTGGCTGCGGGATCTTGGGCAATCATTTGATTTTGCCGAGCCTCAGCATGCCGATCTAGAGGACGGAGACACAAACTCCTATCCTGCACTGGTTCTTAGAGGCATGTGGAATTCCGTGTATGGCAACAACTGTCATTTTTAAAAAAGCACTACACACAAACATTGCTTTATTAGATGGATCAGGACGCTGCAGTGCCGTTTCAGAGTGAAGGCCGACATGAACTGTGGAGCGGACGGGAAGGTACTCTGATAAATAATAACAGCTTCCATTTTTGGAAGACTTACTCTGTGCCAAACACTGTGCTACGTGCTTTCTATGCATTTTCTCATCATTCACAACCACCTACAAGGCTAGTGGCGTTACTTCCATTTTTCAGTTGAAGGAACAGAGACATAGCGAGGGTACAGCACTTGCTCTTGGTCACAAAGTTTAGGAATGGCAAGACCAGGATTCAGACTCCACTCCGCTTGATTCCAGGCCCAGGCTCTTACTCACCATTCTTTGCTGCTTGGTGCTTTACAGATACTGTAACGGCCAATCTTCACATGGCCATGTGGACCTCTGAACATAAACGGGCTCTGAGGTGCAGGGTTTCGTCAATAAGCACATGAGCAAACCACTGAAACCAGCTTTGGTCCCGAACAGCAGAAGCGGCACCTAACAACCAAGAGGAAGGAGAAAACTTGGAAACCGGTAGGATTTGGCCCCAGACCCTCCGCCACACTCTGACTTGCAGAGTGACCGTAAGCGAGTCACATCGTCTCTGAAGCCTTGTTCTCCTACTAGTCTTAAGCAAGCTCAAGCCTTTTTAAGTCCAGCAGCCCCCTCCTGCATGGGCCTGTGGCAGTGCTAAAACACCGTCTCCAAATACAGCCCGCCAGCTCGTCCTCCAAAGCGGCCCGTTTCTATGGGGCAGTTTGGTGGGATGGTCCAACGCAGACTTCTGGGGCTGGAACGTCAAGTTCTGGAACTCACTCCCCGCACAAACTGGGGGAAGTTACTTGACTCTCTGTGCCTCAGTCTCCTCATCTGTGAAATCAGGGTAATAACAAGACCTACCACGTAAGGTTGTTGTGAGAATTAAGACAGAGAAGGAGAAGCCAAGTGGAACTAGAAATAGCACATGTACACATTCAATAAATGACGGTTACAATGATAAAAATAAGATATCGGTTTTCCTTCAGCCTGAGATGTGGCTAAGAGATCTGTCACGGCTCCCAAACGGAAGGGCTCCCGGATCCCGCGCCCACACCCTGAGCTGTACAGGGCACATTCCACAGTCGCTAACCACAGAGGAGTCTGACGAATACTAAACCCTGAAAAGATGCCCTCAGATCTACAAATGGCGTCTCCAACTGAATTGACCAAAGTGAGTGGTTTTAATATTTTCTGCCTTCTCCTCTTCCCATTCTGAGACCTGAATATGGGATCCATACCCTTGATTTTAAGCAGAAGTTCGTGTTATAGACTTTTTCTGATAGTAAATTGGAACTTGAGTGTTTTAGAGAAAAAAAAAACGAGATCAAACACTGATGACCACCTAAAAAAACTCACTGGGGGATCCTCCAGGAACAAAATAAAACAAAGCTCCCGTGAGACTGAGTTTTGAGCACAAGCCTCTACTTACATAGGGTGTCAAAGAAATCTGTAGGCAGATATTTTCCAGGCACAGAAATCCTCAGGGGGCATTTGTTCAGAAGGTCAGCACCTGGAATTTAAAAGACAGTATATGAGCCCTTAGGAAACATCCCAGAGTTGACAGAGGAAACAAAGTCAGTTTTTTCTCTCGTTACTCCACCAGTGTGATAAAGAGATGAATTTTTTAGAAGGAAAAAGGAGCACCTTCTCTTTCCTGCTCAAGACACACAGGCTGGGAAAGTTCCTGCCCAGCGAGCGGCACACACCTCCTCAAGCTGGAGTTCCCTCTGTGTGAAGCTGGTGTGGCTGCGTGCATTTCACAGCCCCTTAAGGTGTGTTCAGCTAGACGTCTTATGAAGTAAAGCACTGTATGGACCCTATACCTCCAGTCACGGAGAAAGGCATGAAAGCAGCCTGCACACGAGGCTTCTATTTCCCAAACTGGTTTTGCAACCTCCTGCTGCAGCAGCACAGACTCCAGAGGGCCAGCAGAGGGCAGCACGAGTCTGTAAATTTGCCCTTTTCCTGCTTGGGAATCAGGCGGAGGACAATCTAGAAAAGGATCCGGGTGACTCTCTCCTATGTGGTCTGACTTTAAAGGTGGAAAGCACCTTTCACCACATCACAGGAGCGGGAGCCCACGTCGTCGAGGTCTTCGTTCCTGAAAACTGGTTGTTCGAGGGAACGCTCGAGTCTTCCGCACACGGGGCCTGCCCAGCTCCTGGGAGGGCTTCGGAGCAGCTCCAAGGAAGGTTTCTTAGGGAGGCCTGGCTCTCAAACGCTCACGTTTCTGCCAGCGAGAGGCTGAGTGACTCAGCAGTGCCATGCAGGAAAGTCTGTCCTGTCAAGTGACTGCCTATTGAAATGTCTAAGTTAATGATTACAACCCCTCGGAGGAGGAACTTAAACACCGCCAAGGCCAGAGAGCAGGCTTGCTCATCAGCGGACGCGTCAGACCTGGTTTACAGGTGTGACCTTTCAGCTGAGTGCTACCGAGCGGGACTGTGCTCAGGCGCTTCAAGATGCCGTCAAAACAGGGACGTACTATGTTAGGAAGATTCTTCAGAGTTGGGATTGAAATTCAAGAGGATCTTGACCAGTAAGAGAAATGGTTGAGAAAAGCAACAGGTATCTTCAGTACTGTCTTACAACAGAAAAATCAATCTAAAAAAAATCAAGCAAGTGGAGAAGTACACATGGGAAGGGAGATCTATCAGGGTAAACACACACAATTCAAGCCGACGTGGAGTCACACACAATCCTGGAATATTTAAACAACGTTATAAAATGATAGCGTGTTTCCAAAATTGTCTGATCATAAAGATGAGGATAGGACCCAAGTCAGAGAGGAGCTCTTTCCCTTTTTGACAGTGGCTGAGACGTGCATCAGACTGCGGGGAATGCCAGTCTGCTGTTTTCTGGGAGCTTTTCAGTCTTTGGAAAAGTCTTTGGAATAGTTCATTTAAGCTGCTGGGAAGTCCTCCTTCAATTAACCTTTTCTTGTAAAAGCATGTGATAAAGCCTAATTCTGCACTATGCTTCTTCCATCCTTGCTGTCACTTCTCTGAGGAACTTGGGACCTGTGCCTGCAGCCTCTTAAGACTTAGATGCACGGACATCATCTGCAGTTGGGGAGACCAGAGCACAAAAAGGTTTGGTCAAGAAAACTGTATGAGTTGGTGCTAAGGCTTCTTAATTATGAGGATATAAGCTTGACGGAGGCATTTTCAGCTTCCCATAACTTCTCTGCCCTTCCCCCTTCCCAGGAGCACTGGAAGTCTGTGCCTTCTACAGCTGCTCTCATCTAAGGATGGCGCTGAGGCTTGTACCGAGCCCATCACCGAAGGGGAGAGCGAGAGCCAGTGAGCTCGCTTCACTAACGGGATTCCTGCTGCTTCCTTGGCGGGGGCTGTCAGGGGTCAACCTACACTCTCCACTGACAGCCCCCTGTCACAGAGCCCCCACAGAGCACACAGAGGTGCTCAGCGGTCACCCTTTTGAACTTTTAAGGTGTTAGAAGCTGACCTCTGTCAATCCCTGCTTAGAATCAACCTGCCAATGAGTATCTTTCCCTTATCTCTGACTTTCCTCATGAGCATTAGCTTATCTGAGGTTAGTACTTAGGCACTGCCTTTCTACCCTAAAGTACTATTAAGCAACCTCCCATTTAGTGGCCCATGTAACTGGGAACAGAGAGACGAGCAGTATAAGCTTTGAGATCAGAAAGACCAGGATTCAGATTTTCCCTCTGTCACCTGTTACACAGCTTGGACACACTGTTTAACCCTTTTGAGCTTTAGTTTCTTTATTTATAAAGTGAAAATAATAATGTTAATTCTGAGTTGTGAAAATATAACTAACTCAAATAAGACACACGGTAGGTACACAGACCTTCAATAAATGTCAACTAACCCCATCACCCCCAAGTTTCCCCAGGAGGGGATGGCTCGTCTAACATTCTGGATAACAGTTCCTAAGGCATTATAATCAATATGTTAAAGTTGGTGTGAAAGACTGAAATAATATTGGCCATCAGTACACAGAACCTGTGGGGCTGGGGGCTTCTCTGGCGGGAAAGGGTAGCACGTAAGCCAAGGGATGTTGCAGCAAGGAGTCGGGAGTCCAAGAGAAGAGAAGACAGATACAATCTGACACTGGGACGAGGCTATTCTAACCATGTCCCGCCATCTATTCACGCATCACGGATTCACCGAGATTCCAACGTAGCAGGAGCTGAATGAGGCTCAGAGGACACGAGAGCAAGCAAGGCAGGTGAGTCCAGTGTAAGTAAACAATAAACAGATAACGACAGGATGGAACAAGGGCTCCACAGGAAAACGGCTTGTATGGGGGCGAATTTAGGGCCACGTCCGAGGGAGGGGCTGGGACAGTCATGTCTTTCATTGAGGTTGATTAACAACAGCAGTGCTACAGAGCCACGAGTCACTTCTCAGTACTAATGATAAAGACAGGTGCTTCAAAATCAATCAGCAGGCACTCACTGATTGCCTCCTAAGAGCCCGGCACTGGGCTAGACACTAGAAAACCAGGTAAGGAGACGACGCGGATGCACTTGCACACGACCTTACAATCTAACTGTGGAACGACGTCTAACACACAGAACAGGTAAGCTGCTGCAGGGTGCACGCAGAGGAGAGCACAGCAGTCATTTAGGGCTGGATGAGTGTGGGGCTGGCCGGGGCGGGGGCGGGGGTTGTTCAAAGAGGAAAGGGGCCTGAGCTGGGCTCCACAGGTGTGACATGGGCAAGTGGAAGAACAGGGGGTTTCCGGGAGGGGATGCTAGCATTGTTAAACGTAGCAGGGAGGTGCAATCAGTGAGAACGGGGGAATGCCACTGCATTTGGGGCCTTTGGGAAATTAGACTGGCAGGGATTTGAGGCCACACAGGACTGCAGTCAGGGTGTGTGTGTGTGTGTGTGTGTGTGAGCGTGAGCTCACGTATGTATTCCTCGCGCGTGCACCCTCACACAGTATTGAAAGTTAACTGAGATCTGAGGTGGCAGGAGATGAGAAAACACATGAAATTTATGAAGAACAGAAAAAACAGATGTTTGCTGGATGGGAAGCACTATGCTGGAGACACAAAGTGAACAAGACAGGGCGCCAGTCCTCACGGCCTCAGCAGGCTAGCAGGCGTCCAGACAAGCAGGCAGTGGGTTAGGTTCTAGGACAGGGGAAACTCTAGGGGCTATGGGGCCCACAGGTGAGGCACCAGATTTTGGGGTCAGGATAATAAGCTTTCCCAGGGCCTCCTAGCTTCCTCCACGTCCGCAGAGGGGTGGGCAAGAATATACTGGGGTGGTCGGTTCCTCCTGGGTTCCCCAGAGAGACTGGGAGCCCCTTTCTCAGGATGCCTTGATGAATAGGGTATACGGGTACCCCTGTCTGTGGGGAATGCAGGCATCTGGGGCGCTGGGTTACATCAGCTGGAGATGCAGCGCTTGCGCAGCTCAGATGCTGCCCTCTGCAGGTGCGCAGGACGCTCGGGGAGGGGCAGCTCCACACCCTCCGCCCCAGTCCCTTCGTCTCTGGAGGCCCGAGGCATGCCTTCGAGTCCCATGAGAATACAAAAACCTTAAGGAGAACCCCCGTGCGGCTTTCTATTCCGTTTCTCCAGCTTACTGTGTAATTTTCTGCTAGGAAAACTTTACCCACGGCTTAAATTTGAAACATTTGCTACATTATAATTTTTTAAGCCCATACAAATAAAGCCAGTATTCAAAAAATCCGAGGCAGACGTAAGTTAAACAACCGCCCAGGCCTTCCCTGGGGCCAGCTCTGTGTGCAGCACATGGAGGGATGGCCCAGCGCCCCGGAGCGCGATGCCCGGGAAAGCTGGCAGGGACACGGCCCAACGCTTCTTCCCGCCCCTTTTTAAAATACATGTCTACCTTAAGGATGAAGACAATATAGGTGATGGGGAGGAAAACGTTGTTATTCGTCCCATAAAATCATGCTCAGAAGCTAAACACAAGCTGACTGCCCTCCGCCCTGTCTCCCAGGGCTGGGGGGACGGAAGGTGGTACTTACTGTCATTGGCACTACGGGACAGCTCCTCCCACGAAAATATCTTGTCGGGCATGCTTCATTGATACTTCTGACATGTTTAGTTAACGAAAGCATCGCGCGGTTAACACAACAAAGCGATCTGTAACAGCTGCCTCCGTGCCACCTGAAAGGACCCTGCAGCACTTGCCCCTTGCCCGCCCCGCCCCCCCTCCCCCACCACCACCGAGGCCTTGGGTGGGAAACTTCCTTTGACTGGGTTTTCCTCCTCAGATGAGTAACTCTATCCATCTCTTGGTTCAGGGTGTTGTCCTTATACAAAGACAGGTGACATCGTCCTCCTAGGGGATCAGGGAAGCCGCTGGCAGAGAGCTAGGGACCTGGCATGTCCTTCTCTGCAGCTCTTGTGGACACGGAAGCGGGTGGGGGGGTGTTGGAGGACATGGTGGCGCGTGGGCCCAGCAGGGGTCACTGGTTCACGCCGGGGCTCACGGGGAACCGAGTCCTTTCCCGTGGGCTTCTCGAGGCCCGGCCTGCAGTCCTTGGCCAGGCAGGAAGGGTGAGTCACTGCTCCTCCAGCGGCGGCTTCTCTGCCCTGTCTCCACCGCCCTTCACTCTATTCCCAGGAGACACGTGCAAGCGTCTAGAGCATCTTCTAAACATGACATTCACTCAGTGCCCCGAGGAGCACAGTGTGCTCTCAGAACATTGCTCAATTCTGTCTCCTGTGGGAAGGAGTCGACGTTTGTTTTATTAAGAACTAGCGTGAAATAAGCTAATTCTCATCCAAAAAAAAGAGAGGGGGGGGGGTCTATCGAGTCTCCCATTTCGGCACACTGATAGAAATACTATTATTCTTGTTTCTGGAAGCCCAGGAGCTAATAAATTCACCAGGCTGACAAAGGAGGCTGGGCGGAAGCTGTCTACACAAGTAACTGATTTGTTTCATTCTGTGCAGATGAGGTTCTCCTTTCTGACCTAAGCCATTTTCTAAGCATCGTCCAAGGGCAGCAGCTTCTCCCACCAGGCTGGGGCAGGAGCTGTGTGGTCAGAGGAGGGCGGCCCGGCTCCCACCGGCCTCTGCTCCCCGCACCGTGACCTCCGGCCGACCACGGCCCCTGCTTCAGTCTCATCTCTGAAACAAGCAGCTGTCTGTGACAGTTTCCCCTGTGCTCTAAAATGATTCTCAGATGTGACATGAGGTGTGAGGCTGGGCTCCACTCTGGCCTGCTCCTAAGGGGCTTCAGTCGTAAGCCCATGAGTGGAAAGTGGCCCTGCCGAGAGAGAGACATCGTGAATCACTCAAAACCGTGAAGAACGTTGCTTGGCTCTGACTTCAGAAGGGCAGGATGCACAAATCCATGCCCGGCGGGCACCTGCTGACTGGCTGTCTCTGCCTTTTTAACCCCTCAGGGCCCGAGTGCTTCTCAAGAGCCTTCTGACGCTCTGATGCTTCAACGCTGTCAGGCTGGTACCCTTTGCCGGCTTCCGTCCAGGCGGGCATGCCGAGTCCAGGGCGAGTGCTCATGAATCTTTCTGTATGGTCACTGGGATTGGCTTTTTTGCAACTTCTACTCCCAAAGCAGATTAGTTCTCCCTCCCAGCACAGGTCAAAAAACAAAGAATAGAGCTCCCCTCCTTTTAAAATCCTCTCTCGAAACTGCACGCCCAAATCCAGTGAGTCTAGACTGGAATGGATTCTAGAATCAACTGACCTCTAACTTCCAAATGCATTTCAATTTGGCCTTTATTGATCTGAGATCATAAAGGTTGTAGGAATCAGGATATGGCTCTGGTTGCTGGTAGAAGCTGCATTAATTCTTCCTGCCTTCGAGAAACTGGGAACACTTTGGACCGTCCATAGTTTTGTGTGGCTCACGGAAAGTAAACAAGATGGTAACAGAGAAAACCCAACTTCCTGGTCACAGCTCACAGCATCTTTGGAAACTAAGTAGTGAGTTCCCCGGCCCTGCTGAAAACTGCCCCAGGGCGGTCAGAGCATGTGAAAAAACCCAACGCTCAAGACCATTTGCCCCAGAAAATGACTGGGGTTTTTGCCTTCAGGGACACTTCAGCTGCAGAGAACAGCTGGGCACACGATGTGTGAAGTTTAAAAAAAAAATGAAGCTTTTTTTTTTTTTTAAGTTAAAGAATTGCATACTCAAAAAGCAAGAGATGTGATGCCGTTTTCTCCGATTCTGAAAGCTCACAGTGGCCACAGCACAGTTAACCACACAGAGCATTCGCATTCAGGCAACTGTCTGATTGTCACCAGACTTGTGACGGCCTTACAGGAACTGAATAAGCTGGGAGTACTTCCTAAGAGCTATTCAGTTGTGAAAATGTAGAGAGCCTCCTGTTTTGTCTTCTGTAAAATCTAATCAGCTAAAATGACGACTTGGTGATCAAACTTGCGATTCTTTTGCTACTTGAAAAAGGCTTATTTTGCCAGGCGAGGAGAGACTTGTTTTTTTAGACTGAGGTCGTCTCTATTCACTGGTGTAGTAAACAAGCCAGACTTAAACAAAAAAACATCAAAAACAACAACAACAAAAAAACAACCCTCCTTTCAAGAACAACACTACATTTTTATCTTCTCAGGGATGAACTAAAAGCACCATAATTTTTTAAAAACAACAGCCATCAGAGTATCTATGAATGATAAAGAAAAACTTAAAAAAACCCTAAACCTCATTTGCTCATTTCCGAGAATACTGACAGCTTAAGGTATCTCTTCATATCATTTTATTCCTTAAGCTCTCTTACTTTACAAGGTCTAACAGAATCTTAAACCATCGTTTTAAAATCCTCTTCATTCCATTCTTAAAGATACCCGTAAATGGATAATTTGGGTATGTTCAAATAAAACCACCACGGCCCGTAAGTATAATTGTGAAAAAAACTCTTTGTATTTTCCCAAAGATACCAGCGAGAAACTACCATTAGGACAGTTTCCTTTTTGGTCTTCAATTGCCTTTATTTCACTTTCCTATCAGCTTGGTGACACTCTAGATGCATAAAGCTTTCTCCGCAGCTCTGGCGGTGCCCTGAGAGCCTTGCAGAGCCGGGTGAAGTGGAGAGCTCCCGGTTTGCCAGGGCACGGTTCCCAGGGCGGTGACTCAGCTCTGGAGGCCACCTGCTGCAGGGGTGCTGCCACTCTCCGGGTCATTGCCAGTCACGAGGGTAGAAGGACAGGACAGAGCTGAATGGACCCAAAGAATCAACAGCTCAGAGCCAGGTCAAGGGCAGCGTCAGAAGGAAAACCTTTGTTTATAGAAAGTCCAGCCTTTCCAGGTGAGGCTCTGCGTAGCAGAGGGGCTTCACACCTGGAGGCTAAGCATCTTGGTCACCACCTGGGCCTCTGGCTGCGGTATAAAATGAAGGCAGGGCCACAGGGCAGCTCCCACTTTCAACACCACTTTGATCAAGTCACCATGGTTTTCAAAAGTAACAAAGGGCGTCCGCTGCCAGCAAAACAGCCCATTGCTTTTGAGGTCTTTCCTCCACCTAAGTCCAAACTTCCTCCAGGGCATTCTCTCGACTTCCTTTAGGTAAACCCTCTGCTCCAACTAAAATCTGCTGCCTCCACTACCCCACTCTGCGGGGCTCCCTCCCTCTGGTCTGTTTTTCTGTTTTGAGAGGCCAGTTGGGTTGCCAGCAGCCACAGACACTGAGCTACTCCACCCGGGATCCTTCTCATTCCTTGCCTGTTTTAAGTGTACAAAACCGCTAAGGTTCAGTTCAATATTCCCTTCTCGCTCTACGGAGCCTCCCTGGACCACTCGGGCATGTCACCCTCTCCTGCACTCATAGCACTTATGTCTTAACCGTGCAAAGCCAACCGATGTTTACTCAGTCCTTCCAATGTGTTAAGTCCTTTCAGTCAATGACAAACACTTAAGGGACATGTGCTCCATGTCAGACAGCATGTCAGGTGCTCCGAGTATGAAGGGAAAAGACACTGTCCCTGCGGCAGAAGTTTACATCCCTCGCCTCGCAGGACAGAAGCACACGAGCATCGCCGCCTAGCACGTGGAAGGAGCTCTGCCTGCAGACTCAGCAGGCTTTACGGAGGAACTCTAGGCTGAATTTTAAAGGAAAAGGAAGGTTTTAACAGAGGGACAAGGTTGGACAAGCAAGGAAGGTGGGCGCTACAGAAGTAAGATGGGAGTTCACTTCGGTATCTCTGCAGCTTTGGGTTGAAGGGCTGGGGGGCACACGGGGCTGGGAGGTGGGCTGGGGCCTGGGCATGTGGGGCTTTGCACTGGCCGAGTACCTTCATTGTATGAGGTGGATCAACAGGGTGTGAGGGAGGTGGACGGCAGGGCTGGCTGGGGTCAGGAGTGCTGAAGGGCTGAGGCACTTGGACATACATTATCTGGCTCAATCCCCACCACATTCTTGAGCTCCTTGTCTGCCAATTAATCACACACTGCCTTGTGACACGTTCACATCTGCTATCTCGTTCCCTAACGTGGCCTGCATGCTCTGTCTTCTTCCCAGCTAGACGGTCAGCTCCTTGCAGGCACAGAACAATGCCTTCTCTCTGCTGGCCCACAGTGGCCAGCGCAGTGCCTCATACCCACAGACGGTCAGAAACACACGCCATTTTTCTTTTCCTTCCCTGTTCTGTTTTTAAAAATCGAAGTACAGTTGATTTAACACAGGTCTTAATTGACACTTCAGGATGTGCTCTTGCCGCCTGTCAAATAAGTAATTAAGTCCATCAGCAAATACTTCTTGAGACCTAGACTCTGGACGGTACTTAGGGCACATATCAAAAAGGTGTGCAATACAGGCGGGTGGGTCCACAGAAGCATTCTGAGAGGAGCAGGAGGGCGGGCTGGAAGGAGGGCTTAGCTGGCCAGCTCCGTGCCGTGATGGACTTCTCTTCGCCCGCACTGACTGGCTGTGCCTTTACTCTTGGGCCTGGAGCTTAGCTTAGTTCTTTCCTGAGCTCCATCACGCCCAAGAGGAATCAGTCGGTGATCTGGGTCTTCGCCTGCTTTTATCCTGTCTCCCTTTATTCCCTCTATAGTGGTGAGCAACAGTGATATGCCAGACACTGTGACACAGAGAAAACAAGTCTCCCCTTTCAGGTAGCTTATGTCTTGCAGGAGGGGAAGAAAAGCACTTGGTTATAACGCGGTGTGCTCACGTTTTCTCCCTCCCCCCCCTTATTACATTACATCACATTATCTAATGTAATCCAGAGGGCTCCCTGGAGGAGGTGATACCTGAGACGACTCCTAAGAATGCACAGGTGTCAGCAGATGAATGGATGAGGAAAAGAGAGGAAGACGAGTAAAGATGTGGTCCAGGGCAGAGAAGCGGGCCTCAGGGATCTTCTGAGAGAGGCACTGGAACCTGGAAAAGGAGGAGCTATTAAAGGGCTTTGAGTAAGAGAAAGACAAGCAGATTTACATTTTAAAAAGATCAGCTGGGAGGCCAGTGGAAGAACTTACTGGAAAGTAGTGACCTTGGAGTCCAAAGAGAGCAAAGTACGGATTAGAAAGATAACAAAGCAGAATGGTTAAGCCCTGGATATGGAGTGACACGTGTAGAGAGAGTGACTGAGAAAGGTCTTTTAAAAAAGACCTTTAAAATGACTGCATTTCAGAGCCTCCAGCAACAGGTTACACACGCACTGCTGATGCTGGCCACAAGTGGGCAGCCTCACACAGCCATTCCATGGCCAGACCCTCCAGGATGTAGGGAGAGAATTTCCAGGTTTTTTGTGCAGAAAACTGGGAGCGCTTGGTTTTAACCACCAGAAGTGGCTAGCCTTTTCTAGGCCTTTTGGACTAACAATTTTGAGTGATGAAGAATATCTACCATTCTCAGCTTAGTTCCTTGTAAAGTCGATTTAAGATACTTATCTATTCAGGGTGGTTCTCTCCTTACCCAGAGCTCTGACAAAACTTCAGGTTTGTGACTTACAGGCAATCAGCACAACTTCATCTGCCCTCGACCTGGCTTTCTCTTCCCAGATTGCTCACCTCTTCAGCTCCTCCCCCTTGGATTCATAGATGCCCCTCGCCAATCCCCAAGGGAGTCCTGGACTCTCCTACCCAGGCAGTCTTTAAAGACGTAATTCCTGGTAGAGGCTGGATGGAACCACCCAAACTTAAGAGAACGGGGTTCTCCACCACATAGGGTGAAGCCACCAAGTAAATTCTGGAAAGGAGACACAAGCTCTCTGAACTTGCCCCATAAACATAACTTTTCTCCCACTGAGAACCTCTGTAGAAAGCATGGGGTATCAGGTGGAGAGGTGTGACCTGCATGAAAACTGGTGGTCTTGTCTCTCACTGGGCTATCTGAAGGGTAGCCAGCCAAGCCCTCAGAGAAGTGTGTCACGCGTTTGAAAATGCAGACTGAGAAGGAAAAGTTTTCTGTAAGTTTTCACCAAGGAGAACCAGCTAGTAAAGAGCTTGGCCCCATGACCCAGTCTGACAATGATCCTTGAAACATGCTGCCAGGACCTCGACAGGCCCAGGGGCACCGTCCCCAGGTCAGCAACACTGCCCACCTGAGGCCCCGTGTCCCCCTGCACAGTTATCTGCGGGGGCTGCTGGAGCCTGTGCTCTGCGTGGGGCTGAGCCTTTCCTGGGGAGGCAAGGGCTGCTGTGTAAGCAGCTGGGGAGCAAGGCAGGCACGGAGAGGGCGCCAAGACCCCAGCCCAGGGTCCCTCGGGCTACCTGGGTTGTCACTTGCTCTGACTGGCTCTCGTGACCACGCAGGTCCATTTACCTGAAGAGGGAGGAGAAAGTAACAGAGACTCCATCACTGGAACCAGCGTTTGTGATCCTTCCCAAGAAAGGCAAACCACCTTGCAGGCACTGCACACGCTTTAACCCATTCAGGCCTCACAGCAGCCTGTGAGGTGGGTACTACTCCCATTTGACAGACTAGGAAACTGAGGCACCAAGACATTAAGCAACGTTAACGTGCCCAGAGTCACACAGCCAGCGAGTGGCAGAAGTGGGTTGCAGACCCAGGTGGCCTGACTTCAGGGCCTGTAGGTTATATCCTGTCTCATCAACAGGGGGAGGGAGAGGCCCGGGAACCTCCCAGGGTCACTGGTGCTCACGGGCTGGCATGGATATGGGGGAGGGGGCGGGAACTGGATGGAAGAGACAGGGATCCGGCCTCCTAATCCCACCCAGTGCTTCCTCTACACAGTACGTGGTGCCTTCTACGCTCTTACTGACACCACTTGCTCAGAGGGCCAGAGAGACGGACCGGCCCTCAATCAAAACAACGACCAGCCAATCAGAAGTTTACCAAAGAGGCAAAAACCCTTGTATGGAAATTGACCTACACTTTTCTTACCACAGACAGAAGCCCTCCAGCTTGCAAAAGTGATTCTAGAGACAGCTGGTATATTCCAGACAGGATCCCTTCCTTTTATCACTTTTCGCAAGTTGTACTTGGCTTATAACCTCACTGAAGTTTTCAATTGATTTACCATTGCTGGTGGTTTAAATCGGCTCACCCCAAATTTTAAGAACCTACATGTAGAGGGGTCATGTCAGCATCAGAACTCCCACGCATGCCTGAATCACCTCCATGTAGGAAAAGAGAAAAAGAGTGAACTATGTCCCCAGGCCCCGATTTCCAGAGAAAACCACACCTCAGAGGGACGGCACTGGTCCCTGGGTGGGACACAGAGCCCTCTGAGAGGCCCTCGAAGCAATGTCACAGACTCGAGCTGAATTGTGTGGGCTTCAAAGCTGCTTCAGCAAATCGGCAGCCCACCAGGCCTCATCAATATTTGAAAGCATAATAGAGAAGTGAGGTGAACCAGAGCAAGTGCGCCTGGCACTGAGCCTCCCGCTGGGAAGTATTGCGGTAGGGGAAGAACCCATGTCTCAGAGCAGCCCTGACAGACTAAAAATATCTTCTGCTTCTCCTCTCATCCGTCTGGTCACTGTCCCAGACGCAAGCTCAGCACAGCCTGGTCCACAGAATCTATTACATCACCGTCTACCTGCACTTCGTAACTGGATAAAGAAGGCGGAATAGTCTCCTTTTTTTTCTTTCTCATGGACTCGAGTACAAATGTACAGACTAGGATATAATGACATTCTATTCAAAAACAGGCGCCAAGGGTACCTGCTTCAGCCTGGCATCTCAGGAAAACGTTGGAAGCGGAGTCCTTTAAAGGAAATCACTTACTTTAACTGCAGACTGGCAACGATGACTCACCCCAGAGATCCAGCTAAATGCTGGCATGGGAATTCTTAATGACAGTGTCAAGCAAATAAGATCTTATATGAAGGGAAACTTCTGCGTTAAATGCCTGTGGACAAGCTGCTCTGACCTCCTGCATCCTCAAAGCTCTTCTGCTCTGTTGCATAACCCATAACCTTGAGAACAATCAGCCCTTCCTGCCAGCAGCTTCTCCGTGTCCACCTGCCCCTACAGGTAGTAAAAGACAAGAAAGGATCAGGAGCAGTGTTTACACAACATGTCCCGGCACTCTCTTCCTCCTGGCCTCACCCCACCCCCCGGCTTCGAAGTTCATTTCTTCTAAAATGGGGGCGAGGTGATTCGAAGAGCGAGGGTGCGCGGCCAAAGAGGAGGGACGCGTGGCCAGAGGCCTGCCCCGACCTCACGGGCAGCGCAGGGGACACACGGGACTCAGGACTCGGGAGGGACTCGCCAAGCAGGAGGCCGCCAGGCTGCCCGCTGGGGCGGCCCAGACTGGAGGAGGTTTAACGTCAGAAGAGGGCCTCTCCCGCCCTTGCCCGCTCGGTGGACCACCAGAACCTCGGGGGCCAAGAACGCAGGTTCCACTTGGCAGCCCTGACTGGGGTTTTTGTTTAAATCCTGCCGGCCTGGCTGTGTTCCCGCTCACAAGACTGGCACGTGTGACCCACGGTACAGCGGGCAGATCATCGGTTTAAAACCAGTTCCATTTAAAGTCACTGTGTAGTCCCTGTGGGCATATTCTCACACTTTGGGGCACCTGGTATGACTACTGGTTTCACTAAAATCTGCTTCTGCTGTATATCCTTATTTATTCCCCTCAACAAGTGACAGTATCAGGAGAGGAAAGTGGCAGGCAGCCTCCTGGGGACAAGAGCTCTCCTAAGAGCCTGGGTGCCTGGGCCGCGGACACTTCCGGGGATCATCGAGCATGTCCCTGAGACCTCTGGGATGGACACCTTGCAGAGCAGGGAGGGACCAAGCTGAAGGCCTCTGAGGGGCCGCACCTGCTTGCCCCTCCCTCACCTGGGCCACACCTGCCTTCTTCCTGATCCTCAAAGGCCAGACTCATTTCCCACTCCAGAGCCTCTTTTTTTTTTTTTTTTTTTTTGCGGTACGCGGGCCTCTCACCGCTGTGGCCTCTCCCGTTGCGGAGCACAGGCTCCGGACGCGCAGGCTCAGCGGCCATGGCTCACGGGCCCAGCCGCTCTGCGGCATGTGGGATCCTCTCGGACCGGGGCACGAACCCGTGTCCCCTGCATCGGCAGGCAGACTCTCAACCACTGCGCCACCAGGGAAGCCCTCCAGAACCTCTTAAACGTGCGGTTCTTGGTGCTTGGAACCTTCCCCCCAACTCCTCCCCATATACTCCTTCCCATCCTGCAGCTCTAACCTTGGAAGTCACCTCCTCACAGAACCACTTGAAAGGAAGGCCCTCTTTCATCAGAGAGCACCTTTCCCCGCGTCTCACGGAGCCTGAGTTTTAACAGACTGCTCTTCTGTGCATTTACGCAAGTGCGATGGTGACAGAGATCACTGTCATCATCGTCTCAGCGCTGACCAGTGCCTGGCACACAGCAGCTGCTCAAGAAATCTTTGTTGACTAAATGAACAATGACGCCAGCCTGCCTTGACCTCCCTGAGTCACTCTGATCTGTGAATGTCCTGTAGAAGGTACTTCTAACTGCATCGCCATTTCATCCTGACCTTGCCCACACCCCAGTTAAAACCATAATAAAATGCTGGGATGGCTTCTTACTGTGGATAACCAGGTACAAAAGGAGACGTCCATAACTGACACTCCAAACCACCGCTGGAGGAATTTATGAACTTTGTCTAACGTTCTATCGTGGTGGCAAAATTAATTCCTGTGTGAAATTAAAAATTCCTCCCTTTGACAACATTCCCAGGAGTACCTAGAACAGAGCAGGGCTGAGTATTAAATCCTGAACTTTTAAAGTTTAGGAAACGTTGCCCCAATCTCTCTCTGCCTGACTCTGTATTCCGCGGGTTACCTGCTTACGGAAATGACAACAGGCCCTGCATTCCAGGTGAGTCCGTCATACCTAGCTCTGTGTGTCCAAGACGCTGCCGGCTCACTAGCTTGCCCTGCCGCCCGCCCCAGCCCGCCCCCGCCAGCAGGCCCGTGGAGAACACCCCAGTCTGCTATTAAGATCTATTCAACTGGTCAATTACACAGCCAGCAACCTCTCAACAGCCTCTTACTTGTCAACCGAACCAGCCCCCCGACTCATATCCTCTTGCTCCCTTTCTCGGCGCCCAGACACACACACCTCCCACCCTGCTCATTCCGTACTCCCTAATACAGCAGGATCTTACTCAATTTGCTCAAGATCTTTACCAGAACCCCCGCAGTTCTCCATGTTTCCCAAAGCTCTACTACTCCTCTCCCCCAAATAAGAGCAGCAGCCAGCTTGGTCTGCCTACAGAAGATTCACCGTCAACACCTAGGAACTTGCACAGGGTCCATCACAGGTCACTGTAAGGCTTTCACTGGAAACGTGGGTGGGGATGGGGGGTAGGAGGATGCCAAGGAAGACATTAAAAGGGAGAGAAATTAAAACCTGTTGATTCTCCCTCTGGACCTACTTGGTGAGGACAAGAATGACACACTGCTTTGTTACAGAGTCTAATACCTGAACTAAGACCGGCCTTGGAATACTCACATGGTATGTCAGAACGTAAGACCTGGGGTCAGAGACCTAAGCTCCAGTCCTGGCTTTCCCACCTACAAACTGTGTATATGCACTGGGGTAAGCTGATGTTTCCATGTCAGTGCAATGGGGTGAAAGAAATTGACTTCCCAGAGTTGCGGTGAGGATTCAGTCAGGTAATATCATGAATGTACCTTAGGATCTGTCAACACTGGATATTTCATGTATTAGTTTCCCTTGTCACCAAGTATGTCATTTCTACCTCTCTCTCATTCGAACATTTGTTGAGTACCTGCCACGTGTCAGGCACTGTCTTGTGTGTCAGGGTGTTTATCCAAAGGTAAACAATACCTATCCTGGCTCTTAAAGGGCCAGCGCAAGTCAGGGAAGACAGACAAGAAACAGGAAGTTAGAACTTGGTATGATGTGTGTACACAGGGGTAAGCAGAGGGTGCTGTGGAAGCATGTGGGGCACTTGACCTGGTCCTGAGCAGTCAGGGAAGGCTGCCTGGAGGAGGTTTCATCTGAAGGGAACAGTAGTGGTTGGCTAGGAAGAGAGGGAAGGAAAGAGATTCCACGTGGAGGGCAAACATGACCAGCTTCATCTGGCTGGACCAGAGACCATGGAATAGGGGTAAGGATGGGGTGATGCCAAAAGATGAGACCAACGCACGAAGGGCCTTTCTTCCATATCACTGGAAAACCCGCTCTTCCTGACCGAGGCATTATGTAGTCAGTCTACCAAGCAATAATAGTCTCACAAGATGAGATTTCTGGGTCCTGACAGTGTGCTTAAATTATAGGGCCTGAACTTACTGGAAGGCACAATATTAATGAGTTTCTATTCATTTCCAGTAATAAATGAAAAGAGGATTCCATCATGGGCCACACCTCATCACTTTTTTGGTAGGTGGGATAGTTGCTTTGTTAATTACCTTTTTTGGACATACTACTCTCTTATTACCAAAAGCGCGTTGGCCGGAGCCGTGGGGGCAGGTTGTGGTAACGTGCGTCGTTAATGACAAGCTGTAACCAGGTGAAGATCCAGAGCAAGGTAAGGCACGATGATGCGCAGCTTTGGGGCCTGCATCCATCCTCCCTAATACATTAAAACCACTCCAAGAGATAACTGACTAAATGAAACTGAGCGGCCCCAAAGGATAAAAATACCTCCAATAAATGAGTCATTTATGGAGACTGAATAGGATACAAATTAAGAGCTTGGGTTTAGGAGCCAGACTTCTGTGATTTGATCCTGGCTCCTCCACTTACTAGCTGTGTAATCTTGGGAGAAAAAACTTAACTTCTCTGTGCCTCAGTTTCCTAGCTGTAAAATGGGTATAATAATAGCACCCGCCACACAGGATTGTTTATTAAAACAGACAACCAAGTAAAGTACTCGGCCCAGTGCCTGACATATGGGGGCCCAGCTCAAAGTGTTACCTACTGTTGTTAGCATTACTAATCTCTTGCACCTGTGTTGGGTCAGGTCTATTCTCACCTATTGTTTACATGAATGAAAAATTAGAGGCCTGAACACAGAAATGAGTTATTCCTTGTTAATCCTGCCCCCGGAACAGCGAGGCCACAGGAAATACAACCGAAGTGACCTGGAACCCTTGGTTAGTCATGGTTGGTACAGATTAGGTCACAGCTAACTGACACTGTTATCACCACAGTGGTGATGATATTCATACTTGAGTTTCAAATGAGAGGGCTCTCAATTAAATCAGTACATCAAAGATTCCTTACTGGAAAATATCCCCCATCTACCTAAAACATTGTTTCTGTGCCCTCTGTTGTTTTTTTTAAATCCCTGAGAGTAACACCATAGGGTATTTCGTTAGAGTTTTCTCTTCAAGACATCTATCTTAAAAGTTAACGATGTACCTCACATATCTTATTTTCCTTACAAACCTGTTAAATAATCCCACTGCCTGTGAATGTACCCCAAACCTTATTTTATGTTTAAAAACTTTATGATTTAATTTAAACTCATTTTAAAGCCATTTATATTTCTAACATGTTAACCCCTTTGGAGATACTAGGTTCCAAACAGGTACAACCCAGCTTACAAAGCAGCTTTCGTACGATTCCCAAGTGCTGACATAACAGGACCTGGTAAATAACTTCATACTCACTCCATAGCATTTATGATCTCACAGTCGTATTTCCTGCAGACCTAGCGCGGAAGCCAGATTTTAAAACTAGCTGTGGATTTAGAAGACGATTCATAAACACTGTGCACAGCATGGTGGTGACTGGTGGGGACAGCCGGTTCTTACATCAGTCTGCTTTACATTCTACTAGCGTGGAAAACAACAGGTTATAGAGTAGTGCTTTGTAACTACCCTCTCCTTGCTTCTGGCAAATTAATGAAAGCCAAATAAACTCCACACTTTAGTATTTGTGTATCTGCAGCGTGAAAGGCAGCACTGGGCTGGGTGGGGCGTGATGGTGCTCGGGAGGTGGGCAGAGGGGTAAGGCTGGAGGCGCTGCATATTCAGAGGGAGGGTAACAGGAAATGGCCCGGCGGGTTTGGGAAGCAACAAGCTGAGTCTTGTTGGAGTGTAAAGGCGAGAGGGGACAGCGGCATGGGAAAAACTCAGGTTCTTGAACTTTTCTTTTTCCTGAAAATCCCTCAAATAGGATGCCTCTTCTGAATACTGATATTACTAGAGTATCAATTTAGATTATGTTAAATTTTTCCGGTATAGCTATCCTTCCATTTCAAAGCACTGGTTGGCTAGACTTCTAAAATACTATCGCATCATCATCCGCTATGAGCAGAATATTTAGAACAAAGGTGACACTGGACCACAGGATGAGTCTCCCGGAGGTCGAGGAGGGAACATGCTCTGTAGGCAGCTAGTCAGCTAATACGCTTCCTGTGAGTAAGCCTTCCCCCTCTGCGCCATCTCAGGAATGCCCTCTCATTCCTTTCACAAGGAAGTAACGGCTTTACAATTCTAGCCCTAGATCCAGAATCTGGTGAGCTTCATCGATGGTCTTAACAGCCTGGAAAGTATTATTCAAAGAAACTGGGAAAAAAAACCAAATAAACAAACAAACAAACTGTCTTCCCAGATTTCTGAGAAAGGGGTGAATACTGACCTACATTTAATGCTCTAGATTAAAATGAAAAGTTTAGGATAAAGAAAAAAAATCTTCTATATCATCTAATGAAATCAACTTATTCTGCATATAGGAAATTGAGGCGTGGATGGGGGAAAAAAAGTACAAAAATTAAACCATGGTTAATTTCTAGCGGTGACCACGGGTGAGTCTTTTAACGCAGGCTGTGCCTTCTTCCATCATCTACTTGTATGCTGCGCCAAGAGGCAGACGCGGCAGGTCGGTCTGCTGTTAAGACATGGCTGCAAACCCATCTCTAAGCTGAGATGCTTTCAAGCACCAAAAACTCATGGGAATTTAGCATGCTCATCATTTAGGCTGGAAAGAGGTGACTAAGCTCCTTGACCTAAGGTTTATTCGTCCTGATCACTCGCTGTGAACCAGGGCCATTCAAAGCCAAACGTTTAGCAGGGCAGGTCTGGGACAGGCTGCCCTGGGCAAATCAGCCTTTATGCTGAGGGTTCCGGCGGCAGAGCCTTATGGCAGCCACTCGGGAACATGGCTGACTCTGGCAAAAGCCTTCTCTCAAAGCCCACTGCGGCCCAGCCAGCCCCCTTGCCAGCTCTGGCAAGGCCCACCCACCACAGACTTACACAAGCATCTCGGTGTCTACTGAGTAGCCTTTCTATCCCTTTCTTCAATGTCCTCTTCAGTTCCATCCGAAAAGAACAAAAAGCAACTGTACTGTAGTGGAGGACGGAGCCCTTAATAGAGAATGATGCTTGAAAATCAAACCCATCGTGATGTGAATCATCATCATAACGCTAACCAATCAAACCATATCCATGAAATTAAGAGAAACCAAGCAGTTTCTTTTGGTATCTATTAGGATGTTCACTATTTTACTGTATTAATATAAATTGCTAAAAGTTTCCTGGAAATCAAGCCTACAAGTTAGAGAAAAAACAGAATGAAGGAAAATGTCTTTGAGCCCAGTTTTGAATTCAAATGATTCAGGAGGTTTAAAAGGTATCACATAAATAGATAAATGATAAAGGAAAAAGTGCTAAAACATTAATTGCAGAATCTAATAGGTGTATATATGGGGGTTCACTGTAAAATTCTTTCAACTTTGCTGTGTGCTTGAGTTTTTTATAATAAGATGTTGGAAAAAAAGTATTTTCATACCTCCGCTCGGGTGCTAATATCCACCAAACCTCATGGACTCCTACACCTAGATATAACAGTACAAGGTCTTGAAATATAAAAGAAGCACCAAAGATTAACTGGGTAAATGCAGATGACTCAGCACACAGTGTTGAGGGATCTACTTTGTGAAAAAAAAAAAAAAAATTTGGATCTTTTTCTCACACTTCACTTCTAATTTGGTGGATTTTACATTAAAAATGTTTCTCTAAATTTTTAATTAGATGAATATTTTCCAACTTCTGGGTGGGAAGGAATTCCTAAGCCCAAAGTAACAGAAGTCACAAAGAAAAAAAAAAACAGACAAAAATCATTTCATTTTCAGCTAAATAAAATATAAAGGTTCTATATCTCAAAAAATCATAAGCAAAATTAAAAATCCAAGAAGCTGGGGAAAATATTTGTTGCAAATATCACACGTGCACACACACACACACACACACACACACACACACACACAAAGACTACATAAATTACAGAACAGTTCAAAGACATTATAGAATAATTACACCCCAACAGAAAAGTCGGTAATGGACATGAACAGAACATTTATAAAAGGAAACAATGGACTAATAAACACATAAAGAAGTTAAACTTTACTGACAGCCATTAAAAAATGCCACATGCCTGTCACAGAGTGGGTACTCATCAAATAGCTGTTGAATAAATCAACCAAAAATAGGGCTTCCCTGGTGGCGCAGTAGTTGAGAGTCCGCCTGCTGATGCAGGGGACATGGGTTCGTGCCCTGGTCTGGGAAGATCCCACATGCTGTGGAGCGGCTGGGCCTGTGAGCCATGGCCGCTGAGACTGTGCGTCCGGAGCCTGTGCTCTGCAACGGGAGAGGCCACAACAGTGAGAGGCCCGCGTACCACAAAAAAAAAAGTCCAAGACGCATGTATTTAAAAGGTTAATTACTGTCACAGCAAAGGAAATCTTCAACAAAAAAAAAGACAACCTACTGAATGGGACAAAACGAAAAGACAATCTACTGAGTGGGAGAAAATATTTGAAAATGATATGACTGATAATGGATTAATATCCAAAATATATAAACAGCTCATATAACTCAACATCAAAAAGACAAACAATCCAGTTTAAAAAATGGGTAGAAGACCTAAATAGACATTTTCCCAAAGAAGACATACAGATGGCCAATAGGCACATGAAAAGATATTCAACACACTAATTATTAGAGAAATGCAAATCAAAACCATAATGAGGTATAACCTCACACCTGTCAGAACAGGTATTATCAAAAAATCTACAAATAGCAAATTTTGGCAAGGATGTGGAGAAAAGGGAATCCTTGTACACTGCTGGAAATGTAAATCGGTGCAACTGCTATGGAAAACAGTATGAAGGTGTCACAAAAAAAACTAAAAATACTACCATATGATCCAGCAATTCCACTCCTGGGTATATATCCAAAAAAATAAAAAATAAAAACTAACTGAAGAAGATACATGCACCCCAATGTTCATAGCAGCACTATTTACAAAAGCCAAGATATGGAAGCAACCTGTGTCTATCAACAGGTGAGTGGATAAAGAAGATGTGTGTGTGTGTGTGTGTGTATACATACACATATATATGTATACATACACACACGCACACGTGCGTGCACGTGCGTGCACATGCACGCGCACACACACATACACACACACACACACACACAAAATGGAATATTACTCAGCCATGAAAAAGAGTGGAATTCCGCCATTTGTGACAACATGGATGGACCTAGAAAGTATCATGCTGAGTGAGATAAGTCAGACAGAGAAAGACAAATACTGTATGTTAGTGGAATCTAAAACAATAAAACAAACAAATGTAGGGACTTCCCTGGTGGTCCAGTGGGTAGGAATCTGAGCTCCCAATGCAGGGGGCATGGGTTTGATCCCTGCTTGGGGAACTAGATCCTGCATGCATGCCACACTTAAAAGATCCCGCATGCCGCAACTAAGACCCGGAGCAGCCAAAATAAATAAATAAATTTAAAAAGTAATAATAAGTTTTAAAAAAATAAATGAATGTATATAACAAAAAAGAAACAGACTCACAGATTTAGAAAACAAACTATTGGGTACCAGTGGGGAGAGGGAATGGGGGGGGGTAAAACAGGGGTATGGGATTAAGAGATACAAACTACCTTTTATAAAATTATTTTGTAATAACTTTAAATGAAGTATAATCTATAAAAATGTTGAATGACTATGCTCTACACCTGAAACTAATATAATATTGTAAATCAATTAGAAAAAAAAAACTTCTCAGGAAAATTCTAGCCAAAATATAATTAAAAGTTTTATACTAAAAAAAA
The DNA here is from genome assembly GCF_937001465.1 of Orcinus orca. Taxonomy (NCBI): domain Eukaryota; kingdom Metazoa; phylum Chordata; class Mammalia; order Artiodactyla; family Delphinidae; genus Orcinus; species Orcinus orca. The sequence goes on along the minus strand of NC_064567.1, from coordinate 21,542,480 downwards.
AAGGATAATTATTGTAATGTAAAAATAGCTTTTAAAAAAATGGAAGCAAACTGAACACCCCCAAATTAGAGAATAATGCACCATTATTTAAAAACATTTAAAAATGTTTTTAAAGCAGTTTAAAGCATGTGGAGAAGATGTGCATTTAATGTTAAGATATAAAAATGCCTATACAGAATGATGCTGATCTTGCAACTGTGTGTGTGTGTGTGTGTGTGCGCACATGTGTGCATATTCAGGAAAATACTGGAAGGAAATCAATATACATAAATATTAACAGAGCTTTGGGTGATGGAATCAGAGGTAACTTTTATTTCATCTTCATCTTATTCTACATTTTTTAAAAAGTTTCATTACAAGTTAGTCAGAAAAAATTTTAAATACCATACAAACAGTTTGGAAGAGTGACCCACTGCTTTAGCAACAGGTCTTCACACAAGTCAAGGCCACCACCGACTTCGAATTGTTGCTGCTAACCTACATTTCAAGGTCCACACCCATAAAAACCGCCTTCCGGCCCGCTTGGGCTCTTACACCTCAGCCTGCTCCATCCATGTCGCCTTGTCTTCCCCTCCAAACCTTTTTTCCTCTCGGATTTCATTCTGTGGTGATCAATACCAACTAATAACCTAAGCCACTGACCTTACTTCACATTTTCCCCATCTTCACCTCGCTAATCTCTCTGGAATCCACAGCCAGCGGTGTCCGTCCAGGGCAGCCCTGTGATCTTTCTGAAGAGTACATCTGGCCTCATTACCCTCCTAGGTGGACACCTTCAGGCAAACACGGCACAGCGCATTAGACCCCTCTATCAGTGATTCCTTCTGCTTCACCTTCTCTCATCATTCCTTTCCCCACACCCTCCACCGTACCACCTATTGCTCTGAGCCTGTGCCTACACTGTTCCTCCTGCCTGCAGCCCTCACCACCACGTCTGCCTTCCTGGTCCAGCTAACTCCTTGAAGGCTGTCCTCTAAGGGTGAATTCAGACACCGCCTCCGCTGGGAAGACTCACGGATGGTGGCTGAGTGTTACGAGGTCCTGCGGCATGTGCTGTTTTCTCGCCGCCAGAGCACTAATCATACACTGCGAATCTGTTTTCGTACCTTTGCCTCCTCTATCAGATCGTGAGCATCTAGCAAAGGAGGCCCTCAGAGCTTGTAGAAGGAATTAATAAATGTTTCCACCGTCTAAAACAGAATTCCCTATTCTCATCTTGAAAGAGATCCCAGAGATTTCATAACTTCCCTCAGCCATCCGTTTACTTTATCATCTTGGCAATCGAGATTTTCTTATCTATTAATCAACAAAGAAGTGTATTTATTATATACTTTATGTCTTGACGCCATCTCTTTGGTTTTATTTGAATTTATTTGCTCTTGCCAAAGCTATCACAGAAGTGTTACAAGTGTCCCTACACAGGACAGCCATTTAAAGGACTGCAATTTGCTGAAAGCAGGCAGTGTGTTACAAAGATAAGTCAGACTGTTACTACTTAAAAACCTTTAGCAAGAAATCCTTTAGCCTTTTGGGGACTAATACCTCTGGTTACTTTCTCTTTTGCTAGAAGGGTATATAACTTTCTGTTGCTTGTATATCGGAGCTCTTCACAATTACCCAAAATCTTTTTTCAAACGTGACTCAGATTGGACATAATAATGAGTCTGACTAATGCAAGTCTTATTTTCTTACCCTTTTATGTCACACTCCTTTTAATACACTCAAGAATCATGTCTATTTTTTTCCACAACAGCATTACAGTACTGACTTAAATTTAGTTGACGGCCTATAAGGGCTACATTTTCTTTTTAATGGCGTTTTTTTGTGTACTCAGCTGAACTACCTTATATTCATCCCCACCCAGCAACCACAGAGAATGACTTCTTTCCGACTTGGATGGCTCCTCTTTTAAATTCTAGTGTTTGCTGGGAAGCTAGGGAATGGCAGAGTCATGGTGAGGTCTTGCTCTTGGCGGGGCCCTTAAGCGGGGCCCGCGGATGAGCCCCACGGTGGCTGCAGAAGCGCCGAAAATGCGGGCAAGTGTCTGCGTATGAGTGTGGGAAGAGGAGTCGTGGCGTCCATCACAACCTCAAAGGGGTCCACCACCCTGGAAAGGGTGAGAGCCCCACCCTAAGGCACTCAGACATAAAGCAGTAAATTGGATAAACAGCGCCAGCATGACCGAATCAACTCTCTCCTCAGCCATCTCCAAAGAGAATGCGCAACTCTGTAATAATTATGCACTAAGCATCTGTTGCATTAGTGAAGAACAGAACTTGAGGGTGTGATTTGGTGGACCCATCATATATGAAATTATATAGAGGCCGTAATCTAACACTTTAAATACCAATCACTTCAAACACCCTCAGCTTCTGCCTTTATCCAAGTACAGTATACTTACTTTGTCCTCTTTTGATACCTTTAGCTGATTCAATAGAACTTACTTTAAAACCAAAACATCAAGAATCAAAAGTTTCTCTGCACATAAATATTATGTTAGTAGCCAAAAATATATGCCTTTCATGAACTATTAGTAATTACATTATTTTTGCTAGAATATACTGCTACCTTCCATACTTGTGTTTTAAATAACATTACCCAAAAAATCACTTAATTATGTCAAAATCGAAACTGCCTTCATGTCATTAAGTTGCAAAAATCTATTCTGTCAAAATATATCTTAAATCTTAACTTTCATTGCTGTCTACGGGTTATGCTATCTTTTCTAACTATCACTGCACCTAGTGTATTTTCTACAGGTCAACATAAAACGTAGCATAAACGTGCCAGGAAAAAATGCTCTTTAAAGCGTTTACTTGGATTAAATGCCCTTCAGAAATTGAGAAGCAAACACTAGTAAAAATCAGAAACTGCTGTCATCCGTACTCACCACTGAACAGCCACACAAAGGATCTCCAAGCACAGACTAGACTTGTCCTGGAAGCAAGGGATTGAATTCCATCAGGAGAACAAGCAAGTAGAAACAGCAAGGGGCAGCACTACCTTTCTCCAGCTCATCTTATTTGCAGACACACAGACTTTGGAATCCTCCAGGACTAACAATGAAAACCACACTAGGTTGTTTTCCCCAATTCCTATGAAATGAGTCAGTAGGTCAAACAACTTCTCCGCTCAGGAGAGAGAACAATTTCTGAAGCTGCACTCACTGTTTCCAGTAACTGGATTCCCTCTCTTTGCCCCCTCGATAAAAGTGCTGCCAATAATCCATGGAAAGCCCACCGGGTTCTGGGTGAGACACATCGCAGATACTGCCAGAAGGTCAGTCTTTTTCATGGGGTAGTTTCCCCTTGTGAATAGTCAGGAGGACAAAAATCCAGTTAGGAGTAACACGTGGATGAAATTTCTTCACTTAAAAAGAGTTGGCGTAACTTTTTCTCTGTTGAAACCGTGTCGTCATTTCTTTCTTTCACACAAGAAGATGGAGTGATACTTAAAACACAGAAGAGAAGTAACTGCATCTCTAAAAGCCCCCCACAAACTGCTTCCTTCTGTAAAACATCTTTTCTCCCTCCAAAGGACTAATATATTCAAAAGATTCAATGATTATGCAATTAACCCATGCTCTGAAAAACCTTTCACAGGCTTCCATGAGTCCAGCAGCTCCATCCATTAAATCATACAAAGCAGAAGTATTTAAGAGCTTGCTAGCAGTCCTCTGAATCCATGACTCAAGAGGACGAGCATGGGGTTAGCAATAATCTTCAGAATCTACCACCTACTCACCGCACGTAACATTTCTTGTAGTTAGCGACCTTCTGCGTAGGAGATCACCAGCTACCGGCAACGAATCCGTAATGCCAAGGACTCACACGTTCAGGCAAGTATATGGATGTGTATCTCTAAATACAAGTACAGAGATCTTCTGTGACAGTGCGTCAGGAGGAGACTGGAAATACTTTTGCTTTCTGTATTGAGAGTACTTTCTTTCCTTTTAAAGAGGAAGTTTCGTTTTGATCTTGAGAAATTCTCTCTGATAAAACCACCAACTGAAAACCTGCCATTATGAACGAGGGATTTCACAACCTTCATTCCAAAAAACTGTGGCTATTCATTTCTGGAAGTGATTCATTGCAAAAGAATCGTCGTTGGCGGCGGAGGGAGCACTAATTTTTAGAAGACAGCCCGCCCTCTGAGAAGTGAGCAGAAACCTCAGAAACGGCGGCAGCCACGTGCCTCGCTGACCCCCCGTCACAGCTCCCTGAATCACCATCCACTGAGATGACGCGCCATGACCAGTTTCCTCTTCTAACTCCCTCAGTACACAAAAACCCTTTGGTCTGTACACGCTGAATATTCCCAGACTCTGGCAGAAAGGTTCAAATAAATCTGGGAGGAGGGCAGCAGCACTGTCAACCTGTCAGCGCTCAGTTGCTGGCGAGTAACCAGCATACGGATACTCACTTCCTGTGAGTACTTCTAAAAGAGCTTATGATATTTCCTTTGGAAAAAAAAAAGTGGGGAGGAAAGCAATACAGGGAGGAGAAGTAACTCCAACAAGCATTCAAAGCTAAAAGCATGCAACGTGATCACTGTTTACCAGCCACGCCTAATTTTAATTTGGTTTTTCAACCCCTGCGTAATTAAGACAGCCAAGAGAGAACAGCATCAGGAAAAAGAAAAAAAAGACATTTCACAAATGCTTAGACCTTCAGTGCGCGTGACCAGAAAAGTAATTTTAAGATTCAAGTGAACCAATCTGAAGCTGTTTAGAACATTAACCCTTCAAGGAAAAAGAGCTATTTTCGTTTGTCCCTACATTTCAAATATGGAAATCATCTTCCCCACTGGGTGCTGAGACACTGAAGACACAGCCTCTGAGTGCCATCCCCGGGGTTTGGGAGAAGAGGGAACATTTTCAGATTTGTCTGTGATGGGGGCAGAAAAACACCTATTTCTAACAGCCCCTCACATTAACAGTGACCACGTGATTTTCGCACCAAAGCGCCCCTTGAAAACCGACCACGAAGGGCTAAGATGTGGCCTTTTGTATTTCTCTTGGCTTTAACCAAACTTGATCACTTAGAGAAGAGTAGAATTTCTTGATAACTGGGCAAACTAAGAAAAATTGCTTTTATCCCATCTTAAGGAGCATCAGTGTGACACAGCTCATTTTCTGAAGAGACTTGTAGACACTTTGCTAAATGAGGAGCTTAAAAAAAAAACCTGTCCTTTATTTTCAGGCTGTTTATGTGCTTCTGTCTTGGGTGGGAATGGTGGGGTACGGGAGCAGAGGAGTTCGTGCAGGCAGAAAGAGAAAAACACGAGCTTCCACTTAATGGGACTGAAGAATAAAAACAAACAGATCCAACGTGTTCACGTTATTTGTTACACGGCACCGCCCAGCCCTCAATTTCTAACGTGGTGATACCTTCTACCCCAGCTCCTGTATTTCTCACTTTTGAACACTCAAGATAAACATAAAGAATACATGTGAAAAATTTTAATAAAACCGTCTGTGTTTTATACTCTGGAAGGAAATTTTCACGAATGTGAAATGTTTTCACAATTTTACCAAAACTGATACTTAAAAGAAGAGTATGGAAACCATATGCATGGTGTGAATACAACCTTCAAATTGAGGATGAGTAAAAAACAGCACCAATAAATGTCCTTAAGGATTTGATTCAAACCAACAACACTACACAACAGTCATCCCTCTGGCCTCACTCCCAAGACCTCATCATGAACTTGCTCAATGTAAAGAGGACCTCTCTGTATGATGTCTAAAGAACAGGAACCCTAGAGGGAGTGCAATTTTACATATCTACAGCTTAAAAAACTCCTATTGAGGGCTTCCCTGGTGGCGCAGTGGTTGAGAGTCCGCCTGCCGATGCAGGGGACACGGGTTCGTGCCCCGGTCCGGGAAGATCCCACATGCCGCGGAGCGGCTGCGCCCATGAGCCATGGCTGCTGAGCCTGCGCGTCCGGAGCCTGTGCTCTGCAACGGGAGAGGCCACAACAGTGAGAGGCCCGCGTACCGCAAAAAAAAAAAAAAAAAAAAAAATACAACTCCTATTGATACTGAGCTTGGTGAATGATTAGAGGCCAGACACTTACTCAAATGTTAGAATATCTAATTTCCCCTCCCACTGTGTCACGTTCATACACATGCTCCAAGTTCTCAAAGCTTCTGTGCAGTTTGTTCCTGTTTCAGACTGTGCCTTATGAAAGTTCCTCTTAAGTCCTGGGTGGCCAATGCAGAGGTTTCAAAAAGAGAAAGGAAAAGTAGAACAAAACAGAATAAAGATCATAAAAATACATGCGGGGACAGTATGGAGAATATGAACCCAACCCACGTGGCCGCTGCTGAGAAGCTGTCGCCCTCTAGGAACTCCTGTAAGTGGGGGAGGCTGAGGGGACTATTTCTAAGGGTGGGTATTCAGAATGTGATTAAGCTACAGGGGCTATCCAGGTCCTGCTCTAATTTGCTACGCTGTGGATATCCTGCAAGCCCAAGTTCACAGAATCAGTGTTTGCTCTCCAGACCTCTGGGCCCATTGTCCCCCCATCCCCCGCAAACAAAACAAAACCCTGTCACAAAGGTTCTTCACAGCTAACGTTTACTCAAAGTTTCCTTTTAAACAACGGAAAGGAGTGCACTCTTTAGCGGCCCTTTTATAGAAACGTTGGGGTGTGGCCTCACACAGGAAGGGCACCAGACCCAACGCGGGAAGTCAGGAGGCCTCGCGTGGGGTTCCGCCTCTTTCCCCGGTGATGCTCTGCTCTGGTCCAGATCACCCAGCCTCTTTCAGCCAGTGTGTCCATGGTGACAGCAACCTGACTACAAGGGCCGGTTTAGGCACCTACACGGATCTACTCATTCGATCCTCACAGCAACCCTACAAGCTCAGTTCTTCGGATTATTCCCATCCTACAGATAAGGACACAGCCTCAGGGGCTTTACGGGTTTGACCACAGTCACACAGTCGGCAGGTGGTGGAGCCAGGGTTCAAAGCCAGGGAGCCTCACCTTGATCACTCTGCTCGGAGCCTTCCATCAGCACGTCCGCCCGCCACGCCAGGCTGTGATGCGTGTTAAGTAAAGCCGCCCTGAAAACTACTACTCGAGGCAGATTTTTACTCATGTCACATGCAAATATATTCTCCGCAGAACTGAAAGAAAACTAATGACAACTAAGTACTGCTAACTCTAACACATCAGTTTGTTCTCTGAGAACAGCTTCATATAATTTGCAAACTACCTCTTTGCAAAATTTGTGACACTGAGTTTTTGAGGCAGAAGGGATCTAGAGATCCCTTCGATCAGAATGGTGGAGTGAGGATCCCCGGCACAGAGGCAAGGTTTGCCCCTCCATCACAAGGTGCTGCACCATTGCCTCACAGCCGCCCGGAACCGGGAAGCACTTCTTGAGTATTATTTTGATCTGTCAGGCATTCATTCACTCATGTGACGCATGCATGTGTAACATCAGTCCTCAGAAATGTGTCAGACATTTTCTTCTCACTACACGCCCCTCAGGCTTTAAGAAGAAAAGAGAAAGATGAGGGAAATCAATCTTTACGTCCTATTTTTTCTTCTTCTTTTTTTAAGTCAGAGAAACACAAAGCCTCTATCAAAGTTCTCCTATGATGAACATAACTGAAGTTCTATCCAATTCTTTCTTTTCTTTGTAAACTTGCTCATATGCAGACCTGATGTTAAACAAACTCTCTTTCCCATGTGCTTACGGAACGTGGAAACCAGAGGAATTGGAAGCTGGGGCCTCCTTGGCTTCGATGGTGATTGATAATTTGGTCATTTACTCTTGAAGGAAAAAGTAATTTCCTACTTAGGGTATTCAAACTTTTCATGCTATTTATTCTATAACGTTTGGCCTTATTATATTCACGCAGAGTTTTTTTAATGGTTCCGTGTCATATTGGGTCACAACGAAATACCCGAAAATACCTCATCCTAAAACAAAGACATCTGTTGACAAGAAAAGTTAAGAAGAGAAAGAAATAAGACCACATTCTGCTTTTATTTCCCCTTCAGAGAGCAAAGATTCTGGGAAATTTATGTACGTTACATTTATAAGCCGGCACTTTTCCCCCCAAAGATTTATTTGGCATGAAAAGTTACTTCCTGTAATCATAAAATCAAACGTTATTTACTCCTGTCATAACCATTCACATACTTCCTGTCATAAAAACTTGAACTTGGCTGGAATATTAAATAAAACATGCAAAAAACTACAGGTAGGAAGTGACTGTATAAATATACATTATGCTAAGTTCATAGTCCAATCTAAGAAAGGGACGAATCACCTCTTCTTGGAAAAACTAGTATTATACTTTATCATCTTGGCTGACTAATCCCACAGAATGATCTTGGAGGGTAGAAAGCTTTCTCTATTTGCTGAGCTCAATCAATAGTTTTAAGGTGGCTTCAGGATGCCTCCCAGGGGTACTGTATGTGCATCGGGCTGCAATGTTCTTGAGGAGTTCATGGCCCAGAGTTAGAATCGTGAAGAGTCAAAAACTCACACTGGGTAGATGCGCACATTTTAAATGCATGCCCACATTTTTCTTTGATGGCTGCATATTTCTAAAAGAAAACAAGCTTCTGAATTCCTAGGCTTCCGTGTGTCTGGTGGGAAAAGCAGAGCCCGTGTACACACACAATGATAGAAGAGAGTGTATGTGAGCAGATTTGTTTACAAAACAGGGCCCAGCAAAGTCTGTCTCTCCATGCCACAGCAGGATGCATCCAACAAAACAAACACACAGACACAGAAGAATCTATGAGAATAGCTCTTCTTTCTGATGAAGGTATAACAGTCTGTAATTATAACTGAGCCGTAAGTTAGAATGTGGCTTAGTCCTGAATGGGGAATATGTCAGAAAATCCAGTTTAACACACGCATGCGCGCGCACGCACGCAGAGGTGTGTATACTTCTCTACGGCACGATGGTTTCAACGGTCCTTCTTTGGCGTTAGAATCTCAAAGTTATTTCTTCACACAGGCGTCTTCTCCTACCTTCAATCCTACATACTTCCATCTGGACAGGGTGGTCCTTTCAAACTCATCAGGAAACAACAAAACCAACAACGTCTATTTGTCTTAGCTTAATTAATTGTACGGCCATAGGACCAGGCTTGAGAACTTGGACCCTAACCCTTCTTCAGGGAGCAGAGCTGAGCCAATCGGTCGCCAAGTCTAATCAGCGCTTGTTTCCAGTGACTGCTGCCTTTGTCCTCTCCCGCCCATTCCCGATTCAAAAAAATATGTCGGACCTTTATCACTTTGTTCCTGGACAACTATGACAGCCTTTTTAATTGTTCACTTGCCAACGAGCAACTGCGTGGCAGAAGAACACAGTAAAGAGTAGGAAGATTGGGTTCTGGGTGTGCCTCTGCCAGATGCAAACCATGTGGTCCTGAGAAAGTTATGTGGTTTCCTTGGAACTTGGTGTGCTCATCTATAGCATGAAGAAAATGGTTATCAAATGATATGATCTAATCTGGGACATACACAGTCACCAAATGTGACCTTCTGAAACTTAGTTTCCTCAGGTGAATGCACACCTTAAAAATGTTCAGTGACTTGGCTAAAGTTGAAGTTCTTCAGCCTGAACTGAACGTGAAAGTCTCATAACACGTACGGCACCACACAACTGCAACAGTGACCCTAACAGGGATCATTTCTTGAGCTACATGCACTATGCATGACCCAGGAATTTTGTATATGTGGGCTCTAATCCCCATGACCACTCCACAAGGTTGGTTTTATGACTCTACATTACACACCAAGGATCTGAGGTTCTGCGAAGAACTCACCCAAGGTTATAAAATCTATTAAGTGCCAGGAATGGCATACAAATCTACATGTGGTTGATTATGAAGCCCACTAAGCCATACTGAGTGCTTTAAATGTACCATGTAACTACTTGAATGATCATTCTCTGAGTCCCTGTAGTTACCAGGATGCAAAAGGAAGCACCGATCATCAGAATATAAACAACAATGACAAAGTGATCACTTAGTGGTAACATCAGTATCTATTCCTGCTCACTTTCTTGGCTGCTCAGTACTACAGAATAAAAATGCAAATACAATGTAGTTCACTTGTAACAGAAACTGCAGTTTTACACATAGCTGATAAAAGTGATGCTGGGGAACTGCGTGAGTCACACACAGTCACTGACAAATAAGGATCAAAGGGAGTTTGAACAGTTAACAACTGAGGAAGCAAAAGTCAACAGATATGATTACACGAGAGGTAGGCTCTTCAAGAGAATGGCTTGTGTATCAAAAGATTAAGCGAGGTCCTTGGGGAAATTAAATGCTTCTAACAAAAATCACCCTCTTTATGATTCTGTCACAGAAGTGAACAATCTTTGGTCTAAAAAATAGCCTATTGTTTCATCATAGTCCAAATTTCTGTCATATAATGTAAAACAAACTGAGATTCAACTTTTTTTAAAACTTTTCAAGACTTAATCCCAATAAAATCTTTTTTTTAATTTTACTGTTTGTTTAAAATATCTGATTCAGTTTTAAGTCAATTGTCTAAAAGTAACAGTTTTCTCGGAGCGGTTATCTTCAGATAACAAGGACCTCTTGAAATGGGAATAACAGAAAAAGGAAGAATAAAAGAATTACTGATATGCAGATAGTAGTGTACAATAAGAGAACTAATTCTCCAGCCCACAAATGGGAAGTAATGCCCTAGGTTTCCTCTCATTTCAAGATTCTCAGGCTTACCCAGCCCAAAGCACCCATAAAGAAGACCTGCTCATCAGCTCCATGCCCTGGTCCCACCACTGTATCTATGGTGGCATAGATACGGCATTCATATGGCATCAGGCTAGCCTCTGGGCAAGTCTGATTGTCTAGGCAAAACTAGACCGCAGTCTAGTAAACTGTGTAAATTCTAACTTTACAAGATCCACTCCACCTATTCTATCTTTATCTAGTTACCTGAAGATCTCTAGTTTTTTCCCCAGAAGACAAGAGTTTATAAACTGGAAGAATTTTGTCTTATGATAATTCAAGTTATAAAGGCCTCAACGTGTATCCAGATCCCGCCTGACACGTGTATATACACCTCTGTATAAAATTAAATGGTTTTGGTTTCTGCAAATATCCTTCAATCAAGCGTTCAGAGAAGGGTTGTTTTGAGAAAGATTTAATGGGATTTGTAACATAAAACCTCAAAAGCGTATTATTGACTTAACGAAGACAACGCTGGAATACAAAATGTGATTGCTGTGCTTTTTCTCGTAACTGTCATGTCCACCTCCAAGAATCTAATAAAATAATGTTGTCTCTGATGCCAGAGAAACCCAAGAAGGCACGCCCTAGGGAGACTGAGTCTTAAGTCGGTGAATTCTGAGGCATGTAAGTAAGCGATCAGAACGTTATTAGTGAGCTTTTGGCCTTGCAAGATTGTTGTCTGCTGTAGGGATCTTGGCTTGTTACTAAACAGAGAGCGGTTTTGTGATACTTTGAAATAGCTCCTTCTCTCTGAAAAGCAAGAGGTGTTACTCTTCATAAGGAAAAATCCAGAGCCTGCGATCTACACCTTATAGTAGAGATTCTTTTTCATATACATGCAGAGGCTATACAAGCACAAAAATGCACCGTGAGAAGTTAATATGTAAGTAAATACAAGAGCTTTCTAGAATTCAGAAATCTGAAATTGAGGAACAGGGTGAGCAGAAGTGGGATGGGAAGAACCAGTGGCAGTTCAGCGGTTTTGAACTTCTGACTGTGATTCCGGAAGATTTTTAACACAGCACTGGTTTTCCAAAAAGAGTTTTGTAGCACTGACCCCAAAGGCCAAAGGCAGCACATAATGTCGCTGTTGCAGTGTACGTTAATGAAGGCCATTGTGAACGACATGCTCTCTTTTAAGACTACACAGAAGCTGCATATGCAAGCAGATAATGCAGAGCACTGCTGCAGCTCCATTTACAGTCCTCGGGCGCAGTGAAGCCTGGGCTTCAGAAGCTCAGGGTGGAATGCTTGCTTTGGAGAGCATTCAACGGAGAGCATTTGGTTTCCTCCATTTAACCAGGTCACCCAGGCATGGAATGCACAGCTCTGCCAGACAGAGAGCGTTGTGGATGCCTGAGAAACAACGGCTTGTCCAGGCTACTGATGCGAAGAGAGGCCACGGTTTCCTTTTTCTCTGCTTTAAATGGCAGCCTTGACGTCACAACAGCTAGGAACCGCTGGAGGGACAAATAAAAAGGCTCAAGCCAAGAGTGCCCTGCTCTGTTGCAGGGCCATTTTCATCCCGTTCTGGTATCTTCTGTGGCTGCAGAGAGTCAGCAAGAGCAGAGGTGAATGGCTGGAGCTTAAAAACAGAGGCGGGCTCTGGGCTGATAAAACAGACCTTTGACCATGTTAATCATCACCTTCAAGAAACCTGGATGAACTTCAGCTCTTGCATGAAGCTTGTTTCTGACCAAGTGGACTCCCCAGGGAATGCCTGGAGTGATGTTGTTCACGGTTCAGACCTCTGCATTTTCCCCGAAGAGCTGAACTTCCTGTATTTCAAAGCGGACCTCTTCTAAGAGGGACTGCCACAAACGTCCTGAGAGAGGCAAGGAGCTCAGGAGAGCAGGCAGACAGTTTTTGCAAGAGATTTATTTTCTTCTATATAAAAACATCCTTTAGGGATTTTATAATTTAAGTTCAAGCAATTAAACATGCACATTTAGCACCCAACTGCAGGTGTTTGAACAAATGGGTGAAAAATGTTCAGATGGCTGGCAGGCTTAATTCACCATTATCTAAAATGAGTTGTCTAAGTCATCACAGCAGTTTGAAAAGCATGATCTTTCATGTTTCAACCTTACCTCAAAATTATAAATTATATTTAGCTACGTGAGTGTCGGATCACTTATTTCCATTATAAATGCAATGCTAACTGTAGACATACCGGGCAGTCTGCAGGCAGGATCTGAAAGCATCATGCCACTGCTTTCATGGAACAGAGAACAGCTTTCGGTTGCCACATGTTTACCCAAGTTCAGCCCTCTGCCTTTGAAGCAATAACAACTTTCACCAAACCCCAACCCTAGCCTAAAACCCACAGTGCTCGGGGTCCTTTGGGACAGCCGAAGCTCGAAAACCAGGAGCTGATGGGACGTCTTTGAGGTGTGTGTGTTGTAGCAGCACAACACACAGAGGGCAATGGAAACACCTGCTCTTATGACGTCTGTGCTCGTATTTAGAAGTTCAGCAGAAGGAACAACGCCTCTGAGCTACTTGGCCCCTTTTATAAGCTCTTTCTTTTCTTGATTTTTTTTTTTTTAATACTTATTTATTTGGCTGCACCAGGTCTTAGTTGGCAGCATGCATGCTCTTAGTTGCAGCATGTGGGATCAGGTTCCCTGACCAGGGATCGAACCCGGGCCCTCTGCACTGGGAGCATGGACCACCAGGGAAGTCCCTCTTTTCTTAATTTGATGAGCACTCCCAAAGCATAACTTCCCTGTGGGTCATCGGATCGTCTTGTTTCAAGAGAATAATCTGCCATGAAGATATACTCACTTTCAAAGATAAAAGAGGGTATAATTCTGATATAAAATTCTCCTTTAAGACCTCCTACAACAGAACACACCCCTTCTTGCCTTCAGGTTGTCTTGAACATCTCTCAACCTCTGTAGGTACCTGAGGCCTATTCTGCAATCTGGTCTTTGGATTCAAATGATCTTTACCTGGGTAGAGAACAAATTCCATGCCTTGTTTCTGCTATTTAAAAAACAATCCAAGTATCTTCAGTGATTAAACAATGGAGAAGATACAGCAAAAATTATTTGTTAACTGCATTTTCTTTCAAATGACGGTTATGCTCAAGAGGTGAAACTTATTCTAGCCTTACCCTTGTTTTTATTTTATAAGAGCTTTTTATAGTTTAAGAACTGTAATTAAATTTCCTCAGAACTGATTTATTAAACTTAAGTTTTCAAGAAGAGAATGATGGGATTTCTTAAACTATTAAGTTTCCAAAAGGAAGACAAATTATTTTTATTCTAATATAAAAGATGAGAGACTGAAAGGGAAAATTTTTTCCATCTGTATTTTGATTAGAATTTTTTAATGTTCAAATTCTTGGTTCTAAACCACAGTAAACAACCAGTCATTCATTAAGAAGCAACTATTGAAAAGGCGATATTTAAAGGAGAAAAAATAAAACATGATGTGATTAAAACCCCATGCACGTCTTCACTTCAAGGCAAACGCTGTGCCCATCTGGGTATTTAGAAGGTGCCAAATATCATTGGGATCTAGATTTAATTCATGTCATAAAGAAAGTACTGTGTTTAATTTGTTTACAAAAGACCTAGAACCTCATGGAAATGATGGTGGTGATATGGACGTGAAGTGAACTCAACATTAAAATGAGGTACTGATTTTTAAATTATTTAAATATACAATCAGTCACAAACATGAACAAACTTTCAATGATCTAGTGTTCTACTCCTAATGAGAAAAGGTAATTTTAAAGATAACCTTCAGCTTTAATAGGTTTCTGCTCTAATTTTCTCCTCTGTTCGGAAATCTTTAAAGGTTAGTCGGTTTAAAAATCCTGGCTGCTTTTAGTCAGAAGGGCCAAAGAAGAAGAGACAAGGTCTGTCCCGAGGGGACTCAAAGATGGATTGTGAGAATTTAAACCCCGGACATGTTACCTGAACTGAAAGCACTGTCTTTGCTCGCTTTAGTGGTGAGACTTGGGAAGGACCCCAGCTCCAGAGCCCTCTCTTCAGGTGACAGGAAGTACGAAGTGCACTGACCCCAGCAGCTCCCAGCACATGTGCAGAGATATCCACGTTCAGCTCCCAGCACATGTGCAGAGGTATCCACGTTCAGAAGGTAAGCCTGAGCTGGCCGACCTGCCGGCCAGGGTGGCCACCCTCAGCGGGGCGGTGGCTTTCCTTCCACGCTTTCTTGCCCACTGAGTCTTACATGAACAGCAGACCCGATCCCTGATTTCAGTCTAAGGACACTGATGGGAATTTTCCATGAAATCATCTTTAGGAACAGACAGCTATCATAAATACCACAGAAATGAGCTCTCCCTTTCCAAATTCCTCTGAAAGCGGCAGAGAATATGTACAGCCTTGCTCTAAACTTATTTGTAACAAATAAAATAAAATAAAATAAAAGCTTCTCCTCCAGGTTATTACAACTCAACCAACAGTCATCAGCCAACCCTATAATGCACACATGAGACATCGGTTTTCACAAATTGTCTTTTGTGCTTGTTAGGAAAAACTAACTTTCTATCTATCTATCTATCTATCTATCTATCTATCTATTCTTTACCTATATGGAAACAAACTCATAATACTAATCTCCAACAGTGATTCCGTAGTAGGTAGCTTTATAAAACCAGGCCCCCCCCCCCCCCGCTTTTTTTTTGGCCATGCCTCGTGGCATGTGGGATCTTCCCCAACTGGGGATGGAACCTGTGCCCCTGCAGTGGAAGCACAGAGTCTTAACCACTGGACCGCCAGGGAAGTCTCTAAAACCAGTCTTTATGCTTATAAATCTACCCTCCAATAGGTGACAATAGAACAGCTCCGTCACTCTTCTTAATTTCTAATATGTACACGGAGAGGCAAACACAAGGTTTTATTGAGACTCTTACTGTACATGCTTCTTTTCTTCATAGCACATCATAACCTGCAGTTGCCTTTGTGCATTTGTACACTGCCTGTTTCTTCCACTACTCTGTAAATTCCATGAAGGCAGGATTAGTGTCTGTGTTTTCCTTATATAAACACCGTGGGATGGATGGAAGGAGGGTGGGGAAGGGGTGGGGAGGGAAGAAGAAAGAAGTAGTAAGAGGAAGAAGGGAGGGAGGGAAGGAAAGGAAGACAAGAGTTGCAACAGCAGCTACACTGGTTTTAGCAAAGACAAGGAGTACTTCTTTTGGCATGAAATTAAAATTATTATGTATGTGACACGGAGGCACAAAAATAAGGAATAATTAGCTCCTAGATCTTTCATGTTTTATCTGTACAACAGCCACTACAGCAGGTAGCTCTGCTCACTGACTTCTCAGCTTATCTGTGTGTAAATACAGAGCTATGTTTCTTAAGTGAACAGTTTAAGAACTGTGACCAAGGTCCAGTATTTCTGCCCTTTTTATTCATTCAACATCTCTTGGAAACACAAAGCCCGATTTTAACTTTGGATATATCCATGTGAAGGCAGAACTAGCTCTCAAGCAACTCTTCTCATTTTTACCACCTACATAGAAATGTAGCTTCTCGTAAAGGATGCCTCTCAATGAAGAAATCATTTACCAATAATAAGCAGGGTCACTGGGGGCAGAGGACAACATCAGACCTGACAGCTAGGAAGGCAGGTAGTGTCACTAAGAGGATGCTCGAGACCCCTCCCGTCACCTGGCTCCAGGGGGAGCAATCCAAGGAGTCCTTTCCCCACACAGCACGTCCTGTGAGGGTGTGACGGGCACGGTCATCAACACAGGACCGTGGAGGGCTCGCCTGAGTTTACACAGCCCGTGACTGACGGAGTCAGGATGCAGCCCCAGGTCTTAAAGGCCGCGTCTGCTGCCTCATCTGGCCGCCAGGCTGCTCACTGCGCAGGCTCTGAACCGGCAGGGCCGCAGGAAGTGGCAACAAAATCATCTGCACCACAGAGAAAGTGTGAACACAGACAAGCCCAAACCGATCATCATAGTTTTGAAGCATCTTGTCTAGGAACAGTTACTGACAGGAAAGTTAACCTGCTGAGCCAAGCGCAGACCTAATCAGGTCCATTTTTGCCACGAATGCCTAAAGCCCTTCTTTCAGGGCAGAGACGAACCTCGACTCCCATCATCTGTGGCCGCTGTGGGAATTACGAGAATTAAAAGAAATAACGCATGCCCTTGTGCACCTTAACGCTGTGGGTCTCCTGCGAAAACTACATTCAAATCCAGCTCCCATGTGAACACAACCAGACCAGCCTTGGCAAGTCAGCTTTCATCTTGCTCAATCCTTTCTCTCAGTTTTTCTCTATCAATTTATCACAAGTGTTATCGGTTGAGGGTCTACAATACATCTAGCATTCTTCTGATGACAAAATAAAAAAATCACTCCCTGTACCCTCTGCACTCAAGTACTTTATGATTCAGATTTTGTTCTCCCTTCTGGATGCCTATAATTTCTTCTTGACTGACTAGGGTTTAGAAAACATGGCACGTTCACAACCGTAGGGAGTTAACTGCACGGCACCCATCACAGAGCAAGAAAGGCAAGAAAGGTGTTAGCTCTGACTGCTGGGCTAATTCACTTGGGTCCTGACCAATGTCCCAGGAATGTAACCTTCCCCATCACACCCCCGATGGCAAGCAGCCGTGACATGCTGATTCTGTGGGTAGGACGTCATGCGTTCCAGCTTCATTTGCAAGAGTATTTCCAGGTCCAACTGCCGCCTTGTGGCCAAGCAGAGGTCCTGACCCCTTCAGCCAGCTCCACTGGGAGATGGAATCGAGGCCAGTGATCTATGATCTAATCCCAGTGCCAAGGTGAGTTTGTCAAAGGCCCTGAGAGCAAATTATGTTTTCCCTGCCTGGGGCTTGGTTTCTATGCTTTAAAAAGGATTCTCAGTATTTACTGCAGTAAAATTAAGCACTTTCAAATTTCTGCCAGATCCCCTGGAGAAATACGGTTTATTAACACAAAACAAATGCAGTGCCTGAAAGGCAGGAGACCCGGATCACAGTCCCTGGCCCACTACGGATTCACTGGGTGGCTTCAGGCAGGGAACTTAAATCAAGTGCATCATTTGAAACGGGCATAGAGTGGACACTTGGCAGGTGGGCAGTGCCCTGTGAGGTCTGAGGCTGGTCCAGTGGCGCAACTAAGTCAGTGCAGGCGAGGCCCTTTGCCAGGGCCCAGGGCCTTGAGTGCTGTTTTGTAGCTGGCTCAAGGTGGCCATGCTGAAATGTGACCATAAAATTTTTGAACGCTTGAAGCTGAAGGAACTGGTTGAAACCTGTCCTTGAAATGAGGGGCAGTCCCACATATTAGGTAAGAGCACAGCTTTTAGGAGCCAACTCTGTGGATTCGAATCCTGAGTCTACCATTTTCGAGCTTTAGTTTTCTCGTCTGTAAGGTATGAATAAATACCATCTACCTGTCACAGGCTGTTGTGAGGATTAGATGCATTAATTCTTGTAAAGTAAACACTAGGTGAACATTAGCTATTAGCTAAAAGTTAACAAGGTATTAAAATCAAATGTAATAATTTATTAAGTATATATTTTTTCAGCTTCCAAAGCAGATTTATAGAGAGTTCCAGTTGGGATGAATGAAACTCCATGAGAGAGGTAATAATAAAATACCTAACCTTCTACACCCCTTTAGAGTTTGCAGGACACTTTCCCCTGTTTTCTTTGAGGTTCATATTCTCCTCATTTATTCTTTTACAAGTCACACTTCAGCAAAGTAACCAGGCAGACTGGAAAGCCCAGAAGCAAAAAGAAAGATAAAAACTTTTTTTTAAATAAAAATCTCAATCCATAGGTTCAATAGCATTCCAGAAACGGCTGGAGAAATAATGCTTTAAAGGCCATCTGCATGCTGGTATCTCCATCTGAGACCTCTCCCCTGAAATACAAACTTGATTATCCACTCGCCAAGTCAACATCTCCACTGGAATTGCAACAGGCATCTCAAAGTCAACATGACTAAAACAGAGCTCCTTCTTTTTCTCCCCTCTCCCCATAAACAAGATAATGGGTGAACTGTGATACATTCACACCTCTGGAACACTGCAGCAATGTATACAGAGGAACTGCAGCTATACTCCCAACATGGGTGACTTCTATAAACATAATATGGGGAAAAACATAAGCTACAAAAAACTACACATGGTGTGACACCATTTTTTACGTATCTCAAAATACCTTTAGCAACGCACATTTGTGTGATAAGATTTATATGTTTGTTTAAAATAAATCAAGAGGATTAAAAACACAAATTTCAGAATTGCAAGGAAGGTGGAGAATAGTGGGAAGGAAGTTCACAGAGGGATCCAGAAGCATCTGTAATGTTCTAGTTCTTAAAGTAGGTGGTGGGTCACTGGAGTACATTTTTTAAAACTGTGCTTTAGAGCTTACGTGTATGTTATGCATAATCTTTTGTATATAGCAAATAATCAACAAATTAAAAAGACAGAAATACAACCCGTAAAAATGAACTGTGCTGAACGTTATACTTTAAAACAAACTAAGCAGTGAAGGAGAGTAAATCTTGCTAAAAATATGAAGAAATTAATGTATACTAATAAAATTGGGTTATAGAATATAATTATTTTTACAAGGATGAATAAAACACATACGTAATACATGGATCAAATGCCAAGGGAAAAAAATGACTAGGTTTAGAGGTCAGAACATATTTACTTATCGGGGATCTTTTTTCGCTAGGCTTTCTTTCTTAAAAACAAAATGGATTGATTGATATTACTTGTTTAGTGTTCCCTGTTTAGCAGGTGGACGATCCAAGGCCGCTAAGGATGAGAACATCTCCCTGTCCTGCCCGGGCTTGGGTCTCTCAAGGCTTGTCCAGGAGAAGCCCAGCACCTCACCTGGTGAAGGCCCGTGATTGTGGAGTTACCCTTCTCTCCCCCATCAGCACTGATAGCGGCAGTTTATTGTACACAGACTTAAAATATACGCTTTCTTTTTTCTAGCGCATCTAAGTTGCAATTCTTAAAATGAACACAGCATCAGAGTCTATTTTCAAAGGAAGTGACCAAGCTCAAAGCAGCACTAGGCATGATGTGCCTTGTTTATTTATCTGTTCGAACAGGCAATGAAACAAAAAGAGGCCTGTGTATTTCTTGTGCTTTTCAAATAGGAACTGGATCTATCTGAATGGCCAGGGAGGAGAAGACAGTTTGATTTAGATTTGGCATGGGTTTAGGGGAAGAAATGTCTTTGTAACTGGTCCTAAATATTATGGCAACTTGGACTGAGTCAGTCTCCAAGGGAGAAGTCGCCACATGTTATAACAGAAGCCAGTGGGCTTGGCAAGGAAGGGAATGAAAGAATTACAATTAAAGCAACACCATTTTTCCACCATGGCGAAGATGCGCTGGCCAGGACCATGGCCTGTCCTCCTTTTCCATGGCTGATCAAACTAAGCACTGCCCTTTCAAATCAGTCTTTATCATCATATTCTGAAGAACACTAAATGCTGAGATTAATGTTAATTTCTAATGAATTCTTAAGGAGAACTTTTTCTTCCTCCTTACTAAAAAGAAAGAATAAACGATTCAGAACAGAGATTCAAAAAGAGGAGTGCCAGCAAAAATTCTGTTAAGAAGGTTGACAGAGTGCATCTTTCAAATGTACTTATTGATTCTGGAGCTCCAATAAGATAAGATTGTGATCTGTTTTGATACATGCTTCCGCCCCCCCATCCCATTGAAATTTCTGAAAGTTAGATTCTTGCCTACCTGTCTTGCTATTTTAACTGGTCATTCCCAAACATAAACTGCCCCACTTTGAAGCTTTCCAAAGCTAAGAGGAGGTGAAGTCTGGCACTAAGCAGGCTGTCAGTGAGCGCTTACTGAGTGAATCTGCATTTCTGCATGGCCTTGAGCTGGATGTAAATTCTAAGGCTTCTTACATTAACAGTAAGTTTTCGGTCAACATCATCATAACTTACTATTTCCAAGAGGAAAAATAAGCTTATATAAATGGTACTGAATACAGTATCTAGTTTTCATTTATGAGAAGCAAAGGAAAGGAATTTTGAGGAAAAAATGAGACTAAATATAAATCATACAGTTTCATTTTACAAAGTGGTTTTCCAAGTATACCGCGTATTTCACTGAAAAAGAAAGGAGATATGTATGTTTGTGAGATAGGTAGGTGACAAACTAAGGGGTATGTGTGTGCATGTGTGCGAGACCAAGAAAGCATGAGAGAGACACAGACAGAAGGAGAGACAAAGAGGAACCTGGAATAATTAAAGAAACAGAGAGTTTAAGGAATGTTTTAAAAATACACAATTGATGATTCCTTAAAAGCACCAGAATTCCTTAGATGCTGCCCTAGACCAGTGTGGCATACCAGCTATGAAAAGTCGGTCCTGAATGCTAATGACAGGGATGTATACAGTACCATGCAGATTTCTTTTGGGAAGGAGAGCTACTGACAGAGCCATGTAGCACTGACTGAAGCCCAGGCTGATAGGCTCATCTTGAGGAGAAAACATCCTCAAATAGGTGCCTGAGGGCTAAATCCACATGCGTCTGTAATACCCTCTCTCCCCATCCCCCTGGCTATTTGGGAGTGATCTCAGAGAACAGAGTGAGTCCGTCAGTCACTCAACATATATGTATAAGAACCTACTACGTGTCAGGTACTGCACTTGGTAGATGCAGAAATATGATGATGAACTCAGTGAAAAACAAAGTTCCTGCCCTCATGGACACCAGGGAGCTGGCGGCAGAGGTACAGCAGAGTGACTGAGAACACGGCTGGGGTCATTAGATGAGGTTTAAATCCTGCCCTGGAAAACACTGTTTAACTCCCTAATTATTGCTTTCTTTATATGTAAAATGGGATGATAATGTTGAGAAGATTCCAGGAGATCATGTTTGTAAAGCACTTAAAACAGTCCCTGGCACACTAAAGGCCCCATAAATGACAGTTACGAGGGTTACTTCCTCAGAGAACTGAAGGACACCCACAAAGAAGTTTGCCATCTTCTTCCCCAGAACACACCCCAAATTGTTGGACAAGGAACTAAGCCACATCACCACTTGATCACATTTCTGTATGACTTTTGGCAAATCAGGTAGCCAACAGTGTCACTGAGCTAGACAGGAAAGTCTAGTCGCTAAAAATATACCCCAGCAAGAATATACCCCATACTGTTGCTATAATGGGAATGTTTTCTGTTTCTCAAGGAGGTAGCAAGAGAGTATCACTGGAAGGCCTCTTGAAAAATCACTTAGAGCATTTCTCTTTTAAAACAAGCCCTGGGCTTCCCTGGTGGTGCAGTGGTTGAAAGTCGGCCTGCCGATGCAGGGGACACGGGTTCGTGCCCCGGTCCGGGAAGATCCCACGTGCCACGAAGCGGCTGGGCCCGTGAGCCATGGCCGCTGAGCCTGCGCGTCTGGAGCCTGTGCTCCGCAACGGGAGAGGCCACAACAGTGAGAGGCCCGCATATCACACACAAAAAAACAAAACAAAACAAAACAAAAGCCCTACGAAAGCACCACTAACCATGATGAAGGTTCTAGATGATGGCTCCAAAGGGACAGATGAGAGGCTACTTTCAGGACATCTTAGACTGAGAGGCAGTAGAGCAGAAGGGTTAGGAGCACAGGCTCTGGAGCCAGGCTGCCTGGGCCCCACGCCTGGCTCTCTCACTCACCTGCTGTGCAGCAATGACCATGCTGCTCACTGGGGCTCGGTGTTTAAAATCGGTCACAGGGGGTTAATATCAGTCCCTATCTCACTGGGTAGTTGTAAGAATTAAAATCACTAACATCTGTGAAGCAATTATGATAGACCTGAGCCCTAGAAAAATAGTCTATAAATGTTAGCAATAATTATGCCTGGCAAACCCAGTAACTTTATTATGCTGCTAATAAGCATGTGAGAGCCAAATAGCAAGAGAGCAACTGAACCACACCCGAGGAGTCGGGAGTCCTCTCCTTGGCTCTCACATCTTCTTTCTGCATCACACTGGGTGCACCACATCCCTTCTGTAATTCACTCTCCTCACCTACACGACAAGCAATATACATCTCCACCAGGAATGCCTAGAGAGGCCTGATGCCATTTTTTGCTAATATCAACAGCAGCTGAACAGTTTAAATTTCTGTATCTTCCTGTCTATATTAGTCAGAGTTTTCCAGAGAAAGAGAGTCAATAGGATGTGGTGTGGAGGGGGTGGGGGAGAAAGAGACAGAGATCAAGAGATGGAATTTTAAGGAAATGCTTAGGCCAATTCCACTGGGGTTTGACAAATCCAAAATCTGCAGGGCAGGCTGGTGACCCAGGGAAGAGATGATGCTGTGGTCTCAAGCCAGCAGGCAGTCTGGAGGCAGAATTCCTTCATCCCTGGGGGACAACAATCTTTCCCTCTTAAGGCCATCAATGGATTGAATAAGGCCCACATACCTTATGGAGGATAATTTGCTTTTCTCAACACCCCTGATTTAAATGTTTGCTTTACTCAACACCCCTGATTTAAATGTTGATCTCAGCTTTACTCAACACCCCTGATTTAAATGATCTCAGCTAAAAATACCTTCAACAGGTATTTTTATTCACCTTCTTGACTGGTGTTTCACCAAATACCTGGGTACTGTGACCTCGCCAAGTTGACACATAAAATTAACCATCACACTATCCTTTCAGAAGAGATGGTGTTCAGATGATTCTTTGCTGCAGGAAAAACCTCTAAGAATGCACAGCAACTTCACTCTCTGAGACCAGATTAGAGGCAAGAAATTCAGATGAGGCACCCATTTCTTTAGAGATGAATTCTAAGGCTGAAGAAAAACCTTGAAAGCAGACATAGAAGATGGTATCTGAATAGTAAGTAGGAAGAGTCAGGAGAATGTACTCCAGTCCACAGAAAGGACAAGCTTTTAGAACAAGGGCTGCAAACTCAGTACCTATACGGGCCAGACAGATAAGACAAATGGGTGAAACGAACAGGGTGGGGGACATGCAGAATACACAGTGCATACCCCATGTAAAACTGCTCCCCAGCTTCTGGCCGAGGAAGGCTCCAAGTCCAGCTTTCTTTCTGCAACAGCCCGAGGACACACACAAGCATGAGCCTGTGGAAGGACAATCGACTTTCCGTCAGGTCAAAGGAGCCCTGTCTCTCTCTTCCACCACTCATTAGCGGCATGACCTAGAATAAGTTCCTTAAAACTCTCCAGGCCTCTGTTTTGTTTGTAGAATGAGGTCACTGCCACTTACACTACAGAATTATTGTGAACACTCAGGGAAAAGTGCCCCAAATGTGACGGTTGATATACATGCTTCCGACTTTGCTTTTATTAACCACCATTTATAGGGCACTTACTATGTGCAAGGCACTACTCTGCAACTCATTTAATCCTCACAACAACCCCACGAGGCAGGTACTCATTCTACAAATGAAGCAGGGAAAGGGTAAATAATTTGACCAAAGACACACAGCAGAGAATACTAGAAGATTGTCAAAAGATATAAAACCACAGGACTATTAGATGCTACAATAGATTCTATCCCTCCAGCTACCAGAAGATTTCTCTGTCTTTTCTTTCAACCTAAAATTTGTCGCAAGTGTAGGTGATGCTTGCTGCCGGTACCCACTGACTCCCACTCACTCCTCCACAGCTTGCACGCCCCGCCCCCACCACTCCATGAGCCTCTCCCTTAAAGGCACTCATGACTCTGGGCTCAGCAATCCGAAGGCCTCTCACAGTACCCCCGTCCTTACCCCAACAGTTCCTCTCCGCAGCACCAACGTCCACTGGCCTTCTAAGGCTCTGAAGTTCCCCGTTTTCCCCTTTGGAAGCTCCTCCGCGGTCTCCTCCCACCCCTTACCCCACCCCCCCACCCCAGAGGTGAGTCCTAGGGCCCGTTCACTCTCTCCTCAAGCTCCTCTCCTCGCTCTGACGCTGTGCACACAGTCCGTGGAAATCACGTTTTCAACTCACACACCTCAGTGCCCAACCTCCATACCTACGCAGAAGGTAGTGACCGACCTACACGCTGACCCTCTCCCCTCCAAGTCCTGCCAGCAACCTGTGCGACTTTAACCTCCACACGAACACCCGTCCAGCACGAGTCTGTTAGCTCCTTAACCTCCTCATATCCCACGGCCAGCTCTCCCCTCCTCTGGACCTGTCCACTCCAACGACTTTGCTCTATTACTATCACTTGAACTGCTTCACTTCTGAACTAGTACATGCTGATGTCCCTCTCTCTGACCACGATCCCCTCTCCTTCAGCTCCCTTTACTAATTATTTAGGATACCAATTGGTTACGTAGGATAACCAAACCTAATAATCCTAAACCCCAGATCTGATCCTTCCACCGTGTCCCCTAGGAAAGTACCAGCAACAACCCAGCTGCCCAGTTAAGAAACTTACATGTTAACTTTTATCCTTCTCTCTCCCTCAACCCCCATATCCAACAACCCCGCAAATTCCATATGTCTACCATTCTTAAACATCAACCAGAGTCTCTCTATCCGGATCACCCTCACCTCTCACCTAGAATCCTCTCTCCAATGAACTCGTGACCAGTTTTCCTGCTTCTGGTACTTGCTTCCCTAAAATCTATTCTCCAGCAGACAGAATGGTCCTTCTAAAACATGAGTCTAATCACATCACCCCAGTGCTTAAAACCCATGAATACTTCCCATGTCCTTAACGAGATGATCAGATCCCCTAATACAGCTTCTGGGGCATTTCTTGATCTAGCTGCTGCCCACCCCCCTGGCCTTATCTCCTGTTTTCTCCGTTTCAGCACCACATAATTTCCAGTTCTTCAGATGTATCATGCTTCTCTCTTGCCTCTGGGGTCTTGGTAGATTCTAGTTCCCCTACCCGGAATATGCCTTTTTCTTCCTTTTTACCTTGGCACTCATCATGCGAGTGTCATGTTAAGTACTATAACTTCCTTCAGAGACTTCCTGGTCCCCAGACTTGGTTAGGTGCCCTGGGTCGGTGTTCCTGTAGCAAATCTGCACTGCCCCCCCTTCCACATTACAGTCACCCCACAGTATGGAGTCTCCCTCGCCAGCCTGTTCTGTAGGGTAAGACTATGGCTCTCTCGTTCAGCACTGTATTCCCGCTGCCACGCAGTGCTCGTCCATAAGGACACTCAACAAGTATGTGTTGAATAAAGGAGCACGCAGCTGATTCTTAAATCCCTGTCTCCGATCCTCTTAACTTTGTCCTTGAGATTCAGCTCCACAACTCCAGTTGCCTGATGGATGTCTTACCAGTATCTAATCTGAACATGTACAGAGTGCATGGGGATCATCTTCTCTCTCACATCTGCTCTCTTCAAAACCTAGTACAGTAGAAAGAGAACAGGTATGGAAATCAGGGATGCCTGGAATATGCTGCTCTATATCCTATTAGCTGGGCAGCTTTAGACAAATCTTTCTCCGAGCCTTAGTTTTCTCATCTCTGAAATAAGGGCAAAAATACCAACCTCATAGGATTAGTCTAAGATTGAATGAGAGGATGTATGTGAAATGCCTGGCAAATGACATAGAAATAACAAATGGCACCTGAGTTCAAAAATCTGGAGTAGGGGCTTCCCTGGTGGTCCAGTGGTTAAGGCTCCGCACTCCCAGTGCACGGGGCCTGGGTTTCCTCCCTGGTCAGGGAACTAGATCCCACATGCATGCCACAACTAAAGAACCTGCATGCTACAACAAAGACCTAGTGCAGCCAAAATAAATAAACAATGAATATTTTTTTAAAAAATCTGGAGTAATTCCGCTTCTATCCTCCTCCCCGCCAGGCAACCCCTCTCATCCAGGCCCATTCCAGTCGTGCCCCCTCACTTAGGCCCCCTGCACCTCCCTCCTGGACTATCACAGCAGCTCTGCTGGGCTTCCCTGGCTATGGTTTTCTCACTGTCCAGGCCACCCCACACACAGATTCCAGAAGATCCTATTGTCATTCACCTGACAGAAATTCTTCAACTGTTCCCGTGACTTAGTATCCAGTCTAAATCGTTCAGTCATAAGCCTTCACAGCCCTCCTGGGCCGGCCTCAACTGACCTTTGCTGCCTTCTGTTCCCGTTAGTCACTTATACACACACTGTTGCCCAGCAACAACACATTAGTCACTGCCCACTCTGCGCACCAGTTCTTCCCATCCCTTTCTATATGTCTCTGCTCATGTGTCCTTGGACTCAGACCCTCGCAGTCCTCAAGTCCATCACCAACTTTCTTGGTCCGGCCAAAGCCTCTTCGATCCATGATGCATTTCTTGATGGCCCAGCCTGAGAAAAATCTCTTCTACAAATGTGTAGTGTGTTTGATTTATCTCTTTTCTTTTATACATTTTATCTCTCTTCTCTATGTTTATCTGTGCACTGAACCTTAGCTCCAAGCTCTCCACAGGCAGCATGACGTCCGGGCCCACACTGTCATGCTCAGGAAAGGCACCCAGGAAACAGCAGCTGAATGTGCACACCCACAGGGTCCTGCTGAGGATGTACCAGCACCTGGGGGGCTGCAATTGTCAAGCTTCTGCTCAGCTCCTAGAACAGTGCCTGGCATAGAGCGGCACTCCACAAATAACTGTTAAATGAACTTATCCACAGGGAGATCGCCTATTGGCTGTGGGACAGAAATTCTGTCCCCGCGGAATAAAACACAAAAGAAGACCTGAGGAAGCCTTTTCTCTCCCACCATATACTTAGGATGCAGGCCAGCTTCAATTTCACTGTCTCCCGAAAGCTAGACAGCTACTCTCAGCAATCAGTATGGCATGTAACGCTTTGGTATATTTAATGTGTCAAAAGTACTCAATTTTAACATGTAAGTAAGAATCATTCCTCAAAAATAGTCTCCTTTGGAGAACACAGAGTTATTCTAACAATGTCCAAAATCTTTTTCAGACCTCACCTTTTATATAGCCATAACTTCTTTGTTTTTTTTTTTTTAAAAAAAGATGTCTATTACAGAATGAACACCTTTTCTCATAAGGCTTTCAACTAGCTGAGAATTAAAGAATTTCAGAAATAAAATTCCCATCTCCTTATCCTTAAAGTAGAAGGTGTTTTTCAGGGCTTTCATTTCCAAAATTCTATTATGTAAGCCACTTTATAAATCACATACACAACAATCCTCATTTTTCCATCAAGTTTGTTTGTTGTTTTTTTTTTTTTTTTGCGGTATGCGGGCCCCTCACTGTTGTGGCCTCCCCCGTTGCTGAGCAAAGGCTCCGGATGCGCAGGCTCAGCGGCCATGGCTCACGGGCCCAGCCACTCCGGGGCACGGATCCGCGTCCCCTGCATCGGCAGGCGAACTCTCAACCACTGCACCACCAGGGAAGCCCTCCATCAAGTTTTAACTGCCCCCCCTCCAACCCCACCGGGCTCTGGCAACAACACCATGCACCACGTGTATCTCTGTTATAGTACTTGTCAATCTGTGATGTTACCTCTTTATATGTCATTTATCCCACTCAACTGTCCTCCTGGAGGCAGGCCCCTGACATGCCAGTTTCTGAATCTGCAGTGCTGACTGCTGGAATGTAGTCGGTGGCTCAGTAAATGTTTACATGAATCAATGACTCAAATCAGTTAATGGATCATAAACCTTTTCATCAGACCTAACTACTGGCTCCTTCCTACCCTCCAAGGCCAGAGAATTCCCATCACTGTGGATAATAAAAAAGGATGGGAGGCTTTTAAGGCAATGGCGAAAAAAAGTTTTGAATGTGTCCTTGGCAAAGATGGCATCGCTGTAGGAGAAGTTTAAATTCTTCCCAGCTAACACAGTACTTTAAGGAGGCAACATCCATTTGCACGTCTATGTGTCTTTTGCTCTGTGAGTTAAAATATTAATTGCATTACTTTAGAGTCACACCTTATACATGTGCTTCATTTAATTAGTTTATTTAGTTGCCCTGAAATATATACTGATGGGTAAAAACAAATTAGTGTAAATCACAACTTTAAAAAGATAGTGAGGGAAGCATCTAGTTCAACGTCCAAATTACATGAAAAAGCCAAAAAGACCCGCCCGCTCAGCACCGTGTACCCTTCAGTGATTAGGAAATGAGCTACTTTTCAGGTATCATCCAATCCAAACTGTCGTCAGTGTCTCCAGAATCTACAGACTGCTCTTCCCAACGTTCAACAACATAAGCACATCTTAGTTTCCAAGAAACCTCATTATAGGTTGATGACAAATTTGAAAAAATACTCTAAATAAAATTACAGACCATGACTCTGACATTTGGGCTTTCCAAACATACTGCTATGGGTTTAAGAAACACATTTCCACGTCACAGAGAGTTCCAAAAATCAGCATATTCTGCGGAGTCCATTATCTACTGCTTGGGGAGGCTTAACAGAGTGTGTTAAGGACCAAATCTTTTTAGATAACTGCTGGCACGTTGCTAGGTTTTGTATATGAAAACTGAAAACAAAAATAACCAAAGAGTTTAGAACTTTTCAGTTATAATAAATTTTCTATCAAAGACAGAAAGTATTATTTCATATTCTCTTTAATATTTTTAAAAGCAGCACATACTTCTTCCATTTAAAGGTGTGGAAACCGAGGCAAGAAGGCTCAATCATTTTGTTAGAATACTCTATGCTTCAAAAGCAGTTAAAGTCATGACCCCAAACTACAACTAAACTCTCCAATAGCCTATTCTCATGAGAAAAGGTTTAAAAGGCTTATTGCTTAACTGAAGGATAATCAATGCAAGTTATTTCAATGACTGGACCAAAAAAGCTGCAGTAGACCAGTAGACCACTGAGTATCTCGGAGACCTGTTAACCTCTTTGTCCACAATCTCCCTTGAGATTATATATATACAGGTATATATATATAAAATAATAATAATTAACAGGTGTCCTTGGTTTTGATAAGAATAATATTCCTGTACATCCTCACTGGACAGCTACGTGCTGCCATCTTCTACATTATGCCCGGTGGAGTGTAAACAATTTTTCATGAAAAAACAAAATCAATAAAAGTAGAACCCCCCACTTTTTCTGCCAGTAGTGCCCTCAGCAACAAAAGGGGCAATGACACCAACAAAGGGATTACGATACTCTCAGACAGAATTCAAGCAGAATTCTAAATGGATAAATTCATGTTATAAACTTTTTTTTTTTTTTTTGCAAGTGCCTTGCATGCTTATGTTACTATTCATTCTGAGATAGACAGATCATCAATGACCTTCTGGGTCACTGACTAGGGAGAAAGCCGACTATAAAAAAGAGTGGGAGAAAAATAAGAGGGGGGGTTGCTTCCTTCCACCCCAGACCCCCTACTGCCTTGAATGAAAGAAGGCAGATGGCAGCCACCTTCCCCTTTAATTAGGAGGGGCAGCTCAGAGGGGACAGCCCTGCTCACTTGGCACCATCTTTAACAAACCGTTTCGATGGTAATGCTCTGCTCATTCACCCTTGTTTCAAACTGTTCTCAATCTTTGATTTATAAACCAAATCTCTGTAAATTTAATTATGAAAAACTATAGCTCTGAGCACAACACTTAGAGTACCTTCAGAAAGAAGGTACTTAAGGATGTTTGCTGAATTAATAATTCACAGACATTCATATAGGGAGCCTGGAGTGTTTCAAATGAAATACAGACACCTCAAGTCCTACCATCACCACTTTGAGATAAAATGGGAACTCCCACGGCACAGAAGCCCGAACTTTAATTCACACTGTATTCCACACTAGAGTCAGAAGCTAAGACCCCTGACTTCTGCTTTCCAACACTACAGTACAGACATGCTGCCCCCTTCTACCTTCAAAGTGTCACTGTTTAAGTTCAGAGAAGTCAAGAAAATTCTCCGGTAAAAGCAGTCCATTTTATAAGTATAATTTTAATTACAAATCACAAACCACTCTGCATTTCTATTCGTTTTGCATTTTCAAAACCACAGAACTTTGTATTAAAAATTTATCAAGCCATGTAACATCTTTGGAGACAGGATCAGCATAAAAAACAAACAAACAAAAATGTAAGATGGGCCAAGTGTCAGAATCAGGCTGATGTCACAGAATCTTCTGTGTAGGAGATGAAGCCTCTTAATTATTATTTTTTAAAGTTATTAAACATATTTTCTATAAATCTACAAGGCACGAAACTTTCTAACATGAAGGAAAAATTCGGTTAGGACTTTATACATTTTATCCCATTTTTATATTAATTTATTTTCCCAACATCATTAAATAACTTGTATTCTTCAGGTCCTTTCCATTTCCTGACAGGCTTTAAAATTACAGCCTTTTATCCAACAGCCATTCCCACCTAGTGTCTGCAGTTCCCACGTGCAGACACCCCCGTCCTCATACCTGTCTTGTACACGCACCCTTCCTGCTTCCCAATGGAAATAAGGGCAGTGAGCTGGGGCTATTTTGCTAGATATGCTCCTGGCTGCAGCTCATAAAAAGCCTTGTCTGTGTCACCCACCGTCATTTAATTAACGGCAAAGTTCTTGAACCATTTAAAAAGAGAAAAAAAGAGAACTTTTTGTTTTCTCACTGATGATAAATTTCAGTCTCTTTTTACCTCTTAACAAGCCAGCCAGCAGCTAGATACAGGAAGAGAGACAGAAAAGATAAAAGAAGCAATCAGCTATTTAACAAACTTCATCTCCTACTTCCCGATGAAAAGGAAAAAAAAAAAAAACCTTGGCATTTGCCAGATACTGAGTGTTTAATAATGTTAGCAAGAAAAACATGTAGGAGAGACTGACTAAAAACAAACAAAACTTACTTTGTTTTCCAGCACAGTAAGCAGGTCCGGATCGAGATGAGGGTTCCCTTCCTCAAGGCCCCTGCTTTCACTTTATAAGCTGTGTTTACACTTAACATCCAGGTTTGCTGTGGAACTCCAAAATGCCTGCGCTTCTCAGGATGCCCCAAGTTCACAGTTCAACTCAGAAGCTTCACCAAGGACCAGGAATCTCCAGGGCAGACCAAGGCGACCTCTGGGCGCCACGTGGCACCACTGCTGCTATTACCACACGCACGCCTGGGACACCCACTTGTTAGGTCAGGAACCAGGCCACCAGCAGATAACGGCTCAGACGAGCGTTCAGAGACTTGAGCCTCTGGCATTCTCAGGTTCAAGGTTGGGAAATGTATTAAGACGAGAACCATGCAGTCAGCAGCATTCTGCGCCATTAACTTTCTCGCACGTAGATGCCTGTCTAAATAAGTGCGAAAGGTACAAAATTAGAAGTGTTTTACTGGTGATGGTGATTGGCATTTGCCGTGTGCTGGGTCATACCTTGCTCTCTAAAACTGCATTTAAGAATCCTAGATCAGAAGTATTTTCATTTCCTCTGTGGAAACTACAGAGAATCAATTAAAAAAACAAAACAAAACAGGAAAAAAGTATAATTCTGCTTAAAAATGTAACCCTTACTAAATCTCATCTGGTTAATTTTTTTTTTAATCCAAAAAGTAGGAAGAAAAACCCAACATATAAATTTGATGTTTGTTTTGAAAAATTACTTCATCCATGTACTGTCCAGCTCATAAAAACAAACCTTCTTCCAGCAAAACGGGACACTATGACCTTGTTTACTGCAGTGTTTTGAAACTGCTGTCTCGTAACTCCTGACATCACTGGACATGTATTAGCACCTTTACTGCTGTTGGCTGCACATGCTGCTACCCTGACTGTCTTGAACCACCTCTGGTTGAACAAATACTCCACACAACACTAGGGATACTGGCATTAGCATTAAGCCCACAGAACTCACATGATACCTTTTGTAAGTGTCACATCTCTCTGATCACTTTTATAAGAAAACAAAAGCATCCAACATCTGATACTTTTTCAAGTCCCAGCATCCAGACCTGGTTCAGACCATTCTTTCTTCTGACCCTCTCCTTGCCCAGGAGAGGGGCTTCTTTCCTCACCGATCGCCATATTGGCAAGAATTTCTGCCACAGAGCTTTACTAACAGAAGATCCTGACCTACTTTCTCCCAATAAAAAAATTCCCACAAACTTTCCTAGAGGATAATTTATTTTAGCATATTTTAGAGTTTCAAAGAGCACCGTTGTTGCATTTTCAATTCTGATAAAGTCAGATTTATCCATTTCTTTTTCTTTTGTGGAACATGATTTTGGTATTGTATCTGACTGTTACATTTTTAAAGAAATAATTTTCTCCTGTAAGGCTGACATTTCCCTTCTATGTTCTTCAATTCTTACTCTGGATCTAGCAGAACTAAAAAAAAAAAAAAGGATAGTTGCAACACAATTTAATTGTGTAAGTCACAGTAAAATTTGAGCGAACATTTCCCATAATCCATCTCTTTAAATAAAACTAAATTCTGGTCCTACGATGGTAGTGCAATTTTACAGAGAAGTATTTAAAAACCCAAGTTTAAACTATCTGAAATCAACTGCTAACATTCCCGTTCCTTTCCTGAAACAATTTGCAAAACATCAAGCCCTCAAACTATAGTTACCAAGAAATAAAAAACACCAAATACATACTTGAGCAATTATGGCCCTTGTTTGTCAGAGAAGAATAAAAAGAAAAACGTCCAGGGTTAATAAAATTAATTAACTCTAGCTAAAGAACTACTAAAAAGACCCTCCAAATATCATGCCGTTACTATGACAACTTCAAAATTGCTTTGAGAAAATGTGAGGGATTTTTAGATTCATGATAAACCAAGTGTCATCCAGCCTGCTAGAAATTACTTTCATTTATATCAGGCAGCAGAAAGGTTAAATGGCCATTTACAACTCTGAAATATCAAATCGTTACCTTTTGAGAGATGCTGCACTCTCCATTCAGATCATGAAAAGAATAAGTAAATGAACAGCTCTCTCAGTAATCGGAACCATTTTGATTTCAGTCCTGCAACTACACCACTCCTACGTTCTATCTACTTGGTACTTTATTTTTATAATGAAAGCAAACTCTGATGCAATCTGAAAGGGAAGGGACAAAAGAAAAAACAAAAACAAAAACAAAAAACCCCCCTAACAGTCTCTAGTTTCCAAATACAAATAGGCAAACACACACTCTGATTTTCTAGGCATCAATAATGAAACAGAAAAAGAAAACAGCATTTTTCCCTTAAAATTCCTGCTCTTAGGTATTTAGACTGATTTACATTTTACATAATCTTGATGGCTCAATCAGGAAGTGAAATTTTTAAGTGCGTGTGTTATGGACGGGAGGAATCACGTGACCCATAGAGCAAAGAAAATTATGCAGTAGACTAGCATGCTAAGAAAAATAAACTTAACAGGAGTTTAAAAATACTGTCTTTGGGATTCACTGAGCCATGAATATATTACGGCTTTTAAGAAATAAAAATTCATTCGGAAGCCTTGAAAATAAACCCTCAGGACGTTTTAAAAAATATTACGAGATCAAAGCAATGCACTATGAAAAACAAAAGTTTAATTAATAAAGAAACTGTTTCTATGAAGATCATAACCGTTCAAGGTTTATTTTAAAGATGATTTTCCATGTTATTTGAAGATCAGGCAAGACATAATTGTAATGAAACGAAACATAGTTGCAGCTATGTATAGATATTTGTGCTTTATTTAATATATAGTGCTGTGTGCTCCTGGAGCACAAAGAAAAAACTGTTTAGGTTTATCCAGACTTCACACAAGTTTTATAGATTTCAAGTGGTTACTGTGTTTTATTACAGCAAACACATTCTCAAGAGGAAAACATCAACACCATAGAAATTTTCATCTGAGGTTATTTCACTCTGGAAACCAAAAAGTGGGAGATAAACATTAAGACACCTTAAAAAGTGTAATGGATTGACTGATACATGACTTCATCATATAAAAACTACTTGACCATAGTCTCTGTGCTGGTTGTCTAAAACAGAGTATGTTAACATAAACATATTTGAAATTCAAAAGGTTTGGCCTGTGACTGTTTTGTTTTTCAACGCAATTTCTGTTATTAATTTGTTAATAAATAATAATTTATTAATACCAATAAAAACAATTAACATGGTTGACAGCAGGTATTTGTACCTCATAACTATTACTTTTATCACCTAATGCTTTACATTTTTCAAAATGCTTTTCATATCTTTATTTCAGCTTTTTAAAAAAATTCATACCTCAGGCAAGTGGCAGGGCGAGGTCGGTGACAAACATCAGTTCTGAGTGTTTCCTGATTACTAGGCTCATCTTTTTAAATTCTTAAACACAAGAGGTAGCTGGAGAAGAAATTATTAGGGAAGACAGAAGACTCTCAGAAGGGAAGCCTGAAATAGACTAGGAACGGTCCGGAATGGTAAGAAGCAGAAACGCCCCAAGGTGGAGTATTACGTGATACTGTGATATTCTTCCTAAACTTGGTATCATACTGGCTGATTGGATTAATAAGGAAAGATGAACTAGTTACCAAGAAATGTTCCCCAAAAAAGTCATAGCACAACCTAGCTCTGCCACTTGCCTAGACCATAACTTATTGAGACTAAATCTCAGACTTATTCTATAAATCAGGAAATTAGAGAAATTAAGAGACTTTCCTATGTTATACAGATAGCTGACTGACAGCTGAAACTGGACCCAAGCTCTCTGACTTTCCTAGGCTAGGACTCTTTTTTTCACCACGTGCCACCTTATAGCTATAACCTGAGGTTCAAGTAAGCCTCCAATGAGCGGAGCCCTGGTAGCTTATCTTAGTCCAGGGAAACTGAAATGGGGTCAAGACTTCGAGAGGCTCACTCTGGGCTACTTAGTCCCTAGCTCATGGGCCCCCATCCCTTATTACGGCTGCCGTCTCTGTCCCCCACCAACCTGTGCGGAGCATCATACTTCCCGAGCCGGAAAGAGACATGGCAAGTTCTGAGGTGAGAAGTGAAGCTACTGATCCTGTCCACAGGTATATCGCAGCCTCCTCATTTTTCTCAGTGGGAAAATCAAGGCACTAAAATAAGAAAAAGCACTTGTTTTGGTTCACATCACAATTTTACTGGGATTTTGGACAAACACGGGAACAAGATAATATTCTTGAAAAAATAAAATTAGCTCCCACTTTATAACCTTCATCAGAATTAATTTTGTGGAGATT
Source organism: Orcinus orca (assembly GCF_937001465.1). NCBI lineage: Eukaryota > Metazoa > Chordata > Mammalia > Artiodactyla > Delphinidae > Orcinus > Orcinus orca. The sequence continues at coordinate 21,506,712 of NC_064567.1, read as the reverse complement.
AAAGAGTTAAATGTAAGAGCGGAGGAAAAGAAACAATTAGAAGAATATATTTCTGAATTTGAGATAGGAAAAAAAGTCTTAGCTTTACAAAAGCAATGGAGAAAAAGCAACAAAAGGCAAGGTAATCAACTCAATCTGACAACATTAAAATACGAAAATCTGTAGCTTCAAAACCAGCAGACAAAACTGCAAGGTAAACAAAAAATAAAATACTTGCAAGAGGATAATATATTTTATATTATTATAAAGGTAAAAGGTAAAAGATATTAACAAACAATTCACCCCAAAATATAAAATGTCAACACAAAAAAGTATGGAATTTCACTAGCAAACACCAAGATTTTTTTCATCAATCAGATTCACAAAAATGCACAACAAAAAGAGCAAAGCAGGTGAGGTGAGGTGAGACAATCATTTCAGGAAATCAGCAATATCTTTTTACAAACCCTCAAACTGTTGTGACTGATTAACATGTCTATAAATATCTCCTGAAGAAACAATCACAGATACACAGGAAGATAACTATACAAGGACACACATACAATAACTTACAGTAACATAAAACGGGAAACAACATAAACATCAAAAATTGGAGGAAAGCATGTGACTAAATAAATCAGCAAATTCATATGTTTAAATCATGGTTTTTGGAGAATACTTAACGACATTGGAAATCACAAAATATAATGTTAGGTAAACATGCTGGATATAAAATTGTACATAAATATGATATCAGTGGAGAGAGGGACAGACAAATGGTGGGGGGCGCGGGGGTGTAGAGAAGCTAATCTCAAAGAGAGACTGGAAAAGGATACATTTAAAAAGCTTGAGAGGGGGTGGGCAGAGAACTTAGATTTTCATTACTTCTTTGCAAAACTGAGATATCTGACATTTCGTATGAGAAACATTATTTTTATAATTAGAAAAATGTTATTTCACCCAATGAACACCCTGTAAATATCTCTCAGTCATATAAAATAATTAAACTATTTACAAAGACCTAACGAGAATGCTTACACTTTAAGTGCAAAAAAGAAGTACAAGACAATATGATCTTAAATAGATAAAAATTGACATTAAAAAGACCAGAAGAATATGCATCAAGATGCTAACAGTGGCTGCTTTTTGACGGTGCTATTGTGTGTAACAGTTTTTCTATGATTGTCATATATTGTTTTCATAAGGAAAAATAGATATCAATATCACAACTATAGGACTGATACATCAAGAAGATGCTACTATTAACAGTTAAATTTCAAAATATAGAAGGTCAATAGCCACAAAAATCTGCCCTGTCACTAAGGTGTCTTTTAAAAAAATTTAGGAACCACTGGTATGTCTTCAGAAAATAGCAGGAATTGGTGGGTGTCCAGGAGGTGGGAACGAATAATATTTCTTAGTTGCCAAACTGTTTTCTCCACATAGCAGCAGCTCTGTGAGGGCCACACTGAAGCATGAGAATCTTGACAGTAGGACGTTCGTTATTAGCAAAATGGCAGAGAAGATTGATGGGCGAGGGGTGGTAAATGGCCAAAAGAGGAAGGCAAGAGTTCGTGAAAACAACAGAAGCATCAAGAAAGAAGATTCAAGACATCATTAGATCCAAAATAATTAAAAGAAGGGTCTCAAAGAATTATTTGTATACCTATGTTCATAGCAGCATTATTCACAATAGCCAGAAGGTGGAAGCAACCCAAACATCCAACGAATGGATAAACAAAAATGCGGTCTATACGAGCAACAGAATGTTACTCAGCCTTAAAAAGGAAGGAAATTCTGATACATGGTACAACATGGTTGAACCTTGAGGATATCATGCTAAGTGAAATAAGCCAGTCCCAAAAAGACAAATACTGTCTGAGTCGACTTATATGAGGTTCCTGGAGTAGTCTAATTCACAGAGACAGAAAGAACTATGCTTGCCAGGGGCTGAGGAGAAGGGAGAATGGTGAGTTGGTGTTTCATGGGAATGTAGTTTCAGTTTTGCAAGGCGAGAGGGTTCTGGAGATAGAGGATGGTGATGGCTGTTCAATAATGTGAATGCACTTAATGCCATTACACTTAAAAATGGTTAAGATCGTAAATTTTACATTGTATGTATTCTACCACAATGTAATAATACATGTGTGTGTGTGTGTGTGTGTATGTGTGTGTACACATACCATTAAAGGAAAAAAGAAAGAGAGAAAAGAATAAAGAAAGAAAGAAGTCATTAGAGTTAGTAGTTCTGAAGAAGGCTTTTGACTTGGCAGGAAACAGTTTAAAGGATGTCAAGGGCGCAGGCGTCAAAATAAAATAGACCTTATTTCTGATACATCTTTAAATACAATTACAGAAGTCAGCTCAGAAACAGAGACGATCAGAAGTGAAAATCAGAAGGGACATTATGTTTAACTTGAAAAGAACATATCAGACCATTCTGTGGTTCTCTGAGACCCTCTCATTATAGCCAGCTTGAAAAATTCCCCAGGACTAGGAAAGAACCTGCAAGCCCAAGAAACAAGATGACATTTTCCCACCAGCTAACAGGAAAAAACATAACTATGAGGGAAACCCTGAGTGTCCTAAAAACGTACTCTATCCTTACTGCGCCCTGTTATCAGAGGATTGAAGAAGTCTGGAACTGGACAAAGGCTCTCAGGCAGAGCTGCTCCAGAGACACCGACACCCGGAGAGCCTGCCCGGGCTCACTCGGTGATGCTGGATTTAAAGACAAACCCCTCGAGCACAGTTATGTTTTCTTTGTCATGTTGTATTTTTTAACAGGCATGCTTTGTATTTTAAAGGCAGCTTATTAAAGGTAAGAAATATAGAATATTTGGAATACTCTTTTTACAAGTCATTTGATTAATTCCATTCAGCAAATATTTATTGAGCACACAGTACATACCGTACACTATAATACCAGGTACTGGGCTAAGCGCTGAATGGTGAACAGGATGCCATCATCCTTCCTTCACCAAGCTAGCAATTATGATTTAAAAGAGGCATAGGATGCTATTGGTACACCTAAGAGGGGGCTCCCATCTGGTCTAGATAGGTTGAGAATGGAAACCTGTATGAAGTGACATTGTTAATAACAGTAGTAATCATTATTATCATTGTTGCAAACTTGATTGACTACTATTATGGGTCAGATAGAGTTTCTGGGGTTTTTTTTTAACATCTTTATTGGAGTATAATTGCTTTACAATGGTGTGTTAGTTTCTGCTGTATAACAAAGTGAATCAGTTATACATATACATATGTTCCCACATCTCTTCCCTCTTGTGTCTCCCTCCCTCCCACCCTCCCTATCCCACCCCTCTAGGTGGTCACAAAGCACCGAGCTGATCTCCCTGTGCTATGCGGCTGCTTCCCACTAGCTATCTATTTTACGTTTGGTAGTGTATATACGTCCATGCCACTCTCTCACTTCAGATAGACTTTTAAAAGCACTCTCCATGCACAAATTAATTTTCACTATAAAGTGGAAATTAAATCTTATAAAGTGGAATTTTAAAGATGAGAAAATTGAGGCACAGAGAGGTCACCCAGTTCTTACATAGTGGGGTCAGACCAGACTGTATCCTTTTCAGAATCTGCCCTGAGGGGAACCCAAACTAAGATAAGACAGGGATGAAACTCGAGGATCAGAATATTCAGCAAAGAGCTGAGCTCTCTGAATACGGGGGTGGTAAATGGAGTAGGAATACGACAGGTAGGAGCGGATGGGGCTGGGAGGCATGACCAGGTGAGTGGGGGAGGGTGGGAGGAACATGAAGCCCACGATCAGGAGGAACCTTGGAGGGCAGCGGTGAGTGATGTCCAGTCGGGATTTTCATTAGGCTCTGCTATGTGGAGGGGGAAGTAAATCTCCTCTGCGTCCCCCTGTGAATCCTAGTGTTTGATGATTTGTTTACGAGGACACATACTCTATAGGGCCCCGATCAAGTTGGGTACAGGATATCACAGAATCGGGTGACAGTTAAGAAGAGAAGTGACACGATGAGGCTGCTTTTCAGAAGCATCACTCTGAAGCATCACTCTGAATGCAGTCGGGAGAATGGATTGGGGAAGAACATCAATAAGCAGGGAGAGGGATGCTAAAATGCAGTAATTTAAGTCAAAGGTGATGGTAACCAAGACGGACACACTGGAGACAGAGTAGATGGATTTGAGAATGGCTGAGATGTGGAATTTTGACCAGATGTTGTTTCTTTGTGGATTTGGAAGATGAGGAAAGAAAAGGCGCAGTAAATCACAGGTTTCAAGCTTGGGTAACTGGGATCAGTTTGGAATCTGTTGGCTATGAGGCGCTAGCAAGGTATCAAGTGGGAATGTCCAGTTGGCATCTGAATACAAAGCCTGGCGCTCAGAGGTGGATAGAAAGAACCTGCAGAGGGCAAGGAGGAGAAAAAGGCAGAGGGGCAGGGCAAGCCAGAGAGGAGAGGACATCAAACAGGTCACGGAAGATACAATGCTAAATATATCTGGCGAATGTGGCAACAGAAGGATAGGTAGACAACTATCAGCTTTGGCCAGAGCAATATCAACTTGGTCACAGGTGCAGAAGCCAGACTGGAGGAGCCCGAGGAGGCGGCAGGGTGAGGAAATGAAGGAAGCAAATTCACACAATTCCTCCAAGAAATTCGGCCCCGGCAGGGGAAGTGAACGGAGAAGCGCGCGCAAGGGAAGGCAATGTGAAGGCCGGTGGTTTTGTTTACAATTGGTAAGCCTTGAGTAGGTCTACTCCCTCATGAGAGAAAGTCAGTGGTGGCTGGCAGGTAAAGGTCAGAGAGAGAAAGTCTCTGAGGAGGTGAGAGGGGATAAGGTCCAGAGCGTGGACACGGGGAAGGGCTCCCCTTCCAGTGGAGCAGGAGGCAGGGAAAGCAAGGCGGGTGCAGAGGAAGTGTCAACTGGGGCCAGAACCTGAGTGAGCTCACCTTCTGGTGTCTGTTTTCTCTATGCCCGGGAGGCTGGGAGAGCTACAGAGACCGAGGAGTGAGAACGAGCTCCAGGGAGAGGGCTGCCGAGAGATGACAGGGGCCTGGGGCGGCAGGGAGCAGCCACGCTCAGCAGAAAGTGACCTCCGGACATCACATCATGACAGCCACATGCCACCGCTCTGCACCTCTGCGGCATTTACCAAACAACACTGGGAACATAAACAAAACCCCGACGACACCGAGTGGACCTCGTGAGAAGCCCACCTTGCAGTACAGTAGGGTCGGGTAAGTCAACTGTAGTAACATCAGTCTTCCTCAGGCCTTAACCACGTACAGTAAAACGAAGACAGATGCTTCCAAGGCGTATGACGGCCTTCCTGTGACAATGTGTGGAAAGCTCACGCTTCAGTCTACAGTCAAACTCGGTCTGGATGTGTAACCAAAACGTCATATTTCAACACCATTAACAGCGCATTAGCAACCTTCGTGTTTGGTCTGAGCTGGATTTTGCTTTCGGGCATCTCCAACCCTGCTAAATGGGCACACGGATTACAGGGAGGGTCGGACACACCCCTCCTTCCAGAGTCGTGCGGGGAAGCACAGGTGGGAAAACAGTCCTGTCACAGTCGCTTCTCCCAGACTCGGCTCTAGTTCTTGCTCTGGCCAGGAAATTGCTAGAGAAAGCAAAAACAGGGGCCAGGAACTGAGCACAGCGGTACAAGTCCAAACACAGGCTAGGGGAGGTGGTATTTCAAGTGAGCAACTGTTGTGTTTTACTTGAGCTCAGAGCCAAGTAGGAGGAGAGGAAGATGCGGACTCAAAGAATATCTTTCCCTGTAAAGTCTCTTTGTAGCAACAAAAGGAATTCTAGTAATTAGTATGAAGCACCTCTTGTATTTCCAGGGCGTACACCTCCCAAGAAGCTCAAAAGAAAAACCTTTCATTCAGCATCCTTTGCGGGGGAGAACTGAAATGAACAGTAAAACCTGACCAGTTCAATCGACTGGGGAGTGTGCTACAAATAGTGAGATATCTGGACCCTAGGAAAGTAATGTACTTTTGCTTTTTAGTTTCTTCTTTTTAAAAAGATTTCCTTTTCTTGTGCACCTTTATTATAAAAGTAATATAATGTTACTACCGGCCAACAGTCCCCATGGTGCTCACTATGACTCAGGCACAGCTCTGAGCCTCCTGCCTTCCTTGAACTTGAGGAAGGCGCTCTGATTCTGCCGGTTTTAGGGAGAAGCACAGAGGGGCTGACTCCTTCGCCGATGGGGACCCGCAGAGCTGGTGTTCCAACCCAGGCCGTCCAGCGTCAGAGTCCTGCGCTCAACCACTTTCCTGCGCTGCCATACCATGAAAACACGAATTCTAACACTCGAAAATTCAGGGTGTCAAAAAGAGATAAGCAACATTGATTCTACCCCTCTAATGGAATAGTGCGGTGTGTTTCCTACTCTATTCATCCTTCGGTTTTCAAATCAAGGACTCTCTGAAAAGAAGATGGTTTTTAACCATATTCAAGTAAAAACGCTAGATAAAACTGTTCATGAAAACCTTTCCAAGCAGAGATTCTACTCGTAGACAAGACTTATTTAAAGTCAGCAGATCTACTTTTTGTGTACGATATGCACAAACCAGCAAAACAATTTTTTCGTCACAAGTTTCTTTACGTTAATGAAGAATTTTCTTAAGAGTCGTTATTTTTTTGTCTGACCCACACTTAATTATAATGAGTTCCAAAATCAGTCATTTTGAATCCACGCATATCCAAGTTTTCAAATAAGAAAACTGAAGTTCAAATATTTTGTTCTCTTTGAAGCTGCCTGCAGGCTCAGGTTGGATCGCACAGATTTGATGGTATACTTCTGCGCAGATAAGAACCTGACCTTCAGTGCGGGAATGCTGGAACTTCTAGAGGCCTCAGCTGGGTTAGCTTTATAAAGCAAACAAAAAATGGCCCCCGAAATGGCCCCTGCAAAGTTTCTGTTAGTGACCTTTGACGCAAATGTTCCATGAGATGTAAGTTCAAGACTGCCAGTCACTTGAGGCTTATATTAAGGTTGACCAGTGTGAACTGTTACTTCATAGACTTAAGTGCATGCCACATGTGGTCTGCACAAACATTCTTTAGGGTTCCTTTGAAATAGACTCACACATATATGGATAACCAATTATCAATACAGGTGCCAAAGCAATTCAATGAGGAAGTCCTGTCAACAAATCATGCTGGAACAACTGAAGAAACGTATGCAAAAGAATGAGCCTTACTTAACCTCTACCTTACCCAATACACAAAAATTAATCTGAGATGGATCATAGACCAGAGTACAAAAGCTAAAACTATAAGGCTTCTAAAGGAAAACACAGAAGGATATCTTTACAATCTTGAAGAGGCAGATTACTTAGGAAACAAAAAGTACTGATAATATATGAGGAAATTTGATTAATTAAGTTACTTCAAAATTAAAACCTTCTGCTCATCAAAAGACATTTTTAAGAAAATGATACAGACTGGGAGACTATATCTGCATTACAAGTTTCTGACAAAATAATTTTATTCAGAGTATACATAGGAAAAAAAACCTCCTTCCTATCAATAATAATAAGGACTTCCCTGGGGGTCCAGTGGTTAAGATTCTGAGCTCCCACTGCAGGGGGCACGAGTTCGATTCCCTGGTTGGGGAACTAGGATCCTGCATGCCATGCAATCATCATCATCATCATCCAAGTTTTAGAAATTTATTTATTTATTTATTGGCTGTGTTGGGTCTTCGTTGCTGCGCGTGGGCTACTCTTCATTGCAGTGCACGGGCTTCTCACTGCGGTGGCTTCTCTTGCTGTGGAGCAAGGGCTCTAGGCGCGCGGGCTTCAGTAGTTGTGGCACGTGGGCTCCAGAGCACAGGCTCAGTAGTTGTGGTGCACGGGCTTAGCTGCTCTGTGGCATGTGGGATCTTCCAGGACCAGGGCTCGAACCCGTGTCCCCTGCATTGGCAGGCGGATTCTTAACCACTGAGCCACCAGGGAAGTCCCCATCATCCAATTTTAAAATGGCCACAAGAAAAATAAAAATGGGTAAAAGATTGAATGAAGGTATACAAGTGGCCAATAAGAACATGTTAGTCATCAAGGAAATGCACATGAAAAGTCACAAAGAGATACCACTTGCCATCCAGGAGAACGGCTAAAATTAGAAAAACCGACAATAAACAATTGTTAAGAACGAATTGGAGCATCTGGAACACTCATCCACTGCTGGTTGGAGTATAAAATGGTATAATTATTTGGAAAATTGTTTGGAAGTTTCTTATAAACGTAAACACAGATCTACTGTCTGGTCTATCAACTAAGCCTAAATCCAAAAAGGAATGAGACTGAGAGAGAGAGGACTTGTTCATAGTGGCTTAATGTTCATAACAGCCAAAAAGGTGAAAACAATCCAAATGTCCATCACCAGGAGAATGGATCAAAGAATTGGGTCCATTCATACAACAGAACACTACCCAGCAATAAAGGAAGAATGAACTAGGGTACACACAACAACATGAAACTTTTGTGTGAAGGAAGCCAGACACGAAAAAGTGCATGCTCTGTGATCCCATTTAGATGAAGTTCAAGAACAGGAAAAAACAGTGATATAAATCAGAAAGTGTTTGCCAGTGGGGGTGGAGGCTGATTGGACGGGGCATGAGAAAACCTAGGTGAAGAAATGTTCTATGTGTTAACCAGCATTGGGTTACGTGAGTGTACTTAACGCCACCAGCATTGCACCGTGGTCATCTCATTTCTTTGGGACCATCCATACAAGGTATTTCCTCCAGAGGAAAAGATAAAACTTGCTGATTTTTCTCTCATCCAACGTAGCAGTCAACTGATATGACAGGTCCCAGAACCAGTGTGACGGTGCTCTAAATTCTCAGTCATAGTGTCCTTTTAGGCCCATCAGTTTTCAGTAGACTACTGACAAGCCGCACTCAACACATTCCAAGTGGATATGGACAGAAGGGCACGTGGAACAAGCTGATGATGTTTGTTCTGGCCAATACCAGAAATAAATTACAAGCGCGTTCTGGGAGCTTGCATCCTCGGAGCTCAGGACATTTCAGCACTCTCCACATCTGTTTCTAGGGCATGGCCTCACAGGGCCTGCTCTTTGATCTAGAACAGTCCAGAGGCTCTAAACTGGTAAACAACTTACAGAATACAGAGGTCAGATACCAGAGGATCTTTACTATCCTCAATTACGTCTAAGCCGTTACGCAAAGGATAATTAATATGCAACAGTACTACTTTGCAAATTCTCAAGAAAGATTTGGGGCTTCCAGTATTGTACTAGAGATCAGGATAGAGCGAGAAGATTCTGTGTTAGGTTCAATCACATGGGAGCAACTGGCCCTAACTCTGGGGACCTCTGGGGAAGATCTCCAGGGATTCGTCACAGGGAAACAGCTGCTTTTTCCGAGTAAAATGAGGGAACGGTAAGACTGGAAACATCAGTTCAGAGTTCCTTCTGAGATACAAATGGATACCCCTTGTGTGAGAGAAGTTAAAGCACTAATTAGTTAATATCTGATTTTTCCCATCTTCATGGTATCTACTAGGCATTTTCAGGAACTATGGGACAAATACGAGAAAGGGGCGATCAATAAGAATTTGGAGCTTTTTTTCACAAAGGAAATGGAAAGGGAGAATATGAGATGCTTCTTACAAGAAGAGGGAGAAGTATGAGGGTCTATCTGCTAAGGAATAAAAGTTATAGGAATGAAGGAACAGGAGATTCTTTCCAAAATTCCTATGTCTAAGGGCAGACAAGAAATTAAAAAATAAGCATATGCACATTTATACTTGTATTAAAGATCAGGAACAACTACCACTACTTCTATATATATATATATTTTTTTTTAATGACTAAGTTGCATGTTTCACAAGATGCATCGTTTCTTCTAGCAATAAAGCTAGAAGAGTGTCTTGGGGTGTTCTGTGAGGAATGACTGTAGCCTCCAGAGCTGGAAAGCATGTCTTTGTGTAATAATGTCAGCTCACTGTTTCTTCCCAGCCAAGTTACTTTTTAAAAATTTTTATTGGAGTACAGTTGATTTGCAATGCTGCGTTAGTTTCTGCTGTACAGCAAAGTGAATCAGTTACACATATAATATATCCACTCTTTTTTAGATTCTTCTCCCATGTAGGTCATTACAGAGTATTGAATAGAGTTCCCTGTGCTACACAGTAGGTCCTTATTAGTTATCTATTTTACATATAGTAGTGTATGTATGTCAATTCCAATCTCCCAATTTATCCCTCCCAGCCAAGTTATTCTGAGGGTTAGTTTTTCCAAACCCCAATACCCACTGCAGTCATCACGCCCTCATTTAAACGTTTTCCTGGCTAAATGCATTTCTGACTTAATTCTTCAGATGTGCTTCTGACAAATCAACAAATGAAAGGACTTCTCATTTGTTATGGACTGAATGTTTGTTTTCCCCCCAAATTCACATGTTGAAATCTTAATATGATGCCTTTAGGAGGTGGGGCTCTGGTGAGGTGATTAAGTCACGAAGGTGAAGCCTTCATGAATGGGATCAGCGCTCTTATAAAAGAGACCCCAGAGAGCTCTCCTGCCCCTTCTACCATGTGAGGACACAACGAGAAGACAGCTTTCTATAAACCAGCCTCCCGAACTGTGAGGAATAAATTTCCGTTGTTTATAAGCCACCCGGTCTATGGTACTTCGTTCCAGAAGCCCGAACTAAGTTACCGTTTCAAAATGGTGGTCAGGACACATGAAAGATCCCATTACAGTTATAAAAAAAAAAGTATACATACCCACCACAGTTAAAAGACTATCATGGGCCTGAGAGATTTCAACCACCATCTGGAAGCCATAAAATGATGAAGTCCTGACAGATGAAGCTGAGCAGAGGCAGCTCACAGCCCCAGAGGTTCTCTGAGACGCCTGCTGCTGCTAAGGCAATAACCCAGTGAAACCTCAAAGCGGCTCTAGACTCAGAAAAAGCAAGGACCGTATGGGCCAGAGATGACAAAAAGGGTAGAAAGGAGAAGATTAACTGAAAAGTCTAAGGATCAACAACTGTTACTTCCGTGCCTAATTCCTATCTTTATGAGAAACAACAAACCTTATAGCCCCCCACCCAGGCAAAAACTAAAAATTAAAAAAGGGAAATGAGTCTCAAAAGAAATTAAACACAATGTCCAGTGAGAACTAAACAGCTAGTGTGGTTCTGAAAACCCCAAAGTCAAGCCCTCTTCACTCTGATACTGAGTCACTCTCCACACGAGGGCTGGCTCTGCGCCACCAGAGGGACGCAAGATGCACCCAACATAAGGAGCCCTGGCAGCCTTAAGGCCACCTCGTCTCTATACGAGTGAAGAGTTAAGCATAAACATACAATTAAAGAAAGCCTGCCATGTGAAAGTGGAATACCAAGATACACAACAAAAAGGCCCTGGAAGAAACAGAAAATTCAAAAGAGTGAAGGTATTTCGTCAAGAACCCTCAAAACAACTTTTATTAGTGTCCCTAAAAAAATTTGAGAAGCGATAATTACATCCACATAAGAATAACAACAACCAAAAAATGCACAAGAAATAGCAATCCAAGAAAAAGGTCTACAGAATTAAAAATGTGGCCCCAAACAAGAAGTATCAGTGAGCGCTGCATGCATGTGCCTGGGTACCCTGACCTCACAGCTGTGACTCTGACGATATAATCCTGTGTCACAGACCATACCTTACCTAAGATGCACTATATTTACAGCACACAGTCAGAAGTCTAAAATGGCACATGCAGAACATGTTCCTGGGAAGAAGACAGTGACACAAAGCCCCCTTGTTCAAAAAAATCTGAGTCTGTTTTTAACTCCTCTGCTCGTTTGCAAGATGACCTGTAAGCTTCTCTCCATACTTGTCTGTCCTTTCCTACAGGAAGGGAGAAACCAAAGGTGGTGTTTTTAGAGAGACCTAATAAAGACTCCTGGAAAGTATTAATAAGAACTAGCTTAACGTGAAGACCTCAAGATACTAAAACATATTAATGTAGTACATGTGAAATCTTCCCTGGAGATCTTCACATAGAAGATAAACATCCCTCCCATCTGGGTGATCTGCATACTGTCCTTCCTGGAACTACAGAGAGGAACTGAATCACTGGTTCAAAACCCCACTAGTCCCAAAGCTTTCTTTTTATAACCAAAAAATTCTGTAATGCCCTATTTATATTTGTTATTCTAATATGAAATTCATTGGTAAACATTACCTGGTATACACATATTTTTAAAACATCAATATAATACCTTAAATGTAACGTAAAGGAGAGCCTAAAAGCAAAACAATTTATAATAAAAACATGACATATTTCAATATGTACATAACTTTCAGGTCCCATTAACTATGTAATGAAGTAGATGCTTATCACTTACTTATAAAGAATACCTGGATTAACAGAAGTCAGATCAGAAGCTTTCCATATTAAAAGTACAGGAAAACAAAAGAGGAGAGGTACAGGTGAATGAAAATGAGTATATCCTGTGTGTATTTAAAGTATGCCAAGGTTACCTTGTGCTTTTATGTAAAATGAATTTAGGTCTAAGATCGGATAATTATAAACTAATTTTCACTGCATGAATATCTGACAGGATAGTTGAAACTCATGTGGGATACAGGGCAGTTCTTTCTGTCTTTTCCACTGTGGGACATTTAAAATCTCTGATTCAAGGCCCTTCACTGCAGAACCAAACAACGTACCAAATTTATACTATGTCCTCTAGGGGGCAGCACTGTTGCCATGAGAACCCCTGGCTGATAACCTATGGGAGTTTTCCTTCCAGCCTTCATATTCTACCACAGAGAATCGAATCCTAAAGAACAAAATCAGTAACATACCTAAGAAAAATATTAATTTAATAAGGAAAATGACTATGAAGAAATTCGTTTAGGTTTATGCCATTAACTATAGCCATATTCAACACTATTTCCTCTTTTTGAATTCAGGATAACTAGTTACTTCATATAGAATATGGAATGAAAAGCTGTTACCTCTGTGACATTTATTTAGATAGCGCGAAGTGATTCTGGCTTTACAATTTTTAACTTTCAAATCTAGTTAATTAATGATGAACAGGGAGTTTTCCATAGAACTCTACCACTCTCACTTCCTCAAAACAAGAATTAATGCATTCTTTCATATGTGGTCATTACAGGAAGGGGGGAGGGAGCCATTTACTGTAAATGCCTTTCTGATGCAATTCTACCACCTCTCTCAAAGAGAAAATTCATCTAAGAAGGCTTAGTCACTTCTTCAAGAAAAATGCCACTGCACTGAATATCCACAGTTGGAACCCCCTGCGTGAGGAGAGAACTGGAGCTGGTCCCACCAGGAGTAAGCGTGGGGGAGTGGCAGGGGGAGAGGTCTCACGGCTCCTTCCTCAGAACAGATTAAGCAGTATGCCTCAAAATTTGGCCTTTAACATAGGGAAAAGTCTGACACATTTGTAACATCATTGTTTCATAAATCATATGCAAACACCGATTTTCCCCGCCCAACTTTTAAAGCATACTCCCTAAAAAAACATGAGACTTAAGTTACGAACTAGTAACCTACGTTAGCATCTTAGCAACTAGAGTTATTTTATTTTAATATTAATTAAATATTATTTAAAAATTTCATGCACAGAAAGAGAAATGGAATCCTATGCTTAAAAGATTTGAAAATGAAACTACATTTTGAAGAGGGTGGATTTCACATCAAAGGGAATGATGACATACAGGGTAATCCCAAAAAGCAACTCAGAGGGAAAAACTTAAGACAAACAGTTCTGAGCTCTTCTCAGAGGACTAATTTTTCTAAAATCTCAAATCCACCCAAAGGAAAACAAGGAACGATTTCTCCAATCTACCCTTACCTGGATGCCCATTAATTCTTCTAACAGCCAGATGCACCCCTTGCTTCTGTGGAGGAGTCAGTGCCAAGCGCAAAGCCCAGAAGTCTCCCAAGACTCAAGGCTGTTTCCTGCTGGAGTCCGAAATCGCCGATTAGTGAATCTGCACATCGTAATATACACGTTCTGAGCAAGCTATTGGCTAAGTGAAGGCAACGAGTGTGGAAGTCTGATTTGCCACCTTTGGGGCATGCCTCTCATATCCCAACTCAGAAAGACGAAAGACACACCACGTCTGAGTGAGTCAAAACTAGACAGGGTTCGTTTTTTTCTGTAGCATTCTCCCTAACCCTACGGAAACCACCGGGAGAACAAACCACAGTGAGATAGGACTCCCTCATCAGGCAAAGTCGATGAAGAAAGAATTATGTCGACGCTGCAATTTAAAAATAAATCTCATGCCACTGCCAAAGTTTTCTGTGTTATGCAGCTGCCTAAGAGTTACACGTAAGTATAGGCACGGTCCACATATTTTTAAGCCAAGAATTCTAAGCCATGGTTTTGGGGCTCAGAATTACCAAGAAGTGGTAAAAATTCTCAAAAGAAATTTAGTCTTTATGCTACACTGATGATCAACGAAGAATAGAGCAGTGGTATAACTGTTCTTAGAATTAGGGGTTTTCAACACGCAGCTCTTGGACCACGTGCATCAGAATGACCTAAAGTTGACTCAGAACTCTGGGGTGGAGCCCAGGGATCTGCATGTTAAGAAGCATTCCAGGTTATTTTTAAATCCTTTAAAGTTGGAAGATGATTTTTTCCTGTCAGTGGAACTGAACAGTTGATTACAGCTGCTGCCATCTTCCCTTTCATTCAGTTATTTTGTCTTTGACTCCTGCTGAAATCAGGAGCGATAAGGGCGCTAAAGCCACCTCAGTCCTGAGGCTTTCACTCCAGGGGAGAGGAGAGCCTGCCTGGGTTCACCTGGCCTCTCCTCCCCACCACCTCTCTACCTGAGAGACAAAAGCTCAAGCTGTGGCAGCTGAAAAACACAGTACTTGATGTTGAAGGTGAACGTTACATGAAAAGATGTTACCAGAATAAAACACGCTGCTGAAAACAAGAGGAGGAAAATGAGGAGAGAGGACACTAACGTTTACTGACTGCTCACGATTTTCCAGGCACCACATCAAGAACGTTACAGACCGTTTTCCTTGCCACAGAAGTCTCACCGAAACAAAAACAAAAAAGCCTGCTTCGCAAGGGGACCCACCGGCAACGCATTCTCTACGTCAGACTTCACGTTGGCCCTGTATGCCCACCTCTACCCCCATTACCCTCTGAACATAAAGGATTTTTAAAAAGGAAACTGAGCAACATTGTCAGAAATGCACTTAAAATGATATCGTCTGTCCATATGTCTTGTTCTCGGTTCCTTCTTTATCCACCACAAGACTGTGTGAACTTGCAGAAAACTCATAGTCCTTTTCCATCAAGCTGTGCTCCACTTTAAGCAGTCAGTTCACTTCAGTCCAAAGTGCCGGGCGGCAGGGTGGCGGTGGCGGTGGGGAAGCACCAT
Organism: Orcinus orca; assembly: GCF_937001465.1. NCBI lineage: Eukaryota > Metazoa > Chordata > Mammalia > Artiodactyla > Delphinidae > Orcinus > Orcinus orca. The sequence continues at coordinate 21,491,308 of NC_064567.1, read as the reverse complement.
CATTACAACGTGCATAGAGAAATGTGATTTGAACATCACCAGCGAGTATAACAATTATGTTTCACTAAATAAAAAGGGTTTACCTGTTCCTCCAACGTGCATAACGATTCTAAGGAAACTTTCTGGATGAGGGGAGCCCAACTTAAACAGTGTGCTTACGAACAAGCTTTTCCAAGTGCCCCCCGCTGCGTCTCAGGATGACTACACACTCTGCCATCCTAACAACAGACAGGGCTATAAGGAAGCCGACTTGCTATCTTTAATTTTACCGTGAGTTGGTCTAGTGTATTTGGCGTTCCAACTATTTTGCCTAATAGGTAAAACCTGCATCTGTCAGAGCACCGGTTCTCAAACTGTACATTAGCACTGGAAGCCCTCCCCCAAATGAAATCTTAGGTGAAAGCCCAATAGAGGCACCAGATGAAAGCAGAGCATCCTCGGTTGATGTGGTGGGCTAGAGGATGCAAAGCCCTGCTGATCTGGGCCTGCTGACTCATCTCACCCCTCAGCGTGGCTACCGTGGCAACAATGCCAAACCCCAAGGGCTCTGTTTTATCTTTTCTCAGACCTCGATGATTTTTAAAAATGTATACTTTATTATTTTGTTCTATGGATGCCTTTATGTCTCAAAGTTGGGCATATATCAAAATTGTTAAAAGCCCTAAGTCCAAATGCTGCTTATTCACTACATTAAGCTTAGGAATTCTGTTGCGTATTTGGCTTGTGTGGACCCAAACAGAGAGATTACAATCTCTACCGGTATCTCTTTGTCAACAATACTCTTAGCATATCTGCAAGTTCAAGGTCATTTTATAAACACAAAATTGTGTCAAGATAATGCATCTTCAATGAATGAGAACATATTCATGATGTACAAGACCCCTTGCCATGATTTCACTTTCACCAGTGGCTTTTAGCTTGCTACCTACAGTACAGTAAGTTTCAGACTATATACTAAAACTCAAGCAAAAGAAAAATATTACCCTGAGATTAGTAATGAATAATGAATTTGAAGAGTTGTTTGGTAACCGTTATTTTGAAAGGTATAATACCAGGTCGGCAGAGAGAACAAAGATTGAAATGCCTTCATGAAGACCCAAAACTTTAAAAATTCTACTAATAGGAAAGTGTACTAGCCTTTTCTTTTTAAACATTTTCTGACTGCTGTTTCCAAGTCTTCAAAAAGATAATGTGTTTCATCAGCCAAAGCCATCACATTTCAAGTGTACATGTGAGAAAGAGGCCAAAGTGAAGGGGCTGTCCTGAGTCACCTGGGACCACCAACTTGAACTGGGGAAAGGCCCCAATGTTCTTCATTCAACTGTCCCTCAGAATAAACGCAGTGTTTGAAAGTAGTAAACTTTTATGTACAAGAGAGTGTCATAAACACTTACATACACAGAAGTGATAAAAGTGATTTGTCATTTCAAAATCCATGCTTAAACATATTCCTATTTTCAGAATACTCTAAATTTTCCTATGATTTCCATTTTAAGTTGTTATTGAAAATAATTATGGAAGTTACTCTACTCATACTACTCTAGTAGTACTTAGGTGATTTTAAGACAGGCAACCTTTTTCCATGAACAGAAGCATGGCTAAGAGAAATAAAGACATTAAGTAAGACCTGGTTACATACCCAAAATGTACTTAACGTTGGTGGGTTAGAACTGGTGCCACTTTTCCCTTAGGATTGATGCTGCTAATGAAAGTTAGTACCCAGAGGTCATTCCACAGAAACTTATTTCACTCACAATGTATCTGTAATACAATACTATATAAATATATGTATACATATATATATACACACACACACACATCTGAAATAAGATGTATACTGCAACTGTGCTGCAATACTAACAATTATATGAGGAATAAAATAAACTAAGAATGATGTTTATTTCTCTATGCAAGTGTGTAAGAAGGTATAATCAGAAGAGGATGAACCAGACTAAGAAACTTAAGAGATCTGAAAGTTAATGACACTGACTATTATGCTTTACTCTACCTCCAAATATACTACGCTCTTTCCTCTTGATAATGATTATATCCCCACTCCTGACTTATCAGCTATGACTAGCACCACTGGGGGCTCTCCAAAATCAAACAGAGGGAAGAAAGAAAAAAATCTTAGAGATTTACTTGAAATATGATAAAGATGTATGGATTTAATAACAAAGACTACGACCTAAAGGGGGGTGGGCAGGAAAAGAAGAGAATGTAATATTCAGACTTTCACCAAGTTCGATGGAAAAGGTGCTGGATTAGACACAGCACCTGAGCCAGGACAGCTTGGCTGCTGTGTGGAGCAGGGGTGTGGGAGGCTGACCAAAGGCAACGTGCAGTTGGTCACGTGTAAGGCCTTGTGTGGTAACCTTGGTCCGAATCTGGCTGTCAATCTTTCAAAGAAGTACCAACAGTTGTTTGGTCTGGCTGGTGGCTCAGTTGGTGAGAACAGAGAATCAGGGCTCAGCAGGGGCAGTGGCGTATGTTCAGCTTCATGGTCACAGGGCATGAGCAGCTCTAAACAGTAAGTAACCAACCATCAGTGCTGGCTGAAGACGGAACACACTGGAGACTACGGACAGCTCAGGACGCCAACAGCTCTCAAGAGCTCTCTGTTCTACCAATAACGTTACCTTTCTGCGTGATGTTCTTAATGCCTTATTTAACTGGGGAGGAGTGGGGCAGAGAAGTTAGGTATCACAATCTGAAAAGTCTGTTACTCTTGTCATACCTAACCTTAAACACCTTCCTGAAAATGATTATCGGATCCTATCTTATAGTGATATGAGCTCTATGTATTTTTAATATTACAAATGTGCTGAAAGTGAATCTGAAATACAGTAATACTTAAAGTCCTTTTAAATGACAATACAAACTTTGCCCTTGCTAAATAGGTTGGTGGCATTTAAACATATGGGGGGGGGGCGGGGGGTTGTTTAAAGCTGGTGAAGCCCAGCTCCACTCTCAGGGGAAGTTAGGAAAGAGAATGAAAAGGAAGGGAGTATTGGTTATAATCAAAGGTATCCCCACTTTGGTTCTAGACAAGAGTCAAACAGGTTTAATGCAGTGTTCTTCAAACTGTAGGGTAATTCATTAGTGGGTTGTGAAATAATTTCAATGCATTGCAAGCAACACTTTTACAAAAATGAAACAAGAGAATAAAACAGAAAACAAGAGCTCACTCAACTTAGTGTAACTATTGTTTCATAAAGTTAACTGCTTCATGTACGTGTGTTGTGTGTACTTCCTCATGATGTAAAACACAATCCTTTTCGTGAGTTCCAGGAAAGAAAATGGTTTATTAGAAAGAAGATAAAGCACCATGGTTGAGATGAGGTGGGAGGATCATGCTTGGATGTAATTTAATCAGTGCGGTGCCTACACGGCCTTATGTTGAAAACTAACCAAGTTAGTTTACAAAATGCATTTACGTTACCAATCAATAATTCTAAAGATACCAGGCAAGTCATTACTCACTCATTCACCCAGTTAAGTGTCTACTCTCCCTACATAAGGGTTATGGAGAGAGGATGAAATTGTAAAAATTAAATAGGGTCACATATTGTAACAACAGCTAACACATACCCGGCGCTTATTGTGTGCCTGATAGTGTTCTATCATTAACTCATCTGATCCTCTTAATAACCCCAGAAAGGTAAATACTAATAGTATCCCTGTTTTTTTTTTTTACAAATGAAGAATCTGAGAAATTAAGTCAGTTGCCTAAGAGGCGAAGCCAGTATCTGAGCCCAAGAAGTCTGGATCCAGACTCCTCACTCTTAATGAACAGAATCCCTAACAGTTAAGAGCACAATCATCCCTAATTGAGAGTCCGACTGTGGCACTGGGGAAACGGGAGCCCAGGGGCAAACTTACGCCGTTAACACTACGGCCCAGGCTTTGCTGTCTGTCCTCATTCCTCCTGCTATTAAAGTACAAGCCACAGTCTAGGCCAGAGGCAGGCAGCTCACCTCTTTTACACCTCAATATCCTGGATCCATTCTGAACATGATTCCCGGCAAATCAGTTCAAACTCCATCCTTTCTTCCTTCCCTAGAAAACATGTAAGAATGCGAATGAGTAGGTCCCTACGTTTCTGTAATGAATCTAACTCTCATTTATTTAAAAGAGAAAAAGAATTCATTCTCAGGTGCTGGCACTTAAACTTTTCTATTAGCCAAACATTTCTGACACATCTTCCGTGTCTTATCTCCACGAACCAGTGAATCCTGTAGCTGCCGTGAGCACCGCCAGTCTGGGTGATACAGAGCTCGTGGGGGTACCTCTTTCTTTGCACCCACTTGTGTTACTCCCCTCACTGGTTTTCAAATAAGATCCAAAGAAACTGCAGGTGTAATACACACTGTGGCAAGTGAACCATCGTGTTTCAGAAAAATATGAAAGGATGATGTACTAAAGACTTCTTTTCCTCCCGTCTACCCACCCTTATCTTCCGGTTATATACTAAGCCCTATAGGTAGGGCCTAAACAGATAATAAAATAAGTAAAAATCAACATAATTCCTGGTAGCATGGTTACCCTTCCTCAGCTACCTCAGAACCCAAAACAGCACCGTTTAAATGCTGAGTAAACACTATATGCTTCCACATATTGACAGGAGAAGGCAGTACTATTCCTCCTCGCATTTAATCTGAATTAAAACAGCCGGTGCAAATGAATTCTGGAACAAAAGCGAAACAACATTTAGGTCTCTGTCTGACAACTACACCTGGCCACACAATTTGAAACCTCTCATGAAAGCATCTTGTGACAAAACAAACATCATTATCTTTCAAACGTAAAGAAGTTATAAAAAAATTAATGCATAATGAAGCACTGTACATTGTGATGTGGAGGATTAAATTATTAGAATAATTCAGGATTCTTTCAAAATGCAGTGAAATACTCAGATAACTAAGACAAACTCTGAGGCTTCAGTGTACTGTGACAACGATTTACCACACTTTGCTACATAGACATTCTCTAAGGAGTCTGTCAAAAGTAAGGCAGTAGTTTAACACCCTTTTGAAAAACACATATGAGGTAGAGTGCTGTCAAAATAAAATTTCTAACTGAATAATAACTGTGTATATGCCAGTGTCAATATAATACTAGAAGCTGGAAATATGATTTTACTATTTACCACTATCACAATTTTTAGGTTAATTTTAGGTATATTTAGGTTACTTCTTTTCCAGGTCGGATTAAACTGTTTACTTCTACCAGGTATTGTGCCTAAAACCAATACTTTTCACATGGGTCAGAGGGTACATTTGCTGTAGTTTAAATAAAAAGGATGAGTCAAGTATATACCAATCTAGTCAGTCAGCTTCTAAGAAAGATACACTTTTGGATAAAAGAGTGGTAAGGTCTGCACTCTACAAACATGACACTTTTGACTAGCGGTGTTACACATGGGGATTTTTTTTTTTTTTTTTTTTTTTTTTGGTGATGATGCTCATTTTCCTGCCCCATTTACCCTGTCTCATTAACTGTACTTGGAACCAAGAGCATTCATTTGGTCCCATGCAAATGATAGTAGTACCTGGTTCTAAGAATTCGACTTTTCTAAATTGGGAAGCAAAATTATTTACGGGGTGGGGGGAAAGAAGTCCAACCTAAATCTGTAGTCTCAGCAAGCTCAGCGCACTAACACAGTAAGTTAACTGACAACACTAAACCTGCCTTTCTACCGGTAAAAAATCATACAGGCAACAATATTCTCAACAGGAGGGGATCTGCCAGAGACCTCCCTAGAATGCAGGAATTAGGGGGTGGTGTTTTCTGGGTTGGACAGGGGCACAAGTAGCTGAGAAAGACATGGAATTTCTCAGGGAGCAACTATTTCTAGAAAAGCAGGTGGTTCCAGGTTTAAAAATTATCACATAAAACCTTCATTGTCATTGAAGTGACGATTAGGCCTCTCTCTTCCTTTCCTATCTGTACCCATCAGGCTGCCCCTAATCGAGCAGAGTGGAAAAAACAGTACCCACGGTATGAGTGGGCTTTGCTTTCCACTACCTTTTCCTAAGACACACACTTTCCAAGTAGTGTGTTAAAAAACAAAAAGCAAAGACAAAAAAGACTGCGGTTTACTATTAATTTCTGAAAATTATTCAAGTGAAGGGGATCCTTTCACAAGGTATATGTTCATCAATCATGATGTTGTACATTTTAAACATTTTATAATATCATCTGTCAATTATATCTCAATAAAGCTGAAAAAAATCATTAAAAGTCCCGGTTGAAGAAGTGCTATCTACCTGTCAGTATTGGTTCTGCCCTTTAATAATTCTGTAGTTTTGTGCAGTCCTATCAGCTCTCAGAAACTCAGTTTCCTTGTCTGTAAATTGAAAAGGTTAAATGACTTCTAGCCTTCCTTCCTATTCCAAATTCAAATGGTTACATTTAAATTATTCTGTGACTTATTCTCCCCTTCAAATATCTTTGATCTTCATTCTATACTAATTTCACCTTTAAAAAGATAGGAATAGTGGGGGATGGGAGACAGGAGGGCTTGTTAAGATAGATTCAAGTGTTAAGCAACCTGTTTTACCCTGGACATTTAGAGTTTTAAGAATAGGCAAATGAATTTGAATCTACAATGGAAATGTAATAAAATCCATAATTTAATTGTGTATTAATTTAAACTTTTCACAATATTTACAACTTATTTTAGATTATAGGGATATTCCTCTATTTTACAAATATATGTTGAGCCACTTCCAAATCCACTGCTGTCTGCTGTGCGTTCCAGAAAGCAAAGAACCCAAAGCAAAACTAAACAAGAAGTTACTGTGAAAAGAAAACTTTTTTTTTTTTTTTAAGGAGAAGTAAGCCTTTATTTCCTTGTTACACAAAAAAAGCTGGCTGAGTTGGCTGCTGAAAACTGTTCATTAGCCATGTTAATGTCCCCTTCCATTAAGGTGGTAAACTGAAAATTGATTTTACATATATATTTATTTGCCTCTTCAATCAGAGGTATTGGATTTATTTTCTTCCAATTATTGACGTGGACATAACATACCCCCAATATGGAAATCCTTCAGAATCTGTCTGCCTAAAAGGTCCACTTCCTACTGAAATCACAAGATGTATTGTGTACAACTGAAAATAGCAAATATTCAGGAAATACATGAAACATGTTGATTATATACATTTAAAAAGGGAATATTACTTTCAATTTTCTTATATTACACTATTCTATCCCTGAGGACTAAACAATAGATTGTAAATTGCAAATATTTACTTAAAAATCTTTAACCTCAAGAATATGAAAGTAATGCTACAAACTTAGGAAAATCTGAGTTACTTTTTTACTCTGTGAAAACACCCTCTTTTAATGAATATTTTCCTTGTGTGGCTATCACAGCTAATCAACAATGTAAAGAAGCTTTTTAAGCCTTTAAATATTGCTGCAACATTACTTAAAGCCAGCTACCATTTGGTTCTGATGAGACTATGGTCTCTGCTGGGAACTGACTAGAACCTTCTGTCATCAAACACATTCGGTAAAACTGGGATGGTGGCAGTATCTCCCCTCACACTCATCACCCAATGCTTAGCACGTAGGAAATAATAAAGGCTATTAACCTGTTTTCTTTGCCATACAAATTATCACAAAAAAATAGGATAGATCAAAACAAACCCATAACTATAGGAAACACGACTAAAAGAATGTCCTGAGAGCACCACTGAGCATCTCTGTATGTGTCAACAATATCAGCTGCACGCCTTTAGCACTTAGAATGAACCTAGCATTTCACTTACTTTATTTTTGTTGTTATTTTTTTATTTGGCCACACCATATGGCATGTGGGATCTTAGTTCCCCGTCCAGGGACTGAACCAGTGCCCCCTACACTGGGAGCACAGCGTCTTAACCACTGGACCGCCAGGGAAGTCCACACTTACTTTATTTCTTGACAACATAAATACTTAGGCTCTAGTGCTATGAAGGACTGAAGTTCAAAACTAGCAACCCATAACACACTATGTCATATCTTGCTGTTTACTGTCTTCTTTTTCTTTTATTCATGCTTTTAAAACAAGTGCTTGGCTACCTGACGCGACTTCTCATGCTTTTCACAATCAATCTAGGTGCCTTAAGAAAGGAGATAAAAATAATTTCCATTTTCACTTCAGTTTCCCCTCACAGAAAATGAATAAAGGAAAACAGCCCAAAAAACTCGACAAGTATGAAATAAATACTTTTAAAAAAATACATGTTGTTCTTGTTTGGGGGTTATCAAACTCACGGTAGTTTATGTTCCCAAATACTGTTCAGATTTCTGCCACAATTTGTCCCCTTGAACCATCAATAATATCCTTTTCACCTGTGCCATTCTCTGAAGCCAGTAAAACCTTCTCCAATGGTAACGTGGTTTACCTTCTGAAATGGGGGCGCAGGGCAGGGCGGGGGGCAGCACAAATGCCTACGAATGGAGCCAGGCAGGGGGCAAGGATCAACTCCTGCTTCTGTATAGTCTCAAAGCTGCTGGTTAAAGGGACTAACAAATACACATTCTGGTGTTTTTCTACTGATTTCCAGGCATATACTGTGCACTAGGACTAAACAAGAGCAGGCTAGGAAACAGACTAGAATTCATTCTTGACAAAAAGTTTTTTCCTAGTTAAAGGCCTTTTATGGTTTCTTAATTTTTTTCAAAAAGTAGGGATTCAAGTGAAGTAGTTTTGAAGTATTTATTTGAACTCTCTCTTTCACTACCTTCTAGCACCTGCCCCTGCCTATGCTGTGAGCTCACTGGTCAGGAACGGAACAGGACAAAGGGAAGACCCAGGGCTCACACCAAAGTTTTAGGATCGCTTATAAGGTTACTTGGAAGAAATCATCGGGAGGTAAGAGAACATGTAGTAGGTGTCTCAAAAGGCAAGAGGACAGAGAATGGAAAGGAATGAAAATAACCCCCTCTAACGGTAAACACAAGACCGAGGTTGACGCAGTCTCGGTGGCGATGGGGATGTGAAGAGGGAACTACAGAGCACTGACTGCCATCTTGGGAGAGGCTGGAAGGATTTGTCCTCATGGTTTATTTATATATGAGCTTCTTACTCAGTTCTTCTGAGATAGGATCTTCCATTAGCTCTATGCATATTCCCTTTTGTTTTTCCTCAATTTAGAGAGGGCTCTGGATCACCTACCAGTCCAGCCCCTCTGGCATCTTCCTAGGACTGGCCTTCAACCGCCTGGAGACGATATGACTGCCAGAAAGGTACCACTGCATCACCTGCACCTTCCTAGGTCCTCTTCCATGCAGAGATGATGCATTAATTGTGTCCTAGCCCAAATGATATAAATGCACATGGCTGTAGAATACTGCACTGATTCAATCAATCTTCAAAGAAATTAGTGAGTAAAAGAAGGAAGAATATATCTGAGGAACAGTCGTCCAGGAAGAAGTTAGTGTACCTTAATTAATTAAGACTAAGAAGAAAACATCAGAAAATTTTATTGTTTGCATGCTCTATTTATTTAATGGAAAAAATACTTTATGATTCATTTAAAATTGCCATAGAGGGCTTCCCTGGTGGCGCAGTGGTTGAGAGTCCGCCTGCCGATGCAGGGGACACGGATTCGTGCCCCGGTCTGGGAAGATCCCACATGCCGCAGAGCGGCTGGGCCCGTGAGCCATGGCCGCTGAGCCTGCGCGTCCGGAGCCTGTGCTCCGCAACGGGAGAGGCCACAACAGCGAGAGGCCCGCGTACTGCATTAAAAAAAAAAAAAAATTGCCTTGGAAAGTAAAAAAAAAAAAAAAGAAGAAGAAAGGGAAATCAAAATGAAATCCTAGATAATGATTTTTGTCAAAGGATTTTGGTAAATATACCTTAACATCTACTAGCTGTCAAAGTCTGCTTTATTCTCTTCTCACAATACTTTCAAACCCTAGATAGGGCAAAACAAAGCAATCCAAATTGTGCTATATGGCATTTAAAATCATTGTAAAGTATAGGAATGTGTTCACCTATACTACTTGGCTAAGTAATATTATAATAATATAAAATAATACAATATAATAATTTGGCTAAATTTTGGCAAATATGCTATATTTATGATTATATGGAAAGGCCTCATTAATCATGACTGAAATGAGAACATACTCAGAGAACCAAATGAACTTTGGCTTGGCTTCAATAACAAAATATTTAGAAACTTCTATGACTACTCAAATGAGATCTTTTAACTCAGCAAACTGGGATATTCTGTCTCATTTATTGCCTATAAACCTTAGAAATAATCTTCAAAGACAGGTGAATACTGGTTTATCTTAGGTTAAAAGAACCATTCTGCACATTATAACCATTAAAATTTATTGTACATACTGAGTAATCTTAGATGTATATAATTATGATTCCTTTATAAATAAACTTGTCTCTGAAATCAGTGAGAATTTTGCTAGCACTGCACAGAAGTCACCACGATATTGTGATAAGGGTTCAAAACAGATTAAGCAATAGATTTTAGCTTCTTGATTTTCCAGCACTAGCCTTAAAACTAGAACCAAATGTATCTCTCATCTAACAAATCAAGCCGCAAACCTACAACATTTAAAATGAAGTTCTTAACTATCTTGGAAGAGTGAATTATCATTTCCAAAAGTTTTGAATAGATCCTGGCTTGTTGGGTGCTTTACTAAACTATCATTTTATAGTCCCATTAAGAAAGAACACATGAAGGTAAGGAATCAAGTTTTACCATGAAATTCTTTTCCCTCGTTGCATATCAGCTCCCTGACTGAGTGATATAGCATGAACGCATTTCAGTTTATGAGATGCTGAGCCAGAAATCCTAAAAATGCTTAAGGAGATTAAGTGATTAAAGTGAGTAACTTCAATGCATTCCAATATACACGCTTTCCTGCACACTATGAAAGTTTAGTAAACACTGAAATTAATGAAAAATACATCTGTTACTTTTTAAAAATTATATTTAATATGCAAGATCGAATAGCACAGAGGTATCTATTTCATTTGAAATAGTAATTCTTGTCTATTGGTCAGGAGAGGAATGTCAAAGTTCAAACAAAGAAAGTTGAGGAGTGAATGGTATGTGACAAAACAGAAACATAAGCTAAATTACAAACGAGGGAGAGAGTTTCACACATAAAGAACTAAGTTAAGGCAAGTTGGGGGGCGGGGTGTTTAGGGATAAAAGATACACACACCTTACCACAGAATGCGGACAGAAAGGCAAGAAAGTGGGTGCCCCTACCATAGCACAAAAATACAGCAAGTCTGTCAAAGCACTACTGACTAGTAGGTTATGAAACCCATTTGGTAGATTATGAGGAACGTTTAAATGAAGAGAGAAAAAAGAGAAAAAGAAAAAGTGATAGAGAATACAATAGACTAGAAAATTCTATCACACTCACATATAGTGAAGATGTATCGGGAAACCATACATCCACGTGTGCAAGTGCGTGCACTGGGTCCTAACGTGACACGTATTTCTTCCTGTGGGTTCCAATAAAAAGGTATGAGAGGACTTCCCTGGTGGCGCAGTGGTTGAGAGTCCGCCTGCCGATGCAGGGGACATGGGTTTGTGCCCTGGTCCGGGAAGATCCCACATGCCGCGGAGCGGCTGGGCCCGTGAGCCATGGCCGCTGGGCCTGCGCGTCTGGAGCCTGCGCTCCGCAACAGGAGAGGCTGCAACAGTGAGAGGCCCGTGTACCGAAAATTTAAAAAAAAAAAAAAAAAGTATGAGAACCACTGACACATTGAGCACACCACTAGTGCCCGCCTCCCTCAAGTTAATAATGTCACACTTCTGAATAGAAAAGTAACTTCCAAAGATAATATCCCCAAATGCCAGAGGGGAAGCATGGCAAAACACAAAACCACGGAATATTTAAAATGAACTATGTGAACTATGACACAGAAGTCCAGGGAAAGCAAGCCTTCTAGAGAAACGTCTAACACTACCTACCAAACCAGACTGCGGGGCCTCCACTCCCAGAGTTTTTCTCCCCACCCTGAATAAAGAGTGGAGGGAGTGGAGCCGGGGGAGACAGAAGAGCTGAAGGTGGGAGGGAAGGTGGGATCTAGAGCATCACTCTGGCCAGGAGACCCCAGTCTCCCCCCCAGCGAGGTAAAGAAGGCAGGAACCGGTACAGGGTGGGTGAGGAGAAAGGTGACATGTTCAACTTTGCAATCTCAAGGCCAAGCACAGCACTAGGCACGTAATAGGCCCCTTATCAATGTTTGCTGAATGTGTCAGTAGGTCTTAATAACACCGACAGTTTTGTGATGTGAAGGCAGTGCCTGGGCAGCGTCAATAGTTTGAAACTTCTTAGTCCAAGTAATCTCGGCATCATCAGAAAATGTGAGTTCTGTTCTTAAGGCCATGCTCTCCATCTTTACTAACTATCCACAAGCCATTTCAGTGGCTACCTGTAAACGTAAGCCATCTCCACAAATGATAAGCTCTTCAAGAACTGTAAAGAAGCTTGTTTTGTTTCAAAAAACAAACTGATCTGACACAAGGTCATCACGAATTGAGTGCTCAAAACCAAAAGTGAATGGGTATTCAACTACTTAGAGTGCTCAAAGATTAAGAAATTAAGTTTCTCAGGCCACTGTAACAGGTCACACAGAGACCATGTGATGTTCACACTTGCTTTAGGGGCAAATGGTTTGTTTTTGTTGGGTAGTTTTTGGATGTATGACTGGTTTAGTTTAGGCTCAGGTACAGCTAAAGGAACTTAATAGTAGCAAACACTTATGTAGTTATTTACTGCGTGCCAGGTAACCTTCTAAGGACTTCACAAATATTAACTCTAATTGATGTGTACACAACCCCTGATAATGTAGTTACCTGTTCAGTGGTTTATTCTGTTCCATTAAAAGTACCTCCGTTTTTTCCATTTTCTCCTGCAAAAGATGAGGAAAATATTGCTAGTGAGTGGTCACAAGTGCACACATAATGTTTTATATCATTGTTTGATATCTTCCAGACTTGAGAGTACCAACAGGGCTTCGTTAAACTTTAGTGAATTATTTCAACTGCCTAACTTTACTGAGTTCCTAAATAAAACCATTAAGACAATATCATTACATGTATCGATAAAAGGAGATTTGAAAAACAAATATTTTATGATTTCAAAAGAAATCAACATGGCATAATAAGAAAAAGATAGATGCATAGGGAAACAATGTAGGGTAAGATTCTCCTTGACTCTGAATCATTCTACATTTAATATGCCTTTCCAAACTACGTTCCCTCTGAAATTCTTTTTTAGGTGGCAGCACCCTTCCCCACTAGGTGAAATAATTTCTGTTCTAAAGATAGAAACAATTGGTGAATATAGCTATTGATATCACAGATTTACTTAAAAATGATAATGAAAAAGCATCCATCAAAAAAGAGGGTGTTGTTTAGGAAAGGCAGCATTTCAGAGAGTCTCCACCAGGTGACATTTACCTCGGGGAACTCACAACTGTCCAGGTTCTGTCCCTCCCTCTGCTGGCTCCAAAAGTCTATCTCACTAAGGTGCCAAAAATGATCATGTTTATCAATACTGATTCACGTTAACAAAGCTCATAAAAGATTGACAGATAAGCCACAAAGCCTATGGATTCATTTCCCATGAAAAATATGTCATCAGACAGCCTGGACACTTGCTCCATCCAGCTTGACCAACATACTCACATTTCTTTGGTCAATAAATACTTCCTGAAATCCCAGGTGTGGGTACCATACAGGCAGATCAAGCCAAATTAACAGCAGATGGTTGGGTGAGCATGTCAGAGCAATCACAGTCCAGATGCCAGTGGCCTCCAATATTCTCTCTCCAGACAAGTGTTCTCCTATCTCCTCCACTACCACCATCCTAGTCCAAGCTGCTATCATTCTTTTCCTGGACAAACACGAAACACTTCTTGCTATTTTCCCAGCTTCCGCTTCCTCCCTTCCAATCTATTATCCACAAAGCATCCAGAGTAAACATTTAAAAATAGAAAACAGGTCATGGCTCAGCCCTACTTCGACTCCTTTAATGCTCTGCATGGGTCTGATGATAAATACCCGAGAGCTGACTCTCAAGCCTTGGTCTGGCCCAGCTCACCCCTCCAGCCTCCTCCGTGCACACTCTTCCTATCTCCCTCACATTTCAGCCACACTGGTCTCCTTTTACTCTCTTAAATGCACAGATCCCTCAACACTTCAGAGATTTTGCACACCTTGTTTCCTCTGGCTAGAAACTAATGCACAGACTCTGCACCTTCCCCACAAAGCACATACGTGCCTAGTCATCTGCAGCTCCTAGCTCATATGTCACAGGACCCCAGCCTAGGACATTCCCTTATCTTATGCTCCCATAGCATCTTGATCTTCTCTGCTGTAGCACTTACTACCGTTTATAATTACACATTTAGGTGATTATTTAATTTACGTTTATTTCTCTCACTAGACTGTAAGATGCTCCATAAAGGTGAGTACTGTGCTCATTTTATTAGCATGTTCCACAACAGTGGACACTCAAGAGATATTTTCATGAATGAATGATGGCTTTGGACCGTTAGAACCTGCTGCATCCATCGCCAAAACAGGGATCACTTTGCCAGGCAGACCATATGGCTTTCCTGAATGGGCTCCATCCTCCCTGATGTGTCCTGCCCCTGGGGGGGTCAATAATGAGATGGGCACTGTCTAACTCACTTCCGTAACTTTACTGTGTCCTAGGCTTCCATAGCCAAAATAAATCTTAAGATACTAAAAGAGAAACGGCACAAAGTTCAAGATACATTTGAGTAGCACCTCTGCAGACAGGACTTGTAGCAGTGGGCTACTAAGAAACACTATAAACAAAAAGGAAAACATAAATTGCGGCCAAAGGAAACCCTTGCGGAGACAACACTGGAAGACAAATAAATATACATGCACGCATGTGCACAAGCACCCAAAGCAGTGGTCCTCGGAGGGGGGCGTGAAAGGCTTTGAGTTTGCTGTGGGATGCCTCCACGACGACGGGGCCGACAGCAACAAAGTGTGCAGCTCTCTGAAGGAGGCTCCACACACGGCACCTCCTCCGGTCCCTGGGGCCTGACTCTGCACACTTGGCACACAGGAGACCTGGTGTGTACTGACTGTGTCATTCTCCTATTTGCCTTACAAATCAACAACTAATCGACATTTCCTAACTCGCTGCACAGAATGTTTTAAATGGCTCACAGCTGTGGTTTACACTTTAAAGATGTTCTAACATTGCAGTCCTCTTACGTAATGAGAATGAGAACAAAACTGATAGGAAGAAGTTCCACAATGCCCTTGACTCTACATTCACAGCTAGTCATCGGGGGCTAGAAAGGGCCAACTTCTCTCACTCTTTCAACAAACAGCATGCACCTGAATAAGACAGGCATGGTTCTAGGTGCTGTGGACACATAATGAACAAGACAAAACCCCTGCTTCTCAAGGAGGTAACGTTCTAGGAGGAGACGAACAGTGAACATATGTTAAGCACAGGTATACCTTGGAGACATTGCAGGTCTGGTTCCAGACCTCAATAAAGCAAGTCACACACATTTTTTGGTTTCCCAGTGAATACAGAAGTTATGCTTACACTAGACTGTAGTCTATTAAGTGTGCAATAGCATTATGTCTAAAAAAAAACAACATACATACTTTAATTTAAAAATTCTTTATTGCAATAAAATGCTAACCATCATCTCACACAGAGTTGCCAGAAACATTCCATTTGTAAAAAGACAACCTTTGCAAAGCACAATAAAGCAAAATGCAATAAAGCAAAGTACAATCAAATGAGGTATGATTGTAAAATGTAAAATATGTTGGGGGGGGGGTGTTAAATTTTAAATAGGATGGTCAAGGAACGCCTCACTGAGAAACTGACATATGAACAAAGACCATGACTCTTTTGGAAAAGAGTCATGTAGACATCTTGGGAAAGACAGTTCCAGACAGAGGATCAGCAAGTGCAAAGGCCCTGAGACAGAAGTGTGGCCTGTCTGACCTGCGGCATGCATGGGAGACAGTGGTAGGATGTGGGGTCAGAGAGGTAAACAGTGACCTTGTTAGGGTACCCAAAGGCCTTTGGCTTTTATTTTGAGGGCCCTGCAATGCAACAGAGGTGTTTGGGGCAGAGGCAAACATGATCTGGCTACTGTGTTGAGAACAGACTGAAGCGGGAGCAAGGGAGGGAGCAGCAAGACCAGTTATTAAGTTTCTGAAACAGCCCAGGCAGGAAATTACAGGGGCTTGGACTGGAGTGCAGCAGTGACACACAGCAGTGCTGCTAAAAAGCTGACAGATTCTTCATGAAACTTTAAGACAATACCCTAGGATTAGCTCTAACTCATTTAATGGCTGATTTTAGCAGTCAATCTTTTTATCACTAAAGGGTTTTTTTTTGTTTCAATTATTACTTTTATAAAAGAAAACTTAGTGGATTTTTACCTATGAAGAAGTAATATATGATCATCACAGACAGTGGAAAAGACCGAACAGGCAAAAACATCGTCACATCACATTACAAAAGAATTGAATATTCAAGTGCTTGTGACACTGGTCACCACCATGTATTAGCATTTTTCGTTTACTCTGAAAATAAAAGGCTCCTCGAAGTGAAGAGAAAGATCATTGAATACATGTGGCCATGGGAGTTAATGACTATTTAACATGAAGATTTTCCACTTGAAGATCTGTTGAGGTACAGCAGGATAAACACCAAACACAAGTATTCTTCTTAAAATCAGGCTTAGGCCAACATGGTCCAACGCTGACATTTGTCAGCTGTGCCAGTTTGAGCTTAGCCCAGAAGGAGTATTTGCACATCACTGAGGAAGCCACGCTTTTCTGCACAGACTTTTCCCCTGAGAAACCCATGATGATAACATGATGTAAAAAATGGACATGACGAATTCTAAAAAAAAATTTTTAAGTATTCTTTTTATTCTCTGCTCTGTTGGTTAATGGGGTGGGGGGGAGGTAGGGGGAGATCACAGCTCGTAACTGTCGTCATGGAAACAGTTCCACTCTAGGGCAGGGAAGCAGCTCTTCACTTGCTATCCAAGCCATGGGGCACGTCATCTGTGCAGTACACAGAACCCCGTCCTCCCCTAAACAGGATTTGCTGTTTAGTCAACCGTGACAAACAAAATTAAACTCTGATTCTCAACATTTAATACTTTGGGCGGATATGCCTTATTTGTTCAGCTTTTCTCAAAGTGTGCTAAGACAGGTAAATCGCTCATGGTGAATCAGGTACTGTCATCACCCACTAGAGCAGTCCTTCTCAAACTTCAGTGTGCACAGGAATTGCCAGGGGGTCTGTTAAAATGCAGATTCTGATTCAGAAGCACTGGGTTGGGGCTTGAGACTCTGCATTTCTAGTAGGCTCTCTGGTGATGCTGCTGCCACCGGTCTATGGACCACCATTTGAGTACACAGTGGTAGAATATTTATTATCCTCCCTCCTTCCCCTCTCCCTACTATTCCCTCGATAAGTACCACCGACGGAGACTGAGACTACTGCACTGAAGACTGTTTTCTTACTCTTACATTAAAAATAAGAATTTGCCCTCCACGGCGTAGGATACTTAAATCCCAGCAATAAGCAAACAGTCTCTTCTGGGGCATCCTTAGCTAACTGATTAGATCTGAAACTTCTACTTCAGCAACCACCTATGGTTTTCTTTTTATTCTCCCTTTTCTTCACTCATCCTTTCCCCACATGGAAGAATGGTTCGCACAGAGGATCACAGCTGTAGGGTAAGCTCCTGGCTTCAGCACTAGGGGAGGGTGCGAAAGAACCTAAATGGCTGAGCCTTTTCCACCTCGTCCTTTTTTTGTAAAGAGGACAATCCACAGACGACCGTGGCACTGGCTTGGAAAGGATAGAATTTTTATCAAGGGGTTAAGAGTGGTCGACGAATGATTGCTTACAGGTACCGACATTACCGGCTGCCATCAACAAATAGGCTTTGAGAATCTCTCTCTTGGACCCACCCAAACCCTGCACTTTCAGACACAGGGGTCTCACATTACACACATGGCCAAACCTCTCATTCAGAACATAACTGGTATTTTCAAATTACAGTTAATTCATGTGAAAATGTAACCTGAGCTTTAACATGCCTCTCTCAACCCTTAACTTCTAAGCTATTTCAGTTCAATCCTAATTAATTTTTATTAACATTTCACAGGTACGTATTTCTTTCTTAGTTTGCTTCTGAAGTAAAAGATAATAGTTATAAGATTGTAAAGAAAAATACTGTTCCTCCAGGACAAGGATCCCCGGCATATGTGTGAGAAAGGCCTACTTTTTGTTTCTCTAAAGCCATAAGATGACCAAAAGGAAATGCTGTGGTGGGGAAGAAGCGGAGGAGACGCTGGACTAACACCTCTGATTGCTTCCTGCCCTCTGGGATCCTGTGAAACCACAGAGGGAGGAACCTGGCAGAAACAGGCCGACAGACAAGAGAGTACAGCAGCAACAGCTGCTTTGGAGATCTGTGAGATCAATCTAGGCAATCACAATCAATTGTCTGTAGATTCCAAAAGGACCAACTGGAATTATCATTGGGTTATATTAAGGAAACAAACTACTAACCAAAACCTATTAAGAAGGACAAAGGTATACACGGCCTGGGGCAAGACTTAAAGAAGCAAAACACCACTTACACATAAAGGCAGGTGGCAAAGAGGAGGCAGGCTCATTCTGGGCTGCTCCTGCGGCTTGAACTCAAAGGTAAAACAGAAAAGGAGACAGACTTGGCACAATACAAGGAAACACTTTCTAACAAAATACAGTTCTCAGCCAGAGAACACTTTTTCTTTCTTTTTTTTTTTTTTTAAACAAAGCGGTGAGCTCCCATCACTGCTGAGACAGCCTCATCCTGCTACCCTGCTCCTCCCCAGCATCAAGCACCACAGCTATGCCAGGCTGCGTGCCATTCCCCAAACGTGGTTTCACGACTCTCACACAAGTACCATGCCTGGGATGCCTTTTCATTTCTAGGCCACCCCTTCAGGCTTGAAATCTCAGCTTCCACGTAACCTCTGTGAATCGTATGCTGTCTCTCTTCCTCCAAACAGGCTGAGAGCGGGCCCCTCACCCAGGTAACCTCACACGCCTCCTCCCTGCACATCCTCATCCAGCTGTACATACTTTTAGACTGGGAGGCCTCTGAGGGAGGGGTCATGAGTACTTACCTGTGTATCTGCAGTGCCTGCCATAGTGACCTGGACACAGCACGCATCAGCTGGAAGGTGAAGGAAGGAAGAGGAGAGGAGGGAAGTGAAGAGAAAGAAGATGATGCCTAAATTTTCACATCTTTGGGCTTCCCTGGTGGCGCAGTGGTTGAGAGTCCGCCTGCCGATGCAGGGGACACGGGTTCGTGCCCCGGTCAGGGAAGATCCCACGTGCCACGGAGCGGCTGGGCCCGTGAGCCATGGCCACTGGGCCTGCGCGTCCAGAGCCTGTGCTCCGCAACGGGAGAGGCACAACAGTGAGAGGCCGGCGTACCGCAAAAAAAAAAAAAAAAAAAAAAATTATCACATCTTATGCACATTGCAGAAGGAATTCTGACATTGGGAGAGAAGTTAATTTGAATGAACATTTTCTACACAGAAAGACATGAATTACTGTGTCTTTAAGGTTTATCATTTTAGGTATGCTTTGATCTAATTATTGTTAATAGCTGTTTAGAAACAGTCCCAATATTTTGCTTTTATTTATGTATCTAAATACACATATTTACTATGCTATTTAATAATACAAATAATTTTCCCAAAAGTTTAAAAAATATTTTAAAAAAATCTTCCATAGTTACGGGGAAGCCTGCAGAAAATGCGCCCATGGCATTTTCCTCAAGTTTGGAATAAGTATATCACTAAGGCAAGTACAGGGCCACTACTGCCAAAAGACCCCAGCAATACTTTGTAAGCCTTTATGCTGAAACTCTGCATACCAGAAACAGAACTCTGTCTTCAAACTTTTCCTGATTCATGCAAGGCTTTACCATCAGTTCTTGTTTTCCTAAGCATCTACACCCAATTAATCTGCTCTGTACCCACCAGTGGCAATTCTCAAAACATGACGAGCATGTGAAGGGCCATTCTGATGGCCTCGGGGGAGTGACAGGGCAGTGACAGGCCGGTGAATACATCTGGGAACTACAGAACCATTGCTAATGACCATAATTACTCTTTGGGAGGGTTTCTATAAACCGCACCAGCACCCTTCCCAAAGAACAGATGACGACAGGTGAACCCACACCTGAGACCAGAAAACTGTCTGCCAGAGCCTGGCTCTGCATCAGCCCCAACGTCTTCCCCCGACAGATGACTATGAACACGTTGCCACCCTTGCCTTCCGCACAGCCCGCTTCCTTAAGTCCCACCTTCTTTCCCGTGCTGCTGCCCTGGGTGGCAACATAACGGGTCTGGGCTCTGTGGGCACCCACCTGGCCAATTCCCGCGGCTATGAGGCAAGGCTGAGGAGGATGCTGACCTCCTCGCAGTGGGTGGCGGGGTATCTGCATATGAACTGCTGCCCTGTTTCCTTTTTACAGAGGGAGGCACGGTAAACTGTCTCCATGAGAACGTTAGTCTAGGAGTGAATGAAGTCTTTTTATTCATTTATTTATGTATGGCTGCGTCAGGTCTTCATTGCAGTGCGCAGGCTTTCTCTAGTTGCGGCGAACGTGGGCTACTTTTCGTTGCGGTGCGCGGGCATCTCATCGCGGTGGCTTTTGTTGCGGAGCACAGGCTCTAGGCACACGGGCTTCAGTAGTTGCGGCGCCATGGGCTCAGTAGTTGTGGCTCACGGGCTCTAGAGCACAGGCTCAGTAGTTGTGGTGCATGGGCTTAGGTGCTCCGTGGCATGTGGGATCTTCCCGGACCAGGGATCGAATCCGTATCCCCTGCATTGGCAGGCGGATTCTCAACCACTGCACCACCAGGGAAGTCTCTAGGAGTGAATGAAGTCTTTATTGCACTTCATGAGACTTAAAAAAATAGCTTTGAGATATATATGTATTTCAGAGGACAGCAGAAGTCTTCTGGCCTAACATCAAGTCATACTATCGATAAACTTATATTAGCATATCTTTTTACCAAAAAAAATGCTAGATTTGTAAAATGGAAAAGGGCAGGATGGTGCAACAGACTGGCCAGATGCAGCTTTGATCATACTGATTTCTTTTCAGCCTACAGGTTTTACAGTGGCAGTAAGAGGTGGCCTGGGCTGAGTGACAGAGGACACGGATATGCTTCAAGGTGAAAAATGCCCCTGCAGAGCCCTGAGCACAGCAACACCCGAGCAGGGCGGCTGCCCCAGGAGCAACCAGCAAACATGCTGAGGAACAGGATGTCTGGTGGTTACTCTTGATCTGAGGCTGTTTGTCAATAGAGTAGAATTTTCAAAACAAAACCTTTTTTATTTTTAATTTTGCCAGTTCCTCCTTATATCTGAGCAAACTAGTGGGGAAATAAAGTGGCAAAATTCAAAGTGGATTTTTGCGGCCCGCCCCCTGCTCCAATTCCTCAGCCGGCCACGAGGGAGAAGGATGCTTCTTTCAGGAAGACCCACCTGGACCCTGACTGAAGGGCAAAGGCCCCCCAAATATCAGTCTCCCATCCTGACACCTGGTCAGGTCATTAGGAAGAATCTGCCCAATACCTACTATCCCCACAATAAACCTGGGTTCCATAGTCCAACAAGGAAATGGAGGGAAAGGAGCCATTACTGAGAGCTGGCTACATCCCACACAGTTTCACATTCACCTTTTATTTATTAAAAGTTTGTTTGTTTGTTTGTTTATGTACGTATGTATGTGTGTATGTATGTATGGCTGTGTCAGGTCTTAGCTGCAGTATGAGGGATCTTTGGTTGCGGCGCCCAGGCTTCTCTCTAGTTGTGGCGTGCAGGCTTGAGGGTGTGTGGGCTCTGTAGTTTGTGGCACGTGGGCTCTCTAGTTGAGGCGCGCAGGCTCAGTAGTGTGGCACGCAGGCTTAGTTGCCCTGCAGCATGTGGGATCTTAGTTCTCTGACCAGGGATCGAACCCGAGTCCCCTGCATTGGAAGGCAGATTCTTTTCCACTGGACCACCAGAGAAGTCCCCATGTTCACCTTTAGAACAACCCATGGGTAGATTTAAATGGACGGGAGGTGTGAGTATGTAGGCTCAGAAAGGTTAAGTAACTTTCTAAGCTTAGCTCCCACCAAGGAGATTTCCCAAGGCCTGAGAGGCCTCTTGCCACCCTCTCCCAGGATGCCTCCTCCAGGGTAGGCCCCGAAACAGGCCCCCTCTCACACTCAGAAAAAGAACACACCTGCTCTAATGACAGGACTTAACTAGGACAATAGGACTGAAGGCTAAACAGGCTAACAATAAAAACACGAACCAAGCCAGGAATAACTGAAGGTCTCGCAGACCACATGTCCCGATGTGGCGCACTTCACAGGAATGGGAAAAGAAGCCCCTCTCTGCAGTGCTGTGCTGAAAAACCCCTCACCAGTCTCCCCAGGATACAGACAGGAGACAGCCTGCAGGAGTACCTGGGATATGCCCCAGTGCAAAGGCAGGGGGCCTCTATCCCTGGTTACAAGAACTAACAGAAAATTCCAGGACATTTCTAGAGGGCCTTGCCCCAGACCCTGAAACTCGGGATCCATGCAGGGAGCCCTACAGTTCATCATCTTACGCTGCATGTTGCCTTCCTGGGCTTGGGAGAAAGTTGCACAAGTGCAATAACAAGGGACAAATAAAGACCCAAACTTTAGCGAACAAACAAGCAGGAAGGGGGCGGGGTGGAAGTTCCCTGGAGTCGGGGAAAGGAGAGAGAGAAAAGCATTTTTAAAAGAATTAAAATATTTGTTTCTCTAGAATTGAGAATGAAGAGAAATGACCAGAAAGCACTGGTGAGCGGAGGAAGAAGGTGACACCACGGTCTCAAGCCAGAACAGAGAGTTCACGTAAGCCCGGGTGTGCGCTTGCCTCCATTCCCGCCCGCCCACAGCTCCTGGGGCAAACGAATTCTTGGCTGTGCAGGTATGTGTGGGAGGCCTGATTTATTTTCCAACCACTAGAGCTTTGCCCAGAACTACTTAATCATAATTTTTCAAGGTCATACATTCAAATATGATGTTACTACCTCACAAAACAAGTAACTCTAGGGTCTGTGGAGTAGGAGGGGGGGAAAGAAGGAATTAACCATCCTCACTTGAACTATCTTCTTATCCACTCTTACTGTGTATCTCTCATATGTTCTCAGAAAATCAACAAACTGCCAAAACACATAGCTAAAAGAAATAATAGCTAACTTTAATATAATGCTTACACTCTATGGCAAGCACAATTCTAAATGCTCTGTATATATTAACTTATTTGACCCTCAACAATTCTTTGAGGTGGGTACTATTGTCGTTATTAGCCCTATTTATAGCTGCATCCAGAGGGTAAGTGACTTGCCCGGCTACCAACAGCAGGGCACCCTGTGCACCTGCCCTATGCTATACTCCTCCCTTCTCTGTGTTCGGCTCTCTGGCACCCCCAAAAGGCAAAATTATAACAAGAGCTCTGTTCCATTATGGGATATCTAACTGATTTTCCCTGCGCAGTAGGGCTTTCTTTAAGCTACTTTTCTGGGAGGAATATTATCAGAGCCAGTCCCCACCTTTAACCCTGCTGCTCAAAAAAGCCATATAAGCTGGAAAAGTCCCAGAGCTCAAACCACAATTCCCCTTACACGCTGCCTGATTAGAAGCAGTTCGAAGCAAAGCTTTGATCCCTGTTAAAATGTAAAAGCTCTGGGAGGTGTACTCTTTATGCTGTTATCAGTTTGTAGTGAAAGTTGCACTGTTATCTTTTTAATGGTAAGTTTAATGATAAGAACTTCAGGTGGTTTCCAGGCATCCAATCCACCTGTCCAGTTTGGACCTGTTCACTGCTGGGTGCCTAGAACTCTCCAGGACCTGGCACGTTAACAGTTGTTCAATATACCAGCATGGGTGAACAACTGAACAAATGAATGGCTATAATTCTTGCAGAAGTCAGTTTTAGGGCACATTTATGATGCAGGTAGGTCTTAAAGTGGAAGCCAGGTTGGGCAAAGTATCACTGGAAAGGTCTAAAGAACAAGTAAATTACTGTCTCACAGTAATGACTTTGAAAGAAACCCCAGGCATATTTAAATATATGAAAAGGATCTCTCTTTGAATTTATTGAGAATGGATTATATTTTTAAATGTATATAGAGCTACTTTATTAATGAAGAAGGTAATCTAAGAGGGTAGTGATATCTACATCATCTTTCTCTACAATTACACTTTCCCAAAAGATGTGGTGCCCTAGAACAACATCTCTTCTCCTTAATATTCTCATACCCAAGTCCTGTATGTGTTCTCAAGGGCCTCCACAAATGTCTTTTATTCCAGGAACCCTTCCCTGTGCTCCTGGCCAGAAGAGGTCATCCCCCGCTTTCTACTCAAAGTTACTTTGTTCTTTCTTTTGTGTACATAAATGCACTTCCTGAATTGTTGTATTTTTCTCACCTGCACTACCTGGCTGTCCCCAACTCTATCTCCATATTCCACAGGGAACCAAACATTTTTCCTAACATAATCAGCATCCAGTCGACATCAGACTAATGTTTTTAAAAAGACTCTACTATGGAAACCCTCCAAGGATACACCACCATCTGTTTCTAGTGTTCAAATACATTTTAGATATTTTAAAAACTGTAATTTTTTTTTAATGACACTGAAATGGTTTATACGCAAGCTTCTCACCGACTGCGGACACACAGCATCATGTGTCAAAGATCCTGTCTGGGAGATGCAGGCGATCCCTGTGGTAGGCTCCCCTGCCACCTCCACGTGCACATGTGGACTTCTTGTAAGTGTGACACTGGGAAGGGAAGCTGTAGCTCCACCCGGTCGTGTGAAAAATACTGTGTGCACAGTCTGCTCCCTCTCAAGAGGTTGTTCAAGTAAGCACATGAATACAGACCGCACCCCAGTGTCGGCTGCCATTAAATGCGGGTGAGGCACAGGGGGCATCTGGT
Source organism: Orcinus orca (assembly GCF_937001465.1). Lineage (NCBI taxonomy): Eukaryota > Metazoa > Chordata > Mammalia > Artiodactyla > Delphinidae > Orcinus > Orcinus orca. The sequence goes on along the minus strand of NC_064567.1, from coordinate 21,466,259 downwards.
CGGCCTTGCTTTCATCGCAGTAGAAAGTCCTTTGTGATAATACCCTACTTGAGAGAGGGTAAATATTTATTCTAAGAATTAGATGTTTCCTGTATGACTTTAGATTTATGATAAGGAATGTGACCTGTTGTTTCCATACGTTTAGTTACAGGGTTACGATTTTGAAACAAATATTCCCTACCTTAGATTGGTTGAATTGAAAAACATCCTGGGATCCCAAGGCAAGTTATTTAAAAACAAAACAAAAACAAAAAAACTCTTGTTACAATTTGCAAGTAATTATCTGTGAGAACAGATTTTTTTTAAAATATGATGCATTTAAAGCAAAGTATATAAGTTTATTAAACACAGCTGATCATGTGAATACAGCTATTATTATACAATTATCAACACCAGATTTTTTAGTGTTTCGTTATATCTTAAGAGCTTCATTGCTCTTGCTGACTCTTCAGTAAACATTATAAATGTAAACTCCAAAAAAATTTATAGTACTAGGAAATGTCACTTTATCTGTTTTCTTTTTTTTAATTTTTTTTTTTTTTTGCGGTGCGCGGGCCTCTCACTGTTGTGGCCTCTCCCGTTGCAGAGCACAGGCTCCGGATGCGCAGGCTCAGCGGCCATGGCTCACGGGCCCAGCCGCTCCACGGCATGTGGGATCCTCCCGGACTGGGGCACGAACCCGTGTCCCCTGCATCGGCAGGTGGACTCTCAACCACTGCGCCACCAGGGAAGCCCACTTTATCTGTTTTATATGGTAGAGTTTCATTTCATTTGATGAAAGGATTCCCTGCCCCCGCAAAAGTTTGAAAACGTCTGTTAGTTCTTCTCAAATCCCAGTCTAGGGAGCGGCTGCAGTAGACCTGGATGAGCTTTTTTACCATATGGTTTTTCCTGGGCTCTTTTCTCAGTAGTTCCCTTCGGATAGGCATGAAGTGAGCTGAGAATATGGCAAGGGGTGGGGAAGCAGGGCGGGAGCGGGGAGGGGGGATAAAAAGGAAACCACTGATCTAATCAACACATAACTGTCTTCATAGAATTTTTGGTCAAATGCTTCAGTAAAATCAAGACAAAACAAGTCAACAACGTACCCTTAATATGTGAACTTTTTCACAAAAGGAAACAAAGTTAGTTTTATATTATTTGTCCTTTAGTGAACTCATACTGGACCTACTAATACCATATACTTTTCAAAACGTTCACACATCATCTATTGAACTCTATGTTTCGTTGGTGATCAATAGCCAGAGCATGCATTTGGCCTCCAGAACCTCTTGCTTTATTTAAAATTTGGAAAAAGGTTGTTCTTCTCCTGTCTTCAATCTCTTTTAAATTCTGTATGATTTGTCAACAGTTAGTAAACACTGAGGTCTTCTGAGATATTTGCAAGCTCCTTCAGCAAACTAGAGAGTTTGAGAACCACTAATTTATAACAGTCATCACTGGCTATCTCCTCCACACTGAGCTACACTTCCCAAGACACTGTTGCAGTTCTGTACACTTTACAATTTCAAAATCATTTTTCTTGCTGGAAAAGATTGGAAGTAAAGCAGCAGTCAGTAAGATCACAGACTTTTTTTTACACAGAAGGATACTTTGGAATGTAACTACTCTACTACACTGATTTTTCTTAAGATAAGGAAATACATTTAAGAAACATACCCAAGATGAAACAGTCATTGGCAAAGTGAGAACTCAGCATCCACCTTCCACAGTTTAGTAATCAAAGATCTAAGTTCACATTCAGATTCTTCTACTCACTAGCTGCAGGCGTCTTGGTCAAACCCCATAAGCCACAATTTACTTAGATATTAAAATGGGAATTATATCTTCCAGGGTTGTTAGGTATATTAAAATGAAGATACTTAATGGTCTTCTGGAAAAGCATCTGACTCCAAGTAAGTACACAATAAATGTTAGCAGTTGTAAACACATTTTCTTTGGCTAGAGTTTTAGAACAAAAGAGAATTCTCCAGGTATGGGGTAGACTTCTCTGGAAAACCTTTGCATTCTTAAAGTGGGGACAAAAGGAATTAGGTGCTAGAATATTCCCCAGTGCTATGGGTATGAAGGTTGTGGGCTTGTGGTCTTGAAAAAGGGAGTTAACCGTTGGGGATGATTTCTCCAAAACTGGGAGAGGAAAGGGTTAGGGTCCCATGAAGGGCAGAGCCCTGACCCATTCACACGCCCACAGCCTTCATACCCATAACCCTGGGGGATTCTAGCACCTTGATTTCCTATTTAAACAGTAGAAGAAATGGAGAGCATTTGAAGGTGGGGGAAAGAAAGGTGACTGGCCAGGAGAGACCAGCCCCTTCCTGGCCACAGGTCAGTGGAACCTCATTACTTTATATAAGATACATCAGCCACCTGCCAATTCCAAAGAAGTGCCTGTCCTCAAATGCAGTTTCTGCTAAACACATTTCTATACAGAAATTTCTCATCTATTGTATAGCTCTAGAGCAGATGGGTTTAACATCCTCTCTTGCACCCCCCGTGGCAGTGCAGCACCCCCTCCAGCTCCTGCACGTTCTCCTTGGAGCAGCAGAGCTAAGCAGGGGTTGAGGAAAAGGAGAGGGGTGAACCACGCAGCTCTTTAGGGACAGTCACCAAGTTAATTTCTTCTTCTCCACATCCATGGGTAATATGCCCAATGTAGCACCATAAAATACCAAAGCTACAGTACTAGCGAAGTTGCTGCCAAGCTATTTTATCATTTCCAACATTCCTGGTAGTAACTACCACACCTGAACCAAAAAGAATAGGCCATCTGAGAACACACATAGGCACTTGGCAAGTTTCTAAGAAAACTATTTGCAGATCAGTAGGGATATCCATCTCCAATCTCAGTCTTCGACCAGAAAGTTCTACTGCACAACAATAGTTTTTGAAAAGACACACCTTTTAAAATATTTATCTACCGCTCTAGACTCCAGCTCCACCCATTCAAGCCCTACCCATTCTTTTACTTTCTGCACAATTGCCACCTTTTGTATCGAAACTTTCCATAAACCATATCCATTCTTCTCAGGGAGAAAGGAGTGAGCTCCCACGGTGCTCTGTCTCTAATGTCCCAATAGCACCATCGTTTTCTACCTGCATGGCTTTATTTCCTCTTTAAGCACAATGGGCATAGGACCTGTATGGTTCTGACTTTCTTCTAGTGCCCAGCATCTTGCACATACACCATGCGTGTATGTATATATGTGTGTATGTCTTGGGAGGACACGTGGACACACACCAAGATTTACTGAGCAGCTACTATGTCCCAGGCACTGTGTTTTACCTACACCATTGGTTTTTATCTGAACAACATCTCTATCAAGTAGTCCTTATCAGCCCCAGCTTGCAGATGAAAAAACTGAAATTCAGAGAGGTTAAGGCTTGGCCAAAATCACAGAGCTGAGTTTCAAACCCAGGTCTGATTGATTCTAAAAGCCCATGCACTTATAAAGTTAATATCCAACAAGCATTCAGTAAATCACTTAATGAAAAGCATTTCTATGCAGGGTATTGTGCTGAGAACTACTGAGAATCAAGATGCTTTAAGTTCAGCAACTGTAAGTAACTATACTACAAAGTAGTAAGTAACAAGGCCAAGAAAAGGGTTTACATAAACATTAAGAATGTTCAGAGGAGTGTGAGACCACTGTTTTTGGAGGTGGAGCAGGTAAGTGGAGAGGGCTGGGGGGAGAATTAAGATAATCATGAAGAATATGGCAGATCTGAAACCTGGATTTAGACAAGCAGAGATGAGAGGTAATAGTATGTCAAAGAGTAAATGAGCTCACCCTAATATTCTTCCTATAGCAGGAAAGTGGACTAACAAATTACATTCAATAAGATTGTATCCTGGACGGCAAAGACAACGTCATATACTTGTTTTTTCTGTAATATTCATTCTGGAAACATTTAATAACTATTTAGTGATGGAGAAAGGACAGGAAAAGGGATAAGGGGTGTGGGGTTTGTACTATTCCTTAGAATATTTAATTAACTCAGACACACTGTCCCACATGCAGTCTGGTTTTATAATACATATTAATTAAATCCTATTCCAGTCATTAACAATCTTTCACTAAGTTGTGTATGTTTTCTACCCGATCATAAGTCTTTATGGGTACTTCATATTCACAATGACTAGCCCAAATCACTGTTATCAGTTTTACTCCCAAAACTAAGCACAAATGTATTTTAATCTATTTATCTGTACATCAAAGAATTTTTCTTTGGAAAATAGCCTAGTATTTAAAAAAAGGTAAAAATTAACAAAAGGTGCCCATCTACCTAAAAGAGAAAAGAGGAGCCATCTACATGCAAAGCAACATAATAGAATTACAAAGCCAAACTTAAAGGTAGCATCTGCTTCTAAAGGATATGTTGGCAGAGAAAATTAACCAGTTGTATTATTGCCTTAAGCAATGAAAACCTGTTTCATTTCCTTCTTGTCTTTTTGAAAAGACAACATGTCACAGTCAGACTTTTTAAAATAACAGCATCCATTCTTGCGACAAATGTTTGCCAAGGGGGGCAGGGAGGAAGGAAAGGAATAAGAAGGAAAAGAAAGTGGAAAAGAGATAGGAAACAGTAAGACGCCATCTGCTGGCAAAAGGGAGAAAAAAAGGGAGAGAAATTTGAGAGCACCACTGATTAGTTTGAAAAAATGTCAAATGAGTTTTCCAGTCATCCTCATGAAACAATGAAACAGAAAATGTTACTATGAAAATATGTGGAATATTTTTTTTTACTTTTGTAAAGTTCATGTCCTAAAAACTCACTGTTACTACTAAAACAAATTATAAAGACCACCATTCCTTGAGTGCAGACAGAACTACACCCGAAACTATTTTAGGCATCAGAGGAGTATTAACACTGAATGAACTAGAAATACCCCAATGATATATTTCAGCTTTTCCAGGCAGAGTCAGCTAAGGGATGATTTCTTTGGTTAGAAGCAGTCATCTAAATTTTAAGCACACCTGTAACAGCAGAAGACTACAGATTACTAAAGGATGATCATTCTCTACAAATAGGATGTTGAACATTATTCACCACTGATTACAAGCTAGCTAAGCAATATATCAATTACTCATTCTATGCTACAAAAAGGTATAACAAATTATAAGAAGTAAAAGCTCAGTGGCTGTGAATAAAATTAAAACTAAACGATAAGTCTCAGAGCTGAGGAGAAAGGAGAAAGGGAAAGAGGGGTTTACCCGCATGTACACCTTTAAGAAATTGTAACAAACTGCTTTTCTTTTCTTTTTTCAATTAACCTGGCCACCACACACACACACACACACACACACACACACACACACACACCCTCTACCTGTTTCCATTTCAAATACACACACACACACACACACCCTCTACCTGTTTCCATTTCAAATACACCCATACTCCCAGCTGAAATAAAACATCTCAGCTTGACAGGCAGTTTCTTTCAATACCCCAATTTTTGGTATGAGGCATTTCTTAGCATTTAAGAAGTACTACTATGTATTTGTATATGGAGCATCTGAAGGCCAGCTACACACCAAAGGACGAAAGTACCCAGTGGACATCACTGTGGTTTTAGAGCTGGAGCATGCTGTCCGTAAGTTCTCATTTCACAATACTTGGGGTTTGCTGGTTCACTACACTGATAACTTTAGGCATTTAACCTTCAAAAATACATGGTTTCCATTGATTTGTCTATATACTATTTGATTGTTTTGCATTAAACAGAATTTAAGAGATATTTTGGGGACTTCCCTGGTGGCGCAGTGCTTAGGAGACCGCCTGCCAATGCAGGGGACATGGGTTTGAGCCCTGGTCCGGGAAGATGCCACATGCCACGGAGCAACTAAGCCCGTGCGCCACAACTACTGAACCTACGCTCTAGAGCCGTGAGCCACAACTACTGAGCCCGTGTGCCACAACTACTGAGCCCGTGTGCCACAACTATACTGAAGCCGGTGCGCCTAGAGTCCGTGCTCCGCAACAAGAGAAGCCCTCGCGCCGCAATGAATAGTAGCCCCCGCTCACCTCAACTAGTGCACAGCAATGAAGACCCAATGCAGCCAAATATAAATAAATAAAGTTATTTTTAAAAAAGATATTTTGTTACCGGATCATGGTATTTTTTGTTTTTGATTGTGGTCTTAAACTCTGTGTACAGAGGCTACAAAAGCTCAAAAACAGTGGACAAAGAGTCATATTACAGGGAACATAATGTCTTTTTACCTCATGTTATGGTAACTATGCTACTCCTTGAAGCAGTTATGTCAGTCTCTAACTGAACGTAGTGCTGTGTTAGTATAAATGGATGTCAGCTTGAGGGCTTAGGATCACTAACACTTTTCCTATTGAAATTATTTAATTATTGACAATTTTTTTTTAGAGATTTTTTTGATGGGGACCATATTTTAAAGTCTTTATTGAATTTGTTACAATATTGTTTCTGTTTTATGTTTTGGTTTTTTGGCCTCGAGGCATGTGGGATCTTAGCTCCCCAACCAGGGACTGAACCTGCACCCCCTGCACTGGAAGGTGAGTCTTAACCACCGAACAACTTTTTTTTTTTTTTTTTTGGCGGTACGCGGGCCTCTCACTGCTGTGGCCTCTCCCGTTGCGGAGCACAGGCTCCGGACGCGTAGACCCAGCAGCCACGGCTCACACGCCTAGCCGCTCCGCGGCACGTGGGATCCTCCCGGACCGGGGCATGAACCCGCGTCCCCTGCATCAGCAGGCGGACTCTCAACCACTGCACCACCAGGGAAGCCCTGGACAACTTTTAAGAATTTATCCTACGACGATTTTTCAGAACAAATGACCCACATAATGTTGAGGCCGACTTATAAAACACCTCGGAGGGAAAAAAAGTAAATGTGGGTTGACCCTAATATATTTTAACAAAAGAAAAATGCACTAAGGTTTGATGATCTATGCAATTGCCATGGTTTAATAATGATACCTTAAAGCACCAGAGTCCTCTGAAGTGCTCTAATGGAGGACACCAAAAAGGGTTAAGGACATGGTAGCAGTGACATAAATCTACAGAAAAGATCCTTCATTAGGGGAGGACACACGGTGTGGTGCAGGGAGTACTGAGCAAGCAGTCAGAAAATCCTGATTCTTATTCTCAGTTCCATCACCAGCCACCTGGATTTCCACCCCTGCCTCTCAGTCACCTCGGTTGACAAAGGGAGATTAGTCCTTCCAGCCCCACCTGCCAGTTTCTATCAGCCCTATTAGCCAATAAAACAAGCACACACTCAAAACCCAAAACCCATATCTATTACTGAGAATAGGATCCTAGACAGTGTCACCTCTAAAGATGATTGAGGACCATTAAATCATATATTAGCAAGAAAAAATGGGGTCAGCTCAAACTACTATTCTAAATTTAGTGTGTATCGATCCATGGATGTCTTCATATTTTTACCACTTATTTCTGCATCCACAAAAGTTAAATAGTGGTGTCTTCCTGCACTTGTCTCTTTATACACATGTTCCAAAGTTTCTCTAGGGTATATTCCTGTAAGTGGAAAGGCTAGATATGGGGTTTGCCCAGATTTAACCTTACTGTCACGCCTTGGTCTATGTCTCTGGTCCAGAATGGCTTCTTGCATTGGAATCTACTCTTAATTCCAATCCCCGTTGGTCTCTGACTTTACCTCCCCTATCCCATTTATAGTTTTGTCCTTCGTACTTAACACTCGGCCTGGCTTTTACTGTATGACTTTACCTCCCCTTTTTGATCATCGATCACTAGGTACTACTCCAGCTATGCTGTCTCCATCCAAACCAGCCTTAGGACCCTTTCGCCACACAGCCAGTGCATGGTGTGTGAAAGGCACTCCTACAATTACCCCCTATTTCCCAGTTTCAAAGACCACTGCTTGCTACTTCAGAAGTCAGCAAACATTTATTAAGTCTTTACTCTGTGCAATGCACAGAGACCCAACATACATGTGTATGTGCAGAGTCTGAGTATCATTTGCTTTCCCTACATAGACTCAATGAGTGCTCTATACCAAGAGGCCTCAATGAACAGATTACAATTAACCAGCCTTAAGAAACTCCAGTCTGAAGTCGGTGACATTTTCGGAGAAGAGGAGGAAGGGAGCAGGTATGCGTATGATAAGCAGGCAACCTTCCTGTCCCTACCTCCCGCCCTATTTCAAGGTATATGTTGGATTAAGGGAGATGAAGAGTAGGTTTTCTGTGCAGCGCTGAGGATTCTGGAACTTGTTCTGTCAAGTGTCATCCTGCTCCCCTTCCCCCTGCCGAAGGGCCACTGTAGACAGTCAGCATTACTTGTTACAACATGACCCTGGCAAATCATTTCGTTTCTAAAAACACTGAGGATCTCCAGTTGCTAAATCTCAGTCGCCGTATCTGTAAAAGGGAGGTAAATGATACCCACCTGCCAGGCTTTTTCTGAAGATTCAATGAGAATGTACGGAACAAGCAGATGTAGTGGGGCTTTGCGCCTTGCTCCAAAACCGGGAACAGGGGCCAAAGTCACCATCAGACAGACGCCGACTGAGTATAAAGAAGAACTTTATATATAATAAATAGAGCAATCCAAAGACAGAAGAAGCAGTTAGGTACCAAAGTTCAAGCAGGGGGTTGTAAGGCCTACTCAATCTAAAGGATTTTTCATAAATCTCCCTTCCATAGAACTATCCTAGTTCAAACAGGAGAAAATACTGTGCTTAATTATTTTTCTCTCTCCATCTGGATATGTCATGATGCAAAGGACTGAACTGTCAAATAAGCAGCCACACGGCTCTGTCTGCACCAGGCACCACTTGCCCCCATCCACACTGCCCAGAGGGGCTTCTCCTCTGGGCTCCCTGCTACACCTGCCACTGCTGGCCCATCACTGCGCCTCTCCGCCCGAGGGCTGTGCCACATGCGTGCACAGGGGGCCCGCAGGGCAGGGAGAGTACTGGGAATGAATGGCAACACCCTCCTCCTGCCCTCAAACAGGGGCTGACCAGAGCGGAGGTGTGAATGATCCAGCTTCTACACCCTCAGGTGACCTCACCCTCAGGTGGGATCCAGTGAGGCAGGGTCCTCAGTCTGCCTCCCAGAGGCCCAGCAAAGCTGGGCTCCAGCTGCCCACTGTGGGAACTGGCTTGGTAACACACTATTGGTGCTTCTGGTATTTTCCTCACCTTGCAAATAAACTACAGGCACAGGCATCCATGTCTCTCTCAGGGGAACTCAATCTAAGAAAATACCTCATACCACGAGGACCTGAAGAGACATATTTACAAAGCACAGAAGGGTCTTCTCTTAGTTTCTTCTTAAATCTCCTTGCAACAGATAAATAAACTTCAGAGTCTCGGGTTTATCACAGAATTAGCAACACACAATCTAGAGATATTTATCTAATATTAAGATAAAATATCAGTGGTTTTGTGATGACCAAAGAGTCCACTGGACTCATAAAAGTAATTCAGTAGAATACTATCATGAATTTTTTCAATTTGGATGGTGAGTTCATCCTAATTCAAAAAGATAAAATCACTTTGATATAATGAAAAGAAATTCTAAAACACAATTTTACTACGTGAAGTTCAGTTCCAGAAATAATTATTGAAGACCTACTAGGTTCCAGACATGAAGACGACCCAGGCCCTGTCTCCAGAAAACTCAGTGTCTAGAAAAGGGAGACAGACATGTAAGTCAATAATTACATTAGAGTCAAAAAGTGTGGTTAATTAAACTGTGAACAAAGACACTAGCGGAAGTCCGTCCGGACGGAATAGGGTCAAATAAGGTTTCCCAAGCAGGTATTGTTGGAACAAGGTTTTCAATAGATGTCTAGGAGAGTTGACTAGGCATTCCAGGAGTGAGAGAGAGAGAGCACACCAGGTAGAGGGGCCAGCCTGTGAAAAAGGAGAGGCAAAAGCAGCTCTGTGTGTCCATCAGGCCCGGGCTCCCGTTCAACAGACGTAAAATCAATACTCGTGTGTAAAAGAATAACTTTTTCCTCCAAATTGTAAAATCCTCACAAGAATCACTTGACAAAAAAAAAAAAAAAAATCAGACAAGTTTTCTGCTTCAAAAAAGCCTCTAAAATGCTGGGCCCTCATGTATTATCCTTGAAGCATAAATAAGAGAAAAATTGTCTGACTCGAAATACAGTTACTGGCTACACACCATATGATCCCAACCATATGACATAAAACTATGGACACAGTTAAAAGATCAGTGGTTGCGAGAGTTGCAGGGGCAGGGGGATGAACAGGTGGAGCACAGAGAATTTTCAGGGTGGTTAAAGTACTCTATGTGATACTGTAATGAGGGATACCCGTCATTATGCATTGGTCCAAACCCAAAGAACGTACACCGTCAAGACTTCAGGTGATTAAGATCTGCCCTTGTAGGTCATCAACCGTAACAAACGTACTGCTCTGGTGGGGGATGATAATGGGGGGGACCTGTGCCTGGGGAGAGGGGATGTATGGGGTATATGGGAAATCTTGGTTCCCAAAACTGCTCTAAGATAAATTCATATATACATATATAATCATAAATGTTCATTATTACTTGTTAAAATCCATCAGATCTATAGCCATGGGAAGAAAACTAATACTTTTAGAAATAAGACTTATTCTGTTATCTTCTGCATGTCTGGTTCAATTTAAACTTATTCTCAGAGTTTCAATAAATATTGATAGCTACTGCCTCTTTTTACTGAGGCAAATCTCTTTCAGTTCTTTACAGGAGAGGAGAGGCTGCAACAGGGACGAGAGACTTTAGAAATTGTGTCCCAGAGTTTGGCATTATAGGGAATTTTCCTGACTTGTTTAACAGAAACACAGCAATGCTACAGTCTTAGGATTCTTTTTCTTTGCCCGGGCTGTCAGGAAGAAAATTTAATATCCTTACAGTTTGAGGTCACATGTGCAGCTTTTATTCTGAATGTAGCACCTTCCAAAGGGGACATGTAAACAGAAAGCTTTGGTTATAACAGATAAGATAGTGTTGTTTCACTGTAGGACTAGAGATAGCATTTCATAAAACGTAAGAAAAATACTCAAGATGAACTCCACAAAAATTAATGACAGGTGACATTCTGATAATAAATAGAACAGAAAAAGAACCTCACATAGCAATAAAGGATTCAATTTCAGGGTCTACTAACTTCACCACGAAAGAAAGAAAATCTAAATCAAAGCAAAATAATTTGGACCCTAATGATGTCAATACCCTAGGCCTTGTTAGAAAAAAAATTTCCAGAAGTCATTCTTTCCAAATCCTTAACTCCATGAAAAACAGACGAGTGTTACCTCTGGCAGCCGATGAGCATTTCCTGATGGGCTCAAGGCGGCTGCCACCCTATAAAATAGGACAATAGCGGCAATACTGTCTGTTGAGTCGTTCATCTGTTTATTGCTTAGGAGCCACGTGGAAGTAACTTGAAAAGAGAGCTTATTTTAAGTCATTCTCAGCCACACAAATAGGATAACTTTTCAGAACACTCCTGAGCCGGGCTCTTGCTTTCCTCTGCAGGACTTCTTTTACTGAGCTCCATCTCTGCCTCCATGGGCTTGCCCCCTCTTTTGCTCACTTGACCTCTCCCAAGCCTTGACAGGAAAGCAAACATCCACTCTTTTGGTCTTCTCCCATCCTAATCCAAAGATATCACTAAAAAAGTCTTGAAAGTAAGGAACTACATACCTCAAGTAATTTCCACCAGGAACTGACTAATGGTGCATTAAGAGATCTTGGCCCCGGCATCCTGATTTATTAGCCGTTTAGCCTTTGGCAAGTGACTTAATCTTTCTAAATCCTACTTTCTTCAACTAGCAAATGAAGAGGCCAAATTAGACGACCTCAAAGGGCCTTTCAAGCATTAAAGTTTTGCTTCTGTGAAATATACACAAGCAGAGATGCACTGAACTTTAAGGAATATGGCCTGGCAGATAAGAGCAGACAGGACACCAAGAAAAGCCCCATGTTGTTTGACTCAAATCTTGTATTTTCTCAGGGACTCAGCCCACTCAAACAGCAACTTCCAAAACCACTATTAACTGCTTATTAAAAGAATCATGAAGTAGGTTACACAGGACATTAAATTTTAAGATACAATTTCTATTTTCAAGTAAGTTTCAGAAACTCCGTAAAGGTCAACAGATTTCTCAACGTCTTAGACTTTGATATGCCGCACATGCACTGTGAGTTTCCAGGAGAGCTATCAGAACACAGCATTTTCTCAAACTTATTTGCCACAGAATCCTCTTCTATACAGCAAATCCTGCAGATCCAGTGTTCCCAGGAATACACTCAGAGATTGCTGTTCTGAACCAATTAAATGTCTGCCCTGCGATGAGTGAATGAACTTGGAGCGGCACCCAGGGCACCAACAGGAGCCTGGGCAGCAGGTCAAAATTCCTGTCTCTACAGCAGGTTCTGCTGCCAAGCGGTTGTTTGCACTGGACCCAGTTCACCAGCCTCCCCAGACCCGCTGGGCCCCACCTGCCCTCCAGGCATCAGCTGCCAACCTGCCCACTCCAGCCCAGCCCGGAGCAGCTCGGCATGCAGCCATCCCAGGTCTCTGTTCTGTACCTACACTGCAGAAAATGCCGGCTGCAGAGGCTGCCTCCATGTCATCACCCAGAGAACCTGTAACCTTCATTCCACCGTCATCCTAATTTCTACATTCTCACATAAAAAATATGGGGGAATGGTCTAGAGTTGCTGCAGAGTAAGAAGAATTCTAAAAAATCCCCAATTTTCTTCCACATAGACATAACTAAAGAAAACGATCTACAAATCTCTTTTCGAACTATTCTCTTTTCACAGAAATGTCCCAATTAGCAAATTACAATTAAGCAAATACTGGTAATTAGAGGAACAACACAGGTTTCTTTGAATTAAAAAAAAAAAAAAGCTTTTCTGATAAGTATTATTGACTGAAAAACTGTTGACATGTTTGTCACATTCAAAAAGCCGCAAATGAATTTCTCTGAAAAACCGAACGTCTATTTAAAAAATCCACAAAACTGGGTCTGTGCCAAAACGTGAATGTTACAAAACCATACACCACGTGCCCTTCTCTACGTTTCGTATGAATTACTAAAACAAGGATTAAGCTTTTGGTGGTTTGATGTCAGGACATGGATTCAAATGCTGGCTCTACGTGGGTGTATTTGGGCAAGTTACTTAATTTTTATTTCACCTTAGACTCCTAACCCATTAAATGAGAACAAGAATACCAAGCTCACAGGATAATTAGGAGTTTTTGTTTTTTTTGTTTTTAATTAGGAGTTTTAAGTAAGATAAAACTGAATCTTCCTAGCACGTTACGGACCTGCTACATTACTTAGAATTAGGTTTGGCTGAGAATGACAGGAAGCTCAAAGTATCAGCGGCTTAAACAAGAGAGGTTTCTTTCTCTCTCAGGAAAACATCCAGGAAGGCAAGTGGGGCACTCCATATGTTTTGCTGTTCTATCACGTGTGACCCAACTTTATGGTCCAAGATGGTGGCATCTAAATTCCAGACAGCAGACTGGGAAAGATATAAATAAAGAGAGGGCAAGAGGGGCACATATTGTCCCTTAAAGAAGGTTCTGGAAAGGATCACATAGTAACACACTTCCAATTAACCAGAATTTAGTCTCATGGCCATAAAGCTGCCAAATGCTCCAGTTGTGAAGTAGGCTCCAGTGATTCTATAAAGAGGGGGGTCATGGATACTGGGGGACAGCCAGCAGGCTCTGCCCCAAAACCCAGGAACAGCTCATCTCCCATCTCAAATGGCTTCACCTTTCGGCAGGAGTTACATCCAGCCTGTACACATGGGTACAGCCACACCAGTTGAGACTGGCATCCATTCTGAATGTCTGGATTCCCATCCGTACTGATTGTTAACTACTTTGAAAATTACCCTTGCCTTTGGGAAGCTGTGCCTTAAAACTCCACAACAAGGATTTCCTTTGTAACATATGCAGTTTAGGACATAATTTTCCCCTAACTAGTTATTTTACCCTTAGTTTTCTTTCCCGAAAAAGCACAGATCCTAGCAACTTGCTTTAATAGAAAAAGATCAATTTTGCTGAATGATAGGGTTCTTAACATCTTTATTGGAGTATAATTGCTTTACAATGGTGTGTTAGTTTCTGCTTTATAACAAAGTGAATCAGCTATACATATACATATATTCCCATATCTCTTGCGTCTCCCTCCCTCCCATCCTCCCTATCCCACCCCTCCAGGCGATCACAAAGCACCGAGCTGATCTCCCTGTGCTATGCGGCTGCTTTCCACTAGCTATCTACCTTACGTTTGGTAGTGTATATTATGTCCATGCCACTCTCTCACTTTGTCACAGCTTACCCTTCCCCCTCCCCGTGTCCTCAAGTCCATTCTCTAGTAGGTCTGTGTCTTTATTCCAGTCCTGCCCCTAGGTTCTTCATGACCATTTTTTTTTTGATTCCATATATATGTGTTAGCATACGGTATTTGTCTTTCTGTTTCTGACTTACTTTACTCTGTATGACAGACGCTAGGCCCATCCACCTCACTACAAATAACTCAATTTCATTTCTTTTTATGGCTGAGTAATATTCCATTGTATATATGTGCCACACCTTCTTTATCCATTCATCTGTCAGTGGACACTTAGGTTGCTTCCATGTCCTTCCATGGCTATTGTAAATAGTGCTGCAATGAACACTGTGGTACATGACTCTTTTTGAATTATGTTTTTTTCAGGGTATGTGCCCAGTAGTGGGATTGCTCAGTCATATGGTAGCTCTATTTTTAGTTTTTTAAGGAACCTCCATACTGTTCTCCACAGTGGCTGTATCAATTTACATTCCCCTCAACAGTGCAAGAGGGTTCCCTTTTCTCCACACCCTCTCCAGCATTTATTGTTTGTAGATTTTTTGATGATGGCCATTCTGACTGGTGTGAGGTGATACCTCATTGTAGTTTTGATTTGCATTTCTCTAATGATTAATGATGTTGAGCATTCTTTCATGTGTTTGTTGGCAATCTGTATATCTTCTTTGGAGAAATGTCTATTTATGTATTCTGCCCATTTTTGGATTGCGTTGTTTGTTTTTTTGATATTGAGCTGCATGAGCTGCTTGTAAATTTTGGAGATTAATCCTTTGTCAGTTGCTTCATTTGCAAATATTTTCTCCCATTCTGAGGGCTGTCTTTTCGTATTGTGTATGGTTTCCTTTGCTATGCAAAGGCTTTCAAGTTTCAAGTTTCATTGTTTATTTTGTTTTTATTTCCATTTCTCTAGGAGGTGGGTCAAAAAGGATCTCGCTGTGCTTTATGTCATAGAGTGTCCTCCCTATGTTTTCCTCTAAGAGTTTGATGGTGTCTGGCCTTACATTTAGGTCTTTAATCCATTTTGAGTTCATTGTTGTGTATGGTGGGCACTCCATTTTTGATGTCGTAGTCCGCTAAGGACTGAAATACAGGGACTTGATGGTGGAAGAAAGCAGCGCCATCCCCACTGCCCATGCCCCGCCCCCGCCCCCGTCCCCACCCCCGCCGCCGGGCCTGTCACCTCCTGGTCACTGACAGTAGTTGTAAGCAAAGGATGAGAAGGAAAAGGAGCAGTGCAGGCTATTAAATCCCTACTCAGTGCACATGTGACATATGCAGGCAGCATGTGCTGAAGAAACTGTACCCCATTCACCATTCCACTTACACCCAGTTAACACCAGTATTCATCTTCTTGAAAAACTGGAGCTGAAGCAGAGTGCCCCAGACCAGATCTTTCTGGGATAATAATTTCCAAGAGTTTAAATCCTAAGCTGTGTTCTGCAGGTGTCAAGAAAACTTGCATGGAAAAAAAAAAAATCAGTATTAAGAATATTTTTCCTTCTAAAATGTATTTAAGAAACAGTTTAAAATAGCTTTAATTGCTGTAAAATAACCAGCCTGTAAGAAATGGTGCACCAACCCTAGGTCCTGGTGTGCTGTGAAAGCTCTGGCCAGCCCTCTGCTCTCATTCAGCTATTTAATTTTTTCTATCTTAAGTGACCCTTATTACCTCCTAAACAATCTGTTCTCCATCCTGCACATTTTAAGGATGTGTTTTATTTTTTCCTTAATTACTTTATTGATTTTTTTTTTTTTTTACTAACAAGCACATAGTTACAAGGTACATTAAGAAAAGAATATACAGTGAAAAAGCCACTCTGTTCTATCTCTGTTTCCCTTACACCATTTCCCTTCCCAAAGGGAACTATTCTTCCTGTTTCCTGTGAATTTGTCCAAATTATGTATTTTCTAACATAAATGTCAACATAAACACATTCTGTTTTGCATTTCCAATATTCTATTCTTTTCTCATTTTAAAAAGCTTAAACATATTTTTTTGTCAGCACTCACTGTAATTTACTTTCTATTCTAAACTGAACAGTGACATTTACTGTATATACAGGTGCTATTTAACAGTGTGTGTGCACCACCAATTATCACAAATAGTCTAACCTTGAAAAGCTCTTAGTACCAATTTTCTTTCCCACAATTAACTTCCATGGAACACTAATTCTCAACAAATAGCTGGAAGAACATGCGTCTTCAGAGGGAGGAATTAAAAAAATCTTGAACGGGAAGGGCATGGAAGTGCAAGCTCTCCACCCACCCCCAGAAATTCTGCATGTCCCCCTGGGCAGAGTCCCCCATCCATCACCTGTGGAAAACTCACTGAATTTAAGGAGAAAGATATCTGAAGAATATCTTCTAGTGCAACACTGTCCACATGAACGTTCTGCAAACTAGCAATACTCTATATCCACGATGCCTAACACCCGTATCCACCAGCCACATGTGGCTAAATGGATACTTGAAACGTGCCTAGTACAACTGAGGAACTGAATTTTTAGTTTAATTTAGTTTAAATAACCACAGGTGCCTAGTGGCTACCATTTTGGACAGTCCTGGTCTACCAAATAGTGGATAAACAGAAAAAGATTACAATCCCTGTTATGAAACAGGGACAGAAAGAAACGTGTGTGTATGAATATGTATGGCAAGCATGGTAGATTAAGCTCAAGCTACATCTCCTGAATCGTCTTTCTTTACGTACCCAAGGCTGAGTGGACTATTTCAAAAAATAATTTCTTTAGTTAAAGTTGGAAAAGGCCTTAAAGCTATGCTGCAACTACCTTTAAGATCTGAAATTGAAAGAGTTTTAATTTACTGAAACTCTATGTTTGATGATGCACTCTGTTTTATAATTTTCCTGGCATGATGTTACGTGTGCATCACACTAAATTAACAGTTTCTCTGTTAGGTGGAAAAAACAAATTGCAGAAGCATATGTACCATATTATGCCAACTGCACATATATATATATGCATATATATATTTATATATAGATATACATGTTTGTGTAGGAATATAACTTATCTAAAACGGTGCTGTTCAACAGCACATCCTGTGATGATGGAAATGCTCTCCACCTACCCTGTCCAACATGGTAGCAACTCGTCATACACAGCTACTGAGCATGTGAAAGATGGCCAGTATGACTGAGGTACTGGACGTTTACTTATATTTAATTTTAATTAAGTTAAATTTAAATAGCCACAGTAACTTCCCTGGTGGTCTCGTGGTTAAGACTTCGCCTTCCAACACAGGGGCTGTGGGTTCAATGCCTGGTCGGGAAGCTAAGATCCTACGTGATCCCACATGCCTCGCGGCCAAAAAACCAAAACATAAAACAGAAGCAATATGTTAACAAATTCAATGAAGACTTTAAAAATGGCCCACATCAAAAAAGTCTTAAAACAGAGAAATTTAAATTGCCACAGGTGGCAAACGGCAACTTTGTTAGATGGTGTGGGTCTAGAAGAATAAACCCCAAACTGTTCAAAGCCTACTTCAAAAGGTCTTATGATCGGAGGGAAGAAGATAGAGTTTTACTTAAACTTTATACACCCCTGTAGTGTTTGGATTTAATTATCTAGTTTTGTACAACTGGTACGTATAGCTCATCAAATGAATAAATACGAAGGGAAGGTGTCTCATTAGCTCGGGCCTCCGTAACAAATTCCACAGGCTGGGTGGCTTAAACAACAGAAAATTTTCTCTTACAGTTCTGGAGGCTGTTAGGTCCAATGTGAGGGTGCCAGATGGTCGGGCTCTGGTGAGCGCTCTCTTCCTGGCTCGGGGACAGCCCCCTTTTCACTGTGTCCTTACGGGGGAGCGAGGGTCGGGGGGAGCAAGCTCTGGTCGTCCTCTTCTTACAAGCAAACTAATCCCTCATGGGGACACCACTCTCTAAACCTGTTATCTCCCCAAGGCCCTACCTCTGAATACCAAACACTGGGGGTTATTAGACCTTCAATATATGAATCTGGGGAACACAAACATACAGTCCATAACAGAAGGACACAGGGAAGAATGAAAAATTCCTTCTACTCTGTGCATCTCTCTACTCCATTCACTTAGCTCAGCAGGTGCCCTAGAATCTGTACTATTAGGTTTCCAACATCTGGTTCTTGAACAGCTGGGACAATGGCATTTTCAACTGAGAAGAGTGTGGCCAGTCTGTCTCAAGACCTTAAGATCTTACAAATTCCCATTTGAAAGAACACATTAATGATTCAATGTTCTCATCTCTTTATGTAATTTCTTGATGCCCTCAACAGCTGAATGGTGGTGCCAGATGTATGACAGGCAAAGTTGGAAAGGACACTTCACATGTTACCTTTAACCGTGCTTGTTCATAGTTGTGCCAGAATGAGCACAATTGCCTTAAACCCTCTGGGTCACCTCAACACACTCGTTTTTCCCAGATCATTTGCTGGGAAGGTACTTTTTTGCAGGGGAGAGGACAGAGTCAAACTCAGCTTCGCACAGGCCCAGTGCCTTTTCCTCTCTGAGTTTTGGGGAACTTCTGCAGCTTCCCACAGGTCCCAAGGTCTCCAGGTATGGGGTCGGGGTGGGGGGGGCAGCTGGTGTTCCCAAACAATGCCTGTAAATAGCAGGTGTCCCAAATCTGGACTCCCTGGTCCGAAGCAGCCTGTGTATTCACCCACCATTAAAGGTGCTTTCTTGTGCCCCATAAAAAAGGTGAAGATGTGAAGATGTTTGCCAGGGCTAGAAAGAGGGGGAAATAAGGAGTGACTGCTCAACGGACACAGAGAGGTTTCTTCTGAGGTGATGAAGATGTTTAGGAACTAGACAGAGGTGGTGGTTGCACAACGCTAATGTATTAAATGCCACTTTTCACTTGGAAATGGCTCACCTTATGTTATGAACTTCACCTAAAAGAACCAAAATCTATTTTTAAAAACATAGGAAGGGGGCACCATCCCATCACTCAAACACAGACCTACACTACACTGAGGGCGCACCGGCTCCGCACACCTCTCTGTGGGACGATGGGCAGTGGTGGACCTCCCTTCCCTTCCGTTTTCAACCAAGCCTTGTGAGCTCTCCCTTCCCCCAACAAAGCTCACTGACACTGCAGAATGTGCCCTAAACCCGGGGAAGGCCCATGAGAAAACGCACCTCGCTGGGGAGTCTAAGTGCATCCTCTCCAACACTCTGCATTCTAACTCAGCCACTGATCTATCTGCTGCTCTCAGGTTATTCCCTGTTGGTATTTTTTCATCTTGTTCTGCTGTTTCCTACCCGTATTCCCTAAGGGCCTCCCACTCAGCATTCTACCAGAATCTAACATTGAGGGCAAATGCCATCTTCCTGTTCTGTAGTGGCAAGAAAATTCCTCAGGAAACTTTGACTGCACTCTTGATTGCTCTGGCTTCAACCAAACACAGTGGTTGACTCTATCTGAACAATCAGTACAATCATTATGGTTGTGGTTAATTAAAATGTCAAATCAGTTGTCTGAATAAACTGACAAATGGTTGGACTGAATTAACTGGTTTTTTTCTAGGTACCACACCAACATTCAGTAACTGTTGGTGGGAATATGGAGAGTTAGGAGGAAAAAATAGGGAAATAAGAAAAATGGTTTTCTTTAGTCTCTCCCCTGTATTCTGTCGCACCTGCTCCAGCTCTCCTGATCATGCTCTAGAACCATTTTTCCAAAACGTATTTGACTATGAGATCCTTTTTCACACCAACATCTTTCACTATCAACCCTTACTTTCCCCATCTCAGTAAATGGCACCTTCCTCCACCTAGCTGCTCAGTATAAAAATCTCAGGGTTCTCCTTGGCTCTTCTTTCATTCATACCCCACCAATGATCTATCAGCAAAATGTACCAGCTCTACCTTCAATGTCCCCAATCCAAGAACCTCTTCCCCAATCCAGACTGAGCTACCAGCCCATCTCAGGCACACCAGCTCTCCCCTAAACCACCCCAGTTTCTACTTTTGACCCTCAACCCACAGCATCCAAAGTGACCTTTTAAAATTCTAAGTCCTAACACATCTTTCCCCTTTTCAGAAAGACTCCTCATGCCTGGGAATCAAATCTGAACTGCCCACCACAGCTATTAGCCTTACGTGGACTGGACCTCGATCTCTGTCCAACTTCATTTCCAAATGCTGTCTCCTTTCCTGCCTGTTCTGCTCTGACAGGGCTATCCCTCTGACAAGCCAAGCCCAGGCTCATGCCAGGGCCTACGAATTTGCAATTCCCTGTGCCTGGAATGCTCTTCCTCACTTCACTCAGTGCTGTGGACTGAATGCTTGCGTCTCCCAGAATTCATATGTTGAATCCCTAATCCCCACTGTGATGGTATTTGGAGGTGGTGCCCCTGGGAGGTGATTAGGTCATGAGGGCGGAGCCCCCATGATTGGGATTAGGGCCCTTATAGGAAGAGACACAAGAGAAATGATCTTTCTCTCTGCCCTGTGAGGATACAGCAAGAAGGCAGCTGTCTGAAACCAGGAAGAGTCCTCACCAAGTACCTGCCCGTGTTGGCCTCCTGATCTCAGACTTCCAGCCTCCAGAAGTGTGAAAAACAAATGTCTGTCGTTAAGCCGCCCATATATGTTTTATTTGTTACAGCAGCCCAAACTGACCAAGACACTCAGGTCCGTGGTTAACTGTCAGCTCCTCAGAGAGGCCTGGGATGTAGTGAATACAGCAGCACACACACCCCGCCCGTGTCTCCCACCCCTTTACCCGGCTTTACTTTCTTCCCAGGATCGGCCACCATCTGGCTTCGCAACGCATGTTTATTGGTTTCCTGGGAGGCTCCCACACCAGAACAAAAGCTCCAAGTGGGCAGAGGTGTTACTTTGTGCCCTTATCTGTCCCCAGCACTCAAGAGTGGTACCTGGCTGGTAGTAATGCTCAATAAACGTCTACTGATCAAATTAATAACTAGTTCTTACAGAACAGTGTCTCAGAATAATCAGTGAGTTGCTTCTCTAGAGTAAAATAATAAAAACAAAAGGAGTTGAGTTGGGAGAGAGGGTAGGAACTATGACGTCGGGATACGGGAGCCCTCCGCAAAGAAGTGAAGGTCAGGGCACAACCATGCACAGGACAGAAGCAGCTCAGGCTCCTCAGCAGGGTGCAGAGGGCTAGTTTCCAGCTGCCCGTGACGCATAAAACTGGACTGAACTATCATCTTCAGTCATCTCAAAGGGGTTGTGATATACCCTCTGCGACAACCTATCTTTTTTCTCTTTAAGACATAAGGCACTGAAGATATCAGGCTTGTGGTGAAGTATGCCAAGGCATAAGTCTGAAGTTGGCCTTAGACGGTAACAGGGGGGCAAATAAAATATTCTGGTGAGAATACATTACGCATGAGAATCACAGTAATAACAAATGCACCATAAACTGAATAAAGGTGGTATGAAAAAAACAGGATTTTTTAAAAGACTGTATGAAATTACATAAATATAATGCTCAGCACAGACTTTAACAGTCTTTATTATAATATACTGGAATGTCACAGTCAGATGTTTCTCCCTACGATCACCACAAGGGCAGTACTACGTCATGCTCATAATCTTTGCATCCCTGAATGCCCAGCTCTGGAATGAAATAATTAATAAATCAGTGAATAATGTCTACTAAACGTTCCCGTTTTTATGTGAAAGCCAACCAAAGAGATAAGGCAAAAGAAGAGAAGGGGGAGAAAAGGAGAGAAGTGCAGAGCAGCAGCACAGGGGAGCAGCAGCACGGGGGAGCAGCAGCACAGGGGAACAGCAGCACGGGGGAGCAGCAGCATTTACAAGGAGCAGCAGCACGGGGGAGCAGGAGCACGAGGGAGCAGCAGCATTTACAAGCAGCAGCAGCACGGGGGAGCAGCAGCATTTACAAGGAGCAGCAGCATTTCCAAGCAGCAGCAGCATTTACAAGGAGCAGCAGCATGGGGGAGCAGCATTTACAAGGAGCAGCAGCATTTACAAGGAGCAGCAGCACGGGGGAGCAGCACTTACAAGGAGCAGCAGCATTTACAAGGAGCAGCAGCACGGGGGAGCAGCAGCATTTACAAGGAGCAGCAGCATGGGGGAGCAGCAGCATTTATAAGGAGCAGCAGCATTTATAAGGAGCAGGAGCACGGGGGAGCAGCAGGAGTGGGCAGCAATCCTCCAACAGCGGATCAGAGAATCAGCACACAGAGGTGTAGACGAGAACAGAGCTGAGGCTGACTTGGCAGAAGTGGGGGCCAAATCTCTCACCTCAGTGCACCTCGATCATCTGCAAAGGTGAGCCATGCTGAAGACAACACTTTTAGAACACTGTAATAATAAAACTGATCTATCTACGAAATTCCTGCCCATTTCTAATCTGAAAGATGCCAATCAAATTTTCTACTGCACATATGCAGAATAAACCCTAGGGGACTATCTCTGCAGAGCACAGAACCATCCAGCAGCCGAGGGAGGTGGTTCCTGTGTAAGGCTTGGCACTGCATCTGGCTAAGGTCACAGAATGAAGGTCTGCGGCCCACGTGAGTGCTCACACACACACAGCACAAGAAAGCCAGGGGCCTGCCACCCTCCAATAAATTCCAGCAGAAGGCAAAGGACAGAAGCACAAAAATGTTTTACTGTACTTAGGAGAGAAAGCAGATGTCTGTACTCGTCTTATAACAGAAGTCAGTTTGCTGGAAATGAAACGTACAAAGACAATTAAGACAGTATAAAAGGTGGATGAAAAACCAGGAGGTCATCAGGACCAGAGAAGGCTCCGTGGCAGGTGGGACAGAGAGTTCCACTGCAGGAACTCGGCTGATGAGAGTAAGTGGGGAGGAGAAGGATCATGAGTTTGAGGATTGGACTAGCTTAGTAACAGGCACCATGAAGAACGAGTAGGACAGTTAACCAGAATCATGCAAGTGCTGTGCAGTGTTGGGCAACACCTCAACTTATGCAGACAGGTACCAATCTACCTCCTCGTAGGATTCGCTCCAACACTGCTCAGCAGCCTGGATGCAAGCAAAAGGACAAAAAGGTCAGGAGGCGTAAGCTTTTGGCAAGAGAGTGACTTAAAACCTGGACCACGGATTCTACACGGACAAGGAGGGAAATAAAGACAGGAAGGAACTAACGGCTAAGTACAGAGCAAAGGAGTCCACCGATTAGGGAGGTCTCAGTGAGATCAAAGGAGAGGCAGCGGGTGTAACTCTGTGGGACAAGGTGGATGGACAAGAGGATGTGGTCAAGGAGGGAATTTCTGACTTACTGATCTGAGCCATGAGTAGACAAGGTCTAGGAAGTGGGGAACTGAGGGGAGTTGGGGAGATCACTGGTGAAGACAAGCCCCAAAACCCATGCCGTCAGGGAAGGAGGTGGGTCATCCCGTGAAGCTGGGGCAGGGTGGAGAGCAATGAGGCAGTCATCAGTGATGAGTGGGAGTAATGAGGAAGTCAGCAGAGAAGACTTATAGGGGGGTGGGGGGCAAAAGGATGGTTAAACATACGGCTGATGCTCAAAAAAGTAGGGGGTGGACAGGAAGGTGGAAAAGCAAAGACCCAGCGCAGCCAGGCCAGGCATGGGTGCCACCAGCCCACCTTCTGAATAGTTTTTCATCTCTGTAATGATGAAACTAACTTACCTAGTCAGGTAGTTCTGCCAATTTTTAATCTGAAAGATGTTAACCAATCTTTCCGCTGCATTTACACAAATAAATACTAGTAGTAGACTATTAGATTACTACAGGTTTCCCAAGATAAAATCTTCAGTGATTGGGCATTCATTTTAGAATCTTCCAAAGGATCACACATTTATCCCACATGCTTACAGAGTATAAGTAAATTAACATTTCTATTAGATTTTTTTCAAATGCCAAGTTTTTACCGTAATTTATACCAACTGAAAATAAGTGTCTGCCTCAAAATTGGAAATCTTTTTCCTTGTCGTTTAAATTGAAGATGCAGGGATCTGGTATATTTTTACTATCTCCTCATCTTCTGGTATTTGTCACTGATTTGACCTATGAACTCATTTATGATGCGGCATTTATGTTAATAAATATTTCAAAGAAAAATCTGCCTCTTCCACCCCACTTGTTCAGGGATTGTCTCCTTCGGAAAGATGTCACTGATACGACATCTCCATTCCCCATTTCCCCAGCTGGATGCTCCCCTGTTCTGCCAGAGCATTCCATAGGCAGCTCTGTTTCTGCACTTAACTACATTCGACTGTCAACCAAAACAAGCTTTATGACCTTGGACAAGTGCTTAACCTCTCCGGGCCCTAATTTGTTTTTATGTAAAATAGAGAAAATAATAGTAAGAACATCATAGGGCTTTTTTATCAATTCAGGACTTAAAGTTAATGCCTAGGAAACACTTAGAACAGTGCCTGGCATATAGTAAGTACTACAGAAGTGTTTGCTATTCTTATAACAATATTTATTTATGCGCCTCTCCTTGTGTACTTGTTAGCACCTTTAAAGTAAGAGACTAGGTCTTAATCTTTGTATCTCCAGCACCTAATACAGTGACTGGCAAATAGGAGACATTCAGTGAATGAATGCATGAATCAATTGATAAATCAATTTTTATTTCACAAAAAAAGTCACAGATATTAAAAATAATAAGCCAAATTATTATCTTATTTATAACCCCAGTGTAAAAATAACTTAAGGAAGTTCGTGAACTACAGCCTGACATTTCAAATATGTAATTAAATGAAAGAAGTTAAAATTAAGGGTAGAATTGCATCATCAGTACCACTAAAAGGTCATTGTCAAAATGGACTTAAGAATTAAGTAGCTTAGATACATTTTGACTCTAAGAATTAGTAAATTTTCACTTTCACTATAGGAAAAAAAAAGAGTCCAGAGGCTTGACTCTAGACCAGGGATTTGTTATAATTTCTTCCACAGATCTAGGTACCCAGGGAGGAGATAAAAAACCATTAACAACAAAATTCGCCTACTTAATCGGTCACATTTCTGCAGTAAAAGTCTCAAAGTTGCTGGCGACAGAAGGGAATCGACTGAGGTATCCAAAAGAAAATTCAAATTATTGTGGCTAAAAGTTGAAAACGTTCATGAAGCCCTCAGGCCCTCAGAGTGGGGAGGTGGCTTCTCTCAGTCTCCAGTTAGAAAACAGCCAATCGCTAGATTTCATCTTGGGTTTAACATTTCTACAGAACACCTGATCTAGGATCACAGCATAGCCCTATTTAAAATTAGCACCACTAATGATTTAATATTATGGTTCTCTTCAGATTATCTCTGACACTATTGAAAACGAGCCTGTCATGTAACTAGTAGGACTTTCCTCTTTCACTGGCGCATGAAAAGAAGACACCTTATTCATTAAGATGGAATTTAGTGCAAGTCCATGTTTTGTTTTCGTTTTTAATTTTTATTTTAACATCTTTATTAGAGTATAACTGCTTTACAATGGTGTGTCAGTTTCTGCTTTATAACAAAGTGAATCAGCTATACATATACATATATCCCCATATCTCCTCCCTCTTGCATCTCCCTCCCTCCCACCCTCCCTATCCCACCCCTCTAGGTGGTCACAAAGCACTGAGCTGATCTCCCTGTACTATGCGGCTGCTTCCCACTAGCTACCTATTTTACATTTGGTAATGTATTCATGTCCACGTGACTATCTCACTTTGTCCCAGCTTACCCTTCCCCCTCCCCGTGTCCTCGTTCATTCTCTACGTCTGCGTCTTTATTCCTGTCCTACCCCTAGGTTCTTCAGAACCTTTTTTTTTTTTTTAGATTCCATACATATGTGTTAGCATACAAATGGTATTTGTTTTTCTCTTTCTGACTTACTTCACTCTGTATGACAGATGCTAGGTCCATCCACCTCACTACAAATAACTCAGTTTCGTTGCTTTTTATGACTGAGTAATATTCCATTGTATATATGTGCCACATCTTCTTTATCCATTCATCTGTTGATGGACACTTAGGTTGCTTCCATGTCCTGGCTATTGTAAATAGAGCTGCAATGAACATTTTTTTGGTACATGACTCTTTTTGAATTATGGTTTTCTCAAGGGTATATGCCCAGTAGTGGGATTGCTGGGTCATATGGTAGTTCTATTTTTAGTTTTTTAAGGAACCTCTATACTGTTCTCCATAGTGGCTGTATCAGTTTACATTCCCACCAACAGTGCAAGAGGGCTCCCTTTTTTCCACACCCTCTCCAGCATTTATTGTTTGTAGATTTTTTGATGATGGCCATTCTGATCGGTGTGAGACAATATCTCATTGTAGTTTTGATTAGTGCAAGTCCATGTTAAAGAAAGTCTGGGAGCATTAGTGTTTCACAGAGGAAGAGAAATATTTATCATATCCTCATGGACATCCAAGTAGAAACCTATTTAAGAAGGATGAGAGTGAAGAGTTGGAGGAAAACCTTTAGCAAACCGAGGTTGTGTCTACTTGGTGGAAGAGTCCCTCACTCCCTTCCACATTTTCCCTCAAGCCACAGAGCATTACACTTCAGCAACCATCTAAGGGAGACTGAAACAACTAACACATAAGGAGAGATATAAATTTAAGTGTGAACACTGAAAGAAGAAACAAATGATTAATAGATTTCCCTGGTCCCCATGCTGATATTCTGATAATAACAAAACTCAGATACAGGCATGTGAGAAGATTATCTGCGTTTCCAAGTAACTTCACAGCTAAATGAAATCACTTCAAGCAGTAATCTTCTATTCTGCTTTCCCAAATAAGCCAGCATTAATATATACAAACACTCCCATCAGAGAAAGAGCATCAAGAAGATACAGCACAATTGACATATTTACACTATTAAATGTCAAATAGATATAGTGGGAAGCAGCCGCATAGCACAGGGAGATCAGCTTGGTGCTTTGTGACCACCTAGAGGGGTGGGATAGGGAGGGTGGGAGGGAGGGAGACACAAGAGGGAGGAGATATGGGGATATATGTTTATGTATAGCTGACTCACTTTGTTATACAGCACAAACTAACACACCATTGTAAAGCAATTATACTTCAATAAAGATGTTAAAAAAAAAAAGACAGCACAAAACATACACATACCTTAATAGTGTGTTTTTCTATAATTAAGTATTAAGCATTTTTATTTACTTACTTTAAATGAAAAAAATGAAAACTGAGGTTTTCAATCTGACAGGGATTGCATCTGAGGATTAAAATGTCCAAGTACATACCTCTCAACTCCTCATCTTCTAATTGCTGCATAAATGGTTGCCGAGGAAATGTCCCGACTGGATGAAGAGGCACAAGTGAACTCTCGTTTCCAAGCTTGCAGGTATGACTCACTACCTTTGCTCCCACAAAGTAGGTCCTCCTGAGTTCTTAGAGGCACATATTTCTGCAACCTGGATGACAATTTTAAAAAAGGAGAATGATTATTTATTTTGAATACATGTTTCTAAGAGTAATAGAAGTTAAGGGCAAGTCCCTATTCACATCAAGTTTAGAAGAGAAGTGCGTATTCTCAAATATGCCCGTACAATTTATAGCAGGTAGTTATGGAGGGTTATTTTTATGGCAGTTATGTTAACAAGACAGTGATTAAACATTATAATGAGAGAACAGAGAAAACACTGGAACAGTAAGACCACAGAGACACCTGCCAAAGAAGAATCCGGTTACAGGGGTACGACCCCACAAACCACTGAGACCTAGCGCGAGTCCAGGTTCCCTGAGAATTCTTGTAACCTAGCTACACCTGTGCACAAAATGACACCATGACATCGTTAAATAGTGACAAGAAAACACAGCGCAGATCGTCACATGCCAACAGGTATGCAACCTGGGGCAAGGGCACTTCTGAAGGTTCTATTTTAACCGCAGCAGATGCACTGAAGCAGCCTGGAGTAGTAGGTTCAGCCTGCAGATTTCTGAGGGAGGACAGAACCTTACGTAATTACAGCATATTAGGGCAGAGATGCTGAGGACAGCCTCAAGGCCGAGGCCACATCCAGGTGATACCCTGGGTTCTGACACTGCTTCTGGTGTGTCAGGACAGAGACGGACCACGCCTGGAAGGAGAGGGTGGGGGACCAGGCCCAGGGCTGGAGGCAGAGGGGGCCCAGCGCCCACTGGAAGGGTCTCGGCTCTCCTCCCTGAGCTCTTCCTCTAAAATCTTTTCACCTTCATCCTAACATAACCATCTTTTCTTTTATTGTGGCAAGAAAAATTTTCATTTAAATTTAAAAAGTTAAAACTGACTCTTCTGGAGGAAAAGCAAACTGCTAATTCCCACCTCCACCCCGCAGCTATGCTTCTGTCTCAGAGCTGCTCCAGGTGGAGGGGCTGGGGAGGAGGGGGGCAAAGGAGGAGACAGACTGAACTCAAAGCTCTCATTTTTCCCCTGGAGAGTTAAAATATTCTACTAACTTCCACCCCTGCTGCTGCAGCCTCACACTGCAGCTAATCCCCTCCCCACACTGATGGGTGGGGTTGAAGATTCCTCAGTGACTCCCTATTGCCCTCAGGATAAAAATCCAAACTCTCCTCAGCTTAGGTTACAAAGCTCTTCACCAGCAGATCCCTGAAAACTCACATGCACTCCACTGTGACCTTGAACCTATAAAAGAAGAACTGCCCCAAACCTGGTCTGGTACAGAACCAAATTGCCTACTGTTAAAATTCACAACATCCTAGCGAAAAGACATCAACAGCATTCCAGATAAAATGCTTTTTTCTAGGCAACTTTCTAATGAACTTGAAGAAGATTGTTCTGGGAACTCACTACCACCCACCCAGTTGACTTGTCAACTATCAGAGTCTAAGGATTTATAACCAGACATTCTTTTCAATGATGATTTAATCATTCTTCCTACCAAGAGCGACTCTCTGAATACACCTACCATGGGCCTCTTCCCTTGCGTTGCAAAACTGTAATAAAACGCTGGCACGTGCTCATATAACTCAACTGTCTGAGAAGTTTTCTTTAACAAACACTAACCTCAACCAGGTCCTGACACCCTGCGGTTTCCAGCATGTTCCTCAGTCTCTAGACTGTATAGGCCTTTGAATAGGCAGCAACCTCCCCCAGGAGCACCTCCAAAGCCTACATATCCCCTGGCTCTCACTCTCCTTCCTTTACCGTAACCCCCCTCTTCTCCCCCATCTTCCAGCCTCCCAAACCTAGGTCATCTATCAGTTTCTCCGGAACCATCTGCCATGAGTGTCTGGACTGCAGGCCTTCCCAGGAGCTTCTGTATCAGAGCTGTTACCACACTGCACTCTATTTATCTCCCTAGACTGGAAGCTTACTGAAGACAGTGCTGGGCCTTTTTATTTCTGTTATCTCTCACCTTATCACAGAGCCTGGTTCAAAATGAGCACGTAATAAAGGTTTGTTGAATGAATGAATGTAGGAGAGAGATGAAGCTGAAAAAAAATTTTTACTGCATGAGGTATTCACTGTGCAGCTTCAAAACCGCCCCTGAGATGCAGTGTGGTTCTGGACTGAGGGGGGCTGGACTCCACAAGGCAGCCCATGCAGCGCTCTCCAGCAGACTGGCTCAGAGCAGGCACATAAGGACCCCGTAAGGACTGTCCCAAGTCCACTGGAGAGCACAGACAGCTCAGCAGGAGGTGGTTCAAACGCACAATTCCCTGAAGTTTTGCAACCAGATGAAAACCAGAGGGGATCTTAGAGGAGAAGCAACATAAAAAGGGGGGCAATAGAAGATGGGTAACAGTTTCAAGGTACCCTCACAGATGGAATCTTCCTGGCATAGGAACACCAAAATTTAGTTTTTCGTGAAAATATGTTAAGTAGGGTTTTGAGATATAAAGACCTGCGGAAGCACCAGGAAAACTCAAGAGAATCTTTTGTTGTTGTTATTTTTTACTCCTGGTTGGCTTTTGGATGGGGCTGGGAGGACTTGTAAATGCCTTAAGGGAAAGACAGCCTCTGTTCCATGCCCACCTCTCCCAATACTTCATATCTCTTTCCCCAACAACAAACCCCACCGAGGCCCGGGCATGGCATGGAGGACAAGGCAGAGGATGCCCAGGCACCCTGCTTCCTGTGTACCAATTATGAGATTTCCTCTCATGGAAGACAACTTCCATTCGGTACTAAGTTGTTTTTGCAAATGCGCGTGCAGAGTAGTAGAGTGGACGGCCGCTTCCTGTTTGCTGCTGGGGTTCTCACATGTCCCTGGCGGGACAAGGTAACGGAATCAACGGGAGTGTAAACATAACCCTGTCCCCCCAGAAGCCATGGCTTCGCCCACGCAGCTCGGGAAAGTGCAGCACAGCGCAGGTGGTCCACACACACGTTCTCTGACTGCCTTCTTCCGAGTATACCAATTACCTATGGTATGTCATGGACCTTCAACCTGGTATAGTTTCCCCAAAATGGCTCAACATTTAGTATCTTTTTGAAGAGCACTTCTAGTCCTTAGGAATCTGACCTGACGGTAAGTGCAGGACACACATCTGCCAGATCTGAGCAGTAAAACTCTGCCTGACTCTGAGCATGAAGGACAGGAGAGCCTGCAGCTAAGCAGAGAGGGGCCGGTTCGTGCAGCGGAAGGCAGCTGACGGGGCCTCCTGGCTCCAAAGCTCTCTAGAGTTTTCTTTACTTACTGCAGAAAAAAGAGCCAGCATATATCCAAAGATCTTACATTTAACGGGCCTTTAACCGACCTGAGAACAAATTAATTTTTTCTATTTCATTTTATAAAGCTCAGCCTTTCTCATTCTTGCACATCTATACTTAGAAAAAAGAATGAGTAATATTAAAACACAGTACCAGTATGCTGAACAGCACTCACACAACAGATAGAAAACGTATGCCGTACTGTCCTCCATTCCACACATATATGAAAGCTTCTAAAGAGACTTATTATAGAACACGTGGGAATTCCCCACATGAATCTAAGACTCTTTTGACTGACTGAAAGTAGAATTGAGGGGCCAGGGAAGGGACTTCCCCTGCCGTTGATTAAAAACATTATTCTGTTTTTGAGTTGTCATACCGAGTTGACCATGAAGTGAACAAAAGCCCCCTTAAAATGTACTTTTTGAACTTTCTCTTCTAGTACTGGATTCTAAGATGGACTTACAGACAAAATCTTCTGACACACTAAAAACAATTTCTTAAGTAAGTTCACAATCGTAAGAAGAAGGAACATGAAGTTCTAATGTTCTGAAAACACACTTTAACCAGTCCACCTTAATGAAACGTGCGCACCTATGGATGAAATGAAGTGTCTGCAAATGTGGATTTGCAAAGTCGGTCATTTTCGGCATCACAAACTTATTACAGCGTTTTTTTGAAATAGTAGGTTCCTTAAGAGCACATACAATGATGATTTGATGAACAAAAACAATTTTTATATATATCATTTCAAGAACGTTCCTATTATATGCCAAAACAATAAAATATTCTTCTTCTTTCATTCTTCTTTAGAAATGGACTTGAAGTGAAAATGTAAAGTCATTTGAGTTCAAAAAACTAATCAAGACAAAAAAAACCAAATTAATTGAGAATTTCACCCCACAAACAACACAACAAGCAATCTGTAATGTGAACTCCTAAGGTCTGAACGGAGGAGCCCACGTGGTACGAGGATGTAGCACACAGGATATGAAGATTTTTAAATAAAACCAATAAAGCAAATATACAAAGACTGGGAGAAACATAGTTACTAACTACTTCAAGTCCTTTTTAGGCCTAGGCAGTTTTTATTTATTCTTAAGGCTTTAAACACAAAGTACAAAAAATAATAGGCATGGTTTAAATATAACAGGGTCCAGACAGATAGGACAATTAACAAGTCTCTTAAATTAGGACTACACTCTGCTTACTGACTTGCTTCCAAAGAGTAGAGTATGCTAAGGGGTGGGGTAGGGTGGAGAGAATACGTTTACAGTGGAGGAACCTTGCAAACACTACCCTGACCAGGTGACCAAGGTCAGCAACATCAGGGAGAAGTCGTGATGATGGCATGTTCCCTGCACACAGCGTGATAAGAATGTCACTTCACCTCTGTGGTCTTCCTCTTAAAGCCCCACAACCCCAGGCTAATAATCAGAAAAACATGAGAGATATCTGAACTGAGGAACGTTCTACAGAACATCTTACCAGTATTCCTCAAAACGGACATCATCAAAAACAAGGAAAATCTAAGAAAGTGTCACAGACCAGAGGAACTTAAGAAGACATGATGACAAGATGTAATGTGATATCCTGGGTGGATCCTGGAACAGAAAAACGGTATTACGGAAAAACTAGTGAAGTCTGAATAAAATGTGGATTTTAATTAGTTAATACTAATGTACCAATGTTTGTTCCTTAATTGTGACAAATATGATAAGGTAAGAGTTATCAACTGGGGTAACTGGGTGGGGGACGTATGGGAACTCTCTGTACTATCTTTGCAACTTTTCTGAAAGTATTCTAAATAAATAGTTCATTCAAACTTTTAAAAACTCCGTCCACGGCACCAATGCCTGGTGCTTCAGGTGGGTGCTGCAACACTGGCTTGCACCAACAGGGACAAACACAGGCGAGGACCCCGGCCCCTCTGTATGCTGACCGACTTCGGCCAATTTGGGAACCTAAGATGCCAGGGACCACAGATGGTGTGCATGTGAAACAGGAACAGACATCTCTGAGTGCCTAACACCCCCATGTGAAGTGAAAAATAGGCAATTTTATGCAAGAAAAAAAAGACAAAGCCTAAATGCGTTGGCCTGGAGCCACCAGTGCTCTGTGAAAACACACGACAAACCAGCCTCTAGCCTTCACTTAGCAAGTAGCACTGCCAGAATCCAAGCAGGTGTGAAAAAGAGTTATGCAGCCTTCCCTCCCATACCCTACAGGCTCTGTGTCCTATTTCCTTACCATAAAAAAGGTAAATCAGAGAAGGGGAGGCACAGAATTCCCTTAAAGATTTGTAGGAGGAAGACCATTAAAAGACTTTTCTGGCCAAGGAGTACACAACTCTAGTTTCAAAAATCTGTCCAGCCAGGGCACATGGTACCGTGTGAGCCATGTTCTGCAGGGGGGAGGTGAAGCCCCTGAAGTGCTGCTCAATGTAGAAAGACACTTGTCTACAGAATAAACATGTGGCATGACTCCGTTTGCTGCGATGGATTTCCTTCATTGCCTTGAATTTTAATCGAAAAAGAAATCTGGGGATTTATCTTCTCTAACCAAAAAGTTCCAGAATTCATAAGCTGGATGAATATGCAGTACTCGTTAGGCCAGGAAATTAAAATACAAATGACTAAATTTTTTTCAGAAAACTAACACACTGTCAGTCAAAATCATAACAGTTCTAGAGGGAAAGTGACCAACTATTTAAAGTTTATCTGAAAGAGAAATGATGTAGAAATATCCCAGACAAATCTAAAGATTAGTAATATGCTGCTGCTGCTGCTGAAGTAGGGTGTTCTAACAGCTCCCGTACTTAAGACAGTGTGGTATGTATCTGGAATCAACAGACGGACCCATGGAAGAGTAACATGCCCGAAAATACAACAAATATTAAAAATTGGTTCATTTACTCAAACGTCTATCGCGGTATGCGCACTGCTGATGGTTCCTTGACAGTGAAACAAAAAAGGCAAAGTCAGACCAAAAGGACAAAGTATGTGAATACGGCCAACCCCATGGGGTAAGTCAGATGTTTTTCTCACATCTTACCTCTGAATCTATTCCAGATAAATGTTTAATTATATAATAGCCTAGCATTACAAGAATAAAACACAGGTGAATATTTATACATAATTTAGCGATGGGAAAGATGTAAGTTCAAGAAAAATCATTGTGAACTGTGTTAATCTGTCAATAGGGGCATGATTAAATAAATGGATGGTTACGTAGACCTTAAACTGTTGATTAAGAAATGTATTTATTAACATGCAAAATGTCAGTATTTAGTAAAAAGGTAAGGTATAAAAATTATGTGTGCAGTACAAATACCTAGATATAGATATTAAAGATGACACTGACAGGAAACATCTATTCTGCAAAGATGTCAAGACTCCTCAAATTAATCTATAAAGTCAACGCATGAACTCAATCCAAGGAAGATTCTTCTTGTAATCTAAGTCTAAAATGCATGTCAGACAAAAGGCAAAAAGTAGGGACAATTTTAAAGAAGAACAAGGAGAAGGGAGGATTTACCCTACCAGACAATAAGATACAATAAAGAAATAAAGATATCATAAAGAAAGTGTAGAACTGAAGCAAGAAAAAAACCCCAATAAAACAAAAAAGACCTACATAGAGGGAAACTTGACGTGGCAAGATGGCACTGCACGTCAGTAGAGAAAAGATGCACCACTGATAAATGCTGCTAGGAAAACTGGCTGTCCACGGGAAAATAAAATGAGGTAACTACAACTCACAATATACACACAACTCCATTTTAGATGGATTGCAGGTGAACCTGTGAAAAGCAAAACTTTAAAACTTTTAGTAGGAAACAGAGGAGAATACTTTTATATGACCTCAGCCTGAGGAAGAATTTTTCAAATAAGACACAAAGAAACAATGCAAAAAGGACTGATTAAATCTGACTGCATAAAAGGAAACTCCTGGGCTTCCCTGGTGGTGCAGTGGTTGAGAGTCCGCCTGCCGATGCAGGGGACACGGGTTCGTGCCCCGGTCCGGGAAGATCCTACATGCCATGGAGCGGCTGGGCCCGTGAGCCATGGCCGCTGAGCCTGCATATCCAGAGCCTGTGCTCCACAATGGGAGAGGCCACAACAGTGAGAGGCCCACGTACTGCAAAAAAAAAAAAAAGGAAACTCCTAGTCAACAAAAAGCATTATTTAAAAAGTGAATAATCAAGCCCAAAACCAGGAGAAGATAACTGTACACACACAGACAGCAAAGAAGGGGTAATCAAGATTGTTTAACTTAATAAGAAAAGGAAACCAATAGGAAAAGGGGGCACATGACTGGCATACACACTTCACTGAAGACACTCAAGTAGTTACAGTCTCAATCTCACTAGTAATCAACAAAATTTTTATTAAAACCACAGTGAGATACCATTTTATACCCATCAAATGGCAAAATTAAAATCTGACAATGCCAAGTGTTTGTGAGGATACGGAGCAAGGTACAAGCGCTGTAGGAAGCAGTTTCATTACAGTTACTCAGTTTGAAGTGGTGCACATTCTAAGACCCAGGAATTTTCTGGTTATATACCCCAGATGAACTAAGTACATGCACTAAGGAGATACAAAAAAATGCTTACAGCCACATTTTTCAATAGTGAAAAAATTGCAAAACTTAAAATGTCTCTCGACAGGAAAATGTATTTTAAAAAGGTGACGTATTTATGAAACAGAATACTGTAAAAACAAATAAAATGGGTGACTACAGCTATAGATATTAGCATGAGTAAATCTCAGAAACATAATATTGGACCAAAAAGGCAAGCTATGATGATGCACATGATACGTACTAAGTGATGGATGCTGAGATGTGCTGCTCAGGTCTCCCTTTATGGATGAAGGGCTTGTTCCCCCAGCTACTGGGAGTGCTGCAGGCTGACAGCCCTCAGCTGAAAAGAGTCACCTTGTCAAAGTCAGGTCCCCTCTCGGGGGGCAGCCGATGCCTGATAACTGGTCACAGCGAGGCTATGAATGCTTGGCTCCTCGCCCCAACTTAGGACAATTCTGAAGGGCTGTCCCACCTCCAGGGCTCCCTCTGGCATTGGCTAAGGCCTTTCTTGTGACTGCACTGCAGCCTAATTTCTCTCTCTCTGCCCAATCCCACGTCCTTCTCTCTCACAGGTGTTAATCCTAAAATATCCTTAATAAACCTCCTGCCTGTTAATCTCCTTCTCAGAGTCCGCTTTCCTTGGAGCTCTCCTTTCAACAGGTATAATTTATATCTTGTTTGAAAACATGTACCACACAAATTTAAGACTGAAATCATACCAAGTATCTGTTCTGACCACAATGGAACAAAACTAGAAATCAATAGCAGAAGAAAAACTGGAAAATCCACAAGCATGTGGAAATTAACAACACAGTCTTGAACAGCCAACGGGTCATAGAAGAGATCAAAGGGGAAATTAGAACTATCTTGAGACAAACGAAAAGGAAAACACTACGTACTGAAATTTATGGGATATAATAAAATCAATACTAAGAGGGAAGTTTATAGTGGTAAACACCTACATTAGAAAAGAAGAAAGATCCCATATACCTCAGGGAACTAGAAAAACAAGAACAAACTAAGCCCAAAGTTGTTAGAAGGAAGGAAATAATAAAGATTAGAGCAGAAATAAACAAAATAGAGAGTAGAAAAACAATAGGGAAAAATTAACGAAAGAGTTGGCTTTTTGAAAAAAATCAGCAAAACTGACAAAACATTTAGCTAGACTAAGAAAAAAAGAAAACTCAAATAAATAAAATCAGAAATGAAAGAGGAAACGTTAACAACTGATACTGCAGAAACAAAAAGGATTGTTAAGAGACCACAATGAATAATTATGTATCAACAAACTGGATAACACAGAAGAAACAGAAAAATTCCAAGAAACCTACAACCCACCAAGACCAAATCATGAAGAAGACCAAATCTGAAGAGCGTTAAGGAGACTGAATCAGTAGTCAAAAACTTCCCAACAGGGCTTCCCTGGTGGCGCAGTGGTTGAGAGTCCGCCTGCCGATGCAGGGGACACGGGTTCGTGCCCCGGTCCGGGGAGATCCCACGTGCCGCAGAGCGGCTGGGCCCGTGAGCCATGGCCGCTGAGCCTGCACGTCCGGAACCTATGCTCTGCAACGGGAGAGGCCACAACAGTGAGAGGCCCGCGTACCGAAAAAAAAAAAAAAAACTTCCCAACAAAGAAAAGCACAGGACCAATGGTCACTGGTGAATTCTATCAAGTAGTTAAAGAAGTATTAAAGCTAATTCTTCTCAAACTGGTACTGGCATAAAGACAGACACGTTGACCAACGGAATAGAAGAAAGACTCCAGATATAAATCCATGCATATAGGTCAGTAGATCTTCAATAAGGGTGCCAAGAATACACAAAAGGGAAAAGACAATCTCTTCAATAAATGATGTTGGGAAAACTGGATATCCACATGCAAAAGAATGAAATTGGACGCTTATCTTATGCTATATACAAAAGTCAACTCAAAATGGATTAGACTTAAACATCAAGACCCAAAACTGTAAAACTTCTAGGAGAAAACACAGGGGAAAAGCTTCATGACACTGGTCTTGCAACAAAACCAAAAATAGACAAACATCTGTACATTAAACTAAAAAGCTTTTGCATAGCGAACAATCTAACAGAGTGAAAAGGAGTACCTACAGTATGAGGGAAAATATTTACAGATCATATATCTGATAAAGGGTTAATATCCATGATATTTAAGGGCTGTTACAACTCAACAGCATAAATAAATAGATACACAAATAGATAAATAAGTTAAATGATTAAAAATGTGCAAAGGACTTGAATAGGCTTTTCCCCAAAGAAGACATACACATGGCCAACAGGTACATGAAAAGATGCTCAACATC
The DNA here is from genome assembly GCF_937001465.1 of Orcinus orca. Lineage (NCBI taxonomy): Eukaryota > Metazoa > Chordata > Mammalia > Artiodactyla > Delphinidae > Orcinus > Orcinus orca. The sequence goes on along the minus strand of NC_064567.1, from coordinate 21,428,393 downwards.
ACTAATCTTCAGGGAAATGCAAATGCACAATGAGATGTCACCTTACACCTGTCAGAATAGCTATTATTAAACACACACACACACACACACCAAAAAAAGCAAATGTTGGTAAGGATGTGAAGAAATTGGAACCCTCGTGCACTGTTGCTGGGAACGTAAAATGGTGCAGCTGGTATGGAAAACAGTATGGAGATTTCTTAAAATATTAAAAATAGAACTACCATATGATCCAGCAATTCCACATCTGGATATTTATCCAAAACAACTGAAATCAGGATCTCAAAGAGATATTTGCACTCCCATATTTACTGCAGCTAACAGGTGGAAACAACCTAAATGTCCATTGATGGATGAAGGGATAAAGAATACGTGTAATAAAATATTAATCAACCCTAAAAAAGAAGGAAATCCTGTCATATAGGACAACATGGATGGACCTTGAGGACATTATGCTAAGTGAAATAAGCCAGTCATAGAAAGACAAGTACTGCATGGTTTCCATTTGTATGCGGCACCTAAGGTACGCAAACTCACAGAAGTTCAAAGTAGCATGATGGCTGTCAGGGGAAATGGGAGTTGCTGTTTTATTGTGTATAGTTTCAGTTGTGCAAGACGAAAAAGTTCTAGAGCTCTGCTGGACAACACAGTAGTTACAGTTAATAATGTACTGAACACTTAAGAAATTTGTTAAGAGCGTAAAAAAAAAAATACAGGTACCACAATTCTATCTACGTTTAGGAATACATCCATATGTAACAGAAGCGTAAAAACATTCAAGAGAATGATAAAAACCAAATTCAGGGTAGTTACCTCTGTAAGGTAGAAAAGGAGACAGGCTTAGGAAGGACACACATAGTGTTTTACTAATTACATAACACTTTAATTATATACTATTCCTTATGCTTTCTTTACATGCTTGAAATATTCCATAATTTTTAAAAGTAACTTTAAAGGAACAGCTTGCCCCTCTATCAGCTATTCTCTACCTTCTTTTTACCAAAATAAAGAAGACAGATGACATTCATGTGGACAAGAGTTTATCACGGGGTGTTCCCATATTTTGAAACAAGATCACATTTCATGGTGAAAGCAAAGAAAACGGAGCTACAGAGTTCTTTTTTCTTTTATATTCTTTCTCTTTAAAATGTTGCAATCTCAAAGTATTTAACATGTTTTTAACTCCTTAGAGTGTACCAGGAAGATGGTTTGAAATTGGCTGCCACACAGATAAAGTGCATAATTTTCTACAGTGTTGCCACTTCTCTTTCTCCTGCTCAAGAAACTATCAGATTCAAATGAGAGAGAAATTATTAGGCTAACTTTGCTTTTGTCACATTTCAAACACAGCAGCGCGATAATTTGAACCTGGGCAGTCTGCCTCTGAACTTGGATAGCGTTTATTACCAGGAACAAACCCCAGAGAAAACTTCTAAAAGTAGGATTCAGAGTAAAAGGAGATGTCTATGGATCATTCTTTCTAAATTCAGAACATTTTCTAATACAAAACGTGTTAAAAGTACAATTACAGTTATGTAAAACACAACATGATCATGATTTTTGTATTTATAATAAAAAATACTAGCAAAATAAAGGGGTTGCCTGGATAATTTAAATTAAAGAACACATTCACATGAAACAGTCACATAGCTGAGATGAAATGATTTCCCTAAATTTATCAGAATAATTCCACAACTGCCAGTGTCACTGTATTTGTACAGCTCTGATCTTGTCAATTGTAAAGATTTCACTGTATATTAAAATTAGTTCCACGTCCCTAGGGTTGGTTCACAGAACAATGTTCTTCCTTGTCCCCCACCCAACTTTCTGAGCTATGTATGACAGCAAAACATCAAAGAACTCAGAAACTCAAACAAAGGGAAAAAAGTGCATGGAGGGAGGCAGGATGAAAACATTCAAATTTTCCTAATTTGGGGCAAACAGATTTTGTACATATCCAAGGCACTGAGAACAATCCAACTTAACTTTAACCAACATTAATCACTCAAGACCACTACTAAGAAACTAAACTTTGGGTTCTATATTTGTTTGATATAACCGATTTATAAACACATTTGCAAAGAAGGAGGAAAACAAAATTAATAAAACTTCTCAGATATAGGCAAAAAAAAAAAGGTTGTTGACTGGCAATGGAAATCTGTAATGATCTATGTCGCGAAAGTTTTCACATCTTAAAGGGATCTTATTCACAATCCTTCCCTTCACATCACTTTATGTTTCGAGTACCTCTTTCCCTTGACACTGTCAAAATAATCTTTTTCTTTCACATTTTCCCAGCAATCTACTTGTCCCTAACTTTTCAGCCACGTCTTGCAAAGGAATTCAGGCCTCAGCTCCGGTTAGCAACAACACAGGCACGCCCTCTTGTGGCACAAAAGAAAACTGCCTGCTTACATTGGCACTCATGCCCAAGAAGTTATTTCTGAGTTTCAGAGCACTGGAGCATGTACTTCATTGCCTGTGTTTTTATAGACAAGGAAACAGCCTAACTGAGGTCAAGCAACTTACTTCCTCAAGGTACCTCAACCAAGAGTACATTTAAAGCAGGATCTGACCACATATTATTAAAAGATAAGTTGGAAGCAGTAAGTAAAACCTAATTTTAACTTCTGTTTTATGTAGTTTCAAAGCAACCGTTTACATAGTATCTTTGGCTTAATGTAATATATTCATGATTAAAAAAGATAGGAAAGTGCAGAGTGGGCAAAAATTTTCAGAAAGAAGAGGAGTTATTTTCCAAATTAGTTTTCAATATTCTCAAAAAGTATAGAGTATTATTTTGTGTATCATGGATCTGTTTGTTACCAGTGTACTTCTTTCAAAAGGACAAGGTAGAAATGATTAGAATTTCCAAAATAATAATTTGTCATCCTCATTTACATGCTAATGTCAATGGATATGAATAAGAATTTATGCTTTGTGTTTAGGCATATCAAAAAATTTTAAACCCGTTGATTTCCAAATACTTTTATTATTAATCTTTATCAAGAATTAATAGGATTAAAAGTACCTCCTTTACAGGGTTATTTTAAAAGTTAAATGAGCTAATACATATAAAGGATGGAGCAGTCTTTTCTAAAATTTACCCTTTTAATCTTCTTTGGACCAAAGAAGTATAAAGAATGTACTTTATATATGATAAAAATGTGGAGACAAGAGGTCAAGTAGATAAAAGTAATAAAAAGGAATTACTAAATTCTTAAACATGATAGGTTTTCATGTCCAAGCATTATTCCTCTCTGTAATTGCCCTGAAGTTTTCAACAGTGATTTTACCTGTAGACATGAGATCCACTGAAGCCCGAGATAATGAACAAACACAGACACCCCCAAGACCACGTCAGTTTTCACTTTCCTCCCTAATGCTCCATGTGTGTTCACCCGGGGGATGATGGGTCACAGAGGGGCATCTTTAAAGTTCAGTCAGGTGTATGCAAATAGCTGCACTACTCTGATAAAACCTCTAGAGTGAATTATTGGTTTCCCAAAGCAACAATCAAAACAAATAAACCTCCTGGGTGTCTTGTATTCTCACCCCGTGTGAATGGTATCACCACTTGTTGAGATGGCCAAGGGCAAAGTTGAACTAATCCTTGATATCTTTTTCTCCTACATTCTTCAAATTCTGCCAGTCACAAAGTCAAGTCACTCGGACTCACTGCATCTCTTGACCCTATTCTCTCTTCTTTAAACTCAATGCCACAGCTTTAAGGTCCTCACAACTCCCCCGCCCCACACCCAACAACCTGGCTAACAGCCAAGTCCTGTTCATCCTCCAAATCTCAGCTTTCTAAGTTCCCTGCTCCAAAGCTTCCCCAACCTCTCTCTGAACGCCCCTCCTTCCAAGGAGGCAGGTTACATATCAGCAGGCCCCCACCCTCAATTCCATGCTTCTTTTATCCTTGTAGGTATGTCTTATCTTTGGTGTGCTTGACAAAGATGAGTGTTCCATAAATCTTTGTCGAATAAAGGATTTGCTTTGGAGGGGGGGAGGAAAAAAAAGAAAAATTTGGTTAAATAACTGGAACTTTATTTGGGAAAATGGCTGAATGAATTTCAGGTAAAGAACTGGGTTGTTTCCAGAATAAATTTTTCCTATTTTAATAGACTTAGGCAGAATCACAGGCAAGATGTTCTAGAGTTGTTAATTTTTTCATTAAAATTAGATCATTTTCTGATTTTATCTAAGGAAGTAAAATTCAGTCTCCCCAGAGATCTTGATTCGTACTCTGGTGCAGAACATGGCCAGACCCAGCTGCAAAGTGCTCCAGGGGAGCTCTCTCGGTTGCACTCTACCTCCCATTCCCAAGGACCTTATGTCCAGATTACTTGCTGTCTCCACATATATGGTGTTGGGGACAGGTGGGTGGGCACCTAGAAGGGTGTGCCTCTCTGCATCTAAAAAATGCAAAGGTGTTAAGCTGTCATCAGTTTCCTTTGTGAAGAACTGAGAGGTGGAGGATAACCTACACTTTTGAACTACTGTGCACAAATAGAGTATCAATCTAAGAAACTACCATTTCTTCTGGCCGGGGGGGTGGTGGTGTTAATCGTTGTTAAACATAAAGCCAATCATTCTAAATCAATGTTCACATGCAAGGGAAATGCAGCTGTTACTGGTCACTAAATTCTGGGAAAGACAACTAATAATGATTTCTGTTTCACAATTAGAATTCAAAGAACATCTGACATAGAAATTAATTCAATAGGTCTCACCAAAGTATTCCAAAGCACTAGAGTTCAATGAAATCAGCAATACTGTCCCATTTCTTGAACGGTCCACTTAAAGAGCATTTAAAATTTTGAGTGGCCACCTATTTTTAATGGCTTTATTGAGGTATAATTTATATGCCATGAAAGTCATCCATTTTAATGGTACAATCAGAAGAGTTTCAGTAAGTTTATACATAAACAGCCGCACGACTGCCAATAAGAATACTTCCATCATCCCAACAGCTCCCTCCTACCTGTTTACAGCCAAACTCTGCTTCCACCTCTGGCCCCAGGCAACCACTGATCTAATCTATGATTTTGCCTTTTCTTACAATTTCATATAAATAGCATTATACAACATACAGTCCTTTGTTTCTGGCTTCTTTCAACCGGCATAATGTTTTTGAGGTTCATCCATGTTGTACTATGTAGCATGAATTAGGAGTTCATTCTTTTTCAGGACTGAATAATATTCCATTGTGTGGATATCACACATTTTGTTTATCCATTCACCAGCTGATGGATTTGGATTGTTTTCAGTTTTTGTCTACTGTGAATAAGCTGCTATGAACATATGCTTGGTTTTTGAATGGACATAATTTTTTTAAAACCTTATTGAGGTGTAATTGATATACAATAAACTGCACATATTTAAGTATACAATTTGATGAATTCTGATGTATGTATACACCCATGAAGCTACTATGCATAATCAAGATAATGAATATATACATCACCCCAGGGTTTCATTGTGCCCCTCCCTTTGGAATCCTTCTCTCCCTCCTCTCCTGAGCCATCCTCAGGCAACCATGGATCTGCTCTCTGTCACTATAGATTAGTTTGCATTTTCTAGAATTTCAATTAAATGGAATCAGACAGTATGGCACTTGGGGGCGGGGGGAATCTGGCTTTTTTTCATACTGCATAATTATTTTGAGATTCATCCATGCCATTGTATATATGAATAGTCCAATCCTTTTCATTGTTGAACAGCATTCCAGTGTATGGACTTATATATTCATCTGCTGATGGATGCTTACATTATTTCCAGTTTTTGGCAATCACAAATAAAGCTTCTATGAACACTGTATACAAGTCTTTGTATGGACATATGCTGTTATCTCTCCTGACAATGTATTTATAGGAATGGAATTGCTAGATAATTTGTTAAGTGTATGTTGAACTTTTTAAGCAACTGCCGAACTGCTTTGCAACATACCTGTACCACTTTATATTCCAGTCAGCAGTGGGTGAGGATTCTGGTTTCTCCACATCCTTGCCAACACACAGATTGTTAGTCTTTTTAATTTTAGCCATTATAGTGGGTGTGCAGCAATATATCATTATGGCTTTAATTTGCATTTCCCTAATGACTAATGATGTTGAAACTCTTTCCTTGTGTTTATTTGCCATTCATATATCTTTTTTGGTGAAATGACTCTTCAAATCTTTTGTACATATTTAAATTGGATTGCTGTCTTATGACTGAATTTTAAGAGTTCTTTATTTTTTTTCTACATACAAATCCTTTATCAGACATACGTTTTGTAAATATTTTCTCCTAGTTATGTGGCTTGACTTTTCATTTTCTTAAGAATGGTATCTTCTGAAAAGTAAAACTTTAATTCTGATGAAGTCCAATTTATCATTTTTTTAATACTTCATGCTTTTTATATCCTATTGACTAAATCTTTGTCTAACCCAGGACAGAAGACTTTCTGCTATGTTTGCTTCTTTACATGTTGGTCTATGATCCATTTTAAATTATTTTTGTGTATATTGTAAGGTAAATGTCAAGGTACATTTTATTTCACGTGGAAATCCAATTGCTGCAGCGCTGTTTATTGAAAGGACTATGCTGTCCCTATAGGATTACCTTAGTACATTTGCTGAAAAGCAACTGACCACATATGTATCTATTTCTAGATATTTTGTTCCACTGATCTACATGTTTATCCGTATGCAAATACTATACTGTTCTTATTATTATAGCTTTATGATAAGTTTTGAAAACAGGTAATATAAGTCCTCCAACTTTCTTCTTTTTTTCCCAACTTCCTGCTTTTTTGAAGTTACTTTGACTATTCTAGATCTTCTGCATTTCCATATAAATTTTAGAATCTGTTTGCCAATTTCTATAAATATATTTCTACAAAAATCCTGTCTGAGACTTTGGCAATGACTTTGTTGAACCTCCAGATCAATTTGGAGAAAACTGCCACATCACCAATACAGAATCTTCCATTTATTCCCACTTATTTAGGGATACTTTAATTTCTCTCAACAAAATTTTGTAGTTTTCAGTATGTAGGACTTACAGTTCTCTTGTTAAATTTATTCCAAAGTATTTTGGTTTTTTGGATGCTATATGAATGGACTTGTATATTCTTGGCATTTCATATAAATATGGAATCATACAATATGTGACCTTTTGTGACTGTCTTCTTTCACTTAGTATGTTTTCAAGGCTCATGCGTGTTGCAGTATGCATCAGTACTTCATTCATTTTTACTGCCCAGTAGTATTCCATTACATGGATATACTGCATTTTATTCATCCAGTCATCAGTTGACAGATCTCAGTTTTCTAAGGGTTGATGGTTCTTTTAGTAAGTAGCTTGAACTTAAACTGTAGAATCTGTCTACCCCCCATGAAGTGTAGCCTCTGATACCTCTGCTTTGTTTTTAAAATTCCTATTTCTGTTTTCTGGCCTGGTTCCCTAGAGGTTACCTCTGTGTCTGCATAGACAATAACCAGTGCTCACATGATGTTACCATGGTTACCTTTCATCTTCTCTCCCCATCACTCACTTCCCTCCAATCAATCACCTCGCCTCCTACAATTCAAACAAGCCAGGCACAATCCTGCTATTCCCTCTGCCTAGAACACTCTTCCCCCAAATATCTATAGGGCTCTTTCTCTCACCTTCTTCAAGTCTTTGCTCAAATAACACCTATTCGGTGAGGCCTTCCCTGAACAATCTATTTAGAATTGAACCCCTCTCCTTGCATTTTCTCCAAAGCCTTCAAATAGATTATATATTTTACTTATTTATGTTTTTAGTCTAGTTTCACTAATGGAATGTTAACTCCATGAAGGCAGGAAGTTTTGTTTATTTTGTTCACTACTGTAACACCAGTACCTAGAGGACTGTCTGGCATATAGCAGGTACTCAGTAAATATTCGATGAATCAAAGAATCATATTCTTAAAACAATATAGATTTATATTAATTGATCCATACACAGCCCAGAAGGGTCAAGGCTTACAGAATGTGGAGTAATGGATGACTAAGCATGTTGATCATATACAACAGGCCAGTTCTGTTCACTGGAAATATAATGTAAGCCACAAGTAATTTACAATTATCTAGCAGCCACATTAAAAAAAAAAAAAGTAAAAGAAAACAAGTGAAATTAATTTTAATAATATTTTGTTTCACTCAATATATCCCAAATATTATCATTTCAACATGATTCATACAAAAATTATTAATAAAATATTTAGTCTTTTTTTCATACTAAGTCTTGAAATGTGGTGTGTATTTTATGCACAGCACATCTCAACTGGGACCAGCCACATTTCAAATGTCAATAGTTACTATTGGCTACTATACTGAACAGCTCAGATACAGACCAAAATTAAATAACCCCATTGTAGTGGGAAGCAATCTTGTGTATTTATTAATTGTATTCACCTCAGCATTCCAAAAAAGGCCCTGGAACAGCCTCATAGTTTCCTAGTTTTGTCAAAAGAGATTCAATGGATATAAGAGAACTAGCAGCTTTCATTCTGAAAAACAGTTTATATCAAAATGACTGGCTCAACTCTTTAAACTTCACTCAGAAGTTTTAATTAGAAAGAATGAATGCCTTTCTTTCTCAGTCTCTTTAATTAAGAAACAAAGTCAAAATCCAGAGAAATTTTGTAATCTTATCTATATTAGAAGGAAAAAAAATCTTTATTTTCAAATAGAAAGAACTTTTAAAATTCTACTTCCAAGAAACAAACCAGTATTTATTTCAAGTTAGCCAAAATACACTCCGTATTAAAATACAATTTTTATATAGAGTTGCATTTAAAAAATTCTTAACAGTTGTCTTACCAATATTTTTGCATTCATAATATAAAAGTGAAATAAAGCACTAAGGAGAGTGCTCTTAAATTTTTAATATATACATTTAGGTCCTCAATATGTTCCTTAAAAGCTAATGGAAAATGTTTCCATTAACTTTTTTTTTTTTTTTTATCATCAGGGGATTAATTTCTTCCAGAATCCCATTATTTAAAAATATTCACTTATTGGAATTATAATAATTGACATCACTATTCAACAACAAAATTTAAAGAACCCAATTAAAGTACCTGATAATTTAAACCTTTAAAGTCATAAAATTATCCTTTTTTTTTTTTTTTTAAGCAGTAAATCAAAACACACCGCAGCATCTACTTACTCAGATGTTAGAGAGTGTTTTCTATCATCTCCCATAAACTGGCAGGTTTGAGCTTAGATCATCAGCGAGGCAGAGAAACTCCAGATGATAAAATATCCCAACTCTTTTCACCCTGAAAAGCATAAATAAAATGTCAGTGTGAGAAAGAAAACTCGAGTTACAACCAAGATAGAACTCTCAGGAGTGGCTTGTCTAGATAGGGAGTAACTTGTTTCTTCTTTTCTTTTTTTTTTTTTTTTTTTTAAGTGAGAGCTCACAACAAGTTAATTCATGACCCTGGAGTTGTGGGTGACCTGATATAGCGATACTTGGTATTACAACTGCCCTTCTGTTTTAAGAAATCTCTTTGGGAGGAAGTCTAAATTAGCGCAATAAAATATGCATCCTGTACTATAACTTGATGGCTTTTTTACCAGTCTGACCCTTCAACTGGAGAGATCCTCTATCTCTAATCACATAATTTATCAAAACACTAAGATACTTTTGAAAGTGAAAAGGGGAACTTTTTTTTTTTTTTTTTGCGGTACGCAGGCCTCTCACTGTTGTGGCCTCTCCCGTTGCGGAGCACAGGCTCCGGACGCGCAGGCTCAGTGGCCATGGCTCACGGGCCCAGCCGCTCCAAGGCATGTGGGGTCCTCCTGGAGCCATGTCCCCTGCATCAGCAGGCGGACTCTCAACCACTGCGCCACCAGGGAAGCCCAAGGGGAACTTTTGAAATATTTATTTATTAATCAATAAACTTTTTATTATACAGGGTTTTTTTCTAAAAAAAAAAAAGTAAAAATAATGTACATCGGCTACATTAAAGCAAAAAATTTAAGGTTTCTTTATATTATATGAACACTTAAAATATCATAAGTAGATTAAGTATTCTTGGTGTATATTCAGTACTTTAATCCATTTTCTTAAAGAGTCTGTCTCTAATATTGTGTCACTGGTATTTTTTCCAGAAAAAAAAGTTTATCATTTGAAATTTTTCACCAAGTTACTGCAATCTTTTTTAAAGTTTCATTTTGTGTTAAGCAATCTCAAATCACTGACATCTTCGTCTGCCTCTTCTGTGTTGATATTATTTTTAACAAGAAAATGCTCTCTTTGCATGTGCTGAGAAACCTGGTAAGCTCAAAGCAAATTCTGCTAAGTAGAGGATACTCTCAATTCTATTTTTTTTATAAGAAAACTGTAAATATCTCAGTCTCACTATTTTACAGATACTCTCTTTTTGCCTAAATTGGAGTTCTTTTTTCCCACTCTTGCTGCCTCCAATCCATTCACCATGACAGTGCAGCACAGGTAGTTTTTTCCACCAATGCAAACTTATCATGTCACTTCCCACCTAAAAACTTTTCAACAGTTTCCCGCTGCTATTAGGATATAATCCCAAATCTTAGAAGGCCTCCAAAGTCCTGCACAACCTGGTCCCTTCCTACCTCTCAGGCCATACTGATGACCTCTCAAATCCTCCAAAGCCCCAAGTTCTCCCCTGCTCCAGGTCTTTGCATGCTCTGTTCCCTCTGCTTGGAATGCTTTTCTTTTCAGTCCATCTTTTCTCCTAGGACCATCTTTCCTATCTGAGAGGCCTTCAAATGCCACCCAATCTAAAGTACACCAAGGCATTCTCTCTCTCTCAAAAGTACTCCATACTTTTCCTACGAAGCATTCATTGAAATCTGTATTTATTTATTTGTGTGTTTTTAGGAAGCCTATCTCCACCAGACAGTAAAAACTCCACCAGAGAGTGTATAGATTGTTTGATTCACCCTTTAATCAACTGTTTTTTACCCAGCCCCTGGCTTGATCTGTAGCACCTTGTGAACCTTCAGTAAATATTTGATAAATGAATGAATGAAAGACTGAGAAGAGAAGGTAAAGAGACAAAGGACAATCTAGTTATTTCCACCAACCTGTTACCTATGGTCAAAACAACTCATTATCTTAAATCCAACTACATCATCAAGCTTTCCCCCTATACAGGATTATTCTCATCAGCATTTAACAGTCTGTACTTTCTCCCAACCTAAAAGAAAGAGACAGACACGCACATACACACACACACACACACCTTTCTCCTGACCCCACATTCCCATGAATCAATTCCCCATTTCTCTAATGCAATTTCATAGGCATACTCAGAAGAGCTGACTATATCTGCTGCCTCCAATTCTTTCCTCCCATTCTTACTTGAACCCATTCCAACCAGGCTTTTATCCCCACCGCTTCCCTGAAACTGCTCTTGTTAAGTCACCAATGACTTCCACCTTGAACCACCCAGTAGCCAGGTACTGAGGCAGGCACTTTAATGAATTCTCTCATCCATTTAAACAGTTCATCACAGCCACCTCTGAGGCAGGTACCATTTGCTATCCCCAGGGAGAGGATCCTCTCTTTTTTTAAACACTTTCTTGTTTGGTTTCCAGGATAGGACACCACACTGCTGCCTCTCCTCCTTCACTGGCCACTCCTTCTTAGACTTCTCATTATCTCAGCCTCTTGATGTTAGAGTGACCCAAGGCTCTCAGTTCTCCGTCTTCTTTTCTATCTATACTCCCTCCCCTTGGTCGTCCCAATGGGTCTCATCACTTTAAATACCACCTACAAGAGCCCAAACCTCTTCCCTGAACTCAAGCCTCGTATTTTCAGCTGCCTGCTTGACATCACTCCCAGATGTCTAATAGACATCTCACACTTAACGTCACCTTGTGACAAATTCCTGATGTTCCCCCCTAAGGCTGATGCTCCCACAGGATCCCCCACGTTAGTAAATGGCAACTCAACCCTCCAAGTCATCCCTGACTTTTCTCTTTCCCTAACACCCTGTAACCAAGCCATCAGCGAATCCCATTGGCTCTACCTTAAAAATATATCTAAATTCTGCCTACTTCTCCCTACTTCCACCACCACTACTGCCATCTAAGCCTCCACCATCCCCATCTAGATTATTGCAATAGTCCCCCAGTGGATTCTTTCCTTGCCTCACTGCATACTATTCTCAAAACAAAAGGCCAGAGTCATATAGATTAAAAAAAAAAAAAACCAGATCATGCCACTCCCCAAAACCCACCATTTCCCTTCTCATCAGAATAAAAATCATTTTTCTTTTTTTCTCTTCCGCCTGTAGAATTTAAGCTTCTTAAGCGGAAAATTTTTTGTTTTGTTCAATACTGTATCCCTCCAGTGGCATGAAAATGCCTGGCACCTAACAGGTCTCCAATATATATTTACTGAATAAAAAATGGGTGAAAACAATATCATGGATAGGCAATTTAACTAAATCTCCGGACTCTACTGCTCTTAACAGCAAGCTCTTGGAGAGCAAGGACCACGCAGTTACAATTAAATTTTGCACAGTAACTTGCACACAAAGTCTTAATATAATTTCATCATTGATATGTTGTATTTCCCACTGAAATTTTAGTTTCCTATATTATATGAACGTTACTAACTTTAAAACTTAAGCAGAACATCTTAAAATATGACATCTGGGTCTCAACTATGAATACCAGCTCCCTCAACTTACACTGCAACTACCCAGCCGCTCCCTCCTCCGGGGAGGTGTGTGCTTACTTATTAATGCTCTGCATTGTGTGAGCATTGTTGCTCTGGAGCTCTCACTGTTACGTTATTTGCTGCACCGTCTGTAGGGGGACCTCATAGCCATGCGGGGGCTTAGATTGGATGGCAGGAAGAACAGTGACTGAGAGCCCAGCTCTGGCTGCTTTCTTTTTACAAAGTTCTTCTTTCACCTTCTGGGGTGTATCTATTAACGCTTTAACTCTCTCAAAGGCATTTCTCAGCCGATAGCCAAATGTTTCCAAGGTCCTTTTCATGAGTAAGCCTGTCTTCTAAGAGTTCTATGACTCCTACAGGCTGTATCAGCCTGCACACACTTCCATTTCCAATCCCCAGACTCCAACCTCCTCTTGGTTCTTACTGGACTCTACGTAAGAATATTTTATCAATGCAGTATCTTTATGTGATAAATTATATTTCACAGATAAACCTGGAGCAAGTTGAATTCTGATACAATTATTCTACTCTCGAACACTGTTAAACCTTGTCTCATTCCACCAAGAAATTCAAAACCATTTGCATTATTTTTTAAATTATCATCATTCTATAATTTAATGAGAGACTATACATTTTCAACACATGTTATTAGTGCTTTCTTAAGTATCAATATAAAACAACACTGCTAAAATCAGGATAGATCCCAACATGCCTAAAAATATATATTTATTATGATCCAGCATAAAAATTCTGGAAGACTTTAACGTATGGCCATCATCAATAACATGAGAGGATGATGAACTAACATTTATTAAGTACTTACTATGTACCAGCCATTTTATCCACGTTATCATATGTAATCCTTATAATAGCCTTGTATGATAGGTATATATCACCAGACTTCAAACTCCGCCCCCCAAGACGCCTTCCTAAAGCCCAGTACCACACCTTCTTACGTGCCAGACGTTTGTAACTCAATCTTAAGAAGCATTGGTCAGTTTTTACCAAAATGAGCAGCTAATAATCAACATCTATATTAAAACTATTGTATCTGCTAAACATGTAAAGGTCACCTTATAACCTACAGGACAGGCTTAAGTGCTTTAAAATTTTTTCAGTTAATTCACCCTAGCAGATCCAAGGGATACAAGCATTCTTTAAAGAAATTGCACTATGATGACGATACTGAAGTTTTTCATGGAAAAGATGAATAGTTTGTTATATCTGGCCCTTAAATATTTCAGGCAAAAGCTGTTTCTTCCATGTCACATAAGTTGCGAAGTCACAAATTACTGTTGAAAAGTTATATTAATGAGCAGATGCTCCTTGAGGAAAAAAGAAAAAAAAAGGATTCCCTTGTTGACCTTCACTCTGAAGTGAACTAGACTTCTGAATGGTCAAAAATACAAGCCCAGCTCTTGAAATTCCGTAAGAAATGTTGCTTGTTGCTTGCGTCCGTCAAAGCTTAAAAACGTCACATGAATCTACAGAATAAAACATCTCTACTGAAAGCATTTGTCTGAGAACTTGAGGACCAAGAGAATAAACTCAGCACTGATACAAAATCCACGCTGACGACACCAAATATTTAGAGAAACAAACAACAGAAGGGTGCTACTGACGATCGAGATTTCTTAAGCCCCTTCCTTACTGGCGTTTCCCCACGGCAGAGGTGCTGGATTCCGCGCTCCCAAAGCCACCGCCCCCAGCCCTGTGGCGCACGCACCTCCCAGCCCTGGTTCCCGCAGCCTCCTCAGACTCTGGAGAGCCCAGTCCACGTGAGCTGCACCCCTGGGTCTTTCACATAACTGTGGTTGAAGATATTTTTCGCAAGGTTCTTTAAACAATGATTCATGTGATAAATTTCTGCTCGAGTTAGTTCCAGGAAATGTTTGGTTTCTGCAGATGTTTGTATGCTTCCGGTTGTCAGTACATGAAAACGATAGAATTCTGTGTTTCTTTTTCTTACTTGAGCAACTAGAAAATGTGAAATCAAATATATTGTCCAAATCTCTCAACACTGACGGATGGGAATACTTAATCCTTCAACTTCTTTAAGGTGAGATTGGTTTTATTTTTATATCAAGTTACTTTACTTTTGGCCTGAAATTTGTAAGTTGCTTTAAGTGTTTGCAGAAGCAAGGAAAGTTGCAAAATGTTTAAAACAGTAAAGACATATCTAATGTTACCTGCTTATAAGTTCCAGAAGACATTTTTAAAAACAGAGAAAAGTACACTGAGAAGCCACAAAGGCCCAGAATTAAATTCTCTGTTACCTAAAAGATATAGAAGACTCCACAAAGAAATAAAACAGTCCTCTAGTCTCTGTTTAAGCCCGGTTAACCAGTTTGAATACTCAGATAGGTTCTTGGTTGAACCTCCCTAGCAATATTAAAAAGTCTGAAATTTTTACGAAGTATTTTAGTAAGACAGTTCTTCAAACATTATTTTGAAAAATAAAAACGTTTTAGAAAAGTGAATTAAACTGGGTTTATGACAGGTGTACGTTCTAAGTCACCTTATCTGTAAAGCAGTCCAGATTACATGTGCACACACTGCAATCGTAATCAACCAAGAACTGTTTTTAGCTCCTTCACGTCTTTTCCGTCCTGAGGTTCAGTAACAAGTGGCTCCTAATGAGTCAATAAAGGAATAAGTGACAAAAGTATCCATCGAAATCTTGAAGGTACTTATTTATTACTATTTTTATACTCTACCTCTTTTCTCAAAGCATTTGTTACAATCTATAAAGATGCAGCCATTACAATAAAATTGTATTTTACAAATATAAAAATTCAAATAAGAGAAAAAAGCATGCAGTTACGTAGGCCATAAATGTGGGCTTACACCATCTGGTTGATAAAGCAAAAAGTGAAAGCCAATCAATTACAAAATTCACACTAGCCATGATGCAATGGTAAGTCTCAGGAGAAACAGAATTTGTCCTGCTATGCAATCTGAGAAAGATGTCTCTAGCAGATCATTATACAGTAATATACTGGGGTCTTCAATACTGTCCCTGATAGATACCTTGACTGGTTCATCCGGCAGTTTCTTAAAGCAAATAACATATACAGTAAAAATATAAAGCTCTCAGGTAATCTGAATGAGTAAAAAATGATAGCTAGAAAGTCTGTCGTAACAGAACTTTCTGTGATGATGAAAATATTCTAAACCTATACTGTCCAGTATGTGAGTCACTAGCCACATGTGGCTACTGAGCATTTCAAACGAGGCCAGTACAACCAAGGAACTGAATTCTTAACTATATTTACTTTTAATTTTAAAAAATTTTATTTAATTTTAAAAGCTATATTAGAAGGGCAAATACCTACCCATTGGACCATACAGGTCTAAAACATTAGTTATCAAACTTTTTTTAGTAGCAGAACCATTTCTGAGTTGGCAAACATAAACCAAACCTAATACATAAAAAATTAAAATGGTATATTCTATATATTTATTATTATAAGTTCAAATTTATAATATTAATTTGTAGTCAATGTGAATATGAGTTTTCCAATGGGTGAAAACTAGAAATTGAAGGTTATAAGTGAGAGTAATAAACTCAGATCAGCCCCAGTAAACACTTCCTTCTGTATTTTGCTTGGATGCACTGTGCACTGCCCATGTGGGACTTCTCTCTACACATTCTGAGCTACCCACTTACCAAAGGCCACAAGTAGCAGCCATCTACTCAGAAAGCATAAGAAGAAAACACAGCATGCCAGCAAGGCAGTTCCAGGTATTCCTCCTCACAGGCAGAGTCCACCTAAGAGTCCACATGGCCAACCAGGAGCTATTCTCTTGGGCATTCAGATGACAGCTCAGGTGCAAGGAAATGAGAATCACAGGGTAAGTGCAGAGTCACACTGGCTTAGAAGCCTTATGTCCCAAACAGAAACCAATACCTCAAATAACTACCCAGCCACAGCTTCCAGGGTCCCCATGAAGTTCATACCCATCTCTGAAAAGTGCCCCAGGGAAGCTCAAAGCTACTGCTTCTAACCAAGAATTTAGAGTTCATGCATAGTTCCTCCCAGTCCAAATATATTTACCAAATAAAGATCATTTTTACCATAAGCAGTGTTGCCTAGTAACATGGTTGACTTTCCCCCTTATCGGGATTCAGAGAAATTAAGTAGAAAGTTCATCCAAGGTCAGGTTTGTCCTTACAGAATGAGAATAGTTTGGTTAATTCTTTACCCACCTTCCTGATTAAAAAAATAATAATCCTAGCATATCAAGAATAGAAAGAACTTTCTTAATTTCACCAAAAACCTATAACAATACCATACTTAATGATTAAATAAAGTATTTCCTTTAAAAGCCAGGAAATTAGACCAAGAAGACAACTATCGCTTCTATTCAACAGCATAGAGGTCGTCAATGTAGTAAAAGAAATAAAAATGAGATATAAAATTTTAAATTAAGTGACAAAATTTCTCCAAGTGATAATTATTTATAAAGAGAATTATGAAGGCAAGCTATTAACAGTAATATAAAAACAAGTTCATCAATGTTGCTGGATATAAGGTCAACACACAGAAATGAATGTAATTCCTAGAAGTCAAAAAACACCACTTTGTAATTTAATTAGGAAAAGCTACCATTTAAAATGGCAGGACTTCCCTGGTGGCACAGTGGTTAAGAATCTGCCTGCCAATACAGGGGACACGGGTTCAAGCCTTGGTCTGGGAAGATCCCACATGCCGCGGAGCAACTAAGCCCATGCACCACAGCTACTGACCCTGCGCTCTAAAGCCCATGAGCCACAACTACTGATCCCACGCGCCACAACTACTGAAGCCTGCGCGCCTAGAACCCATGTTCTGCAACAAGAGAAGCCACTGCAATGAGAAGCCCGTGCACAGCAACCAAGAGGAGGCCCTGCTCAGAGCAACTAAAGAAAGCCCGCATGCAGCAACGAAGACCCAACTCAGCCATAAATAAATAAAACATATGTATAAAATAAATAAATAGAAACTTAAAAAAACCCCTAAGTTCATGGATAGAGCAAACAGACCTGGTGGCTGCATGTGGTACAGGGGCAGGGGGAAGCAGGGTGCAAAACGGGTGAAGGTAATCAAAAAGTACAAATTTCCAGGTATAAAATGAATGTCATGGGGATGTAATGTATAGCATGGTGACTACAGTTAATAATACTGTGTTGCATATTTGAAAGTAAGAGAATGGATCTTGAAAGTTGTCATCACGAAAAAGAACTGTGTAATTATGTATGGCGATAGATGTCAACTGAACTTATTGTGGTGGTCATTTTCCAATACATAAAAAATGAAAATCATTACATTGTACACCTGAAACAAATATAATGTTATGTCAACTATGCTTCAATAAAAAAGAGAGAAAGAAAGAAAAAAGAAAGAGAAAAAAGAAAAGGAGAGAGAAAGAAGGCAATTAAAAGCTATAAGCTAATAATAAATTTCTAGTAATAAATCTAACAAGAAAGTTTCAAGCACTTTACAGAGAAAATTACAAAGTTGAGTAAATGAAAAAACAAACCATGTTTGTGGATGGAAGACCTGATAAATATTCTTAAATGGAGTGGGATTTCAATCTGATTCTAATAAAACTCTCTACAGGGTCCTTCTTAAGAAAAAGAGAGCCAAGAATAGCCTTGACAAACTTGAAGAAGAACACAGGCAACATGCCCTCCAAAATGTTAAGACATGTTAAACCACGGTAACACAGTACAGACAAATGAAAGCAACAGAACACCCAGAAAAAGACATATATGTTTGGAAATTTGATATGTAATAGAGATAGTACTGTAAATCAGGGGAAAGAATGAACTATTGAACAGTGGTGCTAAGACATAGGTTATCTGTAAGGAAGTACAATTAAATCCCCGTTTCACACCATTGAGAAACATTATCAGGCTAATTAAAGACATAAATGTGAAAAAAATTTTGAAAACTTTTAGAAAAAAATCCTTGCTATAATGAGGGCTTTAAAAAATAAGATACAGGGCTTCCCTGGTGGCACAGTGGTTGAGAATCTGCCTGCCAATGCAGGGGACACGGGTTCAAGCCCTGGTCTGGGAAGATCCCACATGCCGTGGAGCAACTAGGCCCGTGAGCTACAATTACTGAGCCTGCGTGTCTGGAGCCTGTGCTCCGCAACAAGAGAGGCCGCGATAGCGAGAGGCCCGCGCCCCGCGATGAAGAGTGGCCCCCGCTTGCCGCAACTAGAGAAAGCCCTCGCACAGAAACGAAGACCCAACACAGCCAAAAATAAATAAATTAATTAATTAAAAATAAATAAATTAATTAAATTTTTAAAAATAATAAAAAATAAGATACAAAAGTAGAAATTATAAAGTAAAAGACTAATATTACTATGTTAAAATTTTTAAAAATTCTAAACAATAAAAGATTTTTTAAACAAAATGAAAAATCAAGCCATAGACTGAGAAAAGATAGTTTAATAATCAACAAAGTTAATTGACAGAATACCAGAAAAAGTCCTAAAAATCAAGAAGTAAACATAAACAACTGAATTAATAAAATAGAGGAAAACTGTGGGCAGCCAACTAATGGAAAGGAAATCTAAGTGGAAAATAAACACAAGATGTCCACACTCAGTACAATGCAATTTAACACTACAATGAGATACAATATCATACCAGACTAGCAAAATATCATATAGTAATAAAAAAATTTTAATATATTCAGCCACTTTGGAGAGCAATTTGGCAATATTTAATAAAGGTAGGGCTTCCCTGGTGGCACAGTGGTTGAGAATCTACCTGCTAATGCAGGGGACATGGGTTCGAGCCCTGGTCTGGGAGGATCCCACATGCCGCGGAGCAACTAGGCCCGTGATCCACAACTACTGAGCCTGAACGTCTGGAGCCTGTGCTCCGCAAAAAGAGAGCCCGCGATAGTGAGAGGCCCACACACCGCAATGAAGAGTGGCCCCCGCTTGCCACAACTAGAGAAAGCCCTCGCACAGAAACGAAGACCCAACACAGCAAAAATAATAATAAACTCCTACCCCCAACATCGTCTTTAAATAAATAAATAAATAAAGGTAAAGAAGCTCATATCTATGACCAAGCAATTCCACTCCTGAATATGTGCACTGGAGAAAAAACTGGCACATGTCCATGAGGAGGCATATGTAAGAGCATTTGTTATCACTGTTTGTAACAGCAAAAAACTGGAAACAACTCAAACATGAATTAACAGGAGAACAGATAAACATATGGTGATATAGGCTTATAATGAAATACTACATATATTTAAAAGAATCAAGGACAGCTACAAATACCAAAGATAAATAAATGCTACCAAAAAAGGCAATGTTAGTTTCTGCACAGCCGAAGAAACAGTCAACAGATTGAAAAGGCAACCCACAGAGTAAGAGAAAATATTTGCTTATATATATCTGATAAGGCGTTAAAATCCCAACTATATAAGTATCTTCTACAACTCAATAGCAAAAAGAAAAATCATGTAACCCCCTATTTAAAGACTTTTCCTTAAAGAAGACATACAAATGGACAACAGGTATATGAAAAGATGTTCAACACTAATCATGAAGGAAATGTAAATCAAAATCACAATGAAATATCAGCTCGCACCCATTAGGATGGGCATTATTTTTAAAAAACAGAAATTAACAAGTGCTGACAAGTATGCGTATAAACTGGAATCCTTGTGTGCATGGTGGGAATGTAAAATAGGACAGTTGCTGTGGAAAAGAGTAATCGTTTCTCCTTAAAAAAATTAAAAATAGAACTACCATATGATCCAGCAATCCCACCTGTGGATCTTTATTCAAAAGAATTGAAATTGGGATCTCAAAGAGATATCTGCACTCCCATGTTCACTGCCACATTATTCACAACAGCCAAGAGGTGGAAACAACCTAAATGTCCATCAACAGGTGAATGGATAAAGAAAATGGGGTGTAAACATACAACGGAATATTATTCAGCCATAAAAAGAAGGAAGTCTTGTCATATGTGACATGGATGAACCGTGAGGACATTATGCTAAGTGAAATAAGCTAGATACAGAAGGACAAATAGTGCATGATTCCACTTATATAATAAGGTAGCTAAAGCAGTCAAACTCATAGAAGTAGAAAGTAGAACAGTGGTTGCCAGGGACTGCAGGGGAGGGGGAGATGGGAGTTGCTGTTCAGTGGGTATAGAGTTTCAGTCATGCAAGATGAAGAAGTTCTAGAGCTCTGCTGGACAACATTGCGCTGAGTTAACAATAATGTACCATACACTTAAAAATCTGTTAAGAAAGAAGATCTCATGTTACATGTTTTTTACCACAATAAAGAAAAAATGTTTGAAATCATATAAAATATTATATGTATGTATGTATACAGTTGTATACAAAGGCAGTAAGAGTATAAAATACGTGTGGAAATGTTAAACACTAAATTCAAGATAGTGGTTTCTACTAAGGAGGAAGAGAGGAGAATAGGGTCAAAAATGCTAAACAGGAAGTTTCTATTTTGTCTGTGATATTTTATTACTTAAAAAAACTAAAGCAAATATTATAACTGCTATTTGATTTTTTATTTTCTATATTTTTCTGTATGTTTGAAATATGTTATTACAGAAACAAATTTTTTAGAACCTAATAAATACGAAGAATACTTTCTTCCTTTTTAAGGATTGGTATAGTTTGTCTTCTTTGATAACAAAAGGTTCCATAGGGAAGGATGGGCCTGAAATTATAGCAAAATTGAGTTTGTGTGTGTGTTCACTCTTCTCAGAAGAGAAACCACAGATTTCATCAAAGGGGTCTGTGACTTAAAATGTTAAGAACCACGAACATAATTGATGATATCTGCCATTTTCCAGCAGGAGACAGTAAAAAAACAGAACCATTGGGTACCATCTGAAGAAAATGAAAATACCAACTCAGAAAGATAGATGTACTCCTGGGTTCACTGCAGCATTATTTACAGCAGCCAAGATATGGAAACAACCTAAGTGTCCACTGATGAATAAATGGATAAAGAAAATAAATAAATAGTATATACACACAATGTACTATTATTCACCCATGAAAAAGAGTGAAATTTTATGACAACATGGATGGACCTCGAGGGCATTATGCTAAGTGAAATAAGTCAGACAGAGAAAGACAAATACTGCATGACCTCACATACATGTGCAATCTAAAAAAACAAACACCAAGCTCACAGATACGGAGAACAGATTGGTGGCTGCCAGAGGTGAGGGGCAGCGGGTGGGCAAAATGGGTAAAGGGGGCCAAACTTCCAGTTATAAAATAAATAAGCACTGAAGATGTATAGATAACGTACAGCATGACAACCACAGTTAATAATATCGTAGTGCATATTTGAAAGTTGCTATGAAAGTAAATCTTAAAAGTTCTCATCACAAGAAAAAAAAATCTGTATGGTGACAGATGCTAATGTGACTTACTGTTGTGATCACTTCCCAATACATGCAAATATCAAATCATTATGTCGTACACCTGAAATTAATATAATGTCTGTCAATTATACCTCAAAAAAAAAAACCAGAACCAAATCTAAATTTAAATCAATCAGCATGTTTCTCACCTTTTTCTTAGTTCTGATTTTCTGTTACATGCTTTTTCATTTTATGTATTTTTGCTGTAGAGTTGCCTCAGACTCTCTCTGAAGAAAGGCAAGCTATCAATAAAAGAAACACCCTTTAAGAAATCCCACCAAATCCACGTAAAAACCACGAAATAGAAGAATCATTTGGAATAAATGTAAACACTGACACAGCAGCCTTGGGATCAGGTGTGAAGACAAATGGTTCCATTACTAACTTTAATAGGAAAGGCTACACAGAAGGGATTCAAACACAGGGCAGGCTACGTCCGGGTTCTCAACTCCTTTTTGGCCACAAAAAAACCAAATGCCTAAGGCATATGACAGTTAACAGGAGCAGGTCAGAATCTGGGGGTAGGAAGTATATTGTTGAGAAAAAATTCCCCCACATGATTCTGCTACACTTTCCCCACATCCCACCACTAAAGCCCCCAATCCCTGCCCCAGTTGAGATCACTGGGTTGAATTTATTCTTTTAAATTGTTCAACACTTAACAAATAGTTTATTGAGCACCTACTCTATAACTGTCATGAAGCGAGTATTTTTGTACTTCTGCACAGTTAGAGATTTCTGCGAAAATTTACTGGGACCTGGGTTAAAGGACAAGCCTTAAAACTTAAAAAATGACTAAATAGATAGTAAAAGATTGATCTTCCCTGAGGTATGTGTTCACATTTCAGAAGGATGATGAAACCAGGGTCATGGAGACATTCCAGAGTTACAAACTCAGAGCCTCTTGTCTTAGGTTACTGACGTAAGTAATAATCTATCCCTGCCTCAGAAACCCTGTGTCTACTTTCAGGGTAATATGAACAAATATAGATATTAAAAACTTATCAGTCACCAGGCACCAGGCTAGTTCCTAAGAGCACAACTGTGAGTAAGAGAAAGTTCCTGCTCTCTCAGAGCTTGTGGTCAATTGTGGTACCAACAGTGATCCATCACAGCACAGTATAGCAAGTCCATGACAGGAGATGTACATGGAGCTGTGAGAGACTGGAGAATCTAAACTGAGACTGAAGCGGGAGGAGTTAGCCAAATACCTCTGTCTGCAAATCAAAGAAAATCCCCAAACAGAGATTCTGTTAGAAAAGAAGAGAGTGGTGAAAGGTCGCAGGGAAAGCAGGCAGTAGGATGTGCTACAGTCATTAAGGTAATATTTCCCTTTTTAGAATATTATATTTAGCACTAACAGGAAAGGCAGAGAAATAAAAGACCACCTTATTCTTTTTTTTTTTACATTTTGCATAGTTTTAATATATATTCAAAAACCATGAAAACAAAATAGTTTTGTTCAGAGACTTACAACAATCCTTCACGTTATAGACAACAACCCTCTCCCTGGTATCATTCTGAATTCCCAGCTGTCCCCTTCAGAAGAATTCTCTCTCTAATTGTAAGCATCTTACAACATCAGTTATGCATTGTAACACGTCATTTAAAATTAATTATTTATTTAAAATTATTTCTCCTTAGGTTAGAGTTAAGGCATTATATAGGTTATTTTTGGATACAGTTCTTTTATCAGATAAATATATTGCAAATATTTTCTCCTAGTTCATGGCTTATCTTTTAATTCTCTTAACAGCTTTTTGAAGAACAGATGATTTTAATCCTGACCAAAATATAAATTAGGCTTAATATTCAGTGTTTTTGGTATTCTGCAAAAAGTGTGCCTATTCAAAGCCCACAAGGATGTTCTCCTGTTTCCTTCTAGAATTTTTATGATTTTGCCCTTATGTTTAGGTCTATGGTATATTTTAATTAAATTTTATGTCTGGCATGGGGGAGGAGGATTTTTGTTTGTTTATTAGTTTTTGGTATAGGATGTCTACTTGTTCCAGGAGCATTTATTAAAAATATAAAGCTCTTTGCCATTGAATTACCTTAAAGTTTGTTAAAAATCAATAGCTTACATATGTATAGCTCTGTTTCTGTACTCTTTCTTGTTATGTTGCTCTATGCTTCTCCTTACATAAACACCATGTTGTTTACTGTGGCTTTATATTGTCTTGACATTAGGTGGGTGTAACTCATCTAACTTTATTTTTCTTTTTCAAGACTGTTTTAGCTCTTCTAGGATCAATACATTTTGACATAAATATAAGCATTTAAGCATGATCTTGTCAATTCCTAGAAAAGGCATGTTAGGATTTTGATTAGGATGGCCTTCAATGTATATAGATCAAGTTGGGAAGAAATGGGCATCTTAACAATATTGAGTCTTCCAAACCATGAACATGTGTCTGGGTCTTTTGGGTTTGAAAAAAAAGGTTTCTAGTCAGAGGACACACGTGACCAAAACTATTTCTGATGAAAACTCTAGTTTTCAATAAATAGAATGGACTGGAGGAAAATGAGACCAAAAGTGTCATCAATTAAGAAGCTACTGAAATCATCCAAGCCTAAGGTAGTCAGGGCCTGGATCCAGAGGTTCAAGAACTAAAAACCAGAAGTACAATTTTAAAAAGTGCATTAGTAAGAATACACTTTGCTTACTTTATTTACAAACAACGTCACAAGCATATAAAGAAGCAGCGTTGCATATTTTCAACTCATTTATCACTGCATTATGAAAACTAGGATGATGATCTAGTTTATCTGTTCCTAAATTTTAAGTTTTTACAGCACATCAACTGGGCTTTTTACCCTAGGTTTCTTTTTCAACTCCAACAGGAAAGATGCATGAACCTGAGTCCTTCAGAATCACGGTCTCTGTGGCCTCCTAGTGCTGGCCGTCGATAATGACAGCTTCTGTAGCAAATTCTCTATGAAAACAGGACAGACTCATTCTGTCCTCTAGTTTTTCTTCTACACATAGATAAAGTAATTATGACATCCCCCCAAATAACATCTTAGACACTATTCACAAGCATACCAGGTCTATGATGGAGGTAAACAAAACATCCACAAAGCTTAGAGTCACTGGATCATTCATGCTTAGGTCTCCAACATTATTTCTTCCAACAATCTCCGAGAAGCTACTGCCAAGGGTTTTTTCTGTTTTATTTTTGTTTCAAACAAAATTTTAATTAATGTCTGCTCATATCTTCTATGCCATTTATTCTGTATTTCACCCTGGCAACTTTATGTATCCACTCTCCTTCTATGACTATTCACTATAAAAGATAACCAGTGCTTCCACCTGTCAAAAGACTCAAGTAAATTTCCCTAATCAAAGAATCTCTGATCTTCTGGATGGACTGAGGGTATTGCTAGCTTGTGATGCATGCTTGACACAGCTTTTGCTGACTAGCAGTCTTGGTCACATACAAGTGGGGCTCCACTTCCAGCCAGACCTTGAGTCCCATGCCGCCCTGGGGTAGAGACGCTCCAGCTACCCAAGAAAAGACCACCAAGGTCAGATAGGAGGACTGTGCTGGCTGGCAGTGCTGTCCACTAAGGATGTGATCAGCACAAAATATCCAGATGTCTGTTTCATGCAACCATAAAGTTTTAAAGATACGAGTAGCGTAAGTCTTCATGTCGTCTGGACCTTTCACACCATAAATGACAAAATATTTTAGCTGAAGAGTTAAACAACAGGGTCAAGGTCACATACCCTAACTATATTTAGACATCTGGGGAAGAGTTTAGGGAGGAATAAGTGACAAATACATAAACTCTAAGTAAGCAAACGTCTTCTCTCCAAAAAAAGACAATTATTAACACCAGGGAAAACAAAAAGCTGTGTTGGAAAGAAAAAGTAACCACGGATTATATGCCTCAGCTGTGAATAATGTTTCCATGGTCATAATAATGTAAACACTGATTATTATTCAAAATTTAATTATAACGAGAAGGTAGGAGGGTTCTGCATATAGAGTGAGGGTGCATAAGAAAGATAAAGTCTCTTCCCCTATAATGAGAAGTCAAAGGTAATGCCTAAGACTGAAAAATTAAAACTGGAAAAAGAGCAACATGCTATTTGGAGATCTGGAGGTAAATAACAAAACAATTAGGTCTCAGAGTTGAACTTCAGAGAGCAGGGACTGGGGTGGGGGTAAGAGTTGAGAGACTGCTGAGTTTTGTAACAAGCCTTGTACAACCCCTGGACTCTTTGAATTCTGTGCATGTATAACTGAGATTAAAATTAAATCTAGAGACTAGAACCTAGGATTTCTCACTGTGTAACTTTTTTAAAATTACGTATTTTTTTCACTCAAAGAAAACAGAGAAAACACTGATATTTTAACTAAACAATTTAATTTTATATTGTCTTGTTGTGACTACTGTGTCTTCATTTTATGGAAAAAAAAATCAATAAATCAAATATTCACCAGCTGAATTGGAGACATATGAACCTGTACTAGGTGCTGGGAAAACAAATACTAATAAGACCTTCCCTGCAAAGAGTCACTCTGTTTTAGAGAAACAAACACACAAATAACCCAAAAGCAATGAGATAAGCACCCTAACACTTAACTGTTCTGTGAGCCTTGGTTTCCTCATTTGCAAAACGCCTCATCAGGTTTTCGTGAATATTTAATGATTCAGTACATATAAAGTTCTTGGAACACTGCCTGGCAGATCATAAGAAAAATAAGGTCAAAAGACAAACCTTTGCCTGCCTGATTTTAAAGCCCACGTTCATTCCACTACATCACGCTTCTAAAATAATCCTATTCTTTTCAAAAACAAAAAATTTTTCCTCCTCCAAATGGTATCCAGTAAATGGACAAATTGTGACTCATTACATATGTAGATGTAGAATAAAATCTGAGGATAAAAGAACTTTCCTAGCTCTTTTTTTTTTTTTTTTTTTTTTTGCAGTACGCGGGCCTCTCACTGTTGTGGGCTCTCCCATTGTGGAGCACAGGATCTGGACGTGCAGGCTCAGCAGCCATGGCTCACGGGCCCAGCTGCTCCGCGGCACGTGGGATCTTCCCAGACCGGGGCATGAACCCACGTCCCCTGCATCGGCAGGCGGACTCTCAACCACTGCGCCACCAGGGAAGCCCCCTAGCTCTTTTTTTTCCTGGTTATTTTTAATTATTTGCAAATATTTGGTTTATTTAGGAATAGTCCCCTAATATGTCTTAGGAGTTAGTTAGGCATGATTAAAAATGAAGTTCTTGATTTATCAAGAAGTAAAATGTAGTAGCGATCTGCAACCAGGAAGTAAATTATTTGGCATGATTAAAAATGAAGTTCTTGGGACTTCCCTGGTGGTACAGTGGTTGAGAATCCACCTGTCAATGCAGGCGACACAGGTTCCATCCCTGGTCCAGGAAGATCCCACATGCCACGGAGCAACTAAGCCCATGCGCCACAACTACTGAGCTTGCGCTCTAGAGCCCGCAAGCCACAACTCCTGAGCCCACGCACTGCAACTACTGAAGCCTGAGAGCCACAACTACTGAGCCCATGTGCTACAACTACTGAAGCCCACATGCCTAGAGCCTGTGCTCTGCAACAAGAGAAGCCACAGCAATGAGAAGCCCGCGCACCACAATAAAGACCCAACACAGCCAAAAAAAAAAGAAGTTCTTGATTTATCAAGAAGTAAAATGTAGTAGCGATCTGCAACCAGAAAGGAAATTATTTATCACTAGATGGCACTGTACTGGATAATATTTTTTATTATTTTGTCTTGCTTCTTTTAGCTCGAGGTTCAAATTACTTATCAAATTAAAAGAATTCTTTCAAGAGAAGAAGGTAAGATTATATTACTCCTGTTTTAAGTTATCTCATGGCTTTGAAAATAAAGATATAGTTTAATGGAAAAGGAAACAATGATATAAATCAAGTTAAACTCTATTTTTAAACTATTCTGGTATCTTAAATAACTCTTCTGATATCTTCTAAGCAGAAATAATTCTGAATGTCTCTCTTGTTTACAATACAACAAACAAGTACAGGAACCTGTGCTGGTTTGTACTGTATCAACTCGACTTAGGTGGAACTACATTTCTCAGAATCCCTGGCCACAAATGGCTCCAGGCAGAGTTGGCCAAAAGAGGAATTCACTTCAGACGGAGGAGGAGGAGGAACTGCGGCAGCCGCTGATTCTCTCTTCTTGGTTAGATGTGGTGACAGACACCGATGCCAGCTCGTCCTCACACCCCTCTGGTCCGTGTCCATCTGTTTTTCCCAAACACTAAACTGACTGACCAACAAAGACCCCAGGCCCACACCAGATGCTTGGCAGGAGACAGAGAGGTGGCATTCTGGAAATATTTAATTATTGACCAATAATGTTTAGTAAGCTGTAATAATGCAGTAAACGAGTTAAGCTCCTCCTCACACAGTAGCTTCAATGTATTGATAATGTTCTACTAATTTATAGATTTATATAACCTTTTGCATGTATCAAATATTATGTAACTTTTTTTAAAGAATAAAGCACGAGACAGGGCAATCAGTGATATTAAACATTTACAGATATTTAAATAAGTTGAGACCACAATGTCTGAACAAAATAGTGAGCTAAGAAATCCATCTCCACCACTTCTTTATTATTTACCAAATTATTATTTAGCAGTTTCATTCATTGTGCATGAAAACTCTCCAACATCTAAAGCCACCTATCTTTAATAGTCAGCCAAACTCCTCAGTTTGACAGCTAACCACCCAGATGGCTTCTTAGTCTGTTTTGTTTTCAGAACTGAAAAAGTAGATCTAGTGCTAGAACCCATGACAGGTGTATACAACAGGCTCAATAACTGTGTGTTAAAAAGAGTTGATGAATTAAGTCATTTTCATATTGGTATCAGTCTGATTCAACTCTCGTAGCATCTGAGTTATCACAAGGTAATAAAACAAAACATCAAAGAAGATAAATATAATTGCTAGTCCACTTTTGTGGATTAAAAAAAATAATAAGATTCTGTGTTCTGTCCTGTTATTTCTTGTGCTTATCTCTGGCAATGTCATTCAAAGTCATACAGTCTGGATGACTGCTTCCATATAGATAACTCCCCAAGTCCTATCTCTAACACTGAACTTCCAGCAAAGTCATAATGCCCTAGACCCATAGGGCAGCATTCTGTTCAACTGTGTGTGTTGCCAGTGTTTACAGAGGACTTCCTAAGTTCCTGAGTTTACAAACTATTATCTCCAGCACTCCTATGAAATAGGTACTACTACACAGATTCTGGTGTTGACATGTACTAGGTGTGTAACCTTGGAAGGCTTAAAGAAATCGAGCAGCTTTTTCCAAGGTTATGTATCTAGAACATGTCAAAACCAGGATCTGAACCCAGGTTGGGTCTGACTGCAGAACCCAAGTTCCCAACCCTCAGTCCATTCTCCCCTTCCACTAGATCAACTTGAGAATAATGTCTGTCTCTGATTTCATCGTAGTATCCACCCAAAGCAGGCAACGCACTTGTATTTAGTTTGTGTCAAGAGTTATCTGTTGGGGCTTCCCTGGTGGCACAATGGTTAAGAATCCGCCTGCCAATGCAAGGGACACAGGTTTGAGCCCTGGTCCGGGAAGATCCCACATGCCGCGGAGCAACTAAGCCCGTGCGCCACAACTACTGAGCCTGTGCTCTAGGGCCTGTGTGCCACAACTCCTGAGCCCACATGCCACAGCTACTGAAGCCCATGTGCCTAGAGCCCGTGCTCCTCAACAAAAGAAGCCACCGCAACGAGAAGCCCGTGCACCGCAACGAAGAGTAGCTCCCGCTCGCCACAACTAGAGAAAGGCCACGTGCAGCAACGAAGACCCAACGCAGCCCAAATAAATAAATAAAATTTATTTTTTAAAAAAAAGAGTTATCTGTTGACTAAACATATCCTGATTGAGGAAGTTAGCTAAGGTGTTGCCTGATATCAAAGAATAATTCCTGTTCCAAATTAGAGAATGCTCTACTAAGTTTCATAAAACATAACAACAGTGCAGACAATGAAGACAAAAACCAGAGGATAATAAACTAAAGTCATGTAACCTCTATACCTCAAACTTATCCTAGCGTTTAGGATTTCACCTACACTAAGGACAATCATGTTATACTATCATGTCTCCAGGTTCTACATTCCATGTTTCCTACTGGGGTTCCTTCCCAAATGAATGAATAAACTCCAGATCTCTACCCTTCCTGGACCTATGGCAGTTTAAGTGGGCCAAATCCAGCCATGTTCTGAGAGATGATAATTAGAGAATAATTTTTAAGGATCAAATGCTATACAAAAAAAAGGGTACTTTTCTGCCCCCCTGAGATTTCACACTTGGGTTTTGTCACCTTACCTGAATTAAATGTATCGGAGTTTTGTCCTGTGAAGACATCATATCCTGCTCTCTCTCTTGTCTGCTAACAGGAATCCCCTACTTGGTACTCCGTAGTGAATAACAGACTTGAGAGTTTGTTCAAATACACCAAAAATATTTACTACGTGTGTATCTCAGGAATACAAATGCTATCCATTTGGATTAAGTTTTAAGCACAACAGTCTCACAGTATGTAATTTCATGGTAGGTTTAGAACATTAAAAAGACTCTCCTAAAAAAAAAAAAAAAAGACTCTCCTAGGCCTTCCACGATATTCCCTTTCCTCTGGGCGGCAATTCCCTGGAGTCAGTACTCTCTGTTAGGCCATCTACCTCCACTCCCAGACGCAGCCTGAGCTCTCCTCTCAAGCCCCGAGGTAAAGAGAGTGAGTCCTTTTCCCTCTGGGCCCCAGATCTAGTCCTCTCAGTTCAAAAGCTTTCTCCTCAGCCACTGGACCCCACCACCTAACCACTTGGGTGTCCCCCTTCCAAAGAATTCCTTCTCCTTGAGCATATTCTCAGCCCCACTCCTGTTCTCTTTAGCCTGGGTCCTTGCTAGAAGTCGGTTTTTTCTACAACTCTCTCCTCCCAGCATCACCCACTCACCTGACTCAGCAAGGGTCACACCAATTGCACACTTTAAAGATTTTTCTATATCTTGAGCATTGTTTTCTTTTACATCTGAACAGAACAGTAAGGCATGAACATTTGACTACAGTTTAAGTCCCTGACTCTAGGTAGGGAAGTGCTCGCTTTATCCGTGACTTTTACGATGAGACATTTTTTGCTACAGATATTAATTAGTTGCTTTTAAATGTATGCAGTCAGAACAAGAGAAGAGCCTTGAAATAAAGCAGAAGAGATCAGGTACTTCTTAATCACCTGGATACTAAAACACTTAAATGTACCACTGATGGGGGTTGTAAAATTTCTAATTCTGTCAATGTTCAAGAAAAAAATAAATAATAAAATGGAGAGAAAACAATTATCTGTCTTTGATGATTTGGTATCATTTGCCTGAAGGAAGAACTTAGAGTGTTGGATAGTCCCTCTGACTTATTCTTTGTTTTCATCGCTACTTTAGAAGGTAATTTGATCCACTCTAATAGTCCCAGGGAACCACTTATCCTTTTCCAAGCATCCACTATAAGACTGAACCTGGCTTTGGTACTCCTCTTTCTTTAAACTCACTCCAAAAATGGGCTTCAGAGAATGACTTTTCTAAAGTCAACACAAACTTCAGACTTCGGGTCTCTATAACAACTGGTCACAGAATGTGGATGAAACTCAAAAACTCAGTGCTGCTCTCAAAGTTTTCAAAGCAAAACAATGAACCAAGATGCAGAAATAGAGTGAAGTTAAGTCAGAAAGAGAAAGACAAATACCGTATGCCCACACATATATATGGAATTTAAGAAAAAAAAAAATGTCATGAAGAACCTAGGGGTAAGAAGGGAATAAAGACACAGACTACTAGACAATGAACTTAAGGATATGGGGAGGAGGAAGGGTAAGCTGTGACAAAGTGAGAGAGTGGCATGGACATATATACACTACCAAACGTAAAATAGATAGCTAGTGGGAAGCAGCCGCATGGCACAGGGAGATCAGTTCCGGTGCTTTGTGACCACCTAGAGGGGTGGGATAGGGAGGGTGGGAGGGAGGGAGACCCAAGAGGGAAGAGATATGGGAACATATGTATATGCATAACTGATTCACTGTTATAAAGCAGAAACTAACACACCATTGTAAAGCAATCATACTCTAATAAAGATGTAAAAAAAAAAAAAAAGATGCAGAAATAAGCACAGCCTTCAAATGACACTGAAGCCCACTGGCTTACTTCCATGAAGCTCCTGAGTTCTAGAAATTACCGTTCTGTAAATGACTTTTTTTACTTTGTCAGGATCATCCACTCAAACAACCTTGGTATGTCACCATCAGTGCTTAGATCTTTAAAAAAAACGTCTTTCACTGGCACAGGACAGAAGATTCAAGAATTCAGAGAAACATTCATAGGTTAAAAGAAAATATCTTCAAGGCATGTATCAGATTGTGGCTTTCAGCATCAAATACTGTAGTCAGATTTCTTGAATAATGTTTTGTGAGATCCTTAAAAATGAATGGTTATACATTTTTCATTTTTAAATATAAATTTTCTCATTTCCTACTTGTGATTAGGGTTGAAATATAAATTCAGTCCAAAAAAGTATTTTCCTTCAAAAATCTACGCTATAAATCTATCAACTTAGTTCTGTAAACTACCTCAGATAAATTCCAAGTTGGACAAATACACCAGATAACATCAATAAATAACTGTTACTTATATTAATTATACCAGTGATTCTCCACTTTGGGCAAATGTTTGATTCTGTTCTTAAAAGCTTAAATACAAAACAGCGGGAGTTTAATGTTACGAGGAGCCAAGGACATTTGCTGAACACCAGGAAAACTTTAAAAAGCACATCTTCATTCAGTTCAAAGCAAAGAGATTTGACTCCTTCAGAATAACAGAAGTGGAGATAGGACTACAGAGAGACTGCAGGGTTTTAAAAAGAGCATGGAGCCTGGCATCAGGAGGACCAGGATTTGAATCCTGGCTCAGTTACGCGCCAGCTGTGTGTCCTCGGCCAAGCTTCTTCAGCTCTCTGAAATTCAGTTTCTTCCGCTGCAGAGTAACAGGAGTATCCACCTCCCAGAGCTGTTAGGAAGACTGAGTCAGACAAAGCATTTGCAACCAGTACAGCACCTGACACACAGTAAATGCGACGCATTCCGTTCTTCTGCCTGCCTCTCCCCTGTAAAACCAATGCGGCGGGTCTTGAGAACTTAGAATGGCCGTGGAATAGTTGCATTCTTTAAAAAAAAAAATGTGTTTAAATCATATTTTAAGAATACTGACGGGGATGTTGACACAACGTGGATGAAGCTTGAAGACATTATGCTAAGTGGAATAAGCCAGTCACAAAAGGACAAATACTGTATGATTCCTCTGATATCAGGTCCCTAGAGCAGTTAAATTCATAGAGATAGTAAGTACAACAGTGGCTGCCCGGGGCTGGGGGCAGGGGGAAATGAGTTGGTGTTTAATGGGTTTCAGTGGGGAAGACAAAAAGGTTCTGGTGATGGATGGTGGTGACAGTTGCAAAACAATCTAAATGTTCTTAATGTCACAAAACTGTACACTTAAAAATGGTTAAAATGATCAATTCTATATATATTTTACCACACAGAGACTACTGAAAAGTACTTGTTATTTAAAAGAACCTTATAATAAGTTCTTTTGACAAAAGAATTATTTATAGTTAAATAAATAGTCATGTTGTAGTTTACTTGTTCCAGCTCCCAGGCTAAGGAGAGCACTATGGGAGAAAACTCAAGCACCTCTCCCATTGGGTGGAAAAACTTGCTTTCCACTTCAGCCAGGCCCTCGCTGCTGGGCGATACTCCACAACCTGTCCCTAGTCAGCTATCTCTTGATTCCTACAATTGCTGTTCCAAGCATGTGCAGACATTCAGACCGTCAAATACCTATACTACCTTATGCCAAAATAAAGACCCTCCCTCTACCCTTTTTCCGTAATCTACCTCCTGTTTCAAATTGTTTTTTAAGATGGCCTATACATACTCACTGCCTGTACTCATTAATGCCCACTGCACCTAGCCACTGGAATGAAGTTTCTAATGCCAGTATTACAATTTTTATCACTGAGAGCCTCTGACTTGACCAAATCCAATGGCGTCATTCTACTTCTCATCCCAACTTGACCTCTTATAGTGGCATCTGATACTGAGTACTTCCCTTTTTGAATCTGTTCTTCGATGGGCTTTTCCTGCCCTCTTAATGCTGCAATGTCCAGAGGTCCTCTGCTTGGCCCGCTCAGGTAGCTCCCCTTTTGTAATCTCACCCATTCACACACACATGACTCCACCCTCCACAACTTTCTCTCCTAAACTTTGGAGTCACGTTTCCAACGGTCTGCTAGTTGTTGCCATTTAGATGCCCCCTTCTTGGATGTCCAAAACCAAATCCAAGCTTCCTTTCTACTCTCTCATCCAATGGCTAGAGGATTAAAAAAATCTATAGCCATTTGCTGTTCTTCCATCTCTCTCACAACTGCTATATGGAGCTCCAGTCAATAAGCCTCACAAACTCTACTTCCCAAAGCACACTCCACACTGCCTCCCCCCGCTCATCGCCACTGTCAGGGCCCTAATCCAGGCCCTTCATCTCGCTCATCTGGACCACTGCTCACTGCACCAATCTCCTAACCAGTCTATTCTCTTCAGTTTTCTCCCTTCCAGTCCAATTTTCACACTGCTGCCAGGACATTCTTCTAAAATGTGA
Source organism: Orcinus orca (assembly GCF_937001465.1). Taxonomy (NCBI): domain Eukaryota; kingdom Metazoa; phylum Chordata; class Mammalia; order Artiodactyla; family Delphinidae; genus Orcinus; species Orcinus orca. The sequence goes on along the minus strand of NC_064567.1, from coordinate 21,393,543 downwards.
ATCTGTGCCATTCCTTTGATTTTAAAACCTCCAATGGTTCCCCACAGTCAACAGGGCCAACACCAGATACTAGGACTACAGACACAGCTCCTTCCAATCTCATTTCCCACCACGTGCCCACTCCCCAACTCCCATGAGCCTCAAGCTCCTTTTCAACGTCTCAAGAAATGATCCTCGGACCTCTATGGCTGGTACATGCTCCTCCTTCTTCTACACATGGTGAGCAGCTACATATCCACTTCCCAACCTCCCCAGGCCGAAGTGATCACAGGCTTCCGGTCTGTCTGTGAGGCCTCTGCTGCAACACTTAACACACAGCATCTCATTTACTCTGCTCTTGCTCCCAAGCCATCACTGAAACCTACTTGGTGGAGCACCTCAAGATCAGGAACTCCACACCCCACTCGTTTTTCCATCCACCCCAGATTCTCTATGGCTCACGTGATCTGTCTCCCTAGTCAACGGATCTCCTGACCATCAAGGCGCAGCGACTCCACTGCCATGCTGATGTACCGTGGTGAGTGTGTCTACTACAAGGCGTGGAAATCATTCATTTGTTCATTCCACTAACACTTTTTAGACATGGGGATACACAGATGAGTAAGACTTGACACCTTCCACTGAGGAGTTCATGCTCTAGTAGGGAAAACAAACACATAAACAGACATTTATATAACATGTTGGAGGAGCCCAGTGACAGAGTGATTCCCAGGACATTCTGGAGTGGAGGGGCCCAGAGGAGGACAATGAACCCAGCAAGTGGGGGGAACTGGGTATGAGAGAGGCCACTGGATGAAGCTTCTGGGACTGATGGTGCCCAAAGTGAGTCTCAGAGAACATTAGGGAAAGAGGAAGGGATAGGACAGGTGGGAGACAGGAGAAGGAAAATACAGCAATTAACCACACTAACTTTTTGTCCACTGCCCAAGTACAAGCAGTAAAAGTCACAAGACAGTCCTCGCAAATATATCCAGACATTTAATTGTGAAAACAAACAACAAAATTGTCAACCTCCCAGGACACTCTTTCTCACTCCCTTTTTGTCTGTCCCTCTCTCTCATACCCACTGACACAAGAAATACTTAATACATGTAATGAAAAATATATGTAAGACCGGTCATGGCAGTATTGACATGTTTAGAGCCCATGTTTTCATGGCCGCTTCAATAGTCACTTCTTATCTGTGCTCTCCATGCCAAAGTTTCTCAGACTTCCCTCACTCCTGCTGGCCTTCTCCCCAACTCCCTGACCCTTTCAGCTCTTCCTGGGCTCACCTTCCACGCACAATGCAGAACTAGGATACCTCATTTAATGTTGCCCTATTTACTCAAATATGACGTTACCATGTCAGTCAGATCTTTTTGTGCTAAAAAGAATTTATCAATACTTTTTTTCATAGCATAAAGTCTACACTTTAATTTAGAAGCACAGTTACTATTGATATACTGGTTTCGTTTCTTTAGTTCTTCAGAAGACCCAAAGTTATTCTTAAAGGAAAAAGAGCCCTATCAGAAAAAAAATTGAAATAATCATCATCACACATTTCTCTGCTATATGAGCAGAGAAAGCTCAGATTTCATTTCTGGCTATGTCGGTGTTTTACACTACATAATTCCTTGGTCCATCTGATCTCAAATCCTTATAGAAATCTTGATATATACTATCTCACATAAAGTAATTTTTAAAATATTTTCACGTTTTTGTTCCATCTTATTGACAATTATTTTTACTAATTTGAAAACTGATTAAATACATGTACAGAAACGTAACATAAAAGAATACAAAATCATCTTTCAAGTTACTATTTACATTTGTCAGCAGCTATCTTAATCATATTTACTAATCATCCCTGCAAGTTCAGTTAACAAAACCTATGAACAGGGCTTCCCTGGTGGCGCAGTGGTTAAGAGTCCTCCTGCCGATGCAGGGGACACGGGTTCGTGCCCCGGTCCGGGAGGATCCCACATGCTGTGGAGCGGCTGGGCCCGTGAGCCACGGCCACTGAGCCTGCGCGTCCGGAGCCTGTGCTCCGCAGCGGGAGAGGCCACAATAGTGAGAGGCCCGCGTACCGCAAACAAAAACAAAAAACAAAAACAAAAACAAACCTATGAATAATAGAACTGCACTTAAAGTTGGGAGGTAAGGAGGAGGGAAAACAGATGATCCCTTGTCTTGGTTCTGATCTTGAAGTCATACAAACAGGGGGAAGGGAAAGGAAGGCAGGAGGGCGAAGAGCACAGATGAGAATAGTTAAAAACAACGTGTGAAGTAAAAAAATTATAAAGTAAGTTGATTTCACTCACAGTTAAGAGTCCCTGAAAACAAGTGAAGTAAAATCCTATTCCATCCCTCAGTCCAAGAACTGAGCAGAAGTTCCCTTCCAGGCAGGCTTGGTGGTGCTAAAAGGAGGCAAGAAGGATGTGAGATCTCAAAATCTAAGTGATGAAAGGCATGCCAGCCATTCATCCTCCCACTTCAGGCGCTTTTTAAAAAAAAGTTAATCATCGAATTAAATGTTATAATCCAATTTCCAAAATTGTTCTACTCCACTTAAACTGCTGTCACCTCTAATAATCTTACAGGCAAATGCATTCATTTCAAACATCATTCTCTTCAGATTCTGCGATATCTGAAGCTCTCGATCACTTTACCTTTTTTGTTCCTGCCAGGAATACAGAGGGCTCTTTCTCTAACGCTATAGATCTAGCCCCTCTTCCTAACTGTACTCCAAACCACGCTTTCCCCCTGAGGCTTGGTCCTCGGTGCTCTGGCCTGCCTCCCTGCATACGCATCCCTTGAAGAATTTAACCCTCACTTCTGGGATGACAAATGTGAAGTTTCCCTCTTTGGCTAGACATTTCAACATGAGCCCTGGTTCATGTTGCAACTGCTTAGGAATTTCCCCTTGAACGTCTAAAACCAGACGAGCACCTTTATCTCCTCAAAATTGGTTTCTCTTACCAGTTATTACATGCCTGATCATCCTGCAGGCATTTGTTTTGACTCACATCTTCCTCTCTCTCGTTGTGCTGCACCCCTCATGTGCATCCTACTTTCTCCCCTCTCATCTCCCCCGACTAACTCCATCAGTACTCTACCGCTGGATTACTGCACTCGGGTCTACCTCCTATTTCTCCCTTCCTTCAATTCATCTTTGTCACTGCTACCAGATTAATCTTCTGCCATGGTATTCTTCTTTTTCAAAATCATACCGCCATTCTTCTTCTTCAGAAGACAGATGGTGTGGTGGTTTTAAAATGCTCCCAGACTCTTTGACACACCTCTCCTTAAAAGGTGGAAGCTAATGCCCCTCCCCTTGAATGCATGCTGAACTTACTGGCTTGCTTCTAAGGAATAGAATGTCGCAAGAGAGCTCACTGCTCCCAAATCCCTGACCCACAGAAATTGTTAAGAGATTGTAAATGCTTGTTGGTGTTCTTAGCCACTAAATTTAGGGGTAATTTGTTACATGGCAATAGATTATTAATTCAGAAAGCCTTTCTGCTGCCAAGTGGATCAAATCCAAACTCTCTGGGCACCCAAGGTCTTCCAGTAACTGACTTTATCTTTAAATACAAACACCTGCTTCAGTCTAAGGCCAGTTATTTCACTGACTTCACATGACATGGTAAAATTCTGCTTCTTTAGCCTATGCTAGTCTCACATGAAACGTCCTTCTTTGATTCTGCCTACTAATTTATAAATTTATTTACTTTTGGCTGCGTTGGGTCTTCGTTGTTGCACACGGGCTTTCTCTAGTTGTGGCGAGAGGCGGCTACTCTTCGTGTGGTGCGCGGGCTTCTTATCGCAGTGGCGTCTCGTTATGGACCATGGGCTCTAGGTGTGTGGGCTTCAGCAGTTGTGGCTCACGGGCTCTAGAGTGCAGGCTCAGTAGTTGTGGCGCACAGGCTTAGCTGCTCCGCGGCATGTGGGATCTTCCCGGACCAGGGATTGAACCTGTGTCCCCTGCACTGGCAGGCGGATTCTTAACCACTGTGCCACCAGGGAAGTCCCTGCCTACTAATCTAAATTCAACACTTTCCTTTTAGGCTCAGTTCAAAGTCCACCTACCAAAGAAATTTTTCTGTTTTCTAATGCATATAAATAAACATATATCTGATTTCCAAAACTGTAAGTTATTTAAGGGAGAAATCATGACTTTGCTATCTTTATATTCCCCATATTAATGGATACATAGATATACTTTTTGTTTAGAATTAACTTTTATGACCTTTCCTTCAAAAAAAAAGTTTTGAATGTCTTTTAAGACAGGACATATGGGGGCTTCCCTGGTGGCGCAGTGGTTCAGAGTCTGCCTGCCAATGCAGGGCACACGGGTTCGTGCCCCGGTCCGGGAAGATCCCACATGTCATGGAGCGGCTAGGTCCGTGAGCCATGGCCGCTGAGCCTGCGCGTCCGGAGCCTGTGCTCCGCAACGGGAGAGGCCACGACAGTGAGAGGCCCGCGTACCGCAAAAAAAAAAAAAAAGACAGGACATACACAATAAAGTTTAAACTTTAAAAAGTGTCAAATAGTTTGAGATGATAATTTGGTAGAATATATTACCAAAAAAATCTACATGGCTTATGGATAAGCAATTCCATTTCCAAGAATCTATTTTATAGATATAATTATACAAGTAAGCAAAAACAAAAGTACAAAGATATTTTCCACAGCATTGTTTATAAAAGGGAAAACTCAGGAGCAACATAAAAAACATCAACAGAGAAAAAATTAAATTAGGGTACAACAGACTACCATAGATCCATTTCAAAAAATCAAATATGTCTACATGTACTGACCTGTTCAAATTGCCATGATACAATAAGTGAAAAAAAAGCAAGTTTCAAATTTCACAAAGAAAATAAAATATTTAAGAATAAATTTGACAACAAATGTATAAAATCCATCTGAGGAAAACTTTAAAACATTCCTAAAAAAGACACAAATGAAGACTTTAACAAATAGGAAGACATTTCTTATTTTGGAAGAGAACAAGCCAACATCATAAAAATGTCAGTTCGTTGTAAATTAACTTATCAATGTAATGCGATCCCCATAAATATACCAATAATTCTTTTTACTGAAGCTGGAAAATTGATACTGAACCGCGTATTAAAACTACATGTGCAAGAACAGCCAGGAATACACCAAACGGGAGAGGGGAGGACTAGTCCTACTAGACATTAAATTATACTATAAAGCCTCTCAATGAAAAGTGTGCTACTAGCCCACAAGTAGACAGACAAATCAGTGGAGTAGCATGGAAAGTTCAAAAACAGACTGAAGTACAGATAGAACTTTAGTACTGTGTATGATAAAGGGGGCGTCTAAAAATCACTGGGGCAAAAGCTGACTTTTTAATAAATGGTTAAAGCAGTTGATCAGCCATTTGGAAAAAGATAAAATTAGATCCATTCTTCATACCATACACAAGAATATGCTCCAAATGAATGAGGGATCTAAATGTAAAACAATGAAGTCATACAAGTACCAGAGGTGGGGAAATGGTGAATTCTTCTCCAACCTTGATATAAGGAAGGGCGTGCTAACTATGACTCAAAAATCAGGAAGAATAAAAGACTGATAATTTGATTACATAAAAATGTTTAACAATTTTTTTCTGCATGGCAAAAAAATCATTAAACAAAGACAATAGATAAAATAGGAGAAAATATTTGCATCATATCACAGATATCCACAATAAAAAACACTTAAAATTGAGGAAATAAAAGACTAGTAACTTGACAGAAAAATAGGCAAAGGACATGAATATACACACACATACATATACAGACACGTACACATGTATACACATTACAAATACACACATGTATATGAACACATGAAAAGATATTAAATTTCACTTATAAAAGAAATACGAATCAAAACTACACTGACATGTTATTTCTGACCTATCAGACTGGCAAAAATTAAACAGTGTGAAAAGTCACCCTTGGCCAGGATATGGAGAACTAGGCACTCTCACGCAGAGCTCCTTGGAGAAATGGCCGCTTCCAGGGCTGAGGCAGAGAAAATAGACAAGGAGGATCATTCCGTGTCAGTAAAGTAAGGATGTGTCAAAGCACGGTGGGGGTATGCCGAAAGGACACAGGAGCCAGCTTGAAGAGGCTCCCACTGGCCAAAGCTGGGACAATTTGAGCTTCAAAATAAGTAAGGATCATACGGTAAAGGAAGAATTCATGAGTCCAAACTGATATTTTTAAAAAATAAATAAATGAGAGATAAGGGACCACTCTTTGTGGAAGTAAGCCAATGAATAAATGAAGAGGGAATGATGAAATTTTAAATCCGATTGGGCAACCATTACAAGGCTAACTGAGTCGGGCAAGAACCATCCATGGATTCTTAAGCCTACAAGTAAAAATCTGAGGAGTAACAGGTTATTAATGAAAAACATCACTCCACAAGATAGTTATCGTCTGAAAAGGGGGAAAGAGTAACACTGGTCAAACCTGGCAGGCTGGGCCTTAACCAAAGGATCAAAGTCAACACGCCCAGAAGTAGGACAAACAGACATTGTGTGCCTCTGAATATGATGAACTGAGAAGAACACAACGTCCCCTGTGCAGCATTTCTGCCAGAAATGCAAAACCTGAATCTAAACATGACGAAACTTCAAACAAACCAAAATTGAAGGATATGCTAATAATAATTGGCTAGCACTCTTCAAAACTGTCAATGCCATGAAACACAAAGAAAGACTGAGAAACTGTTCCAGATGAAAGGCGACCAGATGCAATGTATGGCCCAGGATTTTCTTCCTATAAAGACATTTGGGGAATAACTGATGGAATCTGACTAAGACCTATATTTTGATAATATTATTGTATCAGTGGTAATTTCCTGATTTTGAAAAAGAATAAACTTAATAAATAAGGAGAAAGAAAAGGAAAATTTGGCTGAGAACGCATAACCTGCATCTAACGATGAGGAAACTTCAGACAAACACAAAAGGAGGAATTTTCTACTATTTCCCAAAAAAAAAGGCACTATATTCTTCAAAAAATGTCGATCTGATAAAAGACAAACTGTAGAAATATTCTAGAAGAAAGGAGAGTAAACAGATATGACAAGTAAATGTAATATATAACCCTAGACTCGATCTTATACCACAGGGGAAAAAATGTTATAAAGGACAGTATTAGGTCAACTGTGATATGGATAGCAGATCAGAAGAAAATATTTTAACACAAATTTATAAAATAGTTACTGTTGTGTAAGTGACAATTCCTGTTCTTAGGAAATACACACTAAAATATGGGTAAAGGGCCACAATATATGTAACACTCTCAAATGATTCAGAAAAAAATATACACATACACACATATACATACAAAAATACACAGCAAGAAAATATACACAAATGATAAAGTAAATGCGGGAAATGTTAACAGTAAATGAATCTAAGTAAAAATAGTTTCTCTTTGCATTATCCTTGTTTTTTTTCCAACCTTCTTCATTTTTAATGGTTCATCCTCTAAATGAAACTACTACTCAGAATTACCATAAAATAAAGACCAGCAATCTTCAAAAAGAAACTACGCTAACAGTTACTGCTTAAATATTTTAACAATAACTGTATTTCCTAAGTGTTCACTTGAGAGATAAGGAGTCTCCAAATGGCCATGTTACATCCTAAGGAAAACACAACTGGAAAGAAGCTGAAACGTGCAAAAGAAATTCTATCACACGTGGCTAAGATCATAAGCTTCTCTAGAGTCAGGCTACCTGGCTCTGAACTTGGGCTCCAAGCCCTGGCTTTCCTAAGCTTTGATTTTCTATAAAGTGGGAATGATGATACTATCTATTTCCTAGGGCTGTTGTGCAATTAATGGAATAATAGGAAAAAACAACAACAACACATTTTAGCAAAGTGCCCAACACATGGTAAGCCCTCATTATTATCATTACTATTATCTCTCCTTTGTATTGTAACATATCTGCCACAGGGTAATGGGGCTTTTGGTAACTAATTACAAAGAACACCAGAGAAGAATTCGTTTTTATCCAGCACCACACAGTAAAGATGCTCTGACTTTAAGGCCCAGTTTTTAAGGTAGAACAGCCCCTGGAGCGAAAAAAAGTCCTCTATCAAATTCTCATGACTTGATGAAAGTATCAGTTGAAAAGATCCCATTCTTCCCCATCTTATTTCTATGTTTCCCAAGTAAAGTTATGATCCAAATTTTACCCTTTCGACCAGTCTACAACTGACCACAGTACACCTCCCTTGGCAAGTTACCTCACTGGGATATCCAATCTCCCGTAAGCCTGTAAGCTTGCTCAGCTTACTCATCACATCGTTCAGTCTCACAGTCCTCATCAACTCTGAATGAATTGATAAAAATCAAAATTCTTCACCTGCAAGGTCACACCATAGACAACCAAACAAACCACGCAGAGTTTCCCTGCTCCTGAAGGCCTGCCTGAGCAGTCAGCGGCTTCCCTCCCTGACAGGAATGTAACTACCACTGTTAACATGTTAACTTTCCAGAAGCATCTATCAAGGGTGGACCATCTGTCTCCATTAACCACAGGATGCCTAATGGACACTGGGAGCAATTCAACACTCACTGATTAATAAATATTGGCCTTCAAGAGAAACAGCACTGAGTACCAATCGATACCTTTGTGTTAATCATTCAAAAACAGAAAAAAAAATTGTCGCTGAGTTAACTCAAATTAAATTTAAACTTTCATGCAACATATTTCAAAATGCTTCGAAAGTAATTTTTAAGCATAAATATCACACAAATTCACCATATAATTACATCAAAACGATCACACGAAATAATCAAATTACTATCAAATGGAATAATTTACTAATAACATAGATTTCTAGGACTTATTCAGTACGGCTTTCTTTTAATCTTCATATAATCTTCAGTAAAACCCAAGAATCTCTTTTAAAAATAAAGAAAATAGCCAGCCCTTATTCCTAAATGTTCATTTTCTCTTAGCAGCTTTTTTAATGTACTTATCTTCTTTCATCATCAAAGGCGGCATGAATATATATGCAATGTAAATTCTGCGTCCCCTTTGCCATCTTCTGTACTTTTCTACTGAAACAAACTACAAAATTCTCTTCTTGTTTCTCATTCTTAGAGGAGGAAAAAATTATTCAAGAGTAATAAACAAACTCCTTCTACATCTTCCTTGGTGTTTCCTGTACGGAATTCCCAGACTTTCTAGATACCAGACCCCCACCAAGTCCCCTTCTCTCCACACCAGCAGTTCCTGAAAAAAATATATTCTTACACCAGGAACATCTTTTTCCATTAAGTGACACAAACATCAAACTTCAAAATTTAAAAGATAAAAAATTTCCTCCATCAGGTCTCATTCTCCAAATTTCTTTAAGACATAAAGAGAAGTATTGTCCCTACACCCTACAAGGTTAATAACAGTACCAATGTAAGTCTATGCTTACTTACTATTTATTTTTGAATAAATAATATGTTCAAAGTTCAAAAGGTAAAAAAGAGTATTCAGGGAAAAGTCTCCCTGTCCTCCAGCTACCTACTTCCTTCTCCTAAAGGCATGAAATGTTATAGTTCATTTTTTATCCTTCCAGAGATGTTCTTTCTATCTATCCATCCATCCATCCATTCACAGCTCTTTATAAATTCTTCTTTACGCTCTTCTATGCCTTGTTCTTATCTAAGATTGTATCTTCAAGGATCTATCGTAACAGAGTACAATGAGCTTCCTCCTTCTATCTTAATGGCTATACAGGAATTTTAAAATATGTAGAAACCAGTTTCTATGGCCCTATTCTCTCAGCCCACAAATTCATTAAATATGCATTGTGCCTGACGAGTCCACCTGATTTTAAATAAATAAATAAATACACATTCCACCCCCAAATGTAAATATTTTCTATATACTAGACCATGTTGTTATATCAATGCAAAACTTGTTGGGTTCGATAATTGTATTGTAGTTATACAGAAGAATGTCCTCTTTAGCAGGTATTTAGAGGTGAAATGTCATAGTATCTGTAACATATTCAAGTGGTTAAGCAAAATAATACAAATGTATACACCACATTTGATTCAAAAACATGCATACACAGAACATGAGGCAAGTGTGGCAAAATGTTAACAACTGATTAATCTAGAAGAAGAGTAAACAGGTGGTCATAGTACTGTTTTCCTAAAGGTTTGACATCTTCAAAATAAAAAGGGAGTAAAAAGGCTCTGGTACTCCCATAGGGTCCCCTCATTTGCTACCTTAAAACATAAAATTGTCATTTCCCAACTCCCAGGCCTATGTCCTAACCTAACCCAATCTCATCCCTCGTACTCTCTTCCAAAAGAAAATTAAAACATGTTCTTTAGCTATTCTTAACTCAAACTGCTCAAATGTCATGGCTCCTTGGGGTCTTCCCCTACTGCTTGAGTCCTTCTCCCTTCTCTCTCCTTGTCTAGCCACTCTTTGGGGCACTCAGACATTTACTGCATCTTTTCTGGGCCTAAGCATTGGGAACCCAGCGAGAGAGTAAATACCTAGAGGATGAAGCTCTGGATGAATAATCCTTTTGTAATTCCCACAGCACCCAGCTCAAAAAGTGTTTATTGAAAGAACAGGTTTCTCCAAACAAAGAAGGGCAAGGGAACCACGGCTAAGCAATGAGGGAAAGGTCTCAAAGCTCAGTCTTCTTAGAAAAGCTTCTCCAGTCTCCTCAGCTTTTTCTCCAATATGTCATGAAAACCCATCTCATCTTTCCTGTCCTTTCAGATTGCCACAACTGTCTACGCCGACACAACGACAGATTATCCTACTGAGAACGGAAAAACCTGTTCCGCAATCCCAAATAAAGCAACTCTAGAAGTTAGAGTAGCCAATTCTCTTACATTTTATTTATTTGACATTACTCTCTAACGCTGTAATAAACTGTCAACAATTCGGGAAAAAAAAAAAAAAGCACCTCTCAGTCATCTATGGAATATTCCTGCATGGTAATCTCCCACCAGTTTGAAACTAAGGGAGACCAGCCTCTGAATGTGTATTTACCTCAGTTAATCAAGGTGATGCCAGAGGCAGCTATCATGTTGACTAAGACAACAACCTGTGTCTAACAACAATACACTTTGGAAAAGTTGATAATAGGAAAACATACAAATGATACCTACTAAAAAATAGGAGCGCTTCTTCTTGAAATAAGACTCAAATTGAAATTGCACAAATGGAAATTTTACAAATGTAAAATAGGAAGATTCTAAGTCTATTTCGTTTTTCTCACCTGAGTACAAGTCACAGACCTGCAAGAGATCTTTAAGTTCAACCCTCCAAAAAAACGAGATCCAGAGAGGTTAAACACCCAGTCCAACACCCCATCACTAGCAAATGAAAGTCAAGCTAGGTTTAGAACTCATATACTCTTCCCAGGCTTCTCTGTCCATTTTACGTCTAAATTTCATAAATTTAACTTTCTGTCCAAAAAAAAACAGAGTGGATAGGGAAGTGGAAGGCCTAACTGTGGTCAGCGATGCCACTAACCAGGTGTGTAAAATTAAGTAAACTGTCTCATCTACAGAATAAGAAGACTAAATGAAATTAGCTCTGAAGCCCCCACAGAGCTAGAATATACTCTGATCCTTGACAGTGGCATAAGTAATAGTTGTGTATTTAACACAAATCTGATGCAGTCACATTTTTTATACCAAACTTAGTTACAGCTTAAGCAATTTAAAAACATTATTGCAACCCAAACCACATCTTTGTTTACCAAAATTTCAAAAATACAAAGAATCCTGAAATTCATTATCTATGTGATTACTATTACCTGAATTTTGGCAGCATGTCCTTTAGCACAAAATTTAAACTTCAAGCTAAAACCTATTTGAATGCCTATTTAAATATCCTAAAGAGTTTGGGAAGTCATACATTTCACATGTATTTTCCATTCAGCATGGCATCCGCTGTATAAACATACTCAAATCTTTAGAAAGTCTGCACCAGCATCTTGTCATAGTAAAACCTGTCTTTGGCTCTGAGCTGCCATTTAGTCAGGCTAAAAAAGTGCCTGTGGGAACTGTCAGCTGTTATTGGCTATTCATACGGTGAATGGGAAAGACAAAAGGGAAAGGAAGAAGAACAAAAGAAACAGAAAAGAACCCAAGAAGGGAAAAAAAAAAAAAGGAAGGAACTCAAGAGAGTAAAGAACATGGGAAGACAGAAAGAAAGGAGATAAACAAGGAGAGGAATGGCCCAAATGGCTTGTCAGTACCCCAAGGGCACGGGGTGCCAGTATCCACAAGCCTTCAGACAGACTGCAGACACCTTTAAGTGTTCTTATTCATTCGTTGCCTTTCGTTCAGTTCTGGACAGAAGGTCTGCCCAGAGAAGACGTTTACTTGCGCCTGCTCCTAGTCTCCACGTCGAGGATTAGGATTCCAATACGTGAACAGTAACACAGAAGAAGCCATGATCCACAATACACTACACTGTTTACCAGGAATGTCCAGGACCTGACATGTTCTGATGAGTCATTTTTCCAGAGCTTGTATCTCAACTCTGAAAGACCACAATGATCCAAAAAGATGTTTTACCAAGTACTATGTGTATTTATACAAATGCAATTCAGTGCTTTCAACTGGTGCTGTCCAGAGACAACAACGAAATACAGTCCGAAGGAGGGCATTTCCAGTCATATCCTCTGGATGCCACTGCAGCCGTCCCTCAACCACACGGGCCCCTTCCTCAATCAAAGGGCTGGGACCTCGGACACAGAAGGAGCCTAGGATATCAGGCCACCATCATGCCCCCCACACACAAGAAAACGCAGCTATTATAAGGCATGGTTTCTTCTACAGATGATCACTTTAAAAATCTTTTTAAAGCAAATCTGTTGTCGGAAATATTTGTTTTTTAGGATCTCAAATGATCTTCTATTACGAAAAATATGTATCTTCAAAATACTCTGCAGTTGACATGAAATGACTAAACAGATTATTGATTCACAAAGCTAACGAAGTCTTTGTTCCAAACTGCTAGTTAGGTAGTAACAAAGATATACACACGGCAAAGAACAAACTCCTCTGTTCCTTTTCAGAAGAATTAAATTAATAGCAGAAGGAATCTTAATTTTGAACGCTTTAAAAGTTGGAGCAAAGGAGGATTTTAGTATCTTTTTCCATAAAAATAGGTGAAGCCTGCGTAGTAACTTCAACAACTACAAGGCATAAAGCAGACAACAGATTTCAAAGATGAAATCCAAAGAAAGGCTATGAATGGCATTTTATTTAAAAATACTTTTCACCTGTTGCTATCAAGTACCTGCGTTTTCAGGCAATAATCGCTAAAGACTGAAGAGCCCTCACAAATTCTTTTGGGGCAGAGCCTATAAAAAGTAGGTATTACACAGTTTTGAAAAGCTAAAGATTAGAAAAAGCTGAAGAAATATTAGTGACACTAAGGACAAAGCTAACAAAGTAAGTGTTCCTAGCATAGCTAGCAATGATTAATCTCTCTGGAAACACAGAGAAACAAAAACAGATAATCGTAGGTTTTTAGAAAATGGACAATATGTGCAATGAATGCATGATACATCAGTATAAAAGCAGAAAGCAAAACAGTTGTCAATGGCCTTGACAATGAGCAGATAAGTGTGGTTGTGAACATTATGAAAAGATTCAGTACTAACAAAAATTCCCCTGCAAATAGGAAACAAGCACTCAAGGTCACAGACCATGTACAATTTTGCAAGAGAAAGACCTGGGGTAGCATTTTTTTAATGAGTTGTACAAGAATTAACAGAAGTATTAAGCAGGTTCCCAGAAACTCCCCTAGTGGTCTAGATATCGCCCAGTGCCTCTATCATGGAGATGAAAAGAAGCAGAATATTCCAAATTGGGAGTCAACAACCCTTCCAAACTGGAGTGTTCAGGTTCAACTAATTTCCAGGTGTTCTGATGTAGATAGTACAAGTATGGAGAAGGGTGCCCTTGAGACCCATCCCTAACTTCAAGGAGTCCCTGATCTCCGGATCCTGGGACTCAGAAGCAACGCCCCTACACTGAGGCCAGTCTTGATTAACATGGATCTTTCAAAAAGCTAAAGTACTCCTGTGAGGGTTTACCATCCCACTACAATGGGAAAAAACTCAATCACAGCACTTTAGGGCCAGAACACCTTACTCCACATTCCACCAAGCCCTCATTTTACAGACAAGCAGCCTGTGGCACAGACTTGGACACTCTCCCAAGTTCTGTAGCGAGTAGGAACTAGACCCTAGTGGAGAGAATATAGAGCCCCTAGCACAGCATCCAAAGAGTCAGGTACACACTAATTATTATTAGAGATAGTAACATTATTCTAACCTCAATACTCTTTCCACCAAACTCTTTCCACAGCACAGACCTAGAAGGAAAAGGAAGAAGCACGTAGAGGTAGGGCCATAAAGGACATCCATGGGTGACTCTGGTCAACTAGAGGCCAGGCACCTGGCTGTCAGAGAAACAGTAATGTCAGAAGCTGGAAGACAGGAACCTCAAGAGATGTGGGAAGACAAAGACAGATGTTGCCAAGTGCTAGTGTGTTGTGTCTTAACTCCCTAAAGCACAGGAAGTTTTTCAAAGGTACTGGGGGTGGGGATGCGGGTGGAGAACCAACGAAGAGAGCTGGAGGGTGGGGATTACACAGCTGCACCTCCCTCCCTCTGGCTGCTCAGTGAAAACGGGCCCATGGGCCTTCCCCAGCACTCTTGTCATCTAGACCGCCAATCCCAGCCTCAAACTGCCAAGTCTAAAGAATCCAAAACTTCTTCACAGATTTAGTTACGAAGATTATACCACAGATATTCCAGTCAAGAAATGACTGCAGATCTAAATAACAAATCACATGCAGTTCTTTTCAAAGAAATCAGCAGTAGATCAAAATCTAAGGCTGCATCCATGAAATATAGTTTAAAATCAATTATATGGATGCTAAATCAACTCTAAGATTTAATATGCAACCATTTTATAAAAGAAGTCAGAAAATAAAGAATTTCAAGAAAAAATTAAACTGCTAGATGTGCAAAGCAGGGAGATTTCGTGGCCTCAGCCCAGCTTTGTGGCCTGTGCTACACAAATGATGTTTCCTAATCCATAAAACACATCCATAATAAGCACCACGTGTGCCTTCCAGGAATTTGATTTAAACTAGTTAACGACCATAAAGCAATCTAAAAATGTAAGCACTGCATGAATTCTGGGCATAACTTTGCAAAGGCATTTGATTTAAGTCAAGTAATAGCATCTGGTGATAATTTGAAGGATTCACCGGAAATGAAAAGGAAAACTCATTAATTTATTTTCTAACAAAAGAAACCTGTGCTATTACCTAGCCTTGACATACCCACAAAAAGGTTTAGAACATTTAATACTTAAAACCTTTCATTGTCATCCTCCCATTCCTTACTCCTTACCCATTTCTTCTTTTTTATTTCCTTGCTCTCAGATAAGATTATATTTTCCTCCAAATCTTACTCTTTCTTCTCCAATAAATTCACTCATATTAAAATGTACTGTCAAACCTCACTTCCAGTCACTTCAGCCTTGAATCATTCTGACTCTGGGAGTCTAGTTTAATCTGGAATGCTTCCAGAGCACCACTTGTTAGAATGCCTTGGCATCTCCATGAAGCCCTCCCTGAAGTCCTCCCCGTCAATCCTCCCCTTCTTCCCCCTCCACCCTGACCCCAGCCTAGCAAAATAAACATATACTCTGGGTGAGAACAGTGTGCTTGCTCTGCAAGGGCTGCTTTAAGACATCTCTTGGCATCTCCACTGCCTTCCTACCAGATTCCAGCCCCAGAGCCCCTTCACTGAGAAACTGCAAAGCCTCCACTCTTCCCCAAAGTCCTCAAAATAGGGAAGGGCCGTGCCCTGGCTTACTCTTTATCTCCTGATGCGTATCTCATTCCTGCAACCAGGAGTCTTCTACGAGGCAGTTATCTTCAGAGGACAATGCCCAGGTTAATGCTATCAGAACCCACTATGGACCCACAGACTAGCTTTAACTAGGAAAAGAACTGCATCTCATAAAAACCATTTATTTAGTAAGTTCACAATTATCTAATGTGATAGATCATACTCCATAGCTGTATATTAAGAGGCACTTGGTTAGATTTGATACCTAAACATTTAGGTTTAGGAAGCAGCAAACAGTTTTGTCATTTAATAACATCAGTAATATTTCAATACGTTTTAACTGGAGGCTTCCACTATTGGGTAAGAATCCCAATGTGAGTTTTAACAGACGCAGAGTTTTTGCAAAATATATGAGATTCTGAAGATACTCTCAAAATAAAATTAATTTAATCCATTTTAAACTTTTAAACCTCAGTTCGCCATATAGCAATCTTTAAATGAAATAATTTTGCAGAAGTCCAAGGGTAGGTGCTACAACTTGAAAAGGTAGAAAAAACAGGCATAGAATCATAGAACTTTAGAAGAGATGATCAAATCCTACACCCTGACCAGCAACATCAGCCTCACCTGGGAACTTGTAAGAAACGCAGATCATTAGGCCCACCCTAGACCTACTGAGTCAGAAACTCTGGGGTGGGTTCCAGCAATCTCGGTTTTATGAAGCCCTCCGTGATTCTACACACACTGAAGTTTGAGAACCACTGACCCAATCCCGCCACCCCACTGATGAGAAAGAAATGAAGCCAGCAACTTCCTTCAATTCTTATACCAAAGTTAGTGGCCGAGGTCACTTAAAGACAGTTCTCAATAAAACTTCAAAACGATTCTTAAACTATACACCTAAATCCAAGTAGCCACACAGGATCTTCTAGGCTGACTACATCTTGATCTACCACAAGCAGGAATTCTTATAGCACTGCTAAATACTTAGACAGGCAGATATAGATTTTTTTTTGTCACGAGTAATTCACATTTAATACTTAAAAAGAGGCTTCACATTATTGGCCTCTCCACAAAAGCAACAACTCAAATCTCACAGGCTTTCTTATTTGTTCGTTTGGTTGGGTGGGCTAACTTTTGCTGCTGACAGCAGTGGTGGGTTTTGTTTTGTTATGGTTGTGTTTGGTTCCGTTTTGAGGGCAACAGTAGGAATTTATGGGACACATGGTTGATAGTCTGTTTTTGGTTTGGGGGCTCCCCACTACCACCACCAAAGAGGTTCACACACCAAAGGCGTTTGAAAGCAGTCATAACGGATTAAGAGGCCAGAAACTGCTAAAAGATCCCCCTCAAAAAACTTTACATTTTATTTTGGAATGTATCATATGATTTTTTTTAGACAACAGATTTATATTTTCAATTATGTTTTACTTACCCTAGTTTAAAATTAGTTTTCATATGTGCAACACATAGTGGCAGAATGATAGGAACCTAGCCTGTGTCCCAGGAATGATGACAGGCCTATAATCCAGCCACACATAACCCCATAAGCTAGGTAAGTATGACGCACAGCACTGAGAGGAGAGTCTGTATCATCTTCTACAAGTACCAGGCCACATATGGGGCTGCGTCATCAACCCACCAATATAGCATCTACCACGTGAAATGAAATCTACAATTTTCCGCTTAGGGCTCTCACTCTAAACAGATGTTTGATGTATCTCATACCTTTTTATATAAATATTTCGAAGTCTGGTAGTGGTTATCTGAACAACTAAACATCTGTTTCTATTTACATTTTAAAATATCCTCTTCGAGACGTTTATCACTTGGGTGTTAGGATTACCACAGACAGAGATTTAGAGGTTTAAAGGTTTCCATTCCTGTTTGTCATATAGAAGCTGTTTTCTCAATG
Organism: Orcinus orca; assembly: GCF_937001465.1. Taxonomy (NCBI): domain Eukaryota; kingdom Metazoa; phylum Chordata; class Mammalia; order Artiodactyla; family Delphinidae; genus Orcinus; species Orcinus orca. The sequence goes on along the minus strand of NC_064567.1, from coordinate 21,375,748 downwards.
TCATGCCATACAAGAGCTATTTTCAGTCCTCTTTTCAGACTCTATTAACATATGTAATTACCTTCGATTTCACAAACCAACTAACATGGCTCAGCGCATGACTATTTCTTTGAGGAAGAATCACAGACAAGCGCACAAAGCAACAGAAACAACTACTTTGATTTGATTTACACTTCCAACCCCCTCTGTGTGACCTGAGCACCAAAACTTCTTGTGACTTTATTTTTCTCTGTCATTACTTAGGGGTAACAATTCCTGCTATATATATACTTACAGAAGAGGAATCAAAGTCACTGAGTTAAGGAGAGTGCCCCTGGAGAGACTGCATTCATTCCTCGGAAGAATTGTAAATTACAGTGTAGTTATTGACTCTAGGCCTCCTCTTCAGCTCCACAACACACCCTCTGAGGCTGAATTAGAGGGGTTAAATTGTTTGAACGTACCTTCATTTAACAAATATTTCTGAGCACTTGCTATGTGTCAGGTACTATACAAGGACATTGGAAATATATGGCCAGCAAGACAAACGTAGCGCCTGCTCTTCAAAAAACATCTTAGGGAAGTGTTAGGTTTTTTTTAGGGAAGTGTTGATTAAGCTCACGGGACTTCCAATCCGTTTATACACCAAGGGCTCAATTCCATTTGATTTTTCAAATAATTACTCAAAATCATAATGACTCATAATCACTCCACTCTGCTCCTAAAAATGGGAGACCACATGAACCACATGAAAAGCCCACAGAACACAGAAACCTGCTACAATATGAAGGCCTTACAAAGGTCAAAAATATCACCCTGGAAACACCTTATAATCTATGAACGGGAAGCATGTTGCTATGCCCTACAAAATGAATTAAAATTTTTCTTTTAAAGGCAGAACACTGTAAGCTAATGTTTACCTATCAAACACTAGACTTAAAGCTAAGCAAATCCTCTATAACTGTGCTGTCCAGTGCAGTAGCCACCCGCCACTTGTCGCTATTTGCATTTAAATCAATGAGAAGTTCAGTTCCTATGGCACACTAGCCACATTTAAAGTGGCTCACTAGCCTCAAATGCTTAGTGGCTACCACTTATAAGTCATTATAAATATATCATTGTAAGTCCTTTCTATCATCCCAGAAGTTCTGTGGGACAGTGCTGTTCTACAAATACCTCTGCAATACTAAATCTGAAAATTACAGTGTAATAAAATGTGATGATGCATCCGTATTCTGCTACTACACATAAAAAGCATGTTCATCGGTAATACAGTGCCACTTCTTTCTTCCTAAATAAGTTGAAAAATGATAATGTTGAACATCTCTCCCAGTGTACATGAGTAAACAACTGGCGAATTGAGAATAAAATTAGGAAACAAGTGAAAACCTGATTACATTTAGCCCCTTCCTTCCTATTCCTTTTACTAGAATGTGTTGGTGGTACTCTGAATTCTCTGTGCAAGGACATGTGCTTTTAGCCTAGTAGTTAGCAGACGTGAGGACAGTTAAGAATGAAGATGGGTGATCAACCCAAATAATGCAACTCAAATTCAATTTAGACTGACGCAACAAACTTGAGTGCCTACTGTGTGCCAGTGATACACACAAATAAACAATCACCATTTCAACCTTTTATGAAGTCAATTTAGTAGAGGTGTCCAACGTATAAATAAAAACAATATATGCTGTGAAAAGTGCACTGAGACAAGTACGTGCAAGGCATAAAGGTGACACAGGAGGATATTTTTAAATGTCTTTGGAGGAGAAATCAGTGGAAAATTTCTAAAGGAGGCACCCTAGGAGCAGAAGACAAAGCTGTGCAAAGGAACCACAAGTGGTTTGGGATTGCTGGATTAAAGTATCTTTGGTGGTCAACAGGGATGGAGACGACAACTGAGGGAGGGAGATGGGGTTAGAGAGCTATTTCCATGCCAGAACGTGACCACTCGCAGTTATGTCAAGCTTGCCCTGGTGGGTCTATAAGCTTTCCTCACCAAAACTGCAAGTAACATGAAAACCAATCTCAAAAACTTGATAGGTAATTTGCCTATGTCTGCCATACAGCTAACAATATTAGACAGCAATCATTAGTAGGAATAAAGACATGTCTCTTTGTTACACATTACCATTTAATAATACGTATCGGTCACAAAAACACTGTAATTGGAACTCTTTGTTTTCAGGGGAAAACCTCTGTTGCCTGTTTTATTTGGAATATCCTTAGAGTATATATCAATGAACACATTTTCAAAACAGATGGATTACCCCCGCATCTAAATATTCCCAATAAGAGTTTATCTGACAGAGAAGCAAATGAAATAAATAAAAGGAGGAGGATGGAGAAGCAACACTTCTGTACTCCAGACCAGAGTAGTTGCTTTTTACTCCCAAATTTTCATAGCAAAACTTCTGCTACTCTGTATACTGCCTTGCACTTTCTGCTACAACCAGCCTATGACCAACAAAACTATATCATGTCCAGCAACCTAAAGGACTTCTGTGGCTGCTCGTGTAAATCCTTGGAAATTATCTGCATCTTCTGGACACTCCCCTTCACTTTACACGTATGTTCAAGTCTCAAAACAAAACCAAAAACTTCCACAGGATCAGTTCTCTTCAAATTACTGGGATCCTCTCTCCTCTCTTCACAATAAACTTCTAGAAAATGTTAGCAGCCTAGAGGCCTTAACGAATTTACCAAGCGATTCTCCTCCCTTTGGTACAAACAAGACTTTGCAGATAAAAATACATATACAAGTATATGTAGATAAACTGGCTGGTCCTTAGGCAAACACAAAATATTCCTATTCGCACGAACACGTGGCCCTTAGGTAAAGGGAGATTTCCAGTGCAGCATATATAATGATTGAAAGAATGGGTTCTGGAGTCAGCCTCCCTGGGTACTAGTTATGGGTTATCACTGACCAACTCTTACTTAACCTCCTGAGCTTCCATTTCGCCAACTGTAAAACAGGTTACAATGTTTCATCAAGTATGTCCCCACACATCGGCACAGAGTTAGCCTATCTAGTGACAGATCAATACGTTAGCTATTTCATCCCTAAAGACGGATGGTTTCGCAGCTATCTATTCCATCCAGCAAGCTAGTTACCTCTGTAAGTTCTCATCCCTCACCGTGCATCAAAAATACTTAGGGAGATTTTTTTTTTCCAATACACTATGTTTAGGACCTATTTGGATTTGGTTTCGATTGGGCCGGGAATCGGAGTTCTTTCTAAAGCGCTCCGGTTGCTTATAACGTGCAGCCTGGATTGAGAACCACATAGAGGTCTCTGTATGCCCACCGATACACACACCGACACACTGTTCGGTATCTAACTGAATCAGCGCAGGCCCGCCCCCCAGCCCGAACGGACCAGGATCGCCTAGATGCTGTGACGACGAACTTAAAGGGCGGTGGGACTTACACCCACGTCCGCATACTGCTCACCGAGGATCAACTCCCACAAACTCCACCAGATGCGGCCTTGACACTCGGCGCGGTCCGGATCTGTCTGGGGCACACGCCCCCTCGCCCCTTTGGCGACGGCCCCCCGCGGGCTGCCGGCCCTCCAGACGCGTGCGTCACCACGCCCTCGCCTCCCGCGCCCCAGCCCCCTCCCGCCCACGGCACGTGACTCGACACGCGCCAGCTGCACGCGGGCTCCATCAAAACAAAAACAGAGAGGGCTGGCCGGCCGGGCAGCGGGGGCGCGCGGGGAGCGGGCGCGCCCCCGCCGCCACTGCCCGGCGCCGCGACCGCGCCTCCGCCGCCCCCGGCGTCGCCGGCCGCGCGCCCCGGCCGGCCGGGGGCGGGAGGGCAGAGGGCGCCACCCTGTTTACAGCCGTCGCTCCGGGCCCGGGACCCCGCCCGGAAACGGTCTCCCGGGAAAAGGCCCTGGCGTGCGCACCCACCCGCGGACCGGGCGCCGGCCCTGCGTGGGAGGCTCCGGCCGCGGCTCGGAATAAAACCGTCGCCACGGCGCTGGGGTCGGGCCCGCGCGAGTCTCCGCTCCTCCTCGGCCTGCCGCCCACGGCTGCTTCGTGTCAGCCCCGGTCACGACTCTGCTACGCACTTCACCCCCATCTCTCAGCTCCGGCGCTTCCGCAGACCCTCCTCACGTGGCCGCCTCCTCCCAGCCCCGGCACTCCCCCACGACTGGGCTGCGGACCCTGGCGCACTTCGGGACCCCGAGCTGCTCCCACCCCGAGGGACATCACCCCTCTCGGACCCCCCCCAACCCACATCTTCCGCCCCGGGGGCGGGGGTAGCCACAAGCTGTCAGAAGCCTAGTTTTCCACATGACGAAGCTCACCCCTCACCCTTATACGTCTCCACTCACCCTTCAGCCTAGCTTCGAGCTGAATCAGATATTTAAAACGGGGTGGGGGGTGGTCTTGATTTTTCTCCCTAGTCGGAAAAAAAAAAAGACGCAGCTCTGACCATCCACTCGCTTTAAGACTCCCCACGTCGTCCCACCAAATGCAAGACTTGTAGAATACAAATGCCCACCACACACCTGCTACGCCACTCGCTCTCTGGAAACCTGGAGACCCACCCAGCCCGCCTTCTGGAACCTGCGCCGGGGGGGCGGGGGTGTGTTGGAAGCGACGCCGTCCAGTTCCCTAAAGTAAGAAGGAGTGAGAGGGGAATCAGGCACCCCGGCCCCGCCCGGGAGAGTGGTCCTCCGGTCCCCCAGCTCCAGAGCACAGCACTGCATCCTCCGTCCCTCTCGGCGGAACGAGGGAGGTGGCCAAAGGCCTGGGTGCCAGGGGCTGTTTTTGCCTTTAGAACCCAGACACCGCGTCCTCTACGAGCACTCCCCCCCCACCCCGCCCCCCGCCGCCGCCGCCTTATTTCTGGTCGACAGCAAAGGTAGGGTAGGTGGGAGAAAGGAGCGAGTGCTCTCGAGGTTCGGGATGTTAGTCTCCGCGGAGTGAAGAGGTGGGATCTCGAAATGGAAACAGTCTCCCCCCTCCCTCCCCTCCTCCTCCTCTTCTGTTTACCTCAAGTTTGAATTTTATCTGCGCAACATTAGCTGGAATGCGGACATTGAAAAAAAAAAAAAAAAAAACCACACACACACTCTCTCAAACCGGCAGCAGCTCCGGAGGAGCCATGTGGCATCAAGCCACCTCAAAGGGGAAAAAAGTGCTCTTAGCAACACAAACATGGCGAAATCGCCTCGGCATTCCCGGATAACGCCACAACCCCTACCTTCCCTCGCGCGGCTCGCCAACATCCCGGCCGGGACCTGCGGCCCCTTCCGGGGAGAGGCGAGGGACCCCGGGGAGTCCCAGGGTGGGACCGCCGGGCGTGCGAAAGAGGAAATAAGAGAGTCCACAGTGGAAATGTTTCTGCTGGACCATCGAACCCTCCGCCTCGCCAGCAGCGAGAGGATGCCTCGTTCACCTCGAGAGGTCCAAACGGAGAACAAAATTCCCATACCAAAGTCCTGCTGGGCCGGCTTTCCCCACCCTCCAGAACTTACCTTGGGGCTGAACACACGCTGCTGCTTAAATCCCTTCCTCTTTCCTTCCTCCGGAGCGAGACGCAAGGGGGGAAATGATGCGCATGTATATTTGTAGAACATATTCTTCTAGAATGCCCCTTTGATCATCACGAGGAGCGATGGAGGCTCCGGAGACAGGTGGAGACAGTGCTGGCCGAGGCTGCCGGCTAAAAGTTGTTCTCTTTGCGGTGGGCAGCAGGGCTGGGGACCGAGTCTCCCTTCCCCCCCGGCGTCGCCCACTTCCCGCGGGCTGCTGCTGCGTGCAGCTCGGCTGCAGGGGAGGTGGCGTAGTTTCTCTTCCTCCCACCTCTTCTCACTCACTTGTTTTTGTAGCCGTGGGCTCCCCTAATGCTTTCCTCTCCACAATGTTGTTTCATTATATCATGTCCATCATGTGACACCGGAGAGGCCTCTCTATGGAAACTTAAAGGGCCTCCCACGTGACTGCAGCAGCAACAACAGCAGCGGCAGGACTGGCGGCAGCGGCCGCAGCGTTTGTACCACCACCCACCGAGAGCCCCTCGCAGCATCCCGGAGGGGCTTCTGGCGCTGCAGAAGCCCAGATGAGTGAGCCACAGCATCCGGGAGCTGTGGCGTCTGTGCGTGCGTGTAGCCTTTTCTCATTACATAGGAAACCGAACAGAAGGAGCGTCCTTAAATCCTTTCCTACAGTCACAAAACCCACGCTCTGTTAAAATTACATTTCGTGGCTCCTACTTATTTTCCCCAAGAGCAATGAGTTTTGTATCAGGTCCGATTAAATTTTACCAAGGGAAAAAGAAAAACTGGATTTGTCCCTCTGCGAGTTCAGCCTGCTGTTGAGTAGATCAGAAATGACAAAATAATAACAGAAATAGAATCAGGCATTTGATACATAATTACCATCACACCAGCTTTAAAGCTTTTCTGGAATTACATTCCTCCGGTAACTGTGTTGATGATGCTTGCAGGAGGCAAATGCAATGCAGTTTTTCTCTTCCGCAGCTATATTAGGGCTTTGTTGCTGACAACAGTAAAAACTTGTTTGTGTCAGGAAGTGAGGTACGACGATATGACCTGGAAGGTACAGACAAAACCACAGTGGCAGTTTTTGCATTACTTTTCTGACCACATTCTTTAAAATGGTGAGAAGCAGCTGATCTGCTGTAAAATGCGTAGTGTGTGTTTGGTGGGAAATCAAATAATCAGAAAAACACATTTGCCCCTTAATCATTGCGGACATGCTAGACACTAGAAATTACATATAGATTTACATATACATGCATATGTGTGTGTAGAGAAAAAGGAAAGTGTATGCCTTTTTATGACATTTTGAACCAATGATTTTGTCATCATTTCTAGCATTTAACTGAAGCATTTAACAAAAACTTTGCAAGACTTAAGTCCAGTGATGTGGAAACTGTAATATCAGCTTTGAGTGCCTTCAGTGTTATTGAATCACAACCCCCAATCCTAAATCTCTGCCTTAAAGATTGGGTGGACCATGAGATTTTATCCTGTAAATCTAAGCTAAACGGCTTTTTCTATGTTTTAGTTCATGCTTTTCCATTTGTAAGGAAAACTCCCTGTTGGTTTGGCAGAATTATGAAAAACTTTATAGGAAACTGAAGAATGGAACGGAAGATCATGCTTTCTTTTCGGCTTTGCCTTGACTGTATCTCTTTCCAGCTCATCAGTTTCCCTCATCAGCCATGATGCATGATCTCCACTACATCCTTTCTGATTCCTTAATATGTCCCCCAATATTTACCTTCCTATCTAAAGCCTAATTCTTCTATCCCTTTCCGCTTTTCTGCCTTTGCCTCCCAATTCAGCCCTGTGCTGCCTGGATACTTAGCTCAAGCCTCCCCATATATTCCCTCCCAATCCTCCTTCCCCAGCAGGTCCCCTCCTCCCCTTCCCTGCTCGCTCTCCCTTCTCAGCAACTCTACCTCCTTACCTCTCTTTGACCTCCTTTATTCTCCTTCACAGTCTGGCCCTCGACTTCTCGGCCTCTTCTTCCCCTTCTTTACCTGCAATGTCCTGCCTCAACTGGGGTCTCCTTCACACCCTTCTCTCTGGTCCCATCCCTGAGAACGCCGAACCCCAGCTTCCCTCAAGGGCTTGGCCTGGTCGGTTTCAGCCTGATTTTGTTCCCTTGCCCCTGAGCTGGGAAAAGAGTGTGTGGCGCAAAGTGGGGACAAGAATCCCCCTCGGCGGTGGCCCCAGGCTGGTTCCCTCTCCGCCCCTCCCGAGTCCGGGTTGCGGCGCTTCCTGGGCGGATGGTTGGGACTTGCTGCGGCAGCTGCGGTTCTGCTGTGTCATGCAAGAAGGAGGCGGCGGCGGCGGCGGCCGGAGCTGGAGGGGGAGGAGGGGAGGAACCTGATCTCTCCAGCAGCGAAGGGCTGGAGGCAAACAGCGAGTTCCCCCAGAGCCGCCCGGGAGCAGGGAGGGTTCCGCTACCCCGGGGAGCCCTCCCCGCGGGGCAGATGGTAAGTGGGGCGGCGCAGGTGGTCGCCTTGGGAAGGGAGTGCGCAGGGGGTTTAGGTGGGGAGGCGGGGAGAACTAGGAATCACCCCAGCCAAACTGAAGGAGTCCAGTGTCCAGCTGAAAGGGACCCAGGCCACGATAAGGATGACCCGCGGCAATAGCTACCGTTCGAATAACGCCCCGCAGTTGACCCAGGCTACACAGAGGAGTTGTGCATCCTGAACTAAGGACCGAGCTAGAGGCAATGATTCAGAGTTAGAAAACCATCATCCCATCAGCCGTGGCGCTTTAGGGTACAGCTGGCTAGCAAAAGTCAACATACACCATGTTCCTATAGCCTGGCTGAGCTTTACGGGTTGTCTTGTTTAACACTAGGAAAGGCTATGGAAACCTGCCCAACCTCACTTTAGCCACGAACATAATGCTCTTGGCCAGTGGCCTTGGACAAACAGCCTCTGGTGCAATTAAACAATCAATAGGAAAAATAGCTTCATTCCCTTCACCACCCTCCTTCCCCAAGCAGCTTCAACCAGGGTAATTTACTCTGCTTAAAGGAGAAAGAAAACTGCCTTACGTTCCCTCCGCCCACCCAGCCCCACCCCCGTCAGCCTCGGTCCTACCCAAACTGCCCACCCCACTATGCACTCCACTTTCAGACTGTGATTTATGTTGGTTAAGGGGACTGCCTTAAACTCTGAACAATTTCACCTCTGCACAATTTCACCTCTGCTGCCCTTTACCGGGAGGGGATTCAGAGATCTAGAACTGAAAGCAGTGAACAAGGGGACAGGCTGGGCATATAGGAACATTACTTCTTTTACCTGAGTGCAATTCTCAGGACAACTTTTTAAAAAATTATTATTCTTTTCCATGTTGCTCCTGGAAATTTCAAAGCACTTTCTGCAACAGCTTTTTTTTTTTCTTCTTCTCTTTAATGTCAGTCATACATTAGCAGTAAGGGGTTGGCGGGATTAACTGAAAGGCTAATGACTGTCTCAAAAGCACATGCTGTTGCTAGGGAACTCAAGCTCATCCTGCTCTCTAATCACTAGCATGTTATGTGGAAATCAAACTTCTCAGGGTGTTATTAAAATGAATGGCATTTGGTTAAAGGCGTTCTCGCTTGTGTTGTAGCATCCTGGATTATTATCGATTGCCTCACACCCACATATCTTGTTTTCCTAATTTGATTTCTCTATGTGCGTCACTGCCAGGGACACGCAGACTAGACCAGTTAGGTTCACTTCCTGTTTCTCAGAACTGGTTTATATTTGGTCTCGTAGCTTTAGCTGGTAAAACATTATCAAACTGATCCTCTTGGAAAGAAATCTGTGCTTTCCGTGGAAACAAATTATCCCAATTAAATTCTAATTCCCATGGAAAACGTCATCATTTGAGGAATAAAGTAGACTGCCAGTTGCCATTTGAGAAAACCATTCTTGAAATGTAAAGCCTAGAAAACCCATCATCTTTATTTCTCTTACCGAGAATCTTGATTCCTCAGCATTAGAACTAAAACAAACCCAATTCGAGAGGAGATTTAAGTATGATATTTATAAAATAAAGCTAAAAAAAATACACATTGAAGCTGAGGAAATCATTTAGACTAAATAAGGCATAGAACTGAATAGAATCCAGGCCCCAGAAGCACAAATAAGCTTGGTTTAGCATTGGGGCACTCAGAGAACAGAGTGTGATTACAAGGCTACACTACAAATAGGAGCCCATTTCTTTGTACTAATTGTCTCTTTTACCAATTCTCTTATGTTCCTGGATAAGACAGCCTTGCTTATTTTTCAGTTCCTTCCTCTTTATAACAAGGATATGACAAAGGCAATATCATAAAGATAAGCACTATGTAAATAGTTAGATAGGTTCCGATGTAGATAATTTGTTTAGATGGAAAATAATAGGGTATCTATGGCATTGAGGAAAGATCGGCCAACTGAAAGTTAGGAAATTCTATAGACTGGATGACCTTGGGTGAGCTATTACAGGTCTTCTCGTGTCTGTTACCTTATGGAAGCTTAACAAAAGTGCTGGGCTAAAGGATCTCTAAGATTCCTTCCATTTACAAAACTCTGTGATTATATTGAACTCCCTACATAAAAATTTCAATTTTAGCTGAATTTTGCAATGTTAAATTTTCACACTGAAACTTTAATACCCATAGAGACGTTGGAGGAAATGATAATGGGAAATGGTTTGCTGTTGACACATCACTTTTTAGTGTCAGTTGCCAGACAAATAAAATCGACCCGACTCCCAATGTATTTACTCTCTGCTTGCTTTTCGGTGCTGTGGAAGTAACAGGATAAAAGATAGAAAGGATATAAAAGTGTATTGAAAGATCTTTCAGTCATTTTAGATATAGTTAACCCAAAGTACTTTGATGAGCAAAACGGTGGAATGATGAATAAGGGCTATTCAAGAAATACATGGTTAACTGAACCCTCATGGAGTTAGTAATCTATTTGCCTGTATTTTAATTAGCGATAGGCAAAAATGTAGCATGGATTCTTGAAATTTTCAGATTCAAGATGTTAAGAAGTAGGATAAAGAAATGTGAGATTTGTGCCAGAGAGAGAAGATCTGACTTTGAAACCCAACTCTTCCACTTTATTTATTCATTATTGAGTGCTTGCTGTGTGTCAGGTACTGAGCAAGGCACTGGGAATACAAAGATGAATAAGACAGTCTGCTCTGAAGGATCTTGTAGTTTAATGAGGAGACAGAGGAGTACATAGTTGATCACACAACAGTGAGATGCTAGCAACAGGGGAGCTCATTGGAAAGGTACTTAACCTTGACTGGGCATAGTCAGGGTCCCTAACCATAGAAGATGAATTCAGAGAGGAGTTCTGAAGCATAAGTAGAATAATCCAGACAAGTGAGAAAGTTAAAGAGAAATGTAGTCCAGGCGAAGAAAGTCCTATATGTAAAGTCCTGGGGGTAAAAAAGTGGGCCCATAGAGTTGAAGGTGAAGGACAGTGCCCAGCAAGTAGTAGCTTCTGTCTTGTGTGAATGCATGGTGGAACCCAGAAGGCTCAGCAAGGTCTTGTATTATGAAAAGTCTTTTATGTCTTCCTAAGAAGTTTCAACTTATCCTAAGACCAGTGGAGAACTACTGATGAATTTTAAGGAGCATAGTGAAGCAATCAAATGTCCATTTTATAAAGATCACTCCAGTTTGGAGAATTTATTAGTGTGCGCAACACTCTAGTTAGGAGGCTGTTTCAGCATTATGGGGAAAGAAATGATGGACGTCTAAACTAAGGCAACAAGAATGGAAATGGAGAGAGGAGAAGGATTCAAGAAATATTAGGGACACAGAACCAACTGAATTTTATTATTGGTTATATCTGCAGAATTAAGGAATAGGAGGAGATTTATGGCTCAGGTAAATGGGAAGATGGTGTTACCATTCACTAGGTTGGGGACTTCAGGAGGAGATGTAGGTTGAGGAGGGAAGGTAATTAGTTTAATTTGAAACATGTTGAGTTTGAAGTGTCCATGGGATATCAAAATGAAGCTTTCTACTATATAAATGCACAGGGGAGTCTAGAGCTCAGGAGAGAGATTTATGCTGGAATCATCAGAGTGAGTGACAGTCCATGGAGGTAGATGGAATCCCCAAGAGAAAAGGTATAGAGTAAGAAGAGAAAAGGACCTACTCTGGAACCTTATGAAAATGCAAACATTTAAAAGGTGAGGAAACAAAGATACAGGAAAGAACATCCAGAGATGTAGGAGGACCAGGAACAAGTAGTTTCAGAGAAGCCAAGGAGGAATTGTCAATACTATTAAATGCTAGAGAAAGGCCAAGAAAAATAGACTGAAATTCCTTGGTTTTAGCAGCAAGGTCAATGTTGTGTTTAGCAAGAAGGAGATTATTGGGATAATGGGGATAGTAACTAGATTGCAGTGGATTGAGGAATGGATCGGAGTAGAGGAGGTATATAGAGGAAGTTCTTCTGGATAAGAAGGACTAAAGTCCAAGTAGGGAAGGAAAATGAAAGTATTGGGAAGAGAAAATCATGATCTGTGAGGTTAAGGATGCATAGGGGAAGAAAGAAATAATATAGTAATACAAAGTTCTGGATTCTTTTAGCCTTCTTCAAATTGAATGGCATCACCATCTACCATTTGCTCAAGCCAAAAAGCATGTAGATGTTCATGATTCTTCTCTTTTCCTCAGTTCTCATGTCTACTCCATGAAGAATTCAGGTCAACTTTAACCTTCAAAACATTTCCACAATCTGTCTCTTTCTATCTCCAGTGCCATCACCCTAATACAAACATCATCTTCTGGGCCCCTGTAATAGATTCTAATTGGTTTTTCTGTTTCCACTTTTGCCTCCTTTCTCCACAGCACAGCTAGAGTGACATAAATCATAAAAAATAAATCAGATCATATTGCTCCCATCTTAGAATCCTTCCATGCCTTCTGATTGCACTTTGAATAAAGTCCAGACTCCTTTGCTGGCCAGAAAGCCTTATGTGGCATCCCAGACCACCTCTGGGATGGTGGTCTCCCACCACTCTCCCCTGGCTCCAGTTGCAGTGGTCTTTTTTCTATTCCTGAAACACATTGGATTTGCACTTGTTTTTAAAGGACTTACCCTAGATATTTCCTTTTCCTGGAATACTCTTTTGATTATTCTGATCTCTTTTGAAATGTCACCTCCTCAAAGAGGCCCTTCCTGCCCCGCCTGCTGAAAGTATCCTTCCTTGCCCCTTCCTACCAATCTTATATATATTTTTCATAGTAGTAAAACTTTATGACTGTTTTTTTTATTGCTTATAAATGTGAACCCCTCTAAAATGTAAACCCCATGAGAATTCCTGGCACATGGTAGGCACTTAAAAATGTTCATTGGATGTTTGTAGAAAGCAAAAGAGAAGAGAAATTGATTTTTAGAAATCAGAGCTATCAAGGATCAGAGCCTGGTATGGCTGAAGAATGGCCAGTGATGATGGATTACTAGGCTTTCAAGGTTCCAGATGTGGAAGAGTTATTAGCTGTGGGACCCTGGACATTCACATTCTCTGAGCTTTACTTTGTAGTTAATAATAATACATGCCTCACAGGGCTGTTAGGAAAATTAAATGAAATAATACAGGTATAGGTATAAGGCAGTCTTGTCAGTCTATTTTCAGGGAGTCTGGACTTCTGCAAATCGATTCATAACCTCTACATTGAGCTTTTCATGTGGGCTCCCCTATAATGGAGTTAACCTTTGAGGATTACTTATTATTAGGGAAAATTTGACAAAATTGTGACTTTTTAAAATACTAGGATTCTGAAAGAATCTGGTAACTAGATTATTTAATAAGAAATCACAGCACTCCTACAAATCAATAAGAAAAACATCAAAAACTCTGGGAGATTGGGCAAAGGGTATGACAAATAGATAGCAGTTAAGGAAATACAAATGGGTCTTAAAAATATGCAAAAATACCCACCCTTTCTCATAACAAGAGATACGCAAATTACAACTGCAGTGAGATATACTTTTTACATATCGGGTTGACACAAATCAGAAAGTTTAATTAGCATATTTGGTTTGCCAGGCTGGGGAGCAGGCACTTTTTTACATTGTCAATAGCCTGAAAATTGGTACAGCTTCTGAGGAGGGCAACCTGGCAGTATTTATCAAATTTCTAAATGTACAAAGCCTTTGACCTAGAAACTCCATTTTTCTATATTTATCCAATAGATGTACTCACCCATATTGAAGAATGACTCTTCTAGTATCATCACTGAAGCATTATTTATGGTAGATAAAGACTGAAAACAACCTATGTGTCCATCAATAGAGAAATGGTTAAATAAATTATGGTACAGTTATACAAGTGAATGGTAGTTAGCTGCTAAATTTGTGAGGCAGTTCTAGGTGTTCTGATGTGAAAAGATCTTCATGATAAATTACTAAGTAAAAAAAAAGATTAGGATGAAGAATAACATGTGGATTTTGCTAGCATTGTGTTTCTTTCTAAAGACTATTTACATTTTTGGTTGTTTTTGTTTTTTTTTTTTTGCGGTACGCGGGCCGCTCACTGTTGTGGCCTCTCCCGTTGCAGAGCACAGGCTCCGGACACGCAGGCTCAGCGGCCATGGCTCACGGGCCTAGCTGCTGTGCGGCATGTGGGATCTTCCCAGACCGGGGCACGAACCCGTGTCCGCTGCATTGGCAGGAGGACTCTCAACCACTGTGCCACCAGGGAAGCCCACATTTTTGGTTTTTTGCCTGAAAAACATTAACTGTGAGAAGATAAAATAAAGCAGGGCAAGAATAGATGTGGAGAGACAAACTGGGAAGGTATTTCAGTGATTCATGTGAGAGATGATGGTTTCCTGGTCTAGGGTGGTAGCATGCTCAGGAAGAGAAATGATCAGAGTCAAGAGTTATTTTAAAGAACTTGACATTTCAATGGAAACGGTGAGTTATGGAGAAGGAGGTAATATCATGATTGACTTGAGATTTCTTCCAAGATCCGATGCATGAGCAGAGATGTCAATTACTGAGATGGAGAATCCTGGGATAGTATCAGAAACACAGGGGAAGATCAGAAGTTCTGTCTCAGGGGAGATGCCTACTGCAGATCTGTGATATGGATTAGAAGCTCAGAAGAGTTGCTAGAACTGGATTTATAAATTTCGGAGAAGATTGCCTAAGGCGGGTAGACATAATCAAAAGAAAAGCAGGCCCACGACTAAACTCTGATCATTTAGAAATTGGATAGAAAAAAAAAAAAAAGAGCTGGCAATGGAGACCGAGAATCAGAAACTAGAAAAATAAAACCAGGAGACTATGGAGCCAAAGGAACCAAGAGAGGAATATATTAAGGAGGATCAACTCATGTTAAATGCTTCCAAAAAGTCCCGGAAGATCGTTTTAACTTGTTTCTTTCATCAACCCTAAGCTCCTTGAAAGTTGGGATTATTTGATTTATTTTTGTATCCTCAGGGCTTGTACTGTGCCTCACACATATAATCAATGATCAGTACATTTGTGTTAAATTGGATAGAGAGACAAAGATACAGAGAGAGAGAGAGAGACAGAAAGAGATACAAAAAGACAACAGAATGTGTCTTTGTGTGTCGAAAAATAAGTAAGGCATATTCCCTTGAACTGTACTGCAAACCAAACCTGATCTTAGGAAAAGTAAGAAGTTCTACTCCCTTGCTTTTACTCCTGAGCTAACACATTGATTGAGTGCTCAAAATCCCACATTGCTGGGATGTTAAGAGCCTCCTGAAAACATTTTGATAAGTAATATTCACCAGTGTCTCATCATTCTGAGTCATTTTTGTCTTTGTTTAGGTCCTCGATGATGACAAAAAGAGCAATTTGCTTTTCCTCACCTATGTGACTCCATCATACCACCTTGAAGCAGTTGATGGAGTCTGGAGAATCCATTTCGGGGCCACTACAGTTCTGTAATACACTGTAACCACTGATAAGGATGCCCAGCCCCAGTTTCCCATCAAAGAGAAAGATGACTTTGGGCAGGAAGAGACATATCACCTCTTAGAGAAACCACCAGCTTCTCAGTCTGTTATTGTTTTTGCAGAAAGGTGCTACCGCTATCAGGAGAGAATATAGAGGATACCAAAGGAGGAGAGGGTTTGACTTTGTCCTGAGAACATGGAAACCTTCTACACAGCAAAAGAGATGTCATGACTTTTGAGTCCAGTGTCCTTTAGTTAGAAACCAAAATAATAGATGTCGTTTAAACAATATTTAAAATATTATGACATCCTGTATTATTTAGTTAGACCAGAGGCTAGCAAATCTTTCTGTAAAAGGAAATATTTTAGGCTTTGTGGGCCACACAGTCTCTGTCCCAACTACTCAGCTCTGCCATGGTAGTGCTAAAGCAGCCATAGACAATAAGTAAACGAATGACCTTGGCTATGTTTCCAATTAAACTTTATTTATGGAAAATGAGATGTGCATTTCATATAATTTTCACATGTCATGAAGGATCATTCTTCTTTTGATCATTTTCAGCTACTTAACAATATGAAAACCATTTTTTAGCTCACAGGCCACGTGAAAACAAGGGTGGGCTGTATTTGGCCCACGGACACTAGTTTGGCAACCTCTGATTCAGACAAACAAGAAGATCATGTCGTGAGAAAGATTTTCAGATTCAGAGTTCTGGAGAAAATAATCTGTTTCATATATACCCTTTAACTTCTCAAATTTATTTGAACGTATAAACACATTTGCCTACATCTGACTTAGTTGGGAATAAAGTATGTCTCCTCAGTTCAGTATTCATGTAATACTTGGCCCCTTCTCATCCATGTAATGATTCAACGTGCATGAATGTAGTGTTTCTATAGAGCAAACTGAAGAATTCTTACCGCTTGACTATGTAAATACCCAAACCAAGAGAGGATATAGTCATTCTAATCACATTTTTTAACTGTATTAATTCATTCAGTAAGTACTTACTTTTTTTTAACATCTTTATTGGAGTATAATTGCTTTACAGTGTTGTGTTAGTTTCTGCTATATAACAAA
The DNA here is from genome assembly GCF_937001465.1 of Orcinus orca. Lineage (NCBI taxonomy): Eukaryota > Metazoa > Chordata > Mammalia > Artiodactyla > Delphinidae > Orcinus > Orcinus orca. The sequence continues at coordinate 21,359,248 of NC_064567.1, read as the reverse complement.
GTGAATCACCTATATGCGTACGTATATCCCCATATCCCCCCCCCTCTTACATCTTCCTCCCACCCTCCTTATCCCACCCCTCTAGGTGGTCGCAAAGCACGGAGCTGATCTCCCTGTGCTATGCGGCTGCTTCCCACTAGCTATCTATTTTACATTTGGTAGTGTATATATGTCCATGCAACTCTCTCACTTCTTCCCAGCTTACCCTTCCCCCTCCCCATGTCCTCAAGTCCATTCTCTACGCCTGTGTCTTTATTCCTGTCCTGCCCCTAGGTTCATCAGAACCTTTTTTTATTTAGATTCCATATATGTATGTTAGCATACGTTATTTGTTTTTCTCTTTCTGACTTACTTCACTCTGTATGACAGACTCTAGGTCCATCCACCTCACTACAAATAACTCAATTTCGTTTCTTTTTATGACTGAGTAATATTCCATTGTATATATGTGCCACATCTTCTTTATCCATTCATCTGTCGATGGACACTTAGGTTGCTTCCATGTCCTGGCTATCGTAAATAGTGCTGCAATGCATATTGTGGTATATGACTCTTTTTGAATTATGTTTTTCTCAGGGTATATGCCCAGTACTTGGATTGCTGGTTCGTATGCTGGTTCTATTTTTAGTTATTTAAGGAACCTCCATACTGTTCTCCATAGTCACTGTACCAAATTACATTCCCACCAACAGTGCAAGAGGGTTCCCTCTTCTCCACACCCTCTCCAGCATTTATTGTTTGTAGAATTTTTGATGATGGCCATTCTGACTAGTGTGAGGTGATACCTCATTGTAGTTTTGATTTGCATTTCTCTAACGATTAGTGATGTTGAGCATCTTTTCATGTGTTTGTTGGCAATCTGTATATCTTCTTTGGAGAAATGTCTATTTAGGTCTTCTGCCCATTTTTGGATTGGGTTGTTTGTTTTTTTGATATTGAGCTGCATGAGCTGCTTGTATATTTTGGAGATTAATCCTTTGTCAGTTGCTTTGTTTGCAAATATTTTCTCCCATTCTGAGGGTTGTCATTTTGTCTTGTTTATGGTTTCCTTTGCTGTGCAAAAGCTTTTAAGTTTCATTAGGTCCCATTTGTTTATTTTTGCTTTTATTTCCATTTCTCTAGGAGGTGGGTCAAAAGGAGCTTGCTGTGATTTGTGTCAAACAGTGTTCCGCCTATGTTTTCCTCTAAGAGTTTTATAGCATCTGGCCTTATATTTAGGTCTTTAATCCATATTTTTGTGTACGGTGTTAGGGAGTGTTCTAATTTCATTCTTTTACATGTAGCTGTCCAGTTTCCCCAGCACCACTTATTGAAGAGGCTGTCTTTTCTCCATTGTATATTCTTGCCTCCTTTGTCAAAGATAAGGTGACCATATGTGCGTGGATTTGTCTCTGGGCTTTCCATCCTGTTCCATTGATCTATATTTCTGTTTTTGTGCCAGTACGATACTGTCTTGATTACTGTAGCTTTATAGTATAGTCTGAAGTCCAGGAGCCTGATTTCTCCAGCTCCATTTTTCTTTCTCAAGATTGTTTTGGCTATTTGGGGTCTTTTGTGTTTCCATACAAATTGTGAAATTTTTTTGTTCTAGTTCTGTGAAAAATGCCATTGGTAGTTTGATAGGGATTGCATTGAATCTGTAGATTGCTTTGGGTAGTATAGTCATTTTCATAATGTTGATTTTTCCAATCCAAGGATACAGTATATCTCTCCATCTGTTTGTATCATCTTTAATTTCTTTCATCAGTGTCTTATAGTTTTCTGCATACAGGTTTTTTGTCTCCTTAGGTAGGTTTATTCCTAGGTATTTTATTCTTTTTGTTCCAATGGTAAATGGGAGTGTTTCCTTAATTTCTCTTTCAGATTTTTCATCATTAGTGTATAGGAATACAAGAGATTTCTGTGCATTAATTTTGTATCCTGCTACTTTACCAAATTCATTGATTAGCTCTAGTAGTTTTCTGGTAGCATCTTTAGGATTCTCTATGTATAGTATCATGTCATCTGCAAACAGTGACAGTTTTACTTCTTTTCCGATTTGGATTCCTTTTATATCTTTTTCTTCTCTGATTGCTGTGGCTAAAACTTCCAAAACTATGTTGAATAACAGTGGTGAGAGTGGGTAGCCTTGTCTTGTTCCTGATCTTAGTGGAATGGTTTCAGTTTTTCACCATTGAGGATGATGTTTGCTGTGGGTTTGTCATATATGGCCTTTATTATGTTGAGGTAAGTTCCCTCTATGCCCATCTTCTGGAGAGTTTTTATCATAAATGGGTGTTGAATTTTTTCAAAAGCTTTTTCTGCATCTATTGAGATTATCATACGGTTTTTCTCCTCCAATTTGTTAATATGGTGTATCACATTGATTGATTTGCGTATATTGAAGAATCCTTGCATTCCTGGGATAAACCCCACTTGATCATGGTGTATGATCCTTTTAATGTGCTGTTGGATTCTGTTTGCTAGTATTTTGTTGAGGACTTTTGCATCTATGTTCATCAGAGATATTGGCCTATAGTTTTTGTGACATCTTTGTCTGGTTTTGGTATCAGGGTGATGGTGGCCTCATAGAATGAGTTTGGGAGTATTCCTTCCTCTGCTGTATTTTGGAAGAGTTTGAGAAGGATAGGCATTAGCGCTCCTCTAAATGTTTAATAGAATTTGCCTGTGAAGCTATCTGGTCCTGGGCTTTTGTTTGTTGGAAGATTTTTAATCACAGTTTCAATTTCAGTGCTTGTGATTGGCCTTTATATTTTCTATATCTTCCTGGTTCCATCTCAGAACATTGTGCTTTTCTAAGAATTTGTCCATTTCTTCCAGTTGTCCATTTTATTGGCATATAGTTCCTTGTAGTAATTTCTCATGATCCTTTGTGCTTCTGCGGTGTCAGTTGTTACTCCTCCTTTTTCATTTCATTCTGTTGATTTGAGTTTTCTCCCTTTTTTCTTGATGAGTCTGGCTACTGGTTTATCAATTTTGTTTATCTTCTCAAAGAACCAGCTTTTACTTTTATAGATCTTTGCTATTGTTTCCTTCCTTTCTTTTTCATTTATTTCTTATCTGATCTTTATGATTTCTTTCCTTCTGCTAACTTTGGGGTTTCTTTGTTCTTCTTTCTCTAATTTTGGGTTATCATGTTTTCATTGTCATTTGTCTCTAGATATTTTTTGATTTCCTCTTTGATTTCTTAAATGATTTCTTGGTTATTTAGTAGTGTACTGTTTAGCCTCCACTTGTTTGTATTTTTTACAGTTTTTTTCCTGTAATTAATATCTAGTCTGGTAGCGTTGTGGTCAGAAAAGATACTTGATACGATTTCCATTTTCTTAAACTTACCAAGGCTTGATTTGGGACCCAAGATATGATCTATCCTGGAGAATGTTCCATGAGCACTTGAGAAGAAAGTGTATTCTGTTGTTTTGGGATGGAATGTCCTATAAATATCAACTAAGTCCATCTTATTTAATGTGTCATTTAAAGCTTGTGTTTCCTTATTTATTTTCATTTCAGATGATCTGTCCATTGGTGAAAGTGGGGTGTTGAAGTCCCCTACTATTATTGTGTTACTGTCTATTTCCCCTTTTATGGATGTTAGCATTTGCCTTATATATTGAGGTACTCCTATGTTGGGTGCATAAATATTACAGTTGTTATATCTTCTTCTTGGATTGATCCCTTGATCATTATGTAGTGTCCTTCTTTGTCTCTTGTAATAGTCTTTATTTAAAAGTCTATTTTGTCTGATATGAGAATTGCTCCTCCAGCTTTCTTTCGATTTCCATTTGCATGGAATATCTTTTTCCATCTTTCAGTCTGTATGTGTCCCTATGTCTGAAGTGGGTCTCTTGTAGACAGCATATATACGGGTCTTGTTGTTGTATCCATTTAGCCAGTCTATGTCTTTTGGTTGGAGCATTTAATCCATTTACATTGAAGGTAATTATTGATATGTATGTTCCTATTACCATTTTCTTAATTGTTTTGAGTTTGTTTTTTGTAGGTCTTTTCCTTGTCTTGTGTTTCCTGCCTAGAGAAGTTCCTTTAGCATTTGTTGTAAAGCTGGTTTGGTGATGCTGAATTCTCTTAACTTTTGCTTATCTGTAAAGGTTTTAAGTTCTCCCTCAAATCTGAATGAGATCCTTGCTGGGTAGAGTAATCTTGGTTGTAGGTTTTTCCCTTTCATCACTTTAAATATGTCCTGCCACTCCCTTCTGGCTTGCAGAGTTCCTGCTGAAAAATCAGCTGTTAACCTTATGGGGATTCCCTTGTATGTTATTTGTTGCTTTTCCCTTGCTGCTTTTAATATTTTTTCTTTGTATTTAATTTTTGATAGTTGGATTAATATGTGTCTTGGTGTGTTTCTCTTTGGGTTTTTCCTGTATGGAACTCTCTGTGCTTCCTGGACTTCATTGACTATTTCCTTTCCCATGTTAGGGAAGTTTTCGATTATAATCTCTTCAAATATTTTCTCAGACCCTTTCTTTTTCTCTTCTTCTGGAACCCCTATAATTCGAATGTTGGTGCATTTAATGTTATCCCAGAGGTCTCTGAGACTGTCCTCAATTCTTTTCATTCCTTTTTTTTTTAATTCTGCTCCCTGGCAGTTATTTCCACCATTTTATCTTCCAGCTCACTTATCCGTTCTTCTTCCTCAGTTATTCTGTTACTGATTCCCTCTAGAGTATTTTTAATTTCAGTAATTGTGTTCTTCATCACTGTTTGCTCTTTAGTGCTTCTAGATCCGTGTTAAATGTTTCTTGTATTTTCTCCATTCTGTTTCTGAGATTTTGGATCATCTTTACTCTCATTACTCTGAATTCTTTTTCAAGTTGGTTGCCTATTTCATCTTCATTTATTTGGTCTTGTAGTTTTTTACCTTGCTCCTTCATCTGTAATATATTTTTTGTTGTTTCATTTTTTTTTTTTTTTTTTGGATGGGTGGTGCTGTATTCCTGTCTTACTGGTTGTTTGGCCTGAGATGTCCAGCACTGGAGTTTGCAGGCAGTTGGATAGACCTGGGTCTTGGTGCTGAGATGAGGACCTCCAGGAAACCTCACTCTGATTGATATTCCCTGGGGTCTGAGGTTCTGTGTTAGTCCAGCAGTTTGGACTCAGAGCTCGCACCACAGGAGCTCGGGCCCAACCTCTGGCCTGGGAACCAAGATCCCACAAGCTTTGTGGTGCGGTTAAAAAAAAAGAAAGAAAGAAAGAAAGGAGCAGTATAATATCAAAGAATAAAAAATATTTTATGAAAAATAAAACTATATTTGAAACAACTGCAACAAGGTAAAATAAAATCACAACAGAAAAAAGAAAAAAAAGGTGAGGGGGGGGAAACAGGCCAAAAGGAGAGATCACTAACAAAGTATAAAGAATAAAATAAAATTAGAAAAATAAAAGATTTATCAGGAAAAATAAAAATATAAAAGAATCAACAAGGTAAAACAGAACCTAATCTAAAAGAGGAAAAACGAAAAGAAAAAGAAAAAAAAAAAGCCTTGGCTATGGGGGTGGAGTTTAGGTGGGGGGTGGAACTTAGGCAGGGGCGAGGTTTAGGATGGGGCAGGACCTGGGGGGGGGTGACATTTGAGCATGGGGCGAGGCCTCTGCTTAGGACTGGCCCAAAGGGGAGAGGCAGCATGTGGAAAGGAGGGCCTCTGGAGTGTGGAGTTCCGGAGTTTGGAGATAGGGCCCTGCATGTGGGTGTGTGGGTAGGGTTTAGGCCCAGTGCATTGGAGAGGGTCTCTGAGTGTAGAGGTGGGGCCCTGGGTGGGTTTGCAGGGGCAGGGCTTGAGCTCTGTGCTGCAGGAGGGAGGCTCTGAGGGCAGAGGATTAGGCCTTGGAGCCGGACAGGCTCCCCAGTGCCTAAGTGGACAGTGAAAGCGCTGGCCCCATTTCCTTCTGTTCCTTTGTGCCCCCCCACCATCTCCCCCAGGGTCTCTCCCATCCCTGCTGGACCCCTAGCCACTGGACCCCTAACCATGGGTGGGTCCCACTGGGTGCAGGAACTCCTTCCCTCCCCTAGCCACCCCTTAGGGGTGCCGGTCCCGGAGGTCCAGCCTTTACTTTTGCTCCCCCTTCTCTCCCTCCCACTCCCCTCAGGACCCACATGGCTGGAAGGGGTGGGCAGTGGATCAGGCTGGGGATCTCAACAGGTTCCTGGGGGTCCAAGTGGGTAGGGGAAACCTGGCCACACTCCCTTTTGATCCTCTGCCCTCCCAGTGGTTCCCCAATTTCTCCCCTCAGGCGTGGGATCCTTTCCCCTCCACTAGCCGCCCCTCAGGGGTGCCAGTCCCGTCCCACCTCCACTTCTCCCCCTTCACTCCCCCCACACCCCACATCCTACCTGGTCTCTGGGGGCTCCTCCTGTCCCCTTAGTTGTCCATGGTCCCCCACTGGTTCCTGGTAGGTGCCCTAGTTGTGAGGAGACGCGAATTCCGGGTCCTCCTAGTACACCATCTTGACTCCACCTCTCAGTAAGTACTTATTAATAATCATTTTTACATAGTGCAGTACTGAGTGTTAGAGAGTTAGAGATAAAAGAGGTTAGAAGATAGATAGATAGATGAAAAATCTAGTGGCTGATAGGTGTCAGTGAGAATTGTTCGACAGTAATTGTATTACAGTATAAATGTAGTCATTTAAGCCACAGATAGGTAGTTAGACAAAACTAAATTTAAATCCGAGCTCTTTTGTTTCCCTGATGTGTGACCTTGAGCTAATTATATAAACCATATAAGCTTCAGTTTCCTCTTTTTAAAATGGGCATAATAATACCCACCTCCCAAGGAGGAGCTGTGGGAATTAGATAAGACATAGTGTATGTAAATCAGCTAGCATGGTACCTGTACATGATAGGTAATCAGTAAACAATAGCTGTTGTATTACACCAATATGAAGGTACATAATTGGTTCTAAAGAAGCACACAAAGGCAAAGGAGAGTAGCCCTGTGAGTCAAGAACTTACGAATACAAATGAAAACCCACAAACCTGAAGGTTGATGCCTGGTAGAGAAGATTTGGGTGAAAATAAAAGCAGAAGTGACATTGTCACAGGAGCTTACAATAAGGCAGCTGGCTAGTTGTCTTGCCTTTGCCAGCTGCTGGATTGTCTAAGGAGCTCTGCCTATAGGTCTAATTCTCCAAGTTCCCCAAGACTTAAATGCCAGTTTTGACTAGGGAGAAAGTGTGTCATCAGTATCAGCCCCAGCGGCGTGCTTCCTTCTAGCCAGGTCAGCTGTGAGCTTTGGATATCTGCAGGTCCCTCCTATTATGCCTCCCACTCCATGTTTGTCCAATTCTGGGCTTCCACCTTAACCTCCACACCTTCAGTCTCTGCTCATTCTGCCTTGCATCCAGGCTTCCTGTAGATTTGGGACACTCTCTTGAACCCTGGTCTTTTTGACCATGATTCTGATGTCTTGTTTAATACAGAGGGCTGTATTAAATACAGAATACAGAGGGCTGTATTCTGCTGTTCACACCCCTGCCGTGATCTCCTTAAACTATGATACACCCGTGCCTCAGCCTTCATGCTGGACTTCTTAGTATTAATAGCTTCTTGAACTTCACCTTGGTAAGAACATCAGGTCTTGAACAGCCCAGCTGCCCTAATCCAAGCCGGCTTCTGTATTCACAGCCCATGCCCTGAGGAGAGCTCTCCACTCCCTTCGGGGCTCATGCTGACTCTCCACTGGCCATGTGTTGTCAGCTAGTTCTAGCATGCTTTGTGATCCTGTTATGGCCACATCAATAATGCTTTCCCAATACAAATGACAGAATCAATAGCACAGGGCCACAATGTAGGGGTAATGGAGAACTTCAACATCTACTGACAAGCTCATTCTGCTGAAAAGTGAACGTCAAAGTTGGCATGACTTAAATTTAAACTAATTGCTTATTGAAAAGGTACTATTCTATGCTTAATTCTAACCAGCTAAGAAGAATGTGTTGGTGACGTGGAAGTGACAGACAACTTAAAGTGACCACAGTATCCTTGAATTTGTAGTAGCCAGAGAAGGCAATTCTTCACTTGCTAACCGGATACAAAGAAAACTTGAGCAAGTTAAGAGAATATATGGGCATAAGGCTCTATCTGGCCAGGAACTAGGAAAGAAAGCTCAAGAGGAGTAAAGTGACTTGAAATTTAAATTCTTATGAAGCCAGTGATTTCAATAAAGAAAAGGGAGCATCTAAAAAAGATCAATGTGGCTGCTCAAGAAGTGTTCTGATTAGCTTGTATTTTTAAAGGACATGTACACGAATAGATAGCAGGAGGGGGAGGCCTCACTCTAAGGAAGGACTCAGACCTGTGAAAATAACGCCAGAGGACTTAAAGTCCAGAGAAAACTAGACTCTGGGAAAAGTACTGAAGACAATTTCTGTTTGTTTTTTGCTTATGGATATAGTAAGAATAATAATAAAGAAGGGGTGGCACAACCCAACTACTGAATGGGGCAGACTGTCTGATGTTAATAGGTAGCTAAAAACCAAAATCATTCAATTATAGCATTTACTAGATGCTAAGGTACAAGGCTTTTCCCACACATTTTTAATAATTCTAAAATCAGAAAGTGTCTTCAATAGATGTATTTAACGTGGTAGTGTTTTGTGGGGAAGGCTCTAAAAACAGTAAGTGATGGTGTATCATACAAGGAGTTGAAGAATAGAAGAGCAGCAAGTACTAGAGACAGGACTGAGACAAGAGAGGAAAACTGTGGTCAAAACCTCTAAGAAAGGGTAAAAAGAGACTTCTCTGGGCCCACAGAAGCCAAGTACAGGTATGTCACAGAGGCAGGGAGAATGATGTCTTTGTCAGTTGGAGCTGCTATAACCAATACCATAGACTGGGTGACTTGTACAAAAAGCATTTATTTCTCTGTTCTGAAGGCTAGTAAGTCCAAGCTCAAGGTGCCAGCAGATTTGGTATCTGATGCAGATGAGCACCTTCTTGTATCCACACAGAGAGAGAGATCATCTCTCCTTATAAGGGCGCTAATCCCATTCATGGGGTCAGATAATGGCTTGCCCTGGGCAGGACATTTTGAACTGTGCCTGGCACACAGCACATGAGTACTATTGTGTCCTGCCTCTTCTGAATCCCTGCTGTAGTCGACATAAAGCCCCAGTGCTCCAAAGTCCAACTTAGTTAGCTATAGTTAGCCCTTGGAGGGCTCCTCTAAGAAGATATTTAGGTCAAGATATAGGTCTCAGGTCACAAACCAGGAAAAGACATTGCAAAGTGGTATAAGACTTCTAGATTACAAAAAAAAAAAAAAAAAAGACAGGAATGGTCCAAATAAGTAACCAGAAAACAAAGTAGCCAGGAGGCAGAGACTTTGCCAGAATGAATTCAGGGGAGAATTGGAGCTATGGTCTTATTTCTTCTACTAAGTCTATGTAACCTGTTTAAAAGAAGGAATTCAGAGAACCCATAGATTAGTTGTCCATGGAGGAAATTGTCCCAGTCACATATGATTAGACTTTTAGAAACTGTGATGTGCCCAGGTGGTCCCTATGCAACTGGAATGTAAGGGGTTTAGTACCGAAGGAAGGGACCATGTCCTTTCATGATTTTAACTCTAGTTTCTATTGCATTAATGGTGGTAGAACAAATGTTTTCAAATGGCAGAGGATTTGTCATTTTCTATCAAAAGCAATGATCTTGATACTTAAAGATGTAGTCCTTACCTTAGTTGTCTTCTCGCATGAATCCCTCTTTCTCAGCTGCCCTTTCTGTAGGACATCCATGTAGTTTTGAGAAAGCTGACTCCACCTTTATCACCAGAAGATAGCGCATGTGGTCCAGACTAAGTCAATGAGTGAATTTCATCCCCTTGGCCCCAGTGACCACTTCATGTATGGGCATGTAACCTAAGTCAGTCCAATCAACGAAAGAGAATGTCAGGATTTTTGTGCTAAGGCAAAGACACTTTCCTCTAGAAGTGAATGCAGAAGCATGTAACCTGGGAGTTCTTGGACACCATCTAGGGACCAGGAGGGGAGAGTCTCTTGGGAGAGTCTACTGAGAATGGAGCTGTCACCAGGGACTAAAGCAAAGAAATGAAGAGGGAACCATCAGGTCCTCTCCACATTGTGTGAGCCACCTAACCATACATGGCCCTGAAGCCTTTGAACTTTTCTACTAACAGGAGGCAATAAATTAAATATTTTGTTTAAGCCAATTTGACTTAGATTTCTCTTTCTTGAAACCAAAGCATCATCTCTGATTCAAAAGGATAGAACAAACATGATTAAGAAGGAATGGGGGACTTCCCTCGTGGTGCAGTGGTTAAGAATCCGCCTGCCAGGGCTTCCCTGGTGGCGCAGTGGTTGAGAGTCCGCCTGCCGATGCAGGGGACACAGGTTCATGCCCCAGTCCGGGAGGACCCCACATGCCATGGAGCGGCTGGGCCCGTGAGCCATGGCTGCTGAGCCTGTGCATCCAGAGCCTATGCTCTGCAACGGGAGAGGCCGCAAGAGTGAGAGGCCCGCGTACCGCAAAAAAAAAAAAAAAAAAAGAATCCGCCTGCCAATGCAGGGGACACGAGTTCAAGCCCTGGTCCGGGATAATCCCACATACCACGGAGCAACTAAGCCCGTGTGCCACAACTACTGAGCCTGTGCTCTAGAGCCCACAAGTCACAACTACGGAGCCCGAGTGCCACAACTACTGAAGCCTGCACGCCTACAGCCAGTGCTCCACAACAAAGAGAAGCCACCGCAATGAGAAGCCTGTGCACAGCAACAAAGAGTAGCCCCTGATCTCTGCAACTAGAGAAAGCCCACGCACAGCAACAAAGAGTAGCCCCCGCTCTCCACAACTAGAGAAAGCCTGTGCGCAGCAACGAAGACCCACTGCAGCCAAAAATAAATAAATAAATAAATGAAATTTATAAGGAATAAAAAAGAAGGAATGGAATAAATTTCCAATGGATTAAAGAGTTAAATATGAAAAATGACCCATACAAGAGAAGTGATATGTCTTGAAAAGATGAAAGTAGTGTAAGCATTTCTTGACCTTAGAGTGGTAAAAATCTGAGTGAAAAAATAAAGGTTTATGATTTGTAAAAGAAAAACATTTATAGATTTGACTACTTAAAACTTTTTAGTTTATGTAGATGAAACAGTACCACAAACAAAATTAAAATATAAATGAGAGCTAGAACTTTTGCAACTAGATATATATGTGACAAAGGGTAGTGTCCTTAATATATAAAGAGCTCTTACTAATTTATAAGAATAATACAACATTTCAAAAGAAGTGTGGGTAAAGAACACGAAAGCCATGTGGGTAAAGAACATGAAAAGGCAAAAAGAAAAAAAGGAATTCGATTGGTCCAGTCTTAGTAGTAATTAAAGGCAGACTGGAATGGATCAAGTGAAGACTCCATAAGTAGAAATATAAAGTAAAACCAGATGTCTTTGTACCTAACAAACTGTCAAGAACTTTAAAATGATAACTTCCATGAATAAAGATTCAGGGAAATAAACACATGTATACAATATACATGCTTACACAATATGGGGCATGTAAATTGGTTCAAGCATTCTAGAGAGCAATTTGGCATTGTGTATAAAAAAATTTTAATGTGTGCAAACTATTTAACACAGTAATTTCATTTTTAAGACTTCATCCTAAGAAAATAACCAGAAACACTCACAAAATTTAATGTAGAAGAATATTTAGTAGAGCATGCCTTCTTTATAATATTGAACACTTGGAGATAACCTAAGGGTCCAAAAAGAAGTATTCTATAAATTGTAATATATTCCTTTGATGAAATCTATGCATCCAGTAAAAAGAAGATTATGGAAGATGTCATGATATCAGAAAATGTTCGTAATTTATTTTTAAATATATCTGCTCAGAAAAGAAGACTGGATGGATACACAGAAAAATATTGTTAGTGGTAATATCTCAGTAGTGGACTTACAATTGATTTTCTTCTTCATGAGTTTTGAATATTTTAAATCCACTTCAGTAAGTGACCATGTCGTGAATATCTTTTTAGGCACTGAAATGCCAAGCCCAATGCTCTAGACAGAGCAGGCACTCAACAAATATATGGTGAACTGTTCAGGATGATCAATTGCTAGTTAAAAATGCAACAAGGTTGTCTTGTGGGGTAGTGAGCTCACAAGAGTTGTTCAAGCAGAAACTAGCTGGCTGTCTATTATACTAAAGACTTCCATTTCATAAAAAAAATTTCTGTACCTTGCCCAACTCCATTTTCTTCCCAGCCATTACCTGCTTCCCTTACAGCCAAACTTCCAAGAGAAGTCTTCACTTGATCCGTTCCAGTCTGCCTTCTAATGCTGTAGAAACTGTGTTCATCAGATCTAATTACCAAACCTTATCACTCATCCTACCCCAGAGAGAACTGTTGATCATTTCCTCTTTGAAGGTCTCTTCTCCCTTTACTTGCAGACCTCTGTCCCGTTCTTACGCTATCTCTCTGCTCCTTCCCAGTCTCCTCCCCTGGCTCCTCTTCCTCTGACAGCTGCCTGCATGCTTTTTTTTTTCAAGGTCTTGGCACTCTTCTCACTGTATGCCCTCCTCAGGGTATCCCATCCATTCTGAGGACTTAACTACCAGTGGACACTGACTTCTGAACCTATATATTCAGTCCAAACTTCTCTCCCGATCTGCAGATGTGTCTTTCATTTGCCATTGGATGTCCTATAATCACTGCAAATTTAATATGCTACTCATCCTCCTCCCCCCACCTTCTTGCTCTCCTTCTCTTATTTAGCTTAGTTAATATCATTACACATCAGCCTTGGCCTCTCTCCCCTACTCCCAAATGCCTATCTAATCAATAACTATGTCCTCAATGCTACTTCTAAATCTCCCTTGGATTTGTCACTACTTTTCATCCTGTTGCTGCTATGGTGATTCAGACCATAATCCTTTCCTTAGACTATTACAGTGACCTTCTAATTGGCTTTCTTGGCTCCAGTCTCCCCTTACTCTAGTTCAGCCGTCATCTTGCTACTAAATTTTTATGTATTTATTTTTAATATGAATAATCACATCCCTTCCCTATTTAGGAACCTCTGATACCTTTCATACTTATTGTCTTCAGGGGAAAGTCCAAGTTCCTTAGCTGTAAATCAAGGTTCTTCTCAATATGGCTATATCCTACCTTACCAGTTATTTTCAGCCCACACCAGACTTCCCTCTCTTCTCTGAACACAGTTTGCCTTTTCACACTTTTGTGCCTTTCCCCATCCTATTCCCCTAAGTATCTTCTCTCCTCAGCCAACTCATTTCCTCCTTCAGTGCCCAACCCAAACTTCACTGCCTCTAGGAAAAGAAACCCCCTCTGCAGCTTCCAAGTCAGACATTAGGACAAAAGATATGGTATTTAAATCAGTGGATCATATGATATCGCTTATATGTGGAATCTGAAAAAAAGGTACAAATGAACTTATCTACAAAACAGAAATAGAGTTACAGATGTAGAAATCAAACTTAAGGTTTTCAGGGGGTAAGTGGCGGGGGGATAAATTGGGAGATTGGGATTGACATATACACACTACTATATATAAAATAGATAACTAATAAGGACCTACTGTATAGCCCAGGGAACTCTACTCAATACTCTGTAATGGCCTATATGGGAAAAGAATCTAAAAAAGAGTGGATATATGTATAACTGATTCAATTTGCCGTACACCTGAAACTAACACAACATTGTAAAGCAACTATACTCCAATAAAAATTTAAGAAATAAAATAAAATAAAGCAATGGAGTGGATGGGAAATTGCAGAGGACTAAGCCCAAGGGGACTCCCAGCATTCAGAAATCAGGAAGGACCCACCAAAAGAAACTGAGAAGGAATAAACAATGAAGTAGAAGGAAAGCCAGTGTGGTATGATGGAAGCAAAGTGAAGAAAATGTTTCAACAGAAAGGGACTAATCATTAGTGCCAAGTAGCTGCTGAGAGGGCAGTAAGGTGAGGATGGACAACTGACCACTGGATTTGACAACAGAGAGGTCACTGCAACCTTCACAGGTGTGTTTGCAGTAGTAGAATGGGGGACAAAGGCTGACTGGATTGGCTTCAGGAGAGTCTGAAATGAGGAAGTTGATGTTCTTTGAATGGGTGAAGTAGTAGATGAATGAAGAAATAATGTCTTAGAGGGACTTCCCTGGCGGTCCAGTGGTTAAGACTCCATGCTTCCAATGCAGGGAGCGCAGGCTCGATCCCTGTTCGGGGAACTAAGATCCTACAAGCCGTGTGGCGTGGCCAAGTTAAAACAAAAAAAACCATATCTTAGACAGGATTCTATAATTGGTCAGGAACCAAAATAGATTAGTTATTTTGAACTCTTAGAGTCTCTGAAAAGTTTCCAAATAGAAACAAGGATGCAATTTGGTGGTGCAAGGTTTTTCTTAAGTGACAAGGGAATTCAGAGTAGGATTACCAAGGCAGTAGGATTAGTCTAGGGAAGGTTCTATGTGAGTTCTCTGTAATGGTTGCATTTTATCTATTACAGACCTGGTTCACAAAGGCCTTCATGCAGGACTTCTCAGAAGCTTCAGGGAAGAGCTGTCCCTGCAGGCACTTGGGTGTAGAATTTTCAGAGACTATTTCCAACACCTCCTGCTGGTGTATAGAGGTGCTGATAGGTCTATAAGGCTGGCTCTCATGCTTTTGGAGGCTGGGCAGCACCAAGGCTGAATGGTTGGGAAGAGGTAAACAGGAAATATCTGACTCACACAATGTAGTGCATTTGGAAATGCTGTATTTGGAAGTATTTCTATATAAAAATTTTATACTGAAATCATAATGGAGGTGGACTAAGTATTCACCTACCTATATTTGATGAATAGGTAGGCTGTTCTTACCTGCCGCCTCCTAGAGATGAAATATGGAGAATACAAACTTTGGGTAGACCAGACCCAAGCTTTGATTTTGTGCTGTTACCTACGTGACATTTTTCAAACTGTTAGAGTTTCAAAAAGTAGTTTGATACAGGTCCCATGTAGAATGTGTTTTTACTTACATGACTGAAGACAACCCATGGACCATATATTTCCCTTTATACAATTATTTATGTTGACATCTAGGGCCTGGATTATGGAATAGAACCAGTTATAGAATATTGAAGAACCTCCTGTTATACCATGTTTCCTGTGGTTCCCCAAACGCACAGGATGGTCTTATATGTGCCTTTGCTTGTGCTGTGCCCTCTACCTGGGATACCCAAATCCCCTTCTTCCTGGCATGCTCAGATCTAAGAGGCCTTTCTCACCCTCTCAGACAGAGATCAATCCCCTCTCTGTTGTCCCCACACTACTTTCATGTGTCACTCCATCTCTACACCAACCACACTTAACTACAGCTGTTTACTCTTCCGGCTCCCTCACTGGGCTGAGTTTCCTGAAGTCAGTGATTTTGTCTTCCTCTTCTATCTTTTACATCTAGAGTAGTGTTTGCACATTTTGGACACACAATCCATATTTGTTGAATGGATGCATGAGTGCTTGAGAGTATGAATAAATGAATGAGTGAGTGGATGAATACATGAAAAGATTAGAAAAATGTTACCCCACAGATGGAAGCTCATACAAACATGAAAGTGTCAATGACTTTACATATACACAGAATTAGTGCATGGAATGGTACTTTCCAAGTACAATTGAGATGACAAGATTACTGTAGCATAATGCATGTAAAGAGGAGAGTGATACACACAAACGACTCGTAATGTGTGTGGCGCAAGGTGCTGAGCACTGTGCTGATTAAAATGAGCTGGGTGGGCTTCCCTGGTGGTGCAGTGGTTGAGAGTCCGCCTGCCGATGCAGGGGACACAGGTTCGTTCCCCGGTCTGGGAAGATCCCACATGCCAAGGAGCGGCTGGGCCCGTGAGCCATGGCCACTGAGCCTGCGCGTCTGGAGCCTGTGCTCCGCAACGGGAGAGGCCACAACAGTGAGAGGCCCGTGTACTGCAAAAAAAAAATAATAATAATAAATAAATAAAATGAGTTGGGTGATAGGAATTGATTGGTTTTCATCTAGATTTGGGAGAGAGATTTGATCTGTGGAACAGAATGAACATTTTGGCCCATGTGATTTCTTTTTTTCTTTCTTATTTTATTTTATTTTATTTATTTTATTTTTGGCTGCATTGGATCTTTGTTGCTGCGTGCAGGCTTTCTCTAGTTGCGGTGAGCAGGGGCTAGCGGTGCGCAGGCTTCTCATTGTGGTGGCTTCTCTTCTTGCGGAGCATGGGCTCTAGGCGCGCAGGCTTCAGTAGTTGCAGCACGTGGGCTCAGTAGTCGTGGCTCACGGCTCTAGAGCACAGGCTCAGTAGTTGTGGTGCACGGGCTTAGTTGCTCCACGGCATGTGGGATCTTCCCCAACCAGAGCTCGAACCCGTGTCCCTTGCATTGGCAGGCAGATTCTTAACCACTGCGCCACCAGGGAAACCCCTTGTGATTTCTTTTAAGCAAGGTATTTTTCATCTTAAAATTTAAGGGCAAGGTACACCTTAATAAGCTTGTTTATCTAAAGCATGGCTTCATTGTAAAACAAAACAAAAAAAAGAAAAGGAAAAACCAGCTATTACACCTTTAAAATGGAAGTTACATTGAACTAGTCATTTCATTCCTGCATGCCTCAGTTTCTTCTATGCATACTTTGTATGCATGATAATAATAAATGATAATAGCCCTTACTAGTATTTACACTATAAAAGGGCTGTTAATGTAAATTAGATAGTATAAAATGGGTTATGATGTCTTCTTTGAAAGACAAGCACTATACACAAATGGCATATTATTATTTAGTTTTTCCTTTTCAATCTCGTTAAATGAGAATTAGATGAAAACTCTGCCCCTTAAGCAATATCCAGTGGGTAAATGATTATTGAGTCGAGTAAAATGAAAAAAAAAATCTTCAGCTGAAAAGTCAGTTTGTGCGGCTTAGCTGGTCTGTGCACAAGACAAAAATATTGTCTTTATCTGATGTTTACCACTGCTTTTTATCTCCTCTCTGTGCCGTAATCACAAACTGAAGACAGTTAAGCCTTTCAGTTCAGTCATAGTGAGCATTTTAGAGAACACAGATATCCTGGATTGATTACAATTGAGAAATAATGTTTCATTTAATCAAGCCGTGAGGCCAGTTTTGCTATTGATTTAGGGCTAATTCAGCTACTAGTTCTTAGGTTTGGGGTAGCTATCACTGCAACCTTTTCGGGTTAGTTACTGCCATTGCCTCTGTGCACTCCCTGTTTGCACCATCCAGGCCAGAGCTTCCTTATCTTCTCCTTGGAATACAGGTTACTAAGAGGGGTTGAGGGTATAAGATTTTGGGAGTTGTCGTGAATGTCAGAAATGTCACTTCATTGTCATGAAGGGGCGAGAACTGAAACAACGCAGTGGAGGATTCAGGATAACAGAGCTGGTGGTGATAGGGCCACCTGTCCAGCACAGCTATGCCTGGCCTCTCTGTGCATAATAGCTCCAGCCTACTTCTAGTTCCTGGTCCCTGTTCTCTGACTGCTCCCTGCTCCTCCTCTCTCATCCAAACCCCTTATGGTGTTCACCCATTGTATCTAGGCTCACGTTCACTCCCTAGGACCAACCTCAGCACTGCTGGTAGTTGTGATTATCTGTTTTCCCCCAACCCAAATCCAGAGATTTTGGCTTCTGGATTTTGCTCTCAGAGATGACCCCTGCCTAGCCAGCTGTGGGCCAGCTATCTGCTCTAAGGTGACCAGACTCCTCTCCCCTCCCTCTGACTGGTCCCAATACATGAGCTATGGCAATAGGTGTGACAGTTGTGTCTGATCAGGTTTTTATCAATACCCATGAAGGTCATTTCATTGGTGGGCTGCTCAGAGAGGTCAGAGCCCAGGAAGCCTGTGTGAAGTTTAGAGGCCTAGAGAAGGGGCAGGTGCAGAAGAGTACGAAAGGCAGATTTGGTTTACTGGACAGTTTTAGCCACTTCCAGCACCAGTTGCAAGACCCACAAAGGCCATGCCTACCAAGAGCATCGCCATGTGGTAACTGAGCTAATGTAAAAGTGGTGAGGGAGGGCTTCCCTGGTGGCGCAGTGGTTGAGAGCCCGCCTGCCGATGCTAGGGGACGCGGGTTCGTGCCCCGGTCCGGGAAGATCCCACATGCCGCGGGGTGGCTGGGCCCGTGAGCCATGGCCGCTGAGCCTGCGCATCCGGAGCCTGTGCTCCGCAACGGGAGAGGCCACAGCAGTGAGAGGCGCGCCTACCGCAAAAACAAACAAACAAAAAAAGTGGTGAGGGAGCCTTCGTAGTGGCACCATTTCCCTACCTTTGGGAAGAAAATCTAGGGATTATATCTTCTACTTTTAAAGCAGATTGTTTAAAACAGTTGTCTACATTCAGGTTCCATTTATTCCTCAGCTTGCTGTGACCTGCCTTCTGCCTCCACTGACCCCGCTCTCACCCAGCTGGTCAAATACCTCCTTGGTGCTCCCTCCACAGGTGCTCCTCAGACTTTTCCTACTTGATCTCTTGACAGCATTTACCTTTGTTGACCATAACCTACTTGTTGAAATGTGCTTTTCCCTTGTTCTCTATATCTCACTCTTTTTGTACCCTCTGGCTGTACTTTTTTCAGGGATCCTTTCTCTGCCCATATATATTTTTTTAATTAATTAACTAATTAATTTTTTGGCTGCGTTGGGTCTTCGTTGCTACACGCAGGCTTTCTCTAGCTGTGGTGAGCGGGGGCTACTCTTCGTTGCGGTACGCAGGCTTCTTATTGCGGTGGCTTCTCTTGTTGCGGATCATGGGCTCTAGGCATGCAGGCTTCAGTAGTTGTGGCTCACGGGCTCAGTAGTTGTGGTTCACGGGCTTCGTCGCTCTGCGGCATGTGGGATCTTCCCAGACCAGGGATCGAACCCATGTCCCCTGCCTTGGCAGGCAATTCTTAACCACTGCACCACCAGGGAAGTCCCTCTCTGCCCATGTTTTAAGTTTTGGTGCTCCTCTGGGTTCTCTTCTGAGCCCTTTTCTCTTCGGTGACACTCTCCCTGTGTATCGCTTTCATCCCCTTGGATTCTATTGTTGCCTACCGTGTACTGATGCTTCCTAAGCCTGTATTCTCAGACTTCAAGATCAACCTGCCTACTCGTGCCCAGAGAGTATTCCCCAGGCATTACAAATCAAACATGACCACGACTGGTCTCATCCCTTTAGTAAGTGTCTTAGTGAGTGATGTCACTGTCCACCCAGCTGTTCAAGTCAAAAACCTGAGTGGCAGTTTTGACTTCTTCCCTTCAAAACTCCAGCATTTAAGCAATCACAGATTTCAGTAGATTGTACCTCCTCTATGACATGGCTTGTAAGGCTCTGTATAAATTGGTTCTGTTTACCTTTCCAGTCTCATCTCTGACCACGCTGTCTCAGCTATCCTGAACTGTTTTCAGTATTCAGATAATTAGTGATTTCTGTCACCTTCCAAACGTGCATCCTTCACTGAAACAGATCTTCCTCCACTGAAACAGATCTGCCCCACCTCTTTATTTGACTAACTCCTCGTACCTTGGAAGTCTCCACGTAGAAGTTACTAACTTCCAATTCTCGCAAATTCTGGGTTAGATGTCCCTCCTAGAGCTCTTGGTACTCTTCTCTTCATAACACACTGCTTTATCGGAGCTGCCTTTCCAGTTTCTACCTTGCCGTCTACTGCAAGCTCTACTGGAAGGTTTCTGTAAGCAGGAAACATGTTTATCCTATTCACCTTTGTACTCGTAGCACCAACAAAGTATCTGGTACAAAATAGACGCTCAGTGAATGAAAATAAATATTAGAAGTATCACTGTGAGAGTAGAAAATAAATTTCCAATCAGAGGTGGCAATTAGGATTTTAAAAAACAAAGATTTATCAAGTCCCTCTAACATCAAAGGGATTTGAAGATTATCTAAAACTATTCAGAAGAATTTATCAGCATTAGAATCATGAGCAGAGAGTAGTTAATAGAGGTAGATTTCAAATCTGTCCCTTATGGGCTTCTTTTCTAGAGTTCAATATCCAGACTGTCTGAGCCATGTTTTGGGGCCACCCAAGCATTCCATCCTCCTGACTTCCCATAAACTTTCGGATTCATAACCCACTCCATACTTGAGAACATGGGGATAGGAATAAGGTAAGTGTTAGCTTTTCTGTTTTTTCCTCTATTATTTCATTTTCAACCATATGCTATACTTGCAGAGCAACAATTTTTAGTCTCTCTCTGGAGTCTTGATCAGGAGGTATGACCAGCTCCCCTGCTAGTCTAGCTGGCCTCACAATGTTTGAATATCCTATGCATATGAAGAAATGTTGCAAAGTCTCTTGAGGTATTATGTCCTTTCATATTTTCTTTTTTATTTCATGGCTATCTAAATTCTTTATCATCGTTCTATTGATTTTTCCTAATATGATTCCACACAGAAAAAAGTGAGTTTTGAGAAACCAGAAAGACTTGCTTCCCACTCGGGGACACCTTTTGGGCCAGATGCACAGTAAGAATGCAGGGCATGAGCAGTGCAGTCAAACTTCAAAAACAACTCTGCTTTAGCCACACTGCATATGGGTAACTGCTCACTCCACCTCCACTGTCAACATTCGTGAACCCCCTCCCTGCTTTAGTTTTTCATTTAAAAAAGACTTATTATTATTTATTTATCTTCATATTTATTTATTGCTTATCCCCTAACTAGAATGTAAGCTTTATGAGGACAGGGATATTTTTTTGGTTCACCACTATATATGCTCAGCACTTGGAACAATAACTGCTACATGGTAGGCACTCAATAGATATTGTTGATGAATGAATGGTGTCTTTTAAAAAAAAATTTTAAGAGGCTGATGCACACCCAGGCCTCTAGGGATCTAATGCAAATCTGGTTTCAGTTTTGTTGCCCTTAATACTTTGATTGATGGCTAAGATGATAACATTGACCGCGTGCTGAACGAATTTACAGATGATGCACAGCTAGAAAAGATAACAAATAAGTTGGATGATGCAATCAGGATTCTCCTCCCCCTTATCAAATCCTGAAAAAATATAATAATGAATCACATCTAACAATATAAAGTTTACCAGGGACAAATATAAAGTACTCAAAGATCTCCAAATTCAATTGTACAAGTACAGGTTGGGGACAAGGTGACTTACAATAGCTCAAGTCGGAAGATTTAGAGCCTTCTGTTGACTGTGAGTAGATGATGAGTCAACACAGTGTGATGTAACTTCCGCAAAACAAAAATCAATCTTTTGTTGTATTAAGAGAAATACAGTGTTCAAGTCGGGGAGTAGTTCTCTAGTTCTCACTAGTGATCAGGTCACATTTGCTCTGTTTTATGAATTCTGATCTTCAGCCTTTAAGAAAGACATTGATAAATAAAAGGTTATTCAAGAAGAGTAAAAAGGGTAAAATGAGATCTTGTAATCAGTGTCATATCAGAAATGATTAAAGGATCTAAGAGTCGGTGTGGGTGTGTGAGGAGGACGGTGATAGCTAGCACATGTAGCTGCCTTCAAAAGTTAAAAGGGCTGTCCTGCAAGAAGAGATTAGATTTCATCTGGGTAATCCCAAATGACAGATGGAAGACCCTTGAGTAGAAGATGTAAGTATGTATATTACAACCTGTTAGAATTTATCAACAATTCTGTTTTGCCCAGTAATCAAGTGGACAACTGGTGGAGGTTGTAAGTTCCCTGACCCTGGTGGTATTCAGGCAAAAGCTGGGCACTCATGCCTCATGTCCTGAATATACTTGTGATGGAAGTTCAAACACTGCAGTGAGGGATTGGGTTAATCACAATAGCAAACACATACTAAGTGCTTACTCTATGGTAGGTACCATAAAAAGTGATTAATGTGGGTTACTTTTTGGCTGCGTTGGGTGTTCGTTGCTGCGCACAGGCTTTCTCTAGTTGTGGCGAGCGGGGGCAACACTTTTGTTGTGGTGCATGGGCGTCTCATTGTGGTGGCTTCTGTTGTTGCCGAGCACAGGCTCTAGGCGCGCGGGCTTCAGTAGTTGTGGCTTGTGGGCTCTACAGCACAGGCTCAGTAGTTGTGGCGCACAGGCTTAGCTGCTTGCAGCATGTGGGATCCTCCCAGACCAGGGCTCGAACCCATGTCCCCTGCATTGGCAGGCGGATTCCCAACCACTGAGCCACCAGGGAAGTCCCTGGGTTATTATTTTTAATGTATCAATCTTACTAGCTCCATCTTACAGATGAGAAAACTGAGGCTTAGAGGGGTTAAGTAATTTGCCCAAGGTCTTACACCTTGTACATAGCAGAGCAAGGATTTTAACTTAGGCAGTCAGATCCCCAACTTTAACTTATTGTTCTATAAGGACTCCCACTTCTAAAAAACCATTCTTTCCCACCCTGAGATTCTACCACTCTAATAAAGATAGCAAACCGAGGAGCTTATCATCTCCACTTGTAAATGATTCTATACTAAATAGGTTCTTTCTGCATAGTATGTGGTGCTAAATTAACCTGGGCAGTTGCCACTTGTGGTACACTGTATAGAGCCCAGTGTATTTATTAAGGGAAAAGAATGAGTGAATGCAACCACACAAGCTGCATTAGAAATGACAGAATCTCAATATATTGTGTCTGAGGAAAAACAAGCACATTTCTGGGTGGTCTACTGAGGATACTTGGCAAAAAGTAATAATCCATCATTCCTGGCAGAGGCCTTGTGAATTCCTGCTCAGTTGTTTGGACAATATTCATTTAAACAAATATTTATTGAGTACCTGTCCTGTGCCAGGTATGTCCAACGTGCTGAGGGTGCAGAGGTGAATCAGAGGATGCACTGTTAGTGGGGGAGATGGACAGGTAAGCAAATTCTTATGATACAGTGTGACAAGTGCTTAGCAGGTGTATGCATATGTTTTAAGTATTACAGGGACAGAGTGGAAAGGAACTGATTCTGCTTGTTTGAAGGAGTTGTCCAATACTTGATTATGTTTTCAAAATGACTGTCACATACGTTGCATGAGTTTATTTGGTCTTCATAAAGACCATATGAAGTCATGATCCCTTTTTGGACATAAGATCAAATAGAGTATCACAGAGGTTAGGTGAGCTCCCCAAGGTCATGCAGCTAGCAATAATAATTGCTGACATTTATTGAGTGCTTAGGCTACCTGATGTTCTGTTCTAAGCCATATTAAGATGTTTCATTTTCACAACTCTACGAGGTAATTATTAATATTATTACCACTTTACAAATGAGAAAACTGAGGCACAAGATTTAAATAATTTGCCTAGAGTCACATAGCTAGAAAGTGGAAAAACCAGGATTTGCACCAACCCATTCTGGCTTTAGCAGGCACGCACTTACCCAGTGCACTAAATTAACTGTAACTGGTCCCCTAAAGAGCTGGAACTCACACTTCGATTCTGATTGCAAGTTCAGCTTTCTTTCAAGTGACCTTGCTCTTTAGCAGTATTACATCCAAATAAGAGAAATGGTGTGTGCCTGGCTGCGAGGAGAGGTTGTGTAGGTCAGGCATCCCTGAAAGTGCTTTGGGAGAGGTATGGTAAGATTTAGAATATGCATTAGTTGTATATGCGGGGTTTTTCAGGGCAGCCAGAATTTGGCCTCTTGTTCTCCAGGGCAGCAGTCTGGGCTCTAGGGACTATGATTTGTTAAACATAGGAACTAGACACCAACACTTACCCTGTAGCCTTTTAAACTTTAGTTTAAATTTTTCTAAAAGAAAATGACAAGATGTGAAACATCAAGAATGAAGCAAGTTAAATTCAGTACCTTATATATAAGCAAGAATGGAGGTACAGAAAACGAGAAATGAAGCACATAATTGCTAAAATTATCCAAGTTTTCTCTCCATAATAAAAATTCTTGGATTGAAAAATAGTTCAATACAATATTACTGTACCTTAATAATTAGGTTGATTTGGCTCTGTGGTAAATCTGAGAAAGAATTGGTTATTAAAATGAATGAAGTAGATTAGCCTTCCCTCAGTAATTACTACTTCAGCTAATGATATGACCAATGTGATTGAATCTACTGCATTTTTAAGACATCCATCTCCCATAATTTTTGGAGATTCAATAATTTAAAAATCAGCAGTGGGGCTTCCCTGGTGGCGCAGTGGTTAAGAATCTGCCCACCAATTCAGGGGACATGGGTTCGAACCCTGGTCCAGGAAGGTCCCACATGCCGCGGACCAACTAAGCCCGTGCGCCACACTGCTGAGCCTGCACTCTAAGCCCGTGAGCCACAACTACTGAGACCGCATGCCACAACTGCTGAAGCCCGCGTGCCTAGAGCCTGTGCTCTGCAACGAAGAGAAGCCACCGCAATGAGAAGCCCAAGGACCACAACGAAGAGTAGCCACTGCTCGCTGCAACTAGAGAAAGCCCGTGCGCAGCAACAAAGACCCAACACAGCCAAAAATAAATAAAAAATAAAAATCAGCAGTGGGTGGGGATTTCTGTGGTAGGCAGAGGGCAGAAAAGGTCAATGTTCTTCAACATTCTTTCCTTCACAGCAAGTGGGGTTTTTTGGTTTCCGTTGGTTTTCAGTGTTTTGTTTTGTCATGTATGGAGACCTAGGAGATGCAACTGATTTATCTTAGCCTTTGTGTTTATAGATTTCTATTTTCTTGGCTTCAGGTCCTTGGAAACATTTGTTTTGATGGTGGCTGGAGAGTTAGTCATGTTTTATTTTTGTTGTTCCTATTTATTTTTAAGATCCTTTAGTTCAAGTCCACTTACAAGGTGTTACATAACCTGTATTTATGTTTCCACAAATAAAATATTCCTAGTAGTAATTTCTAGCACACTCTTATAAAAACAGTTAATAATTTGATTACCATCAGAATGATTCTGTAATATTAATAAGCTAGAACAAGGATATGCTTTGGAAAATTGTGTTTGAAATGTATAATTGGATTTAGCACTTAACATGTGAAATTTCAAGTTTCTTACATCAATTATTTTTGAGTTACCAAGCAGCCAAATTCTTATAAACATATTTTTCCTTTTCATCACTGAGTCAACAAAAGTTGGAAAATTCTTTTCTCACATATTCCATTCTTTAACTAAGCCTGAAGGCTTTTTAAAAAAACCACATCCCAAACAAACAGTTTTACATGAGGTTATGAGTAATGAGTAAACGAACAGAGTGGGCTCTACTGGCGCTGGGGATGTACGTCTAATTAGAAGTCTCAGTATTCCAAACATATAATTTACTAACGTTGAGGTTTTTAATTCTTAACTTTGAGTCCATTGGGATGGAAACAAGTGACCCTTGGTGGAAATATGTCAAGAATCAACTTTCTCAGGTTGACCTTTAGTTTGTTGGTCAACGAATCAAAACATTGTGTATTCCCAGGCTTAAAGATGTCTGTACCTTGTTAAATTCGTTAAAAGATCAAGGCAGAAAGCTAGCACTGCTTTGCTGCTGTGAACAGGTTGCCCTCTCCCTTCTTCTTGATGCCTCTTCTTCATGAGAGATGGTCCATCTTAGCTGGTTCCATGCATGAAGCAGTATGAAGCACATTGCATCTCCTGCACATCCTCCGGAGTGGGTCTGGGTGTGGGGGGAGGTAGAGAATATCAGCTTTCGAACTGACTTGACATACTTTTTAGTTCAAGGCTCCATACTAGGCACCAAAGACTGCTACAAATGCTCTCAATCACCAATGTTCATAACTTACAAGTAGTAACATAAGATTTGCAATCAAGGGCTTCCCTGGTGGCGCAGTGGTTGAGAGCCCGCCTGCCGATGCAGGGGACGTGGGTTCGTGCTCCGGTCCGGGAAGATCCCACATGCCGCGGAGCGGCTGGGCCCGTGAGCCATGGCCGCTGAGCCTGCGCGTCCGGAGCCTGTGCTCTGCAATGGGAGAGGCCACAACAGTGAGAGGCCCGCGTACCGCAAATAAAAAATAAATTAAAAAAAAATAAAAAATTTGCAATCAATTAGATTACTGTCTGACCTGGAGCAAACAACTTAACCTCTCTCCAAAGTAACTATTTCACAGTGTTATTATAGTAAATAATTGAGATTGTAAATATGAAAATACTTAGTGCAAAGCCTGGCACATAGTTGCAAGTGAAGGCTGAATTTATGTGAAGCATATAATTAACTACCCGTGGAACCTCAAATGGACAAATGAACCCAAATTGACATTATCTGTCTCTAGCCAGTTTTAAGTCAGAAAATTTCACTTCCAAATGAATAAACTACATCTACCAATGACTTTGCTTTAAAGCCTACATTCAGAACAAAATGTTATTTAAGTGATAATCTGTTAATATATTTCATAACAGGAGCTGACTATGGTTCCTGTAGCAGAAAATTACATGTGAACAAAAGGAAGAAGGAAAATTAGATAAATGAAAAGTCTTTATTTCAAAATAAATGAAGAAGGGACAATTATCTGATTATAGAACATTCAGATCATGGTATAATTATTGTAAGTCTACATGTAATTACAAAATATAATTGTATTTATGTTAGTTTTTAAATTTTTTTTCTGATCTTAAAGGACTGATTTTTCTCATAATTGAATGACAAACTCTGCAGTACCTCGTATTAACTATTAATATGCTAAAAATACCCATTAACTATCTTTTTCTTAATTGCAACTACTGTCTTGGACTTACATTTATTTAAGCGATACAAAAGGAATGATTTAAACTGCTTGCTCTTCTGCATATTAGAAAGTAGGAAAAAGAAGCATTCCCCCGACCCACTTAACTATGAAAAAAGGACTCTCCCAAGTTCCCAGGAACCAACACGATAGTAAAATTACAAGAAAATTTTGTTAAGAAACCTTTTCTCATCTGCAAGTTGTTTGACTGAAACCTGAGGTGCTGAATTTCAGCACAAAGGTGACTTTGGACGTGAAAGTTTGTGCCAAACTGGATCAGTTGTTTTTGTGTTATGTAAGAAGGAGAAAAAAAATTAACTGTTTCCTCCTAAGCTATAAATTTAAGATTACCCTATTACACCAAATGAGAGAATTTCCAGACCTCAAACTTTACTTTAGCCTTATATTTTCATGAACTATTTTCTGTACCCCCTCAAAACTAACTATAATTAAATATTAAGTAATTTGCCTGGCCAATTATATTTTAAAAGTACAAAGTTATTTTATTCATTACATCAGAAGTGAATTCTAGTTGAATGGTAAAAACGGTATTGTTAAACAATTTAAACCATTTTCTTTTAAAATAATTTTTTCCTGATTATATAGAATATAAGTGCAGTGTAAAACTATAGAATATACAGTAGAGTAAAAACAAAAAGATAAAAATCACCAAACCACCCACAATTCTATCATCCAGAGATAATCACCATCAATATTTTGCTGTATCCCTTATAATGGGTGTTCACACACACAAACACACACACACACACACACGCAAACCCATTATATGTAAATGTATATTAATGTTATTATAGAAAATTTAAAACATAAACAAAAGTAGACAGAGAGCATAATGAACCTTATGTACCTATCAACCTATGATGACCAAACCAACCCATCAATTCCCTCTTCTTCTTTCCCACTTATTCTGTTTTAAAGCAAATTCCAGAAATTGTATCATCTCATCCACAAATATTTCAATATGGATCTTTAAAAGATAAGGCCTTTTAAAACAACCATTATCACATCTAAACTAATTAACAATGATATGTTACTAATATGAAATAAGTCATTGTTCAGAATTTCAATTGTCTCATGAATGTCATAATTTTTTTAAAATAAATTTATTTATTTTTGGCTGTGCTGGGTGTTCGTTTCTGCGCACGGGCTTTCTCTAGTTGCGGCGAGTGGGGGTTACTCTTCGTTGCAGTGTGCGGGCTTCTCATTGCGGTGGCTTCTCTTGCTCGGAGCACGGGCTCTAGGTGCGCGGGCTTCAGTAGTTGCAGCATGTGGGCTCAGTAGTTGTGGCTTGCGGGCTCTAGAGCACAGGCTCAGTAGTTGTGGCGCACTGGGCTTAGGTGCTCCGCAGCATGTGGGATCTTCCCGGACAAGGGATCGAACTCGTGTCCCCTGCATTGGCAGGGGGACTCTAAACCACTGCACCACCAGGGAAACACCATAGTGTTATTTTTACAGGTTGTTTGAAGCAGGATCCAAATAAGGTTCACATGATGAGATTGGTTGATATGTCTGTTAAAGGTTGATATGTCTGTTAAATCTCTTGAAATATAAATGGGTTTCCACTGAAATATATTTTCCTTACACTTTAGTTGTTGAAGAAACCAAGTTGTTTGTCCTGTAGAACTTCCCACAGCCTAGATTTCTCTCATTGCATCTTCACGGTATAGTTTAACATGTTCCTCTGTCCTCTACATTACCTGCAACTATCTACAGGGTTTAACAGATTCAGTTGTGGTTTCTTTATTTTTTTTGGCAAGACTGCTTCATAGGTAATGTGTTTTGCCATTAAGAGGTGCATAATGTGTAATAATCTCTTCTTTTATGTTGTTACCTGGAGTCATTAGTTTATTAAGGATTGCAAAATGGCTATATTTTTAATCCTATTATTCCTTGAGTTGATTTTCTGGTATGTGCCAATGGTTTGCTTTTTATGTTTGTTTGTCTTTAAATTATCATTCAAACTCATTAATTGAAACATATTTAATTTGTTTCAACACATCTTATTTATTATTCTTATTAATGCTGAAATTAACCTTTATTTGGCCTGTGACAGCATCTTCAAATTAGCTCCTGACTAATTTTGACATGACCCTAGGAGTCTTTGATAATGCCTCTACTAGTTGGTATAATAAGATGGTCTAGGCTAGGTCTTTATAGTTATGTATAATACTGCAACAAAGCATTTGTGCTCATATTATTTCTTTGGTACAAATTCCTATAAGTGGAATTACCTGGCCAGAGGGTAGGAACATATTTAAGCTCTTGATTAGTATTGTCCGGTCGTCTCTAGAAAGGTTATACCAGGTTACACACCAAGCAGCAGTGCAGGAGAGTGGCTGCTTCATCCCGTGACTAGTTATAGACATTCACATTGACATGTTTCTGCCAGCATGATCTAAGTCAGGTAGAGTCACTCCTGTTTTTTCTTTGTTTTTCCCTCTTTGGTAGAGAAACTTTAAAAATTAAGAATACCTCATGGTTGGGGCTTCCCTGGTGGCGCAGTGGTTGAGAATCCGCCTGCCAATGCAGGGGACACGAGTTCGATCCCTTGTCCGGGAAGACCCCACATGTCACGGAGCAACTAAGCCCGTGCGCCACAACTACTTAGCCTGTGCTCTAGAGCCCGTGAGCCACAGCTACTGAGCCCGCGTGCCACAACTATTGAAGCCTGCGCGCCTAGAGCGTGTGCTCCACAACGAGAGAAGCCACTGCAATGAGAAGCCCGCGCACTGCAACGAAGAGTAGCCCCCACTCGCCGCAACTTGAGAAAGCCTGCACGCAGCAACGAAGACCCAACACAGCCAAAAATAAATAAATAAACTAAATAAATTTATTAAAATAAAAAAGAATACCTCATGGAAAAACTACACTAATGTAACATTTTCATATTTATATTATGAATTAATAACTATATATCAACAAATATTAGAATGGCTTTATCAAACTAAATGTATTACTTATAAATTAACGTGTGGAATTGGTAATACTTTAGTTGCAAACATACATATAATGACTGAATATTAATTTTTATAGCTTTTTGGTAATTTGGTAGCTACTTTTAAAATTTCTGGGGTCTTTAGTTATAACCTTACCTTTGCAGAACTCATTATACATAAAGTTTTATTTCCCTGATATAGTTTAGAAAGTTAAGTAACTTGCAAACATTACTTACATGTATCTTATGTATACAGTTTCATGTAAATCATGAAAGCAAAAAAAAAGAAGTAGATTACAGATTAAAAAAACAGACTGTTAGAGCTAGAAGGATCTTAAAGGTGATCTGGTCTAACTGCTTCACTTTATATTTTGGGAAACTAAGGCAAAGGGCAGTTATGTAACTTCCCTGAGGTTATACAGCTAATTTGTGAAAGAGTAAGATAAAAATCCAAATCTGATTCAATATAGTGCCCTCTCCGTGTAGCTTCTCAGAATTAGCAAAACTTGAAGGCAATATGCAAAATTAAAATAATTGTTGTGTTAGGGAAATGGCATTTGAGGTATTGTCCTTTGAAATTCTACTGTTACACTACCTTTTCAATTAAAAAAATCTATAGAAAATAGACCAACAACTACATTATAAAATCAGGTGAAAGAGAACTTCTGTTATTTGGAAGCTAGAAATAAATTATTCTAATTGTAGGGATTTATAACAATCAACATACACAGTATATGAATGCTATACACACACACACACACACACACACACACACACACACTATTGCAAGCACTTC
Organism: Orcinus orca; assembly: GCF_937001465.1. NCBI lineage: Eukaryota > Metazoa > Chordata > Mammalia > Artiodactyla > Delphinidae > Orcinus > Orcinus orca. The sequence goes on along the minus strand of NC_064567.1, from coordinate 21,328,865 downwards.
AATGGCATTATCTCATTGAATTCTAACTATTATCTCAAGTGCAGAGGTTATACGACTTGCCCCAGGTAATCTCGTGAGTGTCTGGGTCAGGATTTGAACCCGAGCCGTCATAGACACAGTGGATTGTTTGCAGTTTCAAGCCTCAGTGGTCAATTTCATTGCTACTAAGGGGTGCTGTGATTGTCTGACTCTCCCCAGCTCTCTCCTTATAGGGTCAAAGTTTCCACCTTAGAAATCCATGTGTTTGAATAACATGATGGAATTCCTTAAGGCAAAAAGTTTTAGAGACAGTTCTCCTAAACCCCTTGTCTGCCACTTGATAACTATGTGACTTTTCATTCCTCATCTATAATGTCGGTATGACAATATCTACCTCACTGGATTATTGGAGGATTAGATAAGATAAATTGTATCCACTTTTTAGTAGAATACCTGGCTCACAGTAAATATTCAATAAGCAATACCTGCTATCATCAGCTATCATTGCCATCATCAATATTATTAATATCATTATTAACATTATCATCATAATTTCTTTCCTATCGACCACTTTTTAAATGTAAAATCCTACAGAAGGGGTAATACATTATTCAAGGGGCTAGTGACTCATTGGTTGTTTTTCTCCTGACAGGAGAGAGCAGAGGTAGTAAAGCTCAGGGAAGGAAAAGGAGATATGGAAAAGAGAGGTGGGAGACCCTGAAGACAGAGTTTTACCTCCAGCTAGTTGGGATAAGTTTACAGAACAGTTCATTTGAAGTCCAGTGCTCTTCTATGGGATCCTGTAATCCTTATCAGGTTTCCAGAGGGTCTGTTAGGGAGTGGAGAAGACCACTATTCCCAGGCCGTGGAGACAGGCCGTCGCTGCCCGAGGAGTCCCACGCACCATGGCCACCTGCCTGTCCAGGCTGCAGCGGGGGAAGAGGGCAAACAACCTTTAACGAATTCTCTGTTTACTGTGCCTGGAAACAGGCCTTTTGCCATGGAAAGTTTTCTCACTGTACCCATAGGTACAGGGTACATATTACACAATACGGAACATCTTATTAAGACTTCTTCCTAACCTGTGCGCATGCTGTGCTTCAAGCCTAGGGCTGAACGCCAGTTCTGAGGTGTCATTCCACTTTTTACTCAGGGGTAAGGTCTAAAGGTGGCTTGCAGGAGCATCCTTACACAGATCACAGATACCTGAAGTCTTCCTGTTTTATGCTACCAGCTTCTCCTCAGGTCCACGTACTCTTTATTTTTCAGCATTTTATTTCACACTTTTCATTGTTATGACAACAACATAAGCACCCTTTTGCTTATGTTCAGTGAAAAGTATATCTCATTCCCGTCCCCGTCCCCAGTGCCACGGCCCAGAAGTAACCACTGTCCATTCATTCATTCAGAAAACATGGTGGAGTGCCTTCTCTGCAGCAGACACTGTCCTGGATGCTTAGGGCCGAGTAGCAAACAGACAGGTAAGATCCCTGCCTTCTAGTAGGAGTTGATGGGCCACAAAGAAGATACAAAAGCAAATTATCATATAGAATATTAGAAAGTGATAAATGCTGCAAACAGAAACAAGCAAGGGAGAGGGATAGAGTGATATTTGCACAAGGAAAGAGGGAAGGAGCTATCATGAGGAATATTCCAGACAGAGGGAAAGCACGCTCTATAGCAAGGTTGGCATGCTGTCGGGACCGGGTTTTAAATATTTATTTACTTTTATTTATAAAACACTTATAAAGTATCTACCACAGGTCAGGCATTCTCCTGAGCACTTTATATATGTTAATTCTGTTAATCCTCGCCACAAGCCCAGGCACTCTTATCATCCTCACTGTAAAGGGGAACTGAGCCACAGAAGAGTTAGGAAAGTTGCCCAGGTCATAAAGCTAGTGAGTAGTGAGACCTGGACTTTTACACAGGCTGGCTCATGTCTTAACTGCTGCACTCTCCTGCCACACGGTAGGCAGGTGGCACTGGAGACGTGTGGGGCCATCCTGAGGGTGAGATGGGGGTGATGGGAGAGCCTTGAACAGAAGAGTGACAGGTACATTCTTTCAGAAAATTCTGACATATGTACATGCATTTATATGTACCTGTGTGTGTGTCCTTGAGGTTTGTGCTCTCTTAGTAGTTAATATGCTTAATGTTAAAATGTAAAACAATTTTAATTTAAGAGGAAGGAGAGAAAAGACGATATTATGTGTGCTGTAGTTAAAGATGATATCCTATCAAATAATACTTTGGGCACAGGTGATCTCTTCTATTTCTAAAGTCTTACAAATACTTCTGTATTCTGGGGATTTGGCAGTACTTGTGTATCTGACCATGCTTCCCTAGGACAACAAATCAACTTTCTTTTTTCAACAATTCAGTGGTTTTTAGTATGTTCACAGTGCTGTACAACCATTGCCATTATCCAATTCCAGGATATTTCCAGCATCCCAAAAGAAACTCCATACCTGTTAGCAGTCACTCAATTCTCCCCTCCCCACAGCCCCTGGAAACCACTCATCTATTTTCTGTCTCTATGGATTTGGCCATTGTGGGTGTTTCATGTAAATAGAATCATGTAGTATGTGGCTTTTTGTGTCTGGCTTTCACTGAGCATCATGTTTTCAGGGTTCAACCATGCTGTAGCTTGAATTAGTACCTCATTCCTTTTTATTACCAAATAATATTCCATTGTATGGATTTATCACATTTTGTTTATCCATTCATCAGTTGATGGACATTTGGGTTGTTTCCACTTCTTGGCTGTTACGAATAATGCTGCCGTGTACATTTGTTTACAAGTTTTGTGTCAACATGTTTGCAATTCTCTTGGGTATAGCAGTGGAATTGATGGTTCATATTCCAACTGTAGGTTTAATTTATCAAACCAACTTTTGAGCACAGTGTTTTGCATAGCACCTCCTTATAAGGGGAAAATTATAGGAGCAAGTGGTTGCTTTAGCAAATGTCCTATCCTGTCCCATTTATATGAGAAGGTGGCAGATTAGTGATGGTGCCTATTTCTTGGGGTTTAATGTGTCAGTATCTAAAGGTCATTGGCACTCAGTGGATATATTCTCCATGTAGATCCCACTTTTTGTGGCCCTCTCCTGACAATAGTTGGGGGTGGCCATGAGGAAGTGGTCTTTGAAGTAACTGAAAGGCTCAGCTTGAGTAACCTAGTCCATCCAGGTACTCCTAAGAGCATCATAGCCAGGTCCAGTCTCTCCTGGAGAAATGAAGGCTTTGGGAAGATTACAAAGTTCTCTAAGAACATTAAGGATAATAAAGGAAGCCCCAACACTTTAGCATTCACTACATTCCTAGTATAATGCTAAGTGCTTTACAGCTTTTTTCTAGACCTGAACTTTCCACCGTGGTAGCCACTGGCCACAGGTGGCTATTAAGGGCTTAAAATATGGTTAGTTTGAGTTGAGTCAAACCGTACATGTGAAATACACATTGGTGGGCTTCTCTGGTGGCGCAGTGGTTAAGAATATGCCTGCCAATGCAGGGAACACGGGTTCGAGCCCAGGTCCGGGAAGATCCCACATGCCACGGAGCAACTAAGCCCATGCACCACAACTACCGAGCCCGCGTGCCACAGCTACTGAGCCCGCATGCCTAGAGCCCGTGCTACGCAACAAGAGAAGCCACCACAATGAGAAGTCCAGGCACCGCAATGAAGACCCATCACAGCCAAAAATAAATAAATTAAGAAAAACCACACACACATTGGATTTTGATGACTTAGTACAAAAAAGGGAATATAAAATATCTCATTAATTTTTTTTTTTTTTTTTTTTTTGGTGGTACGCGGGCCTCTCACTGCTGTGGCCTCTCCCGTTGTGGAGCACAAGCTCCGGACGCGCATCGTCAGCGGCCATGGCTCACGGGCCCAGCCGCTCTGCGGCATGTGGGATCTTCCCGGACCGGGGCACGAACCCGCGTCCCTTTCATCGGCAGGCGGACTGTCAACCACTGCGCCACCAGGGAAGCCCCTCACTGATATTTTTTCCATGTTGAGATGATATTTTGGATGCGTTGAGTAAAGTGCATTACTAAAATCAATTTCACTTGTTTCCTTTTACCTTTCTTAACGGGGCTCCTAGGAAATTTAAAATTACATATACGACTCACATTTGCAGCTTGCGCTTTATTTCTATTGGATACCACTTGTTCTAGACTGTTCTTCATAGTAATTTGATCAGCTGGACCGTATTATCATCCCCACATTATGGGTGAGGAAATGGAGGCTTAGAGAACTTAAGTAAATTGCCTGTGATACAGCTGTAGCTTAAGCACTAATCTGTCTCTAAGCCTGAATTCTTACCCATTATTCTGTGCTGTCTCCCTGGAGTCCAGAAATATAACCCATGTGATACAGAAATGGTCATGATCGTTAGTTATGGCAAAAAGCTGTTTTCACGTCTCCATTGTGGAGCACAAGAAAAATTGTCCGTGCCATTCTGTAAGGTAGAATTCAGGTTGTAGCTGGGGAAAATTGCCTATGGGAAAGTTTCTGAAATACTAGTTCTTTGTTTGTAACAGTTTGGGGCTTACTTGCCAAGGATAGAAGGTAGATGAAACTACTTCAGAGGTTACTTTCATTTCTATGATCCTATATTACAATTCACGTCAGATTCACAGGTCAGTCACTGCTGTAAGGCTCCGAGTGAGACGGAGTAGAGGGAGATGAATTAGTGCTTCAGTTTCATCCTTTTTTTCCTGTAAAGTGTAAGGCTTTAATTTTATCCCATTTCATTTGAATTTGTGAAAACCTCAATGGGACATTCTTCATAGCAATGCTACCGCCTTCTAAGTTACAATGACGAGAAGGTGGCAAAACACATTCTTAGTTTAGGAGAGAAAGAGTCACTCCATTTCCTTCCCCTCACCCCCACCTTAAACCATTCTCTAACATATGTGTTTTAACTCAGTCAAATCTTCCTTTTCTTAAGACATCAGTGTTCATTACTCAAAAATAATTTCCATGTGTGCATATTAATACTAGCTATTGCTATATTGTGAATACTATAACTTAATTTTACTCTCATTTTACATATACTTGTGTACAACATGTATCATGAGTATAATTCACTTATTTCATTTCAAATACCAAAGGGGAAGCCCAGTTTAGAACACTAGTTCCTTAAATATTTTTTCAAGATGGGAAGGCAAGGGAAGGATTGGGATAGTTAGGAATTATGCTTCGTCTCAGGGTCTCGTCCCAAATATTTAAACCCTCTCATATTTTTAGGGGCTAGAAATGTTGCTGTCATCCATTAAGCAAAATCACACACACTTTTTTCTTTTGTTCCAAGACTACAAATTTATAGCATACCAAGAAACATGGCAACTTGACTCCTAAAATATTAAGCACAGCTCAAAAATCAAACCCTAAGAAGCTAAAAAAAGTCTCTAGATCTGTATGCACCATGGTTTGTTTTGTTTTTTAATTCAGAGTCAAAATTTTAGTGCCTCTAAATTAGATTCACTTTGGCTTAAATAGCTACATGGAAAATAAATTTCAGCATTTGTTTTCTGTTTAGTCATCCTTCCTTAAAATTCCTTAGCGGTTTCAAATGTACTTCAGATGGGATGACAATGAACCATAGAGAAGTCTGAAAGATAGAATGGTATTGGGAAAGGAATATGGAGCTGGGAATCAGATGACCTGAATTCTAGTTCTGTTTCAACAACAAGGCTTTTAGGTATTTAAGTTCCACAACATTTAATGGACACCTACTAAGGTCAAGGCATTGTAATAAGCGCCGTAGGAGTTACAAGGATAAACAAGACATGGAACTTACCATCTAGTAGGAAAGAAAGCATATTCACAAAACTATGGTATTATATGATACTGAATGTGTGGATAATGGAGTAGAATTTATGGGAGCACAGAGGAAATAAGCATAATTCTAGCCAAGAAGTTTGGGGATGAAGAAGGTGATGACTGGGGTGGTCCTGGAAGTATGGCTAGGATTTCTGGATGGGGACTGGAAGGGAAGGGTGCTTTAAACAGAAGGTGCAGAGAAGGGGAGACAATGTAAGCAAAGGTGTAGGTAAGAAAGTGCAGAGCTGGTTCAGGAAACTTGTCAGACGGGAAGGCACAGTTAATTCTGAATAATAACGGGAGATAATCTTTGACCACTAGATTAGAATCAGATTGTGGTAGGGCTCGAATTCCATTCTGAAGGATCTGGACTTTATTTGGGCAGGGGGTGGGGGCAGAAAGATAAAGAGTAGACCAATGAATGATCAGCTTTGCTAGGATGATTGCTCTGATAGCATGGGTAGTACGAGTGGTGAGCAGAAGAATAGAAGGCTGGGGGATGAGTTAGAAACTGTCATGGTGGGGTTCAGGTAATGGGAATGGATAGAGAAGGCAGGTGCAAGAGACATTTTGGAGGCAGAATTGACAGGGGTTGGTCATGATTGGTTTTGAGATGCAAAAGATGACTGCGGTTTTGAGCACTGATGGGTGAGAGCATTGATGGAGATGCTGAGAATGTAGGAGGTTTGCTAGGAAAGATGTTGTTTGGTTTTGAGCATATTTAATCCATTCCGAACAAATCAGCTAATCATACAAAACACAAATCAATTCCTGACTCACCTCTTTCCAAAACCCTTCAATGCCTTCCCATCCTACTCAAAATAAAAGAAAAATCCTCACAATGTCTGATAAAGCTGTACACGTCCTGGCTGCCCACTTTCCCTTTGATCTCATCTCCTTCCCCACCCCACTCTTCTCAATACACAGGAGCCACACTAGCCCTCTTGCTGTCCCTCGAAGACTACCCAGCGTGAATTCTCCTTAGGGCCTTTCTTGGTGTTTTCTCTGCCTGAAACCCTCTTTCCTCAGACCATTCTCATACCTTACTCCCTCACCTTCTTCAGCTTTTACTCAAGTACCTGTGTAGAAGAGTAAAGTAGGAACCCTCAAGGCCTTTCCTGATCATCCTATATAAAATCCTGATCACCCTATATAAAGGCCTTTCCTGATCATCCTATAGAAAACCCTAAAAAATAGGGTTGCGTTCCCACCAACTCTTCTCCCCTCCTTGGCACTTTCCCTCTCACCACTTTGCTGTTCTCCAACCCTCTTATCACTACCTGACATTCTATGTATTTACTAGTTTATTATCATAGCCTGGAAACTGAAGCAGTAAAAACAAACTAATAATGAAACAATCCAATGTTTTCAAGGGTGCAGTGAGGTTTGGTACTCTCACCCACTATTTTTAGGACTGCATATTGATATAATCCCTTTGAAAAGCAATTTGGCAGTAAATATAAAGAGTCAAAAAATGGTGATGTCCTGGAACATTTTACGTTTTGGAAATTCTGAAAATCAATTCTAAGGAGATAATATATGGAAAAGAAAATAGGCAGGAAAATATATATGGATACAATATTTATAGTATCAAGAAACTGGAAAGATTCTAAACATCTAACAATATAAGGAGATAGTTAAATTAAGTAAATTACTGTTCATTTACTAAATGATATATTATTCACTGTTAAAAAGATAGTTATAAAAAGCTGGTTAGCAACAAGGAAAATGCTTATGAAACAATGTTATATTTAAAGGAACAGGATCCACAATTGTATACAGTATGATCAGTTCTCTTTAAATATGCATACAGTTTTACATTTGGTAGTGTATGTATGTCAATGCTACTCTCACTTGGCCCCAGCTTCCCCTCCCCCACCTCACCCCGTGCCCTCAAATCCATTCTCTATGTCTTTGTTTTTATTCCTGCCCTACCACTCGGTTCATCAGTACCATATACTACCAAATGTAAAATAGATAGCTAGTGGGAAGCAACAGCATAGCACAGGGAGATCAGCTCGGTGCTTTGCGACCACCTAGAGGGGTGGGATAGGGAGGGTGGGAGGGAGGCTCAAGAGGAAGGGGCTATGGGGATATATGTATGTATATGGCTGATTCACTTTGTTGTACAACAGAAACTAACACAGCAATGTGAAGCAATTATACTCCAAAAAAGATGTATTAAAAATATGCTTATGAAAAAAGACTAGGAGGAAATGAACGCAAGTGCTGATATCAAATACATTAGGCTAATGGGATTATAGGCTTATTTTTTTTTCTAAATCTCAGATTTTCTGTATTTAGGCTATATCCTTTCTGTAATGTGGTTATGTTATTTTTTAAATAATCATTTTTTTAATGATCAAAAGAAACTGAGCTGGTACAAGTCAACTCATCCTCTCGACTGCATTGTCGGGTATCAACGGGAAGTCTGAGCTTCTCAGCTCCCCCACCTCCTCACTCCCGACTTCTTCCTCTTCTCCACTTGCCTGCATAATTTTAGCCTGTATCCTCCTGGTTATGACGATCACAGTCATGAAACAACAAAGGCGGAAAGAACATAACTTGCCCTTTGCTTCTTGATGTTTATATGCATGGAGTGAGGCTAAGTCACCTGATCTATGTCTCCTTCGATTTTTTCTTTCTTTAACTACCACTTCCCCCATCGGTAGACCTTTAGGGTTCCTATTTTGCTCTTCTATACAGAGTTTATCACCATCTGATATATTATGTATTTACTTGTTTATTATCACAGTTTAGAAACTGAAGTGGTTAAAAAAAGAAAAAAGAAATAATACCATGTCAACCTAGTAAGTGTCAGTTAAGCTCTGTCCTCATTTTATTCCTCATATGTATTTCCTCATTTTATCCTTATAAATCAGCAAAATAAATGTTTCTCATATTTTAGGGATGAAAAAAATGAGGCTTAGGTTAAACAATTTGCCCAAGTTCACTGATCTAGGAGGTTACCAAGTTGAAATTTAAACCCTCATCTTTCTGACCTCAAATCTTATGCCCTTAGCCTGTACATCGATGAACACACATTAATTATTAAGATAGCCTAAGTTAATTTATTATATACACATTGCCCAGGTGAAGTAAGCAATTGAATAATTGAGTAATTCAAACTGAAACTCTCAATTAATTGACGTTGAGAATCTTTATGTCTAAAGTAACCAGCTCATTGCTTTAGATTTTCTCTGTGTATGTCCACAGTGTCTCAATAACTATTAGAGACCCTAAAATTATCAATTTGAAGTATTTTGGATATCTGCAGTATTCTAAGCATTTACATATTAACCAAAATAATTTTATGTGATTTGATTAATGGCCTCCATTGGAGGATTTAGAAGCTCTCTTTTGGGACCAATAGCAACTTTTTTTGATAAAATAAAATCTTTGGTTATTAAATATTAAGTTAGATGTTTTCAATTGGTTATTTGGACTAAAGAATTGAGACTATTAATAGAAGACATGTAAGATGTCAAAAGGAATATAAAATCCAGTTATGACTAATACTATTTCAGAGGAAACTTTAACAAAAAGAGATTTTCCATTTAATAACCCATTTATTTCAAGCAACAGTCAGTTTAATAAAGATTCTAAGCAAATTTGTTGTAATGAGATTGAAGGAACTGAATAGAATTTTCCAAGAAATGTCACTCATAATGTTCACCATTATAATAATATCTCAGCAGTGTTCTCCCTTGTCTGCCTTCTTTGGCTGAAGTCCCTTATAGAAAACCCTTTCAGCTCCTGACATAGATGGGAGAAGCCATAACATCATCATCCTCATCATTGCTAATATTTTTGAGGACTTACCATGAGCCAGACTTTGCTGCATACTACACTTGATTATCTCATTTTAATGTTCAGTATCCAATAAAGTAGGCACTATATCCATTTTATAGATAAGGAAACTGAGGCATAGAAGTATTAAGTAACTTGTTGAAGAAACAGTATTTGAAAATAAAAGAGAAAATCCGTTTTACTGGTTATTTTGCCTTCTCTGTGATCTGAGAGAATAACATTTTTAAAAGGAATGTCAAGTGTGACTTTACAGCTTTTACGTTAAAAGGAAGAGTGAAAGGCTTGTTTTGAATTGCTGTGGCTGTTATGCCAGTGATTAATTCCATTGGAGAAGTGGTTCAGCGAGAGTTGAAATTTTAGATCTAAAAGTCTGAGAGAGTGTGTTTTCCTTGGATAGTCTGTGCTTCCCTTACAACTCTTTCCCCCATCAGCCTGTGCTGAAAATGCCCCTTCACTATAAGAATGTTTTCATCTCTGAGGTTTTTTTTACTGGTGGAGCTGTCCTTGGTCTGAAAGATCAGAGAAGAAATATTTTGCCCGGGGTCTCTGACTTCTCACAAAGTTCCTGGGCTTCTCAGCTGATTTGTAGAAACCTGCCAACCCATCATGTAGAACAGATTGGGAGAATTCTTAGGAGAGACCATGAAAACTCTAAAGTACTTCATTATAGTACATTTTTATTTTTCTCTCCACTTAAGCAGAGCTTTCCCACCTTAGGTCAGGAAATGGGGAATCTAAAGTTCACTTACCTCAAGAAAATAGTTTTGAATACCTACATAATACAGTTCTAAACACCACAAAAGATGAAGGTAAGTTCCTTCCCTCAAAGACTTTACATTCCAGTGATAAGACTTACATTTAATAAATATAGTTTAAAAACCCAGTGTCATAAAGAGACGTATCAGAAGAGTGCCATGGATACCAAGAGTTAAAAGTTCAAAACAGGGTAATGAGGGATGGGGGAGGATGCTAAAGCAGTGAGGGGGGCTCCAGGGGAGAGAGGAAACTTAATATAGCTCTTGAAGAGGAGGAAGCTAGCCACCAGAGTATGTAGTTTAACTGCACTTACCCAAAAATGAAATAAACAAAAACTATATGTGTATTAAATGCAGAGAGAAATTGTTGGAAAGATACCAGCAAATTGGGAGGCGGGAGTGCAGTCAGCAGGTGATGGGGGAGGCGAAGGGAGGGCTAGAATTCATAGGGACTTTCAGTTTTTGCTGTACGTATACTTCTATATTGTTTGAATATTTTCCTAAAAAGAATGTTGCCATGCATTATTTTGTTTAATTAAAATGCACAAAATTTACAAAGCAAATGAGTAGTCTTGGGTTTGTAGAGCAAAAGGAAGAAGATATTCCAGATGAGAAGAACAGCTTGAGTTAATGCCTGAAGGTGGAAAGGTACAGGGTACATTTGGCGAACGGTGAGTAGGCAAGTGGAGAAAGGCTATGAATGCAAGACCTAGGAGTATGAGCCTTTCACCTTTGACCAGAAGCAATGAAGAACCTTTGAAGGATTTGGTTTGGGGTTGATTAATATAGCTGTACAAGGATTAATTTAACAGTAAGCATAATTGATGACAGAAAGTTAGATAGTATGAATTCAAGTCTGCCTATCTTGCACACCATGAATGGCCATGAAAATGTCTCCTACAGTAACTGTAGTGAGAAAGGCTCTGACTTCCGCAAACCTGTTGTTAGACTTTTCAGGAACCATTGAAAGATAGAAATGCTGTCAAATGCAACTGGGGAGCAGCCACTTATACTTGATCCACAGTATTAATTTCACCATAAATCTTTGTGTAATGTTTGACATCTATGATGAATAATTCAAATGTATGAGGGAGATTTCGATCCCTAGCATATGAGAAATGACTGAGTCAGATTTGTAAAATTTGAGTAAAAATTACTTGATTTTAAAAATGAAAGTCAGGGGCTTCCCTGGTGGCGCAGTGGTTGAGAGTACGCCTGCCGATGCAGGGGACACGGGTTCGTGCCCCGGTCCGGGAAGATCCCACATGCCGCGGAGCTGGGCCCGTGAGCCATGGCCGCTGAGACTGCGCATCCGGAGCCTGTGCTCCGCAGCGGGAGAGGCCACAACAGTGAGAGGCCCGCATACCGCAAAAAAAATAATGAATAAATAAAGTCAGATGTATTCTATAATATGGCATTTGTTTTATTTAGTTTGTCCTTTCCTTGGGTGAATTGGAGAAATCAATATTTTCTGTAAACATGTGTTTATAATTATAATACTATTCAAACACTATATATGTACACATTATATTTTATTCATACACACACGAACGTATTTATACAACAGACACAGTGTAACAAAAATCTATAGCTACCTGGGAGTGGAGAATAAACTAACCTACAAGCCAATCTTTAAGGAAACATTAAATCTAATATGAGGAAAAATACTGTTGCTAGTTGAATCTTGAGTCATGCATTGTGACTTATTTTAAATGATTGGATTCTGGGTGAGATGAATTTCTTTATTGACCAATAAATGGAAGAGAGATATATCAGAGACTAGAATGATGATGTGAGTTAGGTTTGTAAAAACATGGTCTTAATCTACTGCAAATTATCTTGTAACCAGAAGTGATGTTTGAAGAAGAAACTGACAATTAAATTTAGTTTTTTCAATTTTCACTTTCCTCCTTCTTCAAACTTTATAGACTTTTAATCCCTCATCTTTCCCCTCACCATCTCCACCCCACTCAGTCTGTCCTTTTTTAGAGAGGCAGATGGCATTCTTTTTTTTTTAATAACTTTATTTATTTATTAATTTTTGGCTGTGTTGGGTCTTCGTTGCTGTGCGCGGGCTTTCTCTAGTTGCGGTTAGTGGGGGCTACTCTTCGTTGCGGTGCGCGGGCTTCTCACTGTCCTGCCTTCTCTTGTTGCAGAGCACAGGCTCTAGGCGTGCAGGCTTCAGTAGTTGTGGCACGTAGGCTCAGTAGTTGTGGCTTGCAGGCTCTAGAGCTCAGGCTCAGTAGTTGTGGCGCACCGGCTTAGTTGCTCCGTGGCATGTGGGATCTTCCTGGGCCAGGGCTCGAACCCGTGTCCCTTGCATTGGCAGGCAGATTCTTAACCACTGTGCCACCAGGGAAGCCCGCAGACGGCATTCTTAATAGGCAAATTTGAGTTTCCCTGTCTGGTGAAGGGAACACAAGTACCAGGGGACAAGAATGGTCCAAAGAAGCTTTATAAATTCCGTGGAAAGAAAGATTCCTGATTTCATATGTTGGTTGCATTTTCGTCAGAACCTCTTCTCTGTTTTTTCTTAATCCTTCTTTATCCTTTAAAATTATTTTGTGGCATCTCTTCCCATCATGAGGATGAGGGCAGCACAAGGTATCTGACCTCTGTGTGTTGGGAGCAGGCAGAAATGCAAGATGATCCCGTGCCTTTCATGATTAGATAGACTCATATAAATTTTAGGAAGACAATTTTTGGAATTAAAAAAAAATCCTTACAAAATATCTTCTAGACTAGAAAAAAAATCTTCCCATCATTTTGATGTAGTTCTTAACATTGATTTTATCAATTTAATCCGGTAAATATGTACTACTATCTGCCAAGTTGAATTTTTAAAAATTCATGTAGTCCTGATAGAATTGTGCTAATCAACAGGGTTACAGAAGGAGTACAGAATCTCAGCCTCTAGTACAATTCAGACAGAGGAAGCCTGTTCTCTGCCTCTCTCCTCTCTGTTTCGATTTCTCTCTGTCTCTCCTCCCCAATCTGTCTTCCTCCCTGATAGATGGGCACCCTATATGTATCTTCATCTGGGAAGCAATGCACTGTTTGAATTGTATCTGAGTAAGTCTGAAACCCCATAGGTGGAAGAAATTGCTTCCTGAGTTTGATGTTCTCTTACACATGGAAAGAAGATGGAGCTTCTGTGAATGACAACAGCTTAAGCAGAGGCAGAGAAAGGATATTTATGAGTGCGAGAGTTGGCGAGAAGGTCATTCTAAGCAGAAAAATGGGAGCTGATTTTGTAATCACACAAAACCTTTGTTAAAGAGAAGAAGGAGTGGGGATTGGTGAAGAACTGATACGCTAGATAATGCTGAGAGAAATTAGCACCAGCCAGAGAGTTAGGAAATACTTTGGACCAAAAAATTAACCACCCTCAGTTTATCTATTTATACATCAACATATTTGAGAGGAAACATGGAAAATATGCAAAAACATAAACACCACTCTGATGATGGTATTACAGGTCCTCAAAAGCAAAGGAACAAATGCCCCATTCATTCCCAGTTGACATCAGTTTATCAGTGGTTTGAGACCTAAAATAAACTTACTATCTTCAGTTCATTTTTGCTTTCCCTCTAAGTTCAGGGATAAAACTTTGAAGTTTCTTATTTATATAATATTTTTCATTAAATTTAATTTTATTAAAAATATATAAACATATTCAACACTTATCATTTATAACATAGCCTTTATATTTACTTCTATGAAATAATTATTATAATATACAATTAATAGTATTTTCTCTGTTGTATTTATAATAGTGTTCTTATTTTCATATATTACTATACTTGCTCATGAAAATACTATATTTCTTGATCAATTTTAAAATATTATAAATACTTCAATATTTTGCTTTTGTGATTAAAAAATGTTTTATTTGGTGGGTTTAAAAAAAAAGATTGATATGTGTTTTTTCTTTTTGTATCTAGTAGCTAAATTTAGAGATTCTGCCTTATGTCACAAATGATCCTTGTTGGTACAAAAAGTTTATGTATTGGGGGCCATAGATAATTCTTGTCTTTTAAGCTTTATTTACGAAGTTTTTGTCGATTGTTTCCTAATGTCCTCCATATTAGCTTGCCAGTAATAGGCAAAAATAAAGCTGGGACTGTGTCAAAAAAATTCACTGGACCACATTCATCCTTTTTCAGTAGAGTTTACTCAATAGTGTTCCCCATTCAGCTACTGTGCCAGCCAATGGAAACAGCTAGTTGTTGTCTGAAATGAAGAATAATTGGAAACATGGTGCCTGTTTCTTTTCCTGCAAGTAACAATTCATCCATTTAACATTCTTTTGGTGCTCTTGAATTCTGTGCTAGACAGCATTGTGTTCACTGTTCAGTTGAGGCCAAATGGAGAAATGTTAACCTTCTATCCTGCCCTGACCCTCCCAGTGGAAACTGTGACCAATGACAGCCATCTGATGGCCTGGCACCCCTACCAAGAGTTGGTTATAAACAACACTAGCAGCTTTATGTAGGTAAATGGACATCAACCTGGAAAATGCTAGGCCAGGAGGGATAATAATTATAGAAGATAACATTTCTAGCTATTAAGAGTCTTACTCTATAGATAAAGACAGAAAGCCCAGCAAGGTTAAGTATCTTGCCCAAGGTCACTCTGCCGGCAAGCTGTAGGACAGACTGTCTGGTTCCAACATCTTCTGCACGCAAACCACAATATGGTTTCACCTTTTATGGCCAAATACATGATTGATTTTGTAAGCGTTCCATACACATATGAAAAGATCGCATATTCTCTTTTTGTAAGGTAAAAATTTATAGTTTTTTACTGTATACCAACCACACACATATACTCATATATACATGCATGTATGATAAACTTATAGGTTATAGTCTTCTACATTCTCACTTGTTTTTGACTTCATATTATATCAAATTTTGAAAGAGGTATCTACTGCTATGGTTGTCATCTCATCAAATAATGCTTGTCTTTCTAGCAGTTTTGATTTTTTTTTAATTTTGTACTTTTTTTAGTTCTTCATAGCCGAAACTATTATACTTTTTTCATGTTTATATCTGTACTGCAGGAAATTGAGCTGGCTGCATATAAAATGATACCCAAATAATAGTGGCTTAAATAAATAGAAATGTGTTTTTCTCAAACATGGAAGATACCTGATGGTAAAAAGAAGTCCAGGGCTGGTAGCAGGGCTTCGTGGTCATTTGGAATGCAAGCTCTGTGTGTCTTTCTGCTCTGCCACCTTTAGTAAGTGGTGCTCGTCTCCAAGTCATCGTTGCAAGATGGTTCCTGAAGCTCCAGCCATCACGTACATATTCCAGTCAAGAAGGAGGAAAAAGAAGAAGGCAGAAAGGAATAGCTTCCAGCTGAGTTAGACTTCAACAGGCCCCACCCATTAACCTCTGCTTACAACTTATTGCCCACGTTCAATTGTAAAAGAGGATGGGAAAAATAATTTGTATCAAGACAGATTGCTGTAACAAATTAAAATGAGGTTTTGTTAGCAAGGGTGACAAGGAATGGACATAGGCATCTAGCAATCTCTGCCATAGTGCCTTGGATCATTCCATCCTCTTGTTCCTACTTAATGCTTTTGGCCTTGAATTTGCTATTAATATTGCCATTCATGCTTTTGGATTTGCCCAACCATTTATTTTCAAACCTCCTTTGTCCCTTTATTTGAAGTGAATTTCTTATACATAGTTTAATTTTGGGTGTTTTTGAGCCCAATCTGAAAGTTTGTCTTTTGAAAGGGAAATGCAACTCATTCAAATTTTTAGTGGTAATTGATATATTTATTTTCATCCATTTCTTTTTATTTTTATTACTTATTATACCTCGTTGTTTCTTCCTCACTCCCTTTGCTTTCTTTAAGTTTACCGGCATGACCCTTTTTATAAAGTTTTTTTCTCCCTCTATTAAGTTGAAAGTTTTCCTTTGAATTGCTTATTTCTCTTAAATAAATAAATGCTCGTTTCTGACTAAGTAACCATATCTCCCTGTATCTCAGATATTCACTGAGAATATGCTGAGGAAGAAATGCAATTTATTTCTTCCATAGTGAAGTAAGGTCATTGGTACCATACACTAATTAAGGAAGTTTGTTTTCCTCATTCCCTTCAATATCACATGTAGACAGCAATGAACTCTCTTAAGCAGAGCTGGAGATGAGCCCAGTTTCGACTGAGAGCCACTCCTGTGTGCAGCACTTTCCAGATTCCTTTCAGTCTAACTATTGAAACAGAAAGGAAAGCTGTCTTCCTGGATTCTAAAAGTCCACATGGGAATGAATTATGATAAGTATTCATCCTTACATTTTTCTGGGTCTTTGCTAGATGCAAAACAAGTTACCGTGGGTGATAAAGCAAACAATAATAAGTAACATTGCACTACACTTTGTGGCTTGCTATCCCCATTGCATTTGTTTGTTTGTTTGTTTTTTTGAGGACATGGGGAGGGGGAAGGGTAAGCTGGGAAGAAGTGAGAGAGTGGCATGGACATATATACACTACCAAATGTAAAATAGAGAGCTAGTGGGAAGCAGCTGCATAGCACAGGGAGATCAGATCGGTGCTTTGTGACCATCTAGAGGGGTGGGATAGGGAGAGTGGGAGGGAGGGAGACACAAGAGGTCAGAGATATGTGGATGTATGTATATGTATAGCTGATTTACTTTGTTATAAAGCAGAAACTAACACAACATTGTAAAGCAATTATACTCCAATAAAGATGTTTTTAAAAAAAGCATTAAAAATAAATAAATAAAATAAACCAAAACAGATTAAACCCATTGCATTTGTTTTAAAAGAAGTTTTAAAACCTTTTACCATGGAAGGCTTGAGTTCTACAAAGTTTGTGGTGGTTCTATAAGGAACTTGTCTATGAAATTTAACTTAGATTACTTGGTAAGATTATTAAGTCTTTTTTGATAACTTTTACGTTTACATGAATATATTACCTCTGAAAGGAGTCTTCTTTCTCTCATCTGACTCCAAATTATACCTTCCACTTCATGCCACAGCAGTATACTTGTTCCCAAGAGCAATCGAGGATCTTAAAATTGAACGAATGGTATGTGTTACCATCTAGGTAGGAATTTTGCTGTTTTTACCATGGGAACAGTATAAAAGAAGAAATCAAAGTTTTGTTAAAACCATATAACTTCATCATTATAATTTATGTCTTTTTTCTTTGAAATTTATCTTTTTATACAGCAGGTTCTTATTAGTTATCTATTTTATACATATTAGTGTATATATGTCAATCCCACTCTCCCAATTCATCCCACCACCACCACCACCACCCCCGCCAGTTTCCCCCCTTGGTGTCCATACGTTTGTTCTCTACATCTGTGTCTATTTCTGCCCTGCAAACCGGTTCATCTGTACCATTTTTCTAGGTTCCACATATATGTGTTACTATACGATATTTGTTTTCCTCTATCTGACTTACTTCACTTTGTATGTCAGTCTCTAGATCCAACCATGTCTCTACAAATGACGCAATTTCGTTCCTTTTTATGGTTGAGTAATATTCCATTGTATATATGTACCACTCTTCTTTATCCATTCGTCTGTCGATGGGCATTTAGGTTGCTTCCATGACCTGGCTATTGTAAATAGTGCTGCAATAAACAGTGGGGTGCATGTGTCTTTTTGAATTATGGTTTTCTCTGGGTATATGCCCAGTGTGGGATTGCTGGGTCATATGGTAGTTCTATTTTTAGTTTTTTAAGGAAGCTCCATACTGTTCTCCATAGTGCCTGTATCAATTTACATTCCCACCAACAGTGCAAGAGGGTTCCCTTTTCTCCACACCCTCTCCAGCACTTGTTGTTTGTAGATTTTCTGATGATGCCCATTCTAACTGCTGTGAGGTGATACCTCATGGTAGTTTTGATTTGCATTTTTCTAATAATTAGTGATGTTGAGCAGCTTTTCATGTGCTTCTTGGCCATCTGTATGACTTCTTTGGAAGACATTTAGGTCTTCTGCCCATTTTTTGATTGGGTTGTTTGTTTTTTTAATATTGACCTGCACGAGCTGTTTATATATTTTGGAGATTAATCCTTTGTCCGTTGATTCATTTGCAAATATTTTCTCCCATTCTGAGGGTTGTCTTTTCATCTTGTTTATAGTTTCCTTTGTTGTGCAAAAGAAGTTTCATTAGGTCCCATTTGCTTATTTTTGTTTCTATTTCCATTACCCTAGGAGGTGGGTCAAAAAAAATCTTGCTGTAATTTATGTCAAAGAGTGTTCTTCCTATGTTTTCCTCTAAGAGTTTTATAGTGTCCAGTCTTACATTTAGGTCTCGAATCCATTTTGAGTTTATTTTTGTGTATGGTGTTAGGGAGTGTTCTAATTTCATTCTTTTACATGTAGCTGTCCAGTTTTCCCAGCACCACTTATTGAAGAGACTGTCTTTTCTCCACTGTATATCCTTGCCTCCTTTGTCATAGATTAGTTGACCATAGATGTGTGGGTTTATCTCTGGGCTTTCTATCCTGTTCCATTGATCTATATTTCTGTTTTTGTGCCAGTACCATATTGTCCTGATTACTGTAGCTTTGTAGTATAGTCTGAAGTTAGGGAGTCTGATTCCTCCAGTTCTGTTTTTTTTCCCTCAAGACTGCTTTGGCTATTTGGGGTCTTTTGTGTCTCCATACAAATTTTAAGATTTTTTATTCTAGTTCTGTAAAAAATGCCATTGGTAATTTGATAGGGATTGCACTAAATCTGTAGATTGCTTTGGGTAGTATAGTCATTTTCACAATATTGATTCTTCCAATTCAAGAACATGGTATATCTCTCCATCTGTTTGTATCATCTTTAGTTTCTTTCATCAGTGTCTTATAGTTTTCTGCATACAGGTCTTTTGTCTCCTTAGGTAGGTTTATTCCTAGGTATTTTATTCTTTTTGTTGCAGTAGTAAATGGGAGTGTTCCCTTAATTTCTCTTTCAGATTTTTCATCATTAGTGTATAGGAATGTAAGAGATTTCTGTGCATTAATTTTCTATCCTGCAACTTTACCAAATTCATTGATTAGCTCTAGTAGTTTTCTGGTGGCATCTTTAGGATTCTCTATGTATGGTATCATGTCATCTGTAAACAGTGACAGTTTTACTCCTTCTTTTCCAATTTACATTCCTTTTATATCTTTTTCTTCTCTGATTGCCATGGCTAGGACTTCCAAAACTATGTTGAATAATAGTGGTGAGAGTGGATATGCTTGTCTTGTTCCTGATCTTAGAGGAAATGCTTTCAGTTTTTCACCATTGAGAATGATGTTTGCTGTGGGTTTGTCATATATGGCCTTTATTATGTTGAAGTAGGTTCCCTCTGTGCCCACGTTCTGGAGAGTTTTTATCATAAATGGGTGTTGAATTTTGTCAAAAGCTTTTTCTGCATCTATTGAGAAGATCATATGGTTTTTATTCTTCAATTTGTTAATATGGTGGATCACATTGATTGATTTGCATATATTGAAGAATCCTTGCATCCCTGGGGTAAATCCCACTTGATCATGGTGTATGATCCTTTTAATGTGGTGTTGGATTCTGTTTGCTAGTATTTTGTTGAGGATGTTTGCGTCTATATTCATCAGTGATATTGGTCTGTAATTTTCTTTTTTTGTAGCATCTTTGTCTGGTTTTGGTATCAGTGTGATGGTGGCCTCATAGAATGAGTTTGGGAGTGTTCCTTCCTCTGCAGTTTTTTGGAAGAGTTTGAGAAAGATTGGTGTTAGCTCTTCTCAAAATGTTTGATATAATTCACCTGTGAAGCCATCTGTCCTGGACTTCTGTTTTTTGGAAGATTTTTAATCACAGTTTCAATTTCACTACTTGTGATTGGTGTGTTCATATTTTCTATTTCTTCCTGATTCAGTCTGGGATGGTTATACCTTTCTAAGAATTTGTCCATTTCTTCCAGGTTGTCCTTTTTTTTTTTTCTTTTCTTTTTTGCGGTATGTGGGCCCCTCACCATTGTGGCCTCTCCCGTTGCGGAGCACAGGCCCCGGACGTGCAGGCTCAGCTGCCATGGCTTACGGGCCCAGCCGCTCTGCAGCATGTGGGATCCTCCTGGACCAGGACATGAACCCGTGTCCCCTGCATCGGCAGGCGGACTCTCAACCACTGCGCCATCAGGGAAGCCCCACATTGTCCATTTTATTGACATAGAGTTGCTTGTAGTAGTGTCTTATGTTGCTTTGTATTTCTGCGGTGTCTGTTGTAACGTCTCATTTTTCATTTCTAATTTCATTGATTTGAGTCCTCTCCCTCTTTTTCTTGATGAGTCTGGCTAAAGGTTTATCAGTTTTGTTTATCTTCTCAAAGAACCAGCTTTTAGTTTTATTGATCTTTGCTATTGTTTTCTTTGTTTCTATTTCATTTATTTCTGCTTTGATCTTTATGATTTCTTTCCTTCTACTAACTTTGAGTTTTGTTTGTTCTTCTTTCTCTAGTTCCTTTAAGTGTAAAGTTAGATTGTTTATTTGAGATTTTTCTTGTTTCGTGAGGTAGGCTTGTATTGCTATAAACTTACCTCTTAGAACTGCTTTTGCTGCATCCCATAGGTTTTTGATTGTCGTGTTTTCATTGTCATTTGTCTCTAGGTATTTTTTTATTTCCTCTTTGATTTCTTCAGTGATCTCTTTGTTCTTTAGTAACTTATTGTTTAGCCTCCATGTGTTTGTGTTTTTTACATTTTTTTCCCTGTAGTTGATTTCTAATCTCATAGCATTTTGGTTGGAAAAGATGCTTGATATGATTTCAGTTTTCTTATATTTACTGAGGCTTGATTTGTGACCCAAGATGTGATCTATCCTGGAGAATGTTCTGTGTGCACTTGAGAAGGAAGTGTAATCTGCTGTTTTTGGATGGAATGTCCTATAAATATCAATTAAATCTATCTGTTCTATTGTGTCATTTAAAGCTTGTGTTTCCTTATTAATTTTCTGCCTGGATGACCTGTCAATTGGTGTAAGTGAGGTGTTAAAGTCCCCCACTATTATTGTGTTACTGTCGATTTCCTCTTTTATAGCTGTTAGTGGTTGCCTTATGTGTTGAGGTGCTCCTATATTGGGTGTATATATATTTATAACTCTGTTATATCTTCTTTTTGGATTGATCCCTTGATCATTATGTAGTATCCTTCCTTGTCTCTTGTAACATTCTTTATTTTAAAGTCTATTTTGTCTGATATGAGAATTGCTACTCCAGCTTTCTTTTGATTTCCATTTGCATGGAATATCTTTTTCCATCCCCTTACTTTCAGTCTGTATGTGTCCCTAGGTCTGAAGTGGGTCTCTTGTAGGCAGCATATATATATGGTCTTGTTTTTGTATCCATTCAGTGAGACTGTGTCTTTTGGTTGGAGCATTTAATCCATTCATGTTTAAGGTAATTATCGATATGTATGTTCCTATTACAATTTTCTCAATTGTTATGGGTTTGTTTTTGTAGGTCCTTTTCTTCTCTTGTGTTTCCCACTTAGAGAAGTTCCTTTAGCATTTGTTGTAGAGCTGGTTTGGTGGTGCTGAATTCTCTTAGCTTTTGCTTGTCTGTAAAGCTTTTGATTTCTCTGTCAAATCTGAATGAGATCCTTGCTGGGTAGAGTAATCTTGGTTGTAGTTCTTTCTTTTCATCACTTTAAATATATCGTGCCACTCCCTTCTGGCTTGTAGAGTTTCTGCTGAGAAATCAGCTGTTAACCTTATGGGGGTTCCCTTGTATGTTATTTGTTGTTTTTCCCTTGTTGCTTTCAATAATTTTTCTTTGTCTTTAATTTTTATCAATTTGATTACTATATGTCTCAGCGTGTTTCTCCTTGGGTTTATCCTGCCTGGGACTCTCTGTGCTTCCTGGACTTGGGTGGCTATTTCCTTTCCCATGTTAGGGAAGTTTTCAACTATAATCTCTTCAAATATTTTCTTGGGTCCTTCTCTCTCTCTTCTCCTTCTGGGACCCCTATAATGTGAATGTTGTTGCATTTAATGTTGTCCCAGAGGTCTCTTAGGCTTTCTTCATTTCTTTTCATTCTTTTTTCTTTATTCTGTTCCATGGCAGTGAATTCCACCATTCTGTTCCAGGTCACTTATCTGTTCTTCTGCCTCAGTTATTCTGCTATTGATTCCTTCTAGTGTATTTTTCATTTCAGTTATTGTACTGTTGATCTCTCTTTGTTTGTTCTTTAATTCTTCTAGGTGTTTGTTCTTTAATTCTTCTAGGTCTTGTTAAACATTTCTTGCAACTTCTCAATCTTTGCCTCCATTCTTTTTCCGAGGTCCTGGATCATCTTCACTATCATTATTCTGAATTCTTTTTCTGGAAGGTTGCCTATCTCCACTTCATTTAGTTGTTTTTCTGGGGTTTTATTTTGTTCCTTCATCTGGTACAAAGTCCTCTGCCTTTTCATTTTGTCTATCTTCCTGTGCATGTGGTTTTCCTTCCACAGGCTGCAGAATTGTAATTCTTCTTGCTTCTGCTGTCTGCCCTCTCTAATTTATGTCTTTTTAAAAAAATTATTATTTTAGTTTCCCTATGGATATGATTTGGCTACAAATTGTATACATTTTGATAAATCTTAGAATAATAATTCTATACAGCAAACTATTTGTATTCTGCAAAAATTTATTTATACATATAATCAAATAAATAAGTAACCTGTTAGGTACAACAAACTCTCCACCTTGAAACACTTGGGTTGTAATATTTGCCCCCGAGGCTCTCACTCCCTTCAGTATCAAGAATGGAATGACCCCCTCATTCTGCCACTTGTTATATAGTGATGGAGCAAAGTGACAAAGTATCAGTTCTGTTGTTGGAAGTGCTTCCTTTTCATCATCACTATTTTCCTGTAACATTTTAGGCAAGGGGAGCAAGGCGTGGTGTCACAGGAAGAGAATAAGTAACAGATTAATATACTTAAAATCTACCACTTCTTTCTCTTCTTAAGTATTTTTCCTCCAGTATTGATTATGGAAGGGGCTGGCCTCACTTCAGCCCTGGGGAAGTGAGAGAAACTTAAGAGTGAGAAAGAAAAATGTGTGATGAAAATAAAATTATTTTAGGAAAATATATGTAAATAAACATGTTATTGTATCTAAGCACTAAAATTTATTGGCATATAAAGTGAATTTAATTTTACTGGCTACTAATATTGAGTGAACATCAGGCTTCACAAGACTGATCATATGTTGAAGCTGGATGATGGGTTCAGAAGAATGGAAGTTGGGTGCATTTTTACTCTTCTTTCTACCTTGTTTATGTTTGAAACTTTCCATAATAAAAACACTTGGAAAGAAAATAAGGTTTCAGAAAACTGTTCTAGATTGGTTAGTTCTGAAAAAGAGATTCCTCTTTTTATGCTGCATAAAAAGAGCATCATAAATATCTTCATCATTGGAGTTCAGAACTGGTCTGGATTCAATATGCCAATAAAATGCTTCAACCCTGTATGTAAGTCCTACAGTTGACACTCCATGACTGAACCTGGAGAAAAACAGGCTTGCATAGCTTTCATGAATTAATTGAAGATAATAAAATTTTAAAATGTCAGTAAGAGATGACAACGCTTACCAGAAACAAGTCATCAGTTCTCTAGTTATTTTTACTTTCACATTATGTGGATCCAGAGTATTAGATAGGGAATCAGAAATCTATATAAGCTAATCCCTAGAATATACAACTTATTTTCTGTCTTAGCATCTCCGTTTTTCCCTCGGTTCTCATTTAGAGAAGAAACCCCACAACTAAACTTTATATCTTCCAGAAGCATTTGAGGAATAACGATGTTTTAAAAAAAAGATTTTTCTAATGTATCATATAGAATTCTATTACTACAAGGAGATTGTTTCCTCTGCTAAGAATAAATAGAAAATAAAGACTATAAACGAATAAATAATTCTAAAAGTCTGTTTCATAGTGTCATTTCTTTGTAAAATTTCTCATACAAGGTGTCATGTTTTTCATTTTCTTCTCAGCTGCCCTGGGCTTAGAGCAATGATCTGCCAGTCACCTGTATCAAGTATGTGCGAGAATATAGAAATATACATAATCCTTGCCTTGGGTACAATTTGAGTGAGCCGATATAGCACAAGGAAGTCTCTGAAACCCTAGTGGGTTACAAATGCATTGATCTCCTGGAGCCCTGTGTGATAGATGTGACCATGGCATGCTTTGTGACTTTTTTGGTTGGTTTGCTTAGACTTCAATCAAATTTTAAGGTAACTATGGGGTGAGATGCAGTAAGGGACATTTCACACAGCTTCAGGAAGATGTAGAGTGGCTTTGCCACTCAAATAAAAATAAATCCTGAGAAATAATCCCCTAAAGGAACAGAATGTAGGGGAGAAGGGAAGACAATGCCTTATCATTAAAAATGAATCAGATATTTACTAAGTGCCTCTTCTGAAGATTTCTTACATTTCTGTAGCTAGCAAATCTTGGTTTACAAAATACTTTCACATACGTTATCTTATTTGATCCTCCCAACAAACCGGTAAGGTAAGCAGGGCAATCTTAAGATGAGGAAATTACATCTCAGAGGCTTACGTGCTTCCTGCAGCCCTTATTCCCAGCTGAAATGTGCAGGGGCAGAGAAGCTACCCAGGCCTCCAAACATGGTCCTGTAGTCATTTTCCACTGACCACCAGTATTGCGCTCCTCCATCCTGTGTGTGGTCCTGTGGGGGATTCAAAAGAAGTAAAGATCCCTGCCCTCAGTGAGTTTATGATCTAGATTGGAAACATGCAAGTTTTACATAATGAAACAAACAGAGAACTAAGTGTTAAATTGTATGAAATGGGATATAAATACAGTAACATTTGGATTCTATTTTTTTAAAATATTTATTTATTTATTATTTATGGCTGCGTTGGGTCTTGGTTGCTGCGCACGGGCTTTCTCTAGTTGCGGTGAGAGGGGGCTGCTCTTTGTTGTGGTGTGTGGGCTTCTCATTGCGGTGGCTTCTCTTGTTCCGGAGCACGGCCTCTAGGCGTGCGGGCTTCAGTAGTTGTGGCGCACGGGCTCAGTAGTTGTGGCTCGTGGGCTCTAGAGCACAGGCTCAGTAGCTGTGGCGCACGGGCTTAGTTGGTCTGTGGCATATGGGATATTCCCGGACCAGGACTTGAAGCCATGTCCTCTGCAATGCCAGGCAGATTCTTTTTTTTTTTTTTTTTTTTGCGGTACACGGGCCTCTCACTGTTGTGGCCTCTCCCATTGCGGAGCACAGGCTCTGGACGCGCAGGCTCAGCGGCCACGGCTCATGGGCCCAGCCACTCCGCGGCATGTGGGATCTTCCCGGACTGGGGCACGAACACGTGTCCCCTGCTTTGGCAGGCGGACTCTCAACCACTGCGCCACCAGGGAAGACCTGTGTAGCCACTTTAATATTGAAGATGGAAAAAGAAAAGCAACATTTTCGGCATATTATGCTTTATTATTTCAAGAAGGTAAAAATGCAACTGAGACGCAGAAAAAGATTCGTGCAGTGTATGGAGAAGGTGCTGTGACCGATTGAATGTGTCAAAAGTGGTTTGTGAAGCTTCCTGCTGGCGATTTCTCACTGGACGATGCTCCACAGTCAGGTAGACCAGTTGAAGTTGATAGCAATCAAATCGAGACATTAACTGAGAACAATCAACATTACACCACGTGGGAGATAGCCAACATATTCAAAATATCCAAATCAAGCATTGAAAAATCATTTGTACCATCTTGGTTATGTTAATCGCTTTGATGTTTGGGTTCCACATAAGTTAAGCGAAAAAAACCTTCTTGACCGTATTTCCGTATGTGATTCACTACTGAAATGTAACGAAAACGTTCCATTTTTAAAACAAATTGTGATGGGCGATGAGAAGTGGATACTGTACAATAATGTGGAATGGAAGAGATTGTGGGGTAAGCGAAATGAACCACCACCAACCACACCATAGGCCAGTCTTCATCCAAAGAAGGTGATGTGTATATTGTGGGATTGGAAGGAAGTCCTCTATCATAAGCCCCTTCTGGAAAATGAAACGACTAATTCCAACAAGTATAGCTCCCAATTAGACCAACTGAAAGTAGCACTCGACAAAAAGCATCCGGAATTAGTCAACAGAAAATGCATAATCTTCCATCAGGTAATGCAAGACCGCATGTTTCTTTGATGACCGGGCAAAAACTGTTACAGCTTGGCTGGGAAGTTCTGATTCATCCACCGATTCAGCAGACATTGCACCTTCGGATTTCCGTTTTTTTCTGTCTTTACAAAATTCTCTTAATGGAAAAAATTTCAATTCCCTAGAAGACTGTAAAAGGCACCTGGAACAGTTCTTTGCTCAAAAAGATAAAAAGTTTTGGGAAGATGGAATTATGGAGTTGCCTGAAAAATGGCAGAAGGTAGTGGAACAAAGGGGTGAATATATTGGTCAATAAAGTTCTTGGTGAAAATGAAAAATGTGTCTTGCTTTTACTTAAAATCTGAAGGGACTTTTTGGCCAACCCTATACTTTATAATGCTGCTTGCCACAGGGAAAGTCAAAACAGCAGTCACGTGCTGGCAGAGCTGTATTGGAGTCATCCCTCAAGCATCAATGCTTGCCCACTCAGAGGAGGAGAGGCGGTGGGAGAAATCAGCTTGGAGTTCAGGATGTAGCTGTAACGTTTTGTGTGTGAATGTGAGGGTGTGCTTTGGAGGCACCACCAGGACCTCCAACAGCACTGGTCACTTACACTGAGCACCTGGGGGCAAATGTGAACACAATTCTATCTGACTGCTAGGTCCAAGCACATAACTGCTACCACCGGACCATCCATGTCATCAAACGTGTACCCTTTGAATTCCTTTTCCAGGAATGGCAATGGATTTATGCTGAGTCACTCAAGCTTTCACTTCGTCCAGTGGTTGTGAGCGTGGACTCTGGAACCAGTTCTGTCACGTGCTAGCTGTGTGACCTTGGGCAAGTTACTTAAAAATTCTCTATGACTCCAATTCCCCATGTGTGAAAGGGTGGTAATTATACTAGCCACCCCATAAGTCGTTATAAAAATTAAATGAGTTTAGACATGTAAAGAGCCTAGAACATTGCCTGGCACATATTAGCTACTGCATAAGTGTTAGCTATTTTCATTCGTTCATCTAATATTAATTTAAAATCTCTGCTCTGGACACTGTTAGGTGTTGAGAAGTAAAAACAAAGAAGACACAGTGTGCTTTCAGTGGGCTTCTACTCTATAGTATAGGCTTGTGTTTTATTTATCTTTTTGTGCCTAGCACAAGACCTGTGAGGTACTCAATATATGTTTTTGAATGTGTGATTAGATTGGGGAAACACGCAAGTATACCACTAGTTTCAGTTAAATGACTTTAACAGTGTCTGGCACATAGAAAGTGCCTGGTAACATATATGCATTATAAACTATTTAAATTATTAATTTAGTAGAATAAATGCTGAAACTGAGTGTGCGGACTGGAGGCTGAGGGTGAGGAGGTGGAGGTGTGCTCAGGGAAGTCTTCCAAGAGGCAGTATCACTGAGCTGAGTTTTGATCAGTGAGTGGGCGTTAGCCAGTAAGAGAAGAGGGCTAAGTGTGTTCCCGGCAGAAGGAACATTGTGTGCAGAGCTAGAGAGGCGTGAAATAGCACAATACATTCAGGGAGCTCCGAGTAGGCAAGTACGACTGGAGCCCCATACAGTGTGCATTTGTTAAATGAGTATTTGAGATTAGAGGCTGGGAAATGAAACAAAACAAGTGAGACATCACTTGTGTCACCCTGGCCTTTAGCATTAGCTAAATAACCAGTTATGGACTAAGTGGCTAGGGAATTTTAAGTTGTTCAGTATAGTCCTTCCCCTGGTACAAATGCTGTTAGTCTATACAGCATTGCTTTATTGTCAGCCCCTTCTTGTCTTCTGATAGAGGAAGTAAAGTCACTTAATTTACCTGTTGTTTTCAAAGTAGTTGAGATGAATTACAATAAAGTTGATGGGATCATGGTGTAGGTGAAGATGTTTTTGCATAGTAACATAGATTGCTCTAGATCAGGGGTTAACAAGCTGTGGCCTAAGGGTCAAATCCTATGCACTGCCTGTTTTTATAATTAAGCTTTTTTGGAACACAGCCATGCCCATTTGTTTACATGTAGCCTAGAGCTGCTTTAGCACTACACGGCAGAGTTGAGTTGTTGTGAAAGAGACTACATGGCCTGCAAAGCCTAAAATATTTACTGGTTGGCTCTTTACAGAAAATGTTTGCCAGCCCTGCTCTAGAGTCATCTCTTCTAATCTGATAAATAAAAACCACCTAAATATTTAAAACAGGGGATTGATTTGGATTTAGAACCAACATGGCAAACAACAGGTTATCAAATTTTTTAAATTCACTACCAAGGAGAGAGAAGATTGCATTTAGCCATAAAGGGTACGATAAACATGAATAAATCAATGAACATCGATTCTGTGACTGGTCTTCAAATTTGACTCTGAGCTTCCTGGCAGTCAGGAAAAAAAAAAGAATGGAATTGGTTATCTGTATTAGTTACTTACTGCTTCGTAACTTATTGCTTAAGACTTAGTGGCTTAAAATAGCCACCATTTTCTATTTCTCATGAGACTGTGGGTTGGCTGAATGGTTCTGTTAATCCAGCAGGGGCCTGGCTGATCCTGGTGGGCTTGCTCATGCATTTGTGATCAGCTGGTGTTAGCTCTGGACTGGCTTGTCTGGGATGGTCTCAGGTAGGATGACTCCTCTCTACCCCATATGATCTCTCATCCTCCAGCAGCCTAGCTGGGGCTTGTTCACACAGCAGTGGCAGTTTCCAAGAAAGAAAGAAAATAGTACTGCACACTTGAGGCTTAGCCAGGAACTGGCACATTTTAACTGGTTTTGCATTCCAGTGGCCAAAGCAAGTCAAATGGCCCAGATTCAAGGGGTGGGGAAATAGACTCTAACTCTTGAAGGGAGGGGCTGCAAAGTCACGTTGCAAGGGGGAGGGGAACAGAAGGGAGAGAACTGAGGCCATGATTAAAATCGATCGGCATCTTAGCCCGCATGTATTCCAACCATAAATTAAAAAAAGACAAAATTGTCTCTGTGGTCTAAAGTGGAAAGGAGTATTCATCATATGTCTATTCAGCCCCACCCACAGATATGAATCATCATTGTCTTTAACTAAGCGGACCAATATCTTCTTGCTAATGACAGATGCAGAGGAGTGGAAAGAAGCCTGTCAGAAATGTGGCACATACCATATGAGACCCAGGCCCATATTAAAATACCGTCTTGATGAATTTCACCACGGAATCAGACTCAGTTTTAATAAGTTAAGGGGGTAAGGAAAATCGTTATCACAGAAGTAACCAATGGCTAAACCAAACAGCCTTTGAGACTACAGACCTAC
Organism: Orcinus orca; assembly: GCF_937001465.1. Taxonomy (NCBI): domain Eukaryota; kingdom Metazoa; phylum Chordata; class Mammalia; order Artiodactyla; family Delphinidae; genus Orcinus; species Orcinus orca. The sequence continues at coordinate 21,299,101 of NC_064567.1, read as the reverse complement.
CGTATTCTTGCTGACCATTCCTATGCCCCTCCACTTCCATTATCAGGTGGTTTTAAAATTGGTCAAAGACAACATTGCTATCTATGGATATGGGTATGATTGAAAAGATGGAATAAACAGTCTTTTAAAAACTCACTAGCCTGGAAGCTGCTGCATAGCACAGGGAGATCAGCTTCATGCTTTGTGACGACCTAGAGGGGTGGGATAGGAAGGGTGGGAGGGGATGTGGGGATATATGTATACATATAGCTGATTCACTTTGTTGTACAGCAGAAACTAACACAACATTGTAAAGCAATTACACTCCAATAAAGATATAAAATTTTTTTTTAATTTTAAAAAAAGGAAAAAATAAAAAATATCTCACTAGCCATGTGTTGATTTTTAAAAATTTATTGCTGGAATATCTTCATTATTACCAAAGTTGCCTTAATAAATAATGTTAAATATAAATAGCAACAGTGATGTCAGGAATCTGCCTTAATGTTTCTTTTCCTGGTACCATGGGCTGTCAGTAAGAAGAGAACAGAAGTAACCCTAAATCCTTAGAGTCTATTCAGACTCTACTCATAATATCCCAAAGCTCCAAAAAAAATAAAAGGCAAAGCCTTAAAAACAAAACTCAAACTCCCAAACTCTTTCAGACAAAGCCACACAACCTAGGTTTGGGAATATTCTCTCTGGCCTAGAGCCAGTCAGCGTGCTTAAGCCTTGTTCACAAGAAGCTGACACCTTTACACGTGGCCTTCCATGGAGCTGCCACCATCAGACTTCTGTTGTAGCAACAGTTGTGCATGGGGAGGTACATGACAGAATTTAGGGAGCTATTAGATGCCTGTTGACTCAGACATCAGGACCAGCTGTGAAGGGAAATCTATTTCAACTTAGATACAGTGAAAAAGAACCGAGCTGTTGACATTATTGAAGAGATGGGGACGAAACTTTCAGCATGCTTGAAGATAACCAGCCTCTGGGTGGGTCTGGGAGAGGTAAGGCTGTCTCAGGAAGGACAGATGAAGCTTTCAAAATTTGGTGTGCAGAAAGTCAGAAGTTAACCTTGGGCGGGCCACAAAAAGGTTAAGTGATATAACATATTAAATACCTGGCAGGGTACTTAGAAAAGTAGATCTCAACAAATGTTGGTTCCTTTGCTCTCTCTGTATCTCCCCTCCACCTGAGAGATTTCTTAAAAAACGACCTGCCAGCCAGCTGCCATTGGAACGATAGGATAAGCTGCTGATAGGCGGTTAACAATCAACAAAATTCACACTCAGGTAGACGGAGCAGGGCATGTCACCTTTCCTACCCCTCTCCTCATCACAGCCTGGAGGCAGCACAAAGACATTCCTTCCTTCCTGCAGAGGAAGTGTGTGTGTTCTCTCAGACCTACCTTGGCATTCCTTGATGTCTTAGAGAAACAGATGACCCCGACTGAGCAAGACAGTCAGCAGAACAGCAGCCCTTGATGCTGCAATTGGAAATTTCCATTCTTTGCTTGCAGCTCTGAAAAAAAAAAGAAAAAAAAAAATCTAAAGAGCCCAGTAGCTGGGAAATTTCCACAATGGAAAATTTTAACATATTCTTTAGCTCTAAACTATGCAGGTTTATAGAGACAGTTTTTTTCTTTTGGTAATTTCCTTCTTTAACAATAATTTATGAACATGGTAACACTACAGCTGTGGGAATAGGGAGGGCAAGATGACTTGGAGGGGAATGGATATGGTTTGGTTAGTGGGAGGCTGTGCTATATAGGCGTTTGACCACCTGAACCACAGAAATGCAGATTGCTACAAGACCCACTGGTTGGGAACTCATCCAAAATAGAGATAGTTTGCCCAGTAGCACTGCAGAGAAATCTGTTTAGAGACTTGAAGTGGAAAGTGAATGGAGAAAGCTTTGAACAGGAGATGGTGAGTCCTGTTGCTGAAAAAAACAATCTCAGGCAGATCTCTTCGACCACTGCTTCTTAAACCTAAAAGTGCATATGACTCACCTGGAAATCTCGTTAAGCTGTAGATTCTGATTCAGTAGATCTGGGATGGGACCTGAGACTCTATGGTTCTAACTGGTTCCCAGGTGATTATGTTGCCGCCCTTCAGTGGTGCCCTTCTAAGGACCACTCTGTGAGTAGCCAGACCATAGACAACAGGTCCTCATCAGTGTGAGGCCAACTTGCCTTCCGTAGCAAAACACAGTCAAAGGACAGCTGGAAGTGAGCTCCCTTGGGGTTGTTTTCTCAGATTACAAAGCTACGGTCTAAGAGAAGAACTGAATGTCTTCTGGAAAGATGCTTCATGCAAGTCTGGATAAAGTGGATCTTTTGAAAGTGTGGGGATGCAAGCAGTTACCAGAAACCTACTTACTCCAGCAGGTTCAAGTTGGTGGTTTCTGGAACTCAGTGCCTTTCCAGAGAAATCCCTATAAGAAGGTGGTTAAGATCCCTAAGATGGTCCTGTCTCCTGAGTGATTCTCCAGCATTGTGGCATATGGGGTGAAACAGATGAACTAGCTACAATTACTGAGGGAATACTGTTGGCCAGAAGGGTATAATGGGGGAAAGGAATCTGTAAAATAAATTACATCCATCCCAGCCAGAGTAATTGTCTCACTTTTAATTGAAGTAAAATAAAGTGGGAATAGGAGAATTTTCACCTTTGTGCTACCTATTTTCCAGAAAGAGCCAGAGAAAGAGAGACGGAGAGAGAGACTGAGAGAGAAAGAGATCTGGAGTCTTTATTCCAGGGCGTTACCTCCAGTTGAGCTGTAATGTATCTGCTGTGTGTATCTTTAAAGCAACATTTGTCCTATTTTTCATTTTCCATTCAATTGAGTTTTGGATGGGTTATTACTACTTACTTTTCAAATGAAGTACACAGGAGCATATGGGGAAAAAAGAGGAGGGAGATTACCATCATGAAAATGTAGTGTTGAAATCAGAGTGTAACAGGCATGAAATGAATTTGATATTAAAAAGTATTAAAATATATATTAAAAGTAAATACCTATGCTAGTATCCTATCATTACATAATATTTATATATTCTAAATGGCTTATAGGATTATTTAGGGATTTGGACTTTTAGAATTTCTAGGAGATTTAAAAAAATCTTCACTGTGGGGTTAAGGTATGATGATTCAGCATTGAAATAGATTTCCTAATTAAGCAAAAGAGATCAGTTTTGATTTTTTCTTACTATTGGTCTCAATGAGCAATTATTCACCTAAGAGTCATCTTACAACCTATAGCCAATCAAATAGAACTTGCTTGATCCACCTAAAGTCACATCTACTTAACAAACACAATAATTATAATAAAATTTAATATTATGGAGTACTTACAACAAGTGAGGCATTTGATCCTTACAACAAGCTTATAAGATGGGTACCATTGTTATATAGATGAGAAACTGGGATTTAGAGAGCTTAAATGAATTGCTTGGGATCCATACGTTATGGCCAAACAGGGTCTCTGGCCAAACCCAGTTACTCTAGTGCTTTTTCCAAATGCCACAGCTACATCTCAGCTTCATTTCCCTTATCACAGACAGATGGATAGATACTCCTTCTCAAGTTTAACAACTTCACAGAGCTTGATTCAGATACTGAATGTGTTGTTAGTTGCTTACAGCTGCTATTTCTCTAGCAGTGCAGTAAGTCCAGGCAAATTCTTTTGAAGAGCTCATTAAAACTGCTAAAATAAAGTCTTAGAAGCAGGTGCATTCATTAGCTGAAATGCAGACGATTATGTTAATATCGCATTCAGGTGACAAATTTAAAGCCATCGAAATCATGGAGGATAAATGGATTTTTAAAGCTAAAGTTAACTTTTCCCTTGCAGGGCTCTTCTCTCTGTTAAACATGTGACTGCCTTTGCAGCTGTCAACCTGGGGACCTCCAATGTTACCTCACAAAAATAAAATCATTTTTGCAGTATCATATTTCCTTTACAATTTCTTGGGTCTCTATTCAGGAAAAGAAAGGTAAGGAGTTGCCTACAAGCCTACTGCTATTTTCTAAATAGGAAATCTGGCGCTTGATTTAAATCTAATGTCAGATTGAGCCCAAGGGTAGAGGAGACATGATCAAGAAGATGGTTTGAATATGTGGATGATAATTTCAGGTTAGGATCAGATGGACAAACAGCTCTTTCACTTTGCCTTTTCTTTTTTCTCTTAAAGAAATACTGAGCATGAAATATGTATATGACCATACATGTGTATTTAGGAGGCTGTACATCAGAATCTGAATAGTTACCCCAGGATGATTTTGATTTTCTTTTTTTGTTTTGTATTTCTCAAATCTTCTACAATGAATATGTATTACTCTGTAAATTTAAAAATTATTACAAATTATTATGGAACAGTTAGCCTCTCCACATTCAGTTATTTTACCTATAAAATTGGGTTACTTTTTTTTTTTTTGCGGTACGCGGGCCTCTCACTGTTGTGGCCTCTCCCGCCATGGAGCACAGGCTCCGGGCACGCAGGTCCAGCGGCCATGGCTCACGGGCTCAGTCGCTCCGCGGCACGTGGGATCTTCCCGGAACGGGGCACGAACCCGTGTCCCCTGCATCGGCAGGTGGACTCCCAACCACTGCGCCACCAGGGAAGTCCCCAAATTGGGCTACTTTTTAATTGCCTAACATATGGGAATCGGATGAGATGTTTTCCCAACACCCTTTCTTCTCAAATCTGGGATGTCTGTGGAGACACTGATTCCTCCTTTCAGAAGAAAATATAAAAGAGGAATAGTATCCAGCCACTTATAAGAAAATTATAAACATGCTTAAAGATTTTTTTTTAATAAGTCTTCAAAACCTCCATCAAGTGGGAATTCATCAAAGTGAATGCATCTGCCACTTGCAAAGAGAAAAAGAAGGCAACCTTTTTAAGCCAAATTTACGTTATTTAAGATTTTTTTTAAGTTATACACTCTGGAAAGTCTTTGTAAGCTAAAACTCGACATATTTTTTTTTTCAAATGGTGTGATACAATGACTGTATTACTGATTGCAAAATATAAATAATGAAGCTGCTATAGAATTGAACCCATCTATTGGGTTCAATACTATAAGGCATGTTTACATATTGTGTGTGTGTGTGTGTCTAAAGAGCTTAAATTAACAGCTGAAAGACTGCTTGTACAGTGTAATAGTCCTATTTTTGCCTGCCTTCCTCTTCAACACTTCTTCTATCTTGCCCTGTACATTATTACTTTCCTTTTTCCTACACAATTTAAAAGACAACCGACCTCATCTAAAATGAAAAGCAATATAGAAAGCAGGAAAAATCTCCTCAGGATGGGGCTGGGTAGGCATATACTTCTACATACATGTAAGCATACTGAATACATGTACACATAGCTGAATCTCTGCTCCAAATTGCTGTTAAACCTCATTAGTTAGTCCTTTGACTGCTGGACAGCTCCGAGTCTCTTAGGAATATATTCCCACCCACTTCATCTCCTGTTTAATTCTCAGAGCTGCCACCTTCTGAGAAGCTGCTGGTTCAAGACAAAGTGAGGAAGGTGGCCGGAGGAGACTCCTGTCCTTTCCATACGGCGCATCAACACCCTAAGTTTAAAGGGTGAACTTCAGAGCACAGAATTTAAAGATGAAAGGAACTTAAGAGGACACATTAATTAAGTTTTCTTTAAATGTATGTGTCTCTTGCAGAGCATAACTGATAGTCATCCAGCCTGCCCTTGAAATTTGCCAATATCGAAAATGTCTTTTTTCATTTTTGTACCAGTAGATGAGTAGTTAGGGCACAAAAAGCATTCAACCACAAGGCCAAAAAGGAAAAAAAGAAAAAGAATTATTCCTAATCCTGCCACCCTTTAAAATATCAACTATTTTAAAATTTCTGTTACTGATCCAGGATCCCCCAGTCTCAAGTAAATATAACCCTTTAGGGTCCACGAGGAATGTAAAGAGAGGCTGAACCATTTGGCTTAAAGACATTTTGGAGATTTTATTTGTCCACGGTATCAATCACACCGTAAGAGTTAGACCTTGAAAAGGAAAATTGTGTAAAGAATTTATAAGCCTCACAACTATACCCCAATTAAAAAAAAAATGTATAAGCCTCAGTAGCACAGTGTTTCCCGAGTCTCTTCCTAATTCATCCCCTTTTGTCACTCTGACACCCATACAACAAAAGAAAGTTCCTCAGATTACCTTACTGAGGGATCTTTCCAAAATTTACAAATACTATCTAAGTTGAGAAATGTGTTCCCAAGTTGCCTAAATTGTACCATATAATGGTATTCTTTTCAAAGGAAATTGGAGAGTTCAGCAGTATTCTGAAACAACTAGGTGTGACAACACAAAGAACAAAAATAACAAAAGAAAATCCTTCAAAGATAGTGTGCCCTCCAGAAACAGATATCCTGCCTTTTTACATTGGCCATATGCGAGAGTCTTTTAAGCTGAATTGCAATGGTGAAAATGCTGTTGAGTTTTAGGGAAGCAAATTTAGAAAATCAATTAGCTAATAGGATAGAAGACTGTGAACTATAATTTTGGCTAAGTAAATAGAATGGAGAGGTTTCTTTTAATGATTATTATTTTAATGAATTGTAAAGAAAAACTATGAAAAATTTCAAACCACACAAAAAAATACAAGAAAGAAAACAAAAACCACCCCACATCCCACCACCTAAAAATAACTGTCACAAATGTTACAGGAATATTATTCCAGATATGGGAATAAGAGATATCTTAGAATTTTAAAAAGCAACTTGCACTCAGGCAGCTAAACATGGTCTTATTGATGATGGTCTAAAAAGACCCCAAACCTGATTTTTAAAAATGTCTAGTTCATCTGAAAAGTGATGAGAAGTGAAGTGAGGAAGAATGATCAGTCCATAAGCAATTATAAGAATGTGAGTTCAATAGAAATAAGCAGATACTTTTATTTCATCTATATTTCTGTGATCTGACCCTCAATCTGGCTGCATCTAAAACATATTACAACAAGATATGTTTCCATAATGCTTTCAGTTTACAAATCAACATTACGCTGACTCTCATGACCATATAAAATAATCAGAGTTGATACTAAGCTGGTACGTATTAGTTTGGCCATTCCAGTTGTTTATGGCAAAGTGTCCATTCTGCTTAATTGGACATCTATTTTGATTGTCCAGTGCTGGCAGTCTACCAGTTATTAAAAATTTTGAACATCACCTTTGGAATAGGAAATGATAGGCAAACCTAAAATCTTGTCTAGCACTTTATAGTTTGAAAAACACTTCTACTTATTTATCATCTGATGCCTACACTCTCACCATTCTTTCCCTTGTAGCAAATACTCCAGCAAAACCATCTACTTGTGGTTCTTTGAATACACAAATATATTTCCATATCTTGGCAATATATTTCATTCCCATGAAAACAGCTTTCCATGGGGCAGGGGTGGGGAAAAGAAAAGGCAGATGCACAGCACCTTGGTCTTCCCAGGTGAGGGACCAGTCATTTTGTCTTTGCTTCAGGCCAGAAAGGCTGTAGCAGGAGCTCAATCCAGCAGGTGCCAGGATTTATGGAAATCACATTATTCCTGGCACAGGAGATTCTGCCTGCTCTTATAGTTAAGTTCCTGCTCATCAGTAAAGGCAAATACACATACACACTCTTCAATCCACACCCACCACTTCCATATTCACCTGAGAATATTTTTTTTAACTGAAATACAGTTGACAAACAATATTATATTAGTTTCAGGTATACAACACAGGGGTTCAACATTTATAAACATTGCGAATTGATCACCACGATAAGCCTAGTTAACCATCTGTCACCATGCAAAGTTCCTACAGTATTATTGACTATATTCCCTATGTTGTACATTACATCCCCATGACTCTTTTTTTGGGCTGTGTTACGTCTTCATTGCTGCTCGCGGACTTTCTCTAGTTGTAGCGAGCAAGGGCTACTCTTCGTTGTGGTGCACAGGCTTCTCTTCTCATTGCGGTGGCTTCTCTTGTTGCGGAGCACGGGCTCTAGACGTGCGGGCTTCAGTAGTTGCGGCACGCGGGCTCTAGAGCACAGGCTCAGTAGTTGTGGCGCACGGGCTTGGTTGCTCTGCAGCATGTGGGATCTTCCCAGACCAGGGCTCGAACCCTTGTCCCCTTCATTGGCAGGCGGATTCCCAATCACTGTGCCACCAGGGATTCCCAATCACTCCACCCCTCATTTGTTTTTTAACTGGAAGTCTGTACCTTTTAATCTCCTTCACCTTTTTCACCCAACCCCCTACCTGCCTGCCCTCTGACAACTACCAGTTTGTTGTCTGTATCTATAAGTCTGTTTCTCTTTTGTTTTGTTTGTTCATTTGTTTTGTTTTTTAGGTTCCACATATAAGTGAAATCAAATGGTGTTTGCCTTTCTCTGTCTGACTTGTTTCACTTAGTAAAATACTCTCTAGGTCCATTCAAGTTGTTGCAGATGGCAAGATTTCATTCTTTTTTTTATAGTTGGATAATAATAGTCATGTATTAGAGAGCCACAGCCCTCTGCCTCTCCCAGATTAAGCCCCGCTGGTTTTCAAAGCCAGACATTATGGGGGCCCATCTTCCTGGTGGAGGTCCCCTGGCGGCTTGGCTTCCTCCCTCCTTAGGGAGGGAGCTCTGTGACTTGTGATTTCCCTCCTGATGGTGGGTCGCCATACGAGGGGAGTGGGTTCTGACTAGAGTGCATCTCTGCCCCTCCTACCCATCTTAGTGTGGCCTTTTCTTTATATCCTTAACTGTAGAAAATCTGTTCTTCTGGTTTTCAGGTCATTTTCAGAGATAGTTGGTCTTTGTGTAGTTGTAGTTTTGGTGTGTCCAAGGGAGAAGGTGAGGTCAATATCCTCCTACTCTGCTTAGAACTCCTTAGAAGGGTTCTGATCTAGAACCCTTCTAAGAATATTATTCTTGCTTAGCCAACCCTCCTTCCCCTACAGGAAGAATAAAGAATGGGTTGCTTTTCATTATAAGTAAAACTATTCAATAATGGGGAGACCTTTATATGGCACATCAAGGCCCATTTTTACTGGTTATGCCTCTTTCTCTAAGCATACTAAATATTTCCCTGAGCCAAGGTTTATTTATTTATTTTGCGGTACGCGGGCCTCTCACTGTTGTGGCCTCTCCCGTTGCGGAGCATAGGCTCCAGACGCGCAGGCTCAGCGGCCATGGCTCACGGGCCCAGCTGCTCCGCGGCATGTGGGATCTTCCCGGACCGGGGCACAAACCCGTGTCCCCTGCATCGGCAGGCGGACTCTCAACCACTGCACCACCAGGGAAGCCCCAAGGTTTATTCTTTTAATTGTCTCATCTTTGATTTTTTTTTTTTACATGTGTCACTGTTAACTTCATCTATTAGTGAACGTATCCCATAAGATTCCTTCTCTTGCAGAGCTGAAGTAATTTTTATTTGTTTCTTTATGGAAAGGGAGGAGTAAAATTCCTCCTCCCCTACTCCTAAACTACCTCATTAAACTCACATTTGGGCAAAGACTTAGCTGGAAATTTTCAAATTTGAAGGAAATTTTGTTCCTTTATGTTGCAAAAAGCAGGGACATTGTGGTCTCCATTATGTGTGTTAAATTCAGGGAACATTGATGCTGATTATCCAAATGGCAGATTATCCCAGTTATTTTTATTTAAAATTTTTATGCTAGCACTGCCCTCCTACTTACATTTGACTAATGCTAATACAAAATTAGATGCCATTTCCTGACTTACCAATTTACATTGAGAAAATGCAGGTCAAATAGGTGGAAGAGGAAAGCCAATATATTTCCTTGGTAACCTGCATATCACAATTGAAGGTAATTGCTTAATCAAAAGTACAGATTTTTTCATCTAGTAATAGCTCCATTTATCTCATAAACACTAGAATATAAGACTACCTGATCCATTTTCCAGAAAAAAAAGTGTCAACAGTTTTAGTACATTAAATATTTTTTTCACTGACATATTCTAATTTAAAGATATAATTTCATTTTAATTGAGAGTGGCACTTCACCATTCTTTTACTATTGATACTTGTGTAAATCAAGCAGTAGGCTCAAAGTCCATGCCTATGCCATTTGTTTTTACTTTTACTGTATAGAAAGAGCAGGAGCCACATTCTATGTAGGAGTTAAGGCCATATTTCAAAACTCTTCCTCCTTCCCTAAATTCATTAAGTGGTCTCCTCAATGTTTGGATGTTTGAAATTTCATACTTCATTAACATTAGCTGATTAGGCATATTAGAGAAAGGACCAATTTGAATTAGTGAAAAATTTGAATGCTGCATTATAAAAATACATAGTTTTATCCTTTTATGGTACAATATGCCACTCAAGCCATCTGTAGTGAAGTATTTCCAAGAAGAAAAGCTACTGCTAGGACTGCTTTAAAGATAAGATTCCTCAATATTGTGCACTTTAAGCTTTAAGCAAATGAGTGTTGCTAGGTTATCTGAATACCTTCAGTTCACATTCACTGAGCAGTTACTATATGCTTGGCGTCATGCTAGAAAAATTTTGTCCTCTTGAGTTAACAGTTCACTCTAAATTATCATTCATTTTGCCTAGTGACACTGTATCTCATGCTTTATTCACCACCTGTCTAAATTTACTCATTCATTCAAAAGACATTGAACAGTTATAATGGGTTAGGCACAGGCACAAATTCAAAATGACTGGGGTTGTTAGGGTGAAAGTCATTTACCATGTGGACCAACACCAACAATCATCAATCAATCAATCAATCAGTCAATCAACCAGCCCTTTGTTCTAGGTAATTTAGCTAGTTGAGGGTTTCTCAAGCTTGGCACTGTTAGCATTTTGGATCAGATAATTCTTGTGGTGTGAGGTTGTCCTGTACATTGTAGGATGTTTAGCAGCACCCTTCGCCTCTTTTCATTAGATGCCAGTAGCACCCCCATTTCTAGTTCTGGTCATCAAAAACGTCTCCAGACATTGCCACATATCCCAGGGGTGGGTTTGGGGGTGGAGGGGGGAGGCAACATTGTCCCTGGTTGAGAACCACCGAGCTAGTATGTACTTTATACCTTCTTTACTAGATTATAAAGACCTTGAGGGCAGAGACCCAGTCTGATTCATCACTCTACCGCCCTCTCCCCACCAACTAACTTTAGTTTCTGGCATAGAAATGCTTCCTGATGAATGTTCTGTAAAGAACAAAATATCTCCGGAGTACCTATACTGTTGTCAGCCCTGCACAAACCACTTTGGTAAACCCAGAAGATGAATAGGTAACCAGCGCAAATCATCTAACGAATTTTTATTATTTGAATAATCACTCCCTATTCACATCATATCCCCACTTTGGTGCCAAATGCCTACATTTGTATAGGGCTTTAATGTGTGTGAAGCACATTTTACATAATGGCATTTGATCCAGATACAAAAATAATCACCTCTGTTTATAATTCAAGCTTCCAAGTCCCAGAACATATTCTCAGGCAGGAGTGGGAGGTATTTTGATTTCAGTGGCATCGCTTTGGTTATTAAAACCAAAAAAAAAAAAAAGACAAAACTCTTAATTTAAAATTGGTTTAATAATGTTAAATTTAAAGTTCAGGAATTTTTTTTTTTCTATGTTGGAAGTAGAACATCTCAAAGGCTCTCTTGTGATCTAAGTGATTCCGGTTTACTTAGATTCCTGGAAATTGCCAGAGGGCTTTAAGGGAGGAGAGAAAAAAAGAGTGAGGAAATTTTCCCTGTGGGCAAATGGGGAAAACAAAAATATTTTTGTGCTGTGGAGACTTCTCAGGAAAGAAGGATTGGCCAGCAGCGGCATCTGTACAAGGGGAATTTCCACGTTGGGGAAAACATGGTCATAATTAATGACCTAGGAAAGCCAAGAGAATGGACCATGTTGGAAAAATATGATCTTCAATGGCCAAGTCATTGTCAACTGATTGGCCAGAAAATTGTTTTAGAAAAAGATTTTTATTTGTGGATATTTGCCTACCAGTCCTTCCTTCTGTGGCTCTAATAAATACCCTGCCCTTGCCTTGGGAATCAGCTTCCCCTAGCCAGACCCACTGTCTCTGTCCCTCCCTGCCCTAAGGGAGTGTTTGCATTAGACTTCTGGCCTGGACACTGGCCTATAGTCTTTCCCTTTGAACGTGATGCTTCGGACTAGCCAGCAGGGCTATTAGTGTCCATTAGAATAGAGATGATTATCCAGGATTTTTGGACAAGGGCGGAAAGATGAGATTGCATGATCTTAATGCAGCCATCATTTATTGAGGACTCCATGTCCTAGGCCAGGTGCTAAGAACATTGAAAAACTATCCTGACCTAGACATGAGGAACCTGAGGCTCAGGGAATTTAAGTAACTTGCCTAGGGTTGTGCAGCTTTTAATTATCAAGCTATTCTGGCTTTTAGTTACCAAGCTATACTTCTCATTTTGTATATAAAGTCTCCCCCGCAGACTGGAATGTCCTTACCCTGTACACAGCCTCTCACTTACTTAACTATGACTCCCTTCCTCTTCCTCTTCTCCAGATCACTTTGTTTAAATTAGATCTGGTCATGGGGTTGTGCTCAGCAGAGAACTCCACGGTTACCTATGATTCTCAAGAGGAGAAATCTGGGTTGGCAGGCTTAGCACCATTCGTATCTCTGTTTACTTACGGCATGATTATGTGGTCAGAATGTTCTTGCCCCACTTTTTGGTTTTCTTTCATCTCAGGGATCAATTTTATTAAAACAAGTATGATCATCATTTGCCTCTTCTCTTACAATTTTCTCAGGATCAGAATATAGCTTGCTGAATTTCATCGTAGGTGGAGGTCAAGATTTTTAGAAAGGGAACTACAGCTAAAAAAAAAAAAAAATCCCTATATTTGACATGTAGATGTGGTATCCAGTAGAGCATCTATAAAATGCAGCACTTTGTTCTGTGAAATGAAAACACTGCAGGTTCAATCTTGTCCCCCTGAAGCTACAATTCCACGCTCTAAACCCATATGACATGGCTTCTGAAGTTAGCCCTGTCCTGCAACTGCAATGAATATGAGAAAACAAACCTAAATACTATGAAAGAGTCCAACTGCCCTGGATTGAACCTCAATGGGTGTTATAATTAGTTAAAAAATCATAGCCTCTTGGAAATAATTCAATATATTTCTTTCCAACTTAAAACATATTAATTAATCTTATTAATATTTGTTTTCTGAGTGCTTCTTGGACTAGCCAGACATTATTACTTTTATTTAGAGATGTGAAAACCAAAGGGATGTGTTAGTTTTCTACTGCTCTATAGAAAATTACGAGAAACTTCGGGGTTGGAGCAACAGCTGTAGGTCAGAAGACCTGGTAGGTTTGGCTGGGTTCTCTGCCTGGGGTCCCACTGGGTGGAAATCAAGGTGTTAGTCAGGCTGGACTCTTATCTGGAGGCTCTGGGCAAGAGTCTGATTTCAAGCTCACTCAGACCGCTGGCAGAACCCAGTTCCTTATGCCTGGAGCACTGAGGTCCCTGTTTCCTCTGGCCCCTAGAGGCCCCACACATTCCTTCTCACTGGTTTGCTCTGTCTTCAAAGCCAGCAATCACCTTGGAATCGTTCTCATGTTTCAGATCTCTTTGACTTCCTCTTCTGCTACCTACTGAGGAAAACAGTTCTCTTAAAGGGCTCCCCTCATTGGGCCAGGCCCACTTGGGTTATCATATTTTAAAGTAAACTGACTTGGGACTTTACATCTGCAAAATCTCTTCACAGCAGTATTTAGATTAGTGTTTGACTGAATAACCAGGCCTGGTAATCTTGGGAAGATATCTTTAGAATTCAGATAACCATGAGGAAATAGAGTTTCCCAGTTAACCTGAGATATGATCCGGATATAGGTTCCCAACAGTATCGAATCAAAGAATTTATTTTTTATTTTATTCCTTCCTTAAAAAAATATATATATATATATATGAATATGGTTTATTTTTTAATTACATATTTTGGTGCTACACATCCCCACATTTTTTACTGATGCATGATCAAAAATGTTGCAAGGCTGTTTGGGGACATGTGTTTCAGGAGCCTGTCAATGTTCAAGAGATTGTAATGTGTAGACGTGGAGCTGGACATGGGTGTGGGGTGGGGGATGGTGATGGTAGGTGAGGAAGCGGGAGGGGCTGAGGCTGCAGTGAGTATAGAGGACCAGTTTATTCCTGTTTTTTAAAAAAATATATATATTTATTTATTTTTTGGCTGCATCAGGTCTTAGTTGCGGCACTCGGGTTTTTGTTTTTTTTTTTGCGGTATGCGGGCCTCTCCCGTTGCGGAGCACAGGCTCCGGACGCGCAGGCTCAGCGGCCATGGCTCACGGGCCCAGCCGCTCCGCGGCATATGGGATCCTCCCGGACCGGGGCGCGAACCCGCGTCCCCTGCATCGGCAGGCGGACTCCCAACCACTGCGCCAGCAGGGAAGCCCACTCGGGATCTTTTGTTGCAGTGTGCGGGCTTCCCTCTAATTGTGGCGCACAGGGTCATTAGTTGCGGCCCACGGGCTCTCTGGTTGTGGCATGTGGGCTCTAGAGCACGTGGGCTCTGTAGTTGCAGTGCGTGGGCTTAGTTTCCCCACAGCATGTGGGATCTTAGTTCCCCCACCCGGGATCCAACTGGTGTCCCATGAGTTGCAGGACCGATTCTTAACCACTGGACCACCAGGGAAGTCCCTATTCCTGTTTTTAGTATATTCACTGAAGAACTTTGAAGATGAGAATCCTTTTGTTACTTTCTGTTGACAAGTCTGGAAGTTCAAAAACCCAGGGATTCTTTGTGTGTAATTTATGAGCAGTATTTGAAGATATTTCTAAACACAGGGGCATTTTGGAATATACTGGATCAGCCTCACTAAGATGCTGTGTCCCTAGTGTAAATGTGAATGTCCCGAAGTTTTTGTTGCACAATTTCAATGTGCCACGGCCTGCCAGATGCACAGGAGGCCTAGAATGCAGACTGAGCCTTGGGCCCAGCCAGCTGCTGATCCAGAAGCCTACACCTGCAAAGGGTCACCTCGGGATTGAGATGGTGTGGAAAGGGCTGAGTGGATCATAGAAAGGGAGATGAAGGAGGATTGCGTATTAATTTCTCTGACTTTAGCATTTTACCTGGAGGACAGCCTGATGAAAAATCTGGTCTTCTGGTGAAGGGAGTGGAAATGATTTTAGCCTTTAGAAAGAACACATACAGAAATGTAAAAACATCAGAAGAAGGCAGAAATTTCAGATGCTAAGTATTTCTCTCTTTTTCCAAGAACATTTGGGTTTTTCCCTTCTTGAAATCTTGGCCAAAATTAAAGGAGAGAAGGATGTTCCCCAAATGTTTCTTTTAAATTGTCCCAGACCTTCAGAAAATAGTGAGAAAATGTAATCATATTATTAGGCAAAAGGAAAGAAGTCAGGGGAGAAGGTATTCAATAATTGCATTGATAGAGTGCTAAGTTAAGAGTACATGTGGTGTGTTTAGCTTTCGAAAGGAAGACACAGGAGGAAAGAGGCTGGGTGGGAGAAATTAGTGTTGCTTATTAATTGTGATCTCTTTAAAGCATAACACATTTTATATTCTTTAACTAACAAAGTGATTTTGCTCTATAAAGAATAACTCTCAGGATGTTGATAATATGTTACAGATGTTGTTTTTATTGCTAAAGTTTCCACTTATAAATCTTTCCCTTCATTTATTCATTCATTCAGAAATAGTCAGTGAGAGTCTACCATGTACCTTGATCTAGGTGCTAGGACTATAGCAGTGAACACAATAGACAAGGTGTCTGCTCTCATAAAGCTTATATTCTAGTGTGGAGGAGTTGGAAAATAAAGAAATAGTTGTATTTCATGACATGATACATAAAGAGATAAACAAGATAATGTTAGACAGTGATAGGTGCATTACAGAGAAACAAAATAGGATGAAGTGATGGATGCCTAGAGGACTATTTTAGTTTTCATGTCCAGGGAAGACTTCTCTGAAAAGATGACATTTGAACAGTGATTAAATGACAAGGAGGAGGACTTCCCTGGTGGTCCAGTGGTTAAGATTCCGTGCTTCCAATGCAGGGGGCACAGGTTCCATCCCTGGTTGAGGAAGTTCCACAAAAAACAATAAAAAAATAAAAATAATAAATGACAAGGAGGAACTGGTGGTGAAAAGATCAGAATGAAGAGCATCCTAGATGGAGAGAATAGTTGGTTCAGAAGTCCCCAAGATGGTAATGAATTTGAGTTTGAGGAAGAGAAAGAAAGCTTAAGTGGCTGGAACTTAGTGGCAGACAGATAAGTGGTTACAAGATGCAGTTGGGGGCTTCCCTGGTGGCGCAGTGGTTGAGAATCCGCCTGCCAACACAGGGGACACGGGTTTGAGCCCTGGTCCAGGAAGATCCCACATGCTGCAGAGCAATTAAGCCCATGTGCCACGACTACTGAGCCTGTGCTCTAGAACCCGTGAGCCACAACTACTGAGCCCGCGTGCCACAACTACTGAGTCTGCGCTCTAGAACCTGCAAGCCACAACTACCAAAGACTGTGCACCTAGGGTCTGTGCTCCACAGCAAGAGAAGCCGCCCGGGCATGGCAAGGAAGAGTAGCCCCCTCTCACTGCAACTAGAGAAAGCCCCGCATGCAGCAATGAAGACCCAATGCAGCCAAAAATAAAATAAGATAAATAAATTTAAAAACAAAAAGATGCAGTTGGACAGGTAGAGCTTAGACCTTTTAGGCATGGAAGATCAAAGGAAGGAATTTGGATTTTAGGTGAGATGGGAAGGCAATAGGAGGTTTCAAGCAAGGCAGTGTTTTTCTGTATGGGCAATGAATTGTACAGGGCAAGAATGAAAGCACAGAGATCTTTAGGAGGAAACTGCACTAATTCAGGTGAACAGTGGTGACTTGGACTAGGATGGTAGCAGTGAATGGGAGAATACAGTGGATTGGGGATATATATGGGAGGTGGAGTCAACAGAGCTTTCTGGTGGTTTGTACGTGACACATCAAAGAAAGAAAGGAATCAAAGTTCTCTCCTCCATTATTGGCTTGGGCACTGGGTAGATGGTGATGCTACTTAGTGAGACAGGTAGGCTGGGAATGAGAAGTGTGGCAGACTGTTAATTCCCTCCCCAATAGCCATTCCTCTCTTCCTCTTTGCTAACAGAGCCCTGACTTGGTTGAGGAGACAAGATGTCCAGCCCCAAGTGATGAATCATGAGTGGTGTAACTCAGTCATAATAATCACATTTTCTTTTGCTAGATATTCAATTCCCCCATCTTCTTTGCAGCTAGGGGTGATTCACTTCTGGCTAATGAGACCTAAGTGAAAGCCTTCTGGGAATAGATATGGCTATCTTGAACACCATCACAATGCCTGGAGACACAGCAGGCTTCTTATGAGTACAAGACAAAAGACCTGATGATGTTAAAGATGGTGAAGCAGGAAAAAAATAGAAATTGCCTGGGTCCTTGATGGTAGCGTTGAGCAGCTGAACCAACACCAGCAATCATCTAGTGCCAGACATCTTGTTTATGAGAAAAGTAAAATTCTGTTTAAGCCTCTTGTTATTTGATATAAGAAGATTAAGGGAAAAAAATCAAGAGTTCTCTTTTGGCTATTTTCAGTTTGAGATGTCTATTAGATAGCCATGTGGATGTGACTGTGTAATTTCTTGCCTAATACAAGGGATAAAAATTTCTAGACATTTTTATCTTTTCATATTACTGTAATACTAGAAAATGTGAAAGGATAAGTATAAAAGTGAACAAAGTTGCAGTGACCATGTGGGGGCTCAAATCAAAAGCTGACTATCAATATATAAAACTGACTCGTAGCATTAATAGGTTAACAAGGTAGAAGTTGTTTAAACAGGAAAGCTGGGGTGATGGAGAAAGTTCAGTTTCAGGACCAGTTAGGTCCCTGCATTTCCAAGTACTTTCCATCACTTTGGTGGAGAAACGTCCTAGACTAGAGTACATATTTCTATTAAGATACTTTCCTACCTCTATATCACAGTGTTCATGTATTTCTTTATTCCCTCTACTGAATATAACACATAGCCTCATGAAAATTTCCCCACTCACTTACCCAGGGAATGTAAAGTAGGCCAAATTGAGCTTTTAGCACAGTTTCTGGTTGCTGCTAAAAATCAGCATCTACAAACCCAATTGCATGTATTTCCATTAGTGCTATCATCCACCACTAGACATATAGTTTTGTAGATTAAAAGTTTACCAACCCACATATTTTTTCTCCTAAACATTTTACTGTATGCTGGATGGTTTGGACTCCCATCTATAGAAGAGAAGAGTACATTTTTTTTTGCCAGTGGCCCATCAAAAACAGCTATTGATTTTGTGTGTATGGACAAGTAACCAAGTCTGCAAAATGGACTTCACAGGGTATCTTCTATTCTGCCCATACTGGGAGTCTATGTTTTCCTGAGGTTAGTTGGCCCATCATATTCTGCTTTCATGTTCCCTAGTTTATCACTGTGCTTGGGATTTTTGCCCCTACACCTTTCATTATGTTTTTCCATAATTTATTACAACAAACCCTTGTATTTTTTAACGGTTTTGGATCTGCATTAATTTTTAAGTCCCCGGAGGAACATTATGTTCCCAAACATTATGTTCTGCACTCTCACGCTCATATCACTTTGTGTAGTGCCAGACACCTCCTGGGATCTCAAGAAATGTTGTTTCTTTTTAAAAGATAGGTGATTACTCTGGGATGCCCATAAAATATCTTTCTCAGTTGAGTTACTCTCATTGTTTATTCATCCCTAGTGGCTTAGGTAAAAATATTGGTTACTAGAAAGAACCTAAGTCTTTGGAGAAGCTTTTCTAGTCTCTCCCCATCTCTGTAAAAGCAAGAGGTGGATATCGACTGGTCTTACAGTAGTATTGGAAAGAAATTACGAAAAACGTTAGG
The DNA here is from genome assembly GCF_937001465.1 of Orcinus orca. Classification (NCBI taxonomy): domain Eukaryota; kingdom Metazoa; phylum Chordata; class Mammalia; order Artiodactyla; family Delphinidae; genus Orcinus; species Orcinus orca. The sequence goes on along the minus strand of NC_064567.1, from coordinate 21,280,183 downwards.
AATAAGAAAATTTCTTTAAAAATATGAAATGCTAGGGAGATGACAGTATCATCCTTATTGAGCAGACCTCAGCGTGAGCGGAGCTCACTCCTCTGATAAATGCTTTTCATCATTGTTACAAAGAATGGCTGTCTAGCAGGATTCCCTCTGCTGGTAGCATCTATGGCAGACTGTCAGAACTTTTTTCCAAATACTCAAGATCTGCTGTACCCACAATATTTCCTCTTCTCTCAGCTTCTTAGCTTTATCTAGAACACTTTAATGTCTTCCTACAAGGCAAATTTGAACCTCCCTCTAAATTCTTCTAAGGTTGTTTGAGGGAGAGGAATAGGACCATGGACAGAGGTATAGCCTACCAATCACTGGCGCAGCAGGAAAGCCAGCTCTCATCCTGCCAAGAATCCCTGGGAGGGGTCTTTAGATGAATAGACTCTTTTTTATTCAAGGGTCACTTTCCCCTTCTCTAATTTTCCTTTGGAGCGACACAGTTTCTTCTGGAAACACTGGCTCCCTCTACCATCTCCATGCTCCTGAGACACACAAAGAATACTCATTCTTGCAAATGCAGCTCATAAAATACTTTAAAATGTTGTCATTATAAAATATTTCAAACAAACAGAAAAATAGTGAACATAGTTTAACAAACATCTGAGTATACAACACTCAACAAATCAATATTTGACTTATTTGCTTTAGGGTTTTTTGTTTGTATTTTTGTAAAAGGTTTAAGTACAACTTGAAGCCTGATCCCATTCATTTCTCTGTTTTTCTCCGTTTTTTCTCCTTTCCTCTTTTCCCCAAAGTAATCACTATCATGAAGTTACTATAAATCATTCCTATGCATGTTTTTATACTTTTCTGTTATATGTATATATTCATAAACAAACATGGTATTGCTTTGTATTTGTAAAATGTAAAGGAATACTATATCATGCTGTACATAACATTCTGCAATGCTTTTTTAGTGATCATTATTTTTTAGACTTACTCATGTTGCAACCTGAAGAACTAACTCATTAATTATAACTGTTGTACATTATTCCCTTGTTAGAATATGCACAAGTTCCTTATCCATCCTCCTGCATTATTGACATGTAGGTTGTTTTTAGTTTGTTATTGTTGTTTGCTGTAACAAACAATGCTGGAGTTAATGCTTAAATAGCAGCCTGCTGGTGTACAAACACCATATGAAAGTTTTTCTAGGCCAGGATTTTTCAACCTTGGCATTATTGAACTCTTAGGCTGAATAATTCTATGTTGTGGAGTAGGGTATTAAGCAGCTTCCCTCACCTCTACCCACTAGTTACTAGTAGCACCCCCCCCCACACACACACACACACACACACAGGTGTGAAAACCAGAAACGTCCTCAAACACTGCAAAATCGCTGCTGGCTGAGAAGCACTAATATAGGCAATATACCTAAGAGGAACAGCTGGGTCTTACGATTTCTACTAACATATATCATCATTTTGCTTTCTAAGAGTATTGTTTTCCCACATGACGCTAACTTTTGGTTTTTTCAGAATTAAAATTTTTGCCTACTTATGGATATGAAATAGTAACTTTTTATTATTTTATTTCATTTTCCCTTAATTTCTACTGAGATTTCACATCTTCTTGTATGTCTGTTGACCATTAGGGTTTTTCTTCTGTTAATTGGCCTATTCATATCCTTTGCCAATTTTTCTTTCTAGGTGTTTCTTTTTCTTTTTGCTTTGTAGGAGTTCTTTATAATTTTTGAATACTAATACCTTGATTGTTTTATGTCTGGGAAAATATGTTTTCCCAGTCTAAGACTGTCTTTTCACTTTGCTGATGAATTCTTCTTATTTTAAATCAGTAAAATGTATCAATCTTTTCCTTTATATTTTATGCTTTATTTAATAAATTTTTCTATCCCAAGGGTGTAAAGATAATCTCTTATATTTTTTCTAGAAGTATAAAAATTGACAATTCACATTTAGGTCTTTAAACCAACTTAAACTTCTTGTGATATGAAAGAGAAAATACATGTATAATTATTCCAACACATATTTCCTAAATAGTTCATCTTTTCACTCCTGGTTTGTTATACCACCTCTGGTTTTAAATTTTGATATTTGAGGGGGAAGGGGACTTGAACTGGGAGATCGGGATTGACATATAGAGAGTACTATGTATAAAATAGATAACTAATGAGAACCTACTGTATAGCACAGGGAGCTCTACTCAATGCTCTGTGGTGACCTAAATGGGAAGGAAATCTAAAAAAGAAGGGAGGGGATATATGTATACATATAACTGATTCACTTTTCTGTATAGCAGAAACTAACACAACGTTTAAAGTAACTATATTCCAATAAAAAAATTTTCTTAAAAATTTGATATTTGGTAAGGCAACCCCCCTGACTTATTCCTTTTCAAAATTGCCTTGGGTATTGCGGTTGGTTATCTGACCAAAGAATATTGTCTCTTTCTCCTTTCTAACTTGAACCTAAATTGTTTTCAGGTGTCCATGAACCTTATCTTATAGTACTCAGTCTAAGCCCATTAAAGTAATTTCATTCCATTGGGATTGGTTTGGCCATAAGCATATGTTGCATCTCTTGCCAAGTCGAGACCTAAGTCGACTTGCACTAGAGTGGAGATGGGATGGGATAGGTAAGTTTTCTTCTCACTTAAAAATGTACATAAGAGGACTTCTCTGGTGGCACAGTGGTTAAGAATCCGTCTGCCCGGGTTTCCCTGGTGGTGCAGTGGTTGAGAGTCTGCCTGCGGATGCAGGGGACACGGGTTCGTGCCCCAGTGCGGGAAGATCCCACATGCCACAGAGCAGCTGGGCCCGTGAGCCATGGCCGCTGAGCCTGCGCGTCCAGAGCCTGTGCTCCACAACGGCAGAGGCCACAACAGTGAGAGGCCCACGTACCGCAAAAAAAAAAAAAAAAAAGAATCCATCTGCCAATGCAGGGTACATGGTTCGATCCCTGGTCTGGGAAGATCCCACATGCTGTGGGGCAACTAAGCTCATGCATCACAACTACTGAGCCTGTGCTCTAGGGCCTGTGAGCCACAACTACTGAGCCCGCGAGCCACAACTACTGAAGCCCACGCACCTAGAGCCCGTGCTCCACAACAAGAGAAACCACTGCAATGAGAAGCCCGCGCACCACAACGAAGAGGAGCCCCCGCTCACCGCAACTAGAGAGAGCCCGCATATGGCAACGAAGACCCAACGCAGCCAAAAGTAAGTAAGTAAATAAATAAATAAGTATTTTTAAAATGTACATAAGGAACAGACTTGCCCTGCCTCTCTTTTTATAGATTTGGAGGAAAATGTAATGTCTGCAACTGTGGCAGCCATCTTGCCACTCTGAAGGGAGGAGTGTAGTCCAGCACACCAAGAATGGCTAAGCAGACAGATGAAAAGGTCACAGATTCCCATGATGTCATTGTGCTGCTGAATTATCCAATACTGAAACCACTTATCAGTGGACATCCTGAGATGTAAAATAATAAACCTTATTATTTAAGCCACTTTAAGTTTTACATTCTTTTACTTGCAGCCAAAGGAATCCCCAACTACTATAATAAGTTTGACCCTATACTCTTCTACATGAATTTTGTGATCATTGTTCCATGTTACTAAAGCAGGTTGGGATTTTTTTTAATAAATTTATTTATTTTATTTTATTTATTTATTTTTGGCTGCGCTGGGTCTTCGTTGCTGTGTGCAGGCTTTCTCTAGCTGTGGCGAACGGGGGCTACTCTTCATTGCGGTGCACGGGCTTCTCATTGTGGTGGCTTCTCTTGTTGCGGAGCATGGGCTGTAGGCACGCGGGCTTCAGTAGTTGTGGCTCACAGACTCTAGAGCGCAGACTCAGTAGTTGTGGCGCACAGGCTTAGTTGCTCCGCAGCATGTGGTATCTTCCCGGACCAGGGCTTGAACCTGTGTCCCCTGCCTTGGCAGGTGGATTCTTAACCACTGTGCCACCAGGGAAGTCCCTGCGATTTTTAAAATTGGGTTTGCATTGAAATGAAATGTTAACTTTAGGAGAACTGACATCTTCATTATAATGAATATTTGAATTCATGAATATGATACATATCTACTTATTTAAATCTTAGTTAACTTTTTCCATAAAAGTTTTTTATATATAAATCCACACTTTATGTTTTTGTTATTCCTAAGCACTTTATTGTTTATTAGTATTAAGAATAGTGTCCTTTTTTGCTATTAAATATTGTCTTGGATAAATACTGAGGTATAGGATTGCAATTGAATTTTGTATGTTGATCTTATACCCAGCAACCTTGCTGAATTGTCTTTTTAGTTATAATATTTTTTTCAGTATAGTCTGTTTGATTTTCTTTATAGACAATCATATTATCTATAAAGAGAGTTTATCTATTTTTTCCCTTACTGTGTTGATGGAGATGTCATAAGTCAGTCATGGAGGTCTGTGGTTGCTTGATCCAGTTTCCTATCATGTGTCCTGTCTTCCTGCCTCATCATTCCCTCATGAAAGGCCCATCATTAGGCAGTGGTCAGCTCTTTAACAAGCTAGTTTGTGAGTATGGGAATGAAGGTTCACAGTGTAGTCCATAGTTTCAAGCAGTGAATCTGGTCTGGTTCCCATCCACTTCCCTCACCCCATGAAGATCACTTTTAGTCTCCCTTCCCCTGCAGAAGCCCCTTTAGAGCATTTTCTACCTCCTTTCATACCTGGAGGCCAACAGGCCCATGTCTTCCCTCTTATTCGTTGCTTTGCATTTCTGGCCCATAGAAAAGTTTATACTTGGGGCCAACTGTGTCTTTCGTTTTTCTCTTTTACATTTTAAAAACCATTGCTTTATGTTTGGAGCTGAATAAGTACCCCAAAGATTTGTACAACAATGCTACCTTGACTAGAAATCATAGTTCTAAATGTCTATTTTGTAAAGGATTTACAGAGCTAGCTTCTAAAACTGATGATACTATTTATAGTAATTATCATCAAATACAGTGCTACTCAGAATTTTCACAATGTCTTTCAGCTCCTTGTGTTTTGTAAATGTTAGAGTTGTGTCTGTGTTTGTCACGTGGGTAATGGGGAATGGAGGTAAATACTATTTTCTACACCCGAGAAAACTGAGGCCTCTTTCTTAATTGTGGCCAAGAATAAGATAGATTCCTCCAGAGGTAGGGCTGTGCTTTGTTCATGCTGTGCCTTGTAGAAAATGACCCTCAATGCAAGGTTTTGAGCTGAGAAAACCAAACTCTAGGCCCATGCCTAGCTCTATTCATCAGGATGTCCCCTGAATTAAGGAGACCCATAATGAAGTCCTCAAGATCTATGCAATGCTATGAATTGAGGAAAAGAAAGAAAAGGAGGGAGAAAAATAAGAGCAGCAAGAGTTGATTTTAACCAAAGTGAGTGGGAAGGAATTGTCAGTAGCATTTCATCTAAAAAGTGAATTTTGATTAAGATTTAGATTTTTTAATACTAATCCCCTTACATAAACTAGCTTAGTATGTAAATATAATCAAAATAGCATTCATTAAAATTGCAAAACTTAGGGCTTCCCTGGTGGCACAGTGGTTGAGAGTCCGCCTGCCGATGCAGGGGACACGGGTTTGTGCCCCGGTCCGGGAAGATCCCACATGCCAGGGAGCGGCTAGGCCCGTGAGCCTGGCCACTGAGCCTGCATGTCTGGAGCCTGTGCTCCGCAACGGAAGAGACCACAGCAGGGAGAGGCCCGCGTACCAAAAAAAAAAAAAAAAATTGCAAAACTGATTTATTAAGATATGTAAAACAGCCAGCTGCCGCAGTAGTGACTAAGAAGTGTAAAAATAAATTATTTTGTTCAAGAAATATTTATTGAGTTCCTACTATGTGCCAGCACTATACAGGAAGTTGGAATGCAAAGATAAATAACCTAGGTCCTTGTGCAGCTACCCATCTAGTTGGCCCAACTAATGGGCAAATAAATAATCCAAATATGATGGGATAAGCTCCTTAAAAGAGTGAGACATATTTTACACCCATGTTCATAGCAGCATTATTCACAATAGCCAAAAGGTGGAAGCAATCCAAGTGTCCATCAACAGATGAATGAATACACAAAATGAGGTCTATACATACAATGGAATATTATTCAGCCTTAGAAAGGAATGAAATTTCAACACATGCTAAACATGGATGAACCCTGAGGATATTATGAAATAAGCCAGTCACAAAAAGGCAAATGTTATATGATTCCACTTCTATGAGGAATCTAGGTTAATCAAATTCATAGAAACAGAAGGTAGAATGTTGGTCGCCCCCGCCTAGGGGGAAGGGGAAATGGGATTGTTTAATGGGCATAGAGTCTTAGTTTTGCAAGATGGAAAAATTCTAGAGAGTATTTACACCACAGTGTAAACATACTTAACACTATTGAACTATACACTTAAAAAGAGTTAAGATGGTAAATTTCATGTTATGTGTAATTTACTACGATTAAAAAAAAAAGTGCTAGCTTTATGAGGACAGGGACCTGCCTGTTTTGTTCACTCTTGAATTTCTAGCATCTAGCAGAATGCCTGATACATAGTAGGCACTTGACAAATATTTGACCTTCCTCTGGTTTCTCCTCCCCATTCAACATCCTACACAACACACAAAAGCCAAGTCATCTGTGAGCCAATTCAGCAAACAAAGGCACCTCTCTGCTTAGGGCCCAGAAGGGGAAGAATTTAAAATATTTGTGATTTGGTATTTGTCCTAGTCACACCAACTATCCAACTATTCTTTACTTCTTAATTATGCTTATCCGAGCTTTTTTGGCAGTTAAGTTTCCTAAAGATAGATACTGTTTCTACTTCCCAAAACAGAGTTTTGATGGACTTTGTTAAGAAAAAAAGTGGAAGCAAGTCCGTGAAATGAAATCATTATTAGGCTGTGGTACAAATGGCTCTGGGGCCATGCTTGCAGATCCCTGAGGAAGGGTGAGGTAATTAGCATGTATTTGCAGTTCTGCTGCCTCTTCCCTCCCTTCACTGGCTCAGTCTGATTCTAGTTGCTCAGTTTATTCTCTTGTGTTTGTGTTTTTCACTTGATCAAAAATAGACAAAAAAAGTTTCCTTGCACTTACTAGAGCTTTTCTACTTTTTTCCGTGTGTGTTAGGTCTCCTCTTGCCCTGATCCTTCTTCCTGCCACCTGCTCGTTTCTCTGCTTTTCTACCTTTCTCAATTAGGGCTTTTCCTTGTGTTCTGTAACCCTGGCTTGGGGCAGCATTTAGTGACAGCACAAGCAAGGAGCCTGCCAAGGGCTTGAGGGGTTTGCAATAAGGAACTCCCATTTCTGGCCCAGGCACCAGACAGAGCTCCCCGTTGGTGGTTCTGGCTTGGCCTCAGCCCTGAGCATGCACATTGCGAGGCTTCAGAGTAGGACACAAGTGCCTTGCCTAGTGCTTGAGGGGAAGCCTGGAGGTGAAAGGTTCCAGGGTATCTTTCTTCCGTCTCCTCATGCTGGTATGGTGGGAGGTTAAGTGCAGGCCAGAGCCAACCAAAGGCCTTCTTGGAGACAGGGTCAATCATAGAACCAAGTGAGGTTTCCAGGCCTGGAGATTTGATTTGTTACTTTTCACATGTAACACTTAAATAGTTCTTGCTATGACAAACACTGTTCTAAGTGCTTTTAAATATTAACTCATTTAACCCTTTAAACATTAACTTATTTAATCCTTATAACAACCCTGTGAACTGAGAACTACTATTATCTGAATTTTATGGATAAGAAAACTAAGGCCCACAGAGGTTAAGTGACTTGTCCAAGGTCACAGAGCTAAGTGGTACTGGCAGGATCTGAACCCAGCCAGCCTGGCTCCTGAATCTGTGTTTTTTACCACTATACTATGTTTCCTGTCTGGTTTTATGTACGGTCCCCCAGGATTTCCCTTGAAAATCTCATGTGTGATTTTACAAAATATCTTCTCCAAGGTATAACACCCTCTGGTAGGTGCTGGGCAATGTGTATATCCCTTGGAAATTTCTGTGCAGCTCTTGGGATATCTGCTAGCAGTCGTTCACAGGCTACCTCCTGAACACGACATCAGAAGCAGACTTTCTCTCTCTAGGGATAAGGGTGCAAAAAAGCAATTTCTACTCATACAAATTTTAAGAAATAAAATTTCAGTGTATGTTTAATACAATAAAATATCAATAGTCCTCTTATGAAGTCTCCCCTCATACCCACACACACATAAGCAAGAATCTTACCCTGGGATCTGTCTGTCCCGAATCAGAGTGAGCTTGCAGGTAGCCATCCCCACATTCTCCACCCAGGCCCTTGCAAACAGCATCATGATATTTTTAGATGGTTGGCTGGACTTGGGGGTACAGCTCAGAGCTGTAGGACAGATCTTCTTGTGAGAGTAGCAAGCTAGTCTGGAGAGAAGCCCACGACCTTGGCCTCTGTGCCCTGGGAGACCCTGCCCTGGCCCGAATATCTGCAAATCCTCTGACCTTCCCTGTCATCCTCTGGCTGTGCCCCAAATGGCTTTCCCTGCTAAGAGCTGGGTTAGCAGAGAAGAAAGTTTCACAAAACATTAAGATGAGCTTGGCTTTCAGCTGCTGACTTATGTTGAGGTGCCGGTCTCAGTTGTCTCTGGCATCTTCTGTGATGCCTGCCAGCTTCCCTGCTTATAATTTCCGAGGCCTCTGCCCATTCTCCATCTCCACGATGCTTGTCTGGATCTTCCTCCCACAGAGCCCTAGTTCTAATCTGGATGGAATTGATAGAAAGTGAATTCCTGCTAAAAAATTAGCTGATTACATCTCAGACAAGGGCTCTCTTCTGTGTACTGCGTTTGCATGTTAATAAGGACATTCAAAACCAAAAAGTTAGGAAACTCAAAGGAGTGAATATCTAGGGGTAGAATGTCAGGCTCCTCTACACAGAGAGCTTGATGGGGTGGTGGTGGGGTGCTTGTGTCTTGTAGATCTCCCCATATTAGTGTATGCATCTAAAACTGGCCCTAGTGTCAATGTCAGGTCCACAGACATCCTCAAATCCAGAATAAAAACATTCACTTTGGAGCAACAGCTATTTCTCTCTGAGTTTGTTCTTCGGGCTCACCAAATCTTAGGGCCCAGATCAGGGCATGCTAACGAGTTCAGTTTATTGGCAGCTGGAGCAGGGTCCTTTGTCAAGTGGGGTATTTCCTCTGACGTCACTGGACTGCTCATCAACTCCAAGGTGGGTCTTTGCCAGGAAAACCTGAATCAAAGAGGAGGCTTGGCCTTCGGGGAAGAGAGCCTGTGTCCTGGCAGCCGGGCATGTCTGCTCCAGGCAGGCCTCTCAGACCCACTGATGCCCTGGGTTAATGAACTTTTGACCCAAGAGGGAAAAAAAAGGTACAAAGAGTAGGAGCTACAGCAGTCAGCTCTTACAGCGTGGCACTTGTGAACTGGTGGGATCGTGACAACCTTAGCCCTACCCACCTACCTGTCTTCCCTGCCCACTCTCCTGCCTTCTTCCCTCCCCTCGCCCACTACTTCTCTCCCTATTCTCCTGAAAAGCAGCTTCCTAGGTGATACCTTTTGTTTCCAAAACCTTCTTTGTAGTTCTTCCTTGACTCCTTTCTCAAAATATTCCCTCTCTTTCCTCCTTCAATGCCAGTCTGTTGGCATCTGTCTCCCCATCTTGTGCAGGCTGCCCATCTCCGGCTCATCAAGGTTTTATTTTTATTTTTTAATTAATTAATTAATGTTTTGGCTGCGTTGGGTCTTCGTTGCTGCGCATGGGCTTTCTCTAGTTGCGGCGAGCGGGGGCTACTCTTCGTTGTGGTGCGTGGGCATCTCATTGCGGTGGCTTCTCTTGTCGCGGAACACGGGCTCTAGGCGCGCAGGCTTCAGTAGTTGTGGCACACGGGCTCAGTAGTTGTGGCTCTCAGGCTCTAGAGCGCAGGCTCAGTAGTTTTGGCACACGGGCTTCGTTGCTCTGTGGCATGTGGGATCTTCCCGGACCAGGGCTCGAACCCATGTCCCCTGCATTGGCAGGCGGATTCTTAACCACTGCACCACCAGGGAAGTATTCCCTCACCACGGTTTTATAATTGCCTCTAGTTAAAGTTTAAATAGATGGGTTTCAGCCCAAGAGAAAAATGTAAACAAGACCTTTCTGCAGTCTTTCAGAACTGCTGACTTCCAGTGCTTTTGAATTTTGTGCTAGGAAATTCATTCACTCTTGCTGAGGAACTGAGAACCACCACTGGGCTTTCAGAGAGGTGAGAGGCACTCTGAAACCACTGAGAGGCTTTTAGAAGATCTACCCTTTTCCTTTTAACTCAATTAAGCCATCAGGATCCAGTTCCCATTCTAGGATGTTTGTCTGGTGTATTGAGGTGACAGAACAGTTAAGCAATCTTCACGGGCTGACTTCTGAAGAAAGGAAGGAAGTGAGGGGAATTTTCATTTCCCTGTGGGAATTTTTCCTTTTGGGGGAAGGAAGGGATTGTATTTGTTGCCCCAGGTCTTCTTGTTGATGAGATAGTCTTAGGAATCAGGAGAACGGGACCACCTTTGGCCAAAGCAGAAGGAAGAGGGCAGGTGGGGTTTGAGCTGGTGATTCGGTCACATATCCCTTCATTTGCTGTTTCCGCAGAAGTAAGCAGGCCACTTTGTTGAGTCTTGATTAAGAGTATTGATTTTCTATATTTTTCTGTTTTGTGTACTTTTTGTACTTGTGATTTGGTGTCAGGATGGATTCAGCAATACTTTCGGATGTTTTAGTCAAGGATTTGGTTGGATCCTTGGCTTCCCCTATTTCAAAACCTTCAGTAACTCTTCATTTCAAGTTCAGACTCCTATTCAAAGCCTTCCACGGTCTGGGTCCAACCAACCTTCACCCTCCATTATTCCAACCATACACCCCTGTACACCGACCTCACTGAACTTGTCACTCCACTCCTGTTATATGTTCCCTTCCTTACTCTGCAGCACCCCAATGCTTGCTGAGTCCTCCCTGGCCTCCTCAAAATGCCACCTTCCTGTGGTTTGTAGAACATTCCTTGCCCTCCACACGTGACCAGGACCAACCACTCCTTCCCCCAGTTCTCAAGCAGCTCGTGACACCTCCCTTCACGGTAGCCCTGATTTCATCATCTATTGTTCAGCCCATGTTTATGTGTCAGCTTCCTGCACTAGCTACTCAGCTCCTTGAGCAGAGGATGGTTTATTATACCCTCATGCTGCCCTGCCTTGTGTGTGGCCTATCGTCAGTGCTCAATACATATATTTTTCAACCTCTCTGAAAACTTAAAGTCAACTCTAGAGCCCAAGTGCCACAACTACTGAAGCCTGCGCACCTAGAGCCCATAGTCTGCAGCAAAAGAAGCCACCGCAATGAGAAGGCCGTGCACTGCAACGACGAGTAGCCCCCGCTCTCCGCAACTAGAGAAAAAGCCCACACACAGCAACGAAGACCCAACGCAGCCAAAAATAAATAAATAAATAATTTAAAAAATTTAGTTAGAAAGAAAAAAAATTTTTTTTAATTTAAAAAAAAAGAAAAAATAATTTAAAAAAATAGCTCTTGAGAGGAACCAACAGTAAGAAGGATTTTGGAGTCAGACAAATTTGGGTTCTAATCTAAGCTCTGCTAAGTATTAGTACTGAGGTGGCTTCCCAATTTTAATCCATTCCAAGCCTCACTTTCTTCACTTATAAAACAAAGACAATAAGATCTCTTTGTGAGGATTAAAATGAGATCAGGCAAGTAAAGAACCCAACACAGTTCTGTCTTATCCTTACCCTTCCTTGATGTTAAAACATTTAAAATGTTCCAACATTTTACTCTGGAACATGAAACATATTCATCAATTTAACATATATGGGCCATATTTTCCCATTCCTAATACAACCTTCCTTGATACAACACTTTCTTCTCATTCACACTTGCAAGGTTTTCAAAGGCTTACCTTGTAAGTAGGATTGGACTTATCTATTGGTCACCTGAAGAAATCCCAGTGATAGGGACAGTGATGAGACAGCTGCTCTGCTCGTTGCTCAGTTATTTTCACACGTGGAGGGTCATCCTCACAGCATCACGCTGCCCTCTTTACTTCCAATGTTAACTTTAAAGAGGAGAAAACACACCATTAGGACAACGTTTTCTTTCCCCCTCCACCAAAAGTCAGTTGCTACTTTCACCCATGGGAGGGGAGCAGTGGACTCTGTTCACCCCTACAACATTTATTGAATGCCTGCTCTGTGTCAGGTACTGAGGTGAGTCAGCCAAGGTCCATGCCTTTAAAAGTTTCAATCTAATGGGTTTTGGGGGAATAGGGGAGAAGATTAGCATCTAACCAAACAAGGATTGTATGGGAACAGAGGAAAGGACAGTCAACCAGTCAGGAAAAGCTTCAGAAAGAGGTGATACTTGAGCCGAGTCTTGAAAAATCAGTACATGGCTGTCAACAGTGAAGGCAGAGCACTTCAGGTAGAGGAACCCCAACTCTTGTTCCTCTCCCTCTGATCACTGTATGCAGCCTGACGCATCTGGCTCTACCATCTTTACCCTATACAGTTGTCTTCTCCTTGGTCTAGGGGACTTAAGTTCTTCCTTGGCAGCAACAACATTATTAGTACTGGTTCTGATCAGAGAACTGACATTAGAAGCTTTGCTGCTGCTTTTGTTGCCAAGGCCAAAAACCAGCTAGAGTAGTTTGAGCTCCCTGGGGGAGGGTGGAAGAGTTAAGCACGCATGCGTATACCTGTGTCTGAATTTGAGAGTGTGGAGGTGTGTGTCCACCTGGATGGCCGGCTAGATATTTATCTGCAGGTGTTGCCACAGAAAACAGAAGTGGATATTCAGGAAGCAAAGTGACAGCTTGGGATCTCACAGACAGCTGAAAGACCGCTCAAAGAAGGGAGAGGTTGAAATAACCCCGACCAAAACAAAATGAAACAGAGAAGGAAGTTACATCAGAAGAGGAAAAATGCCAGCTTCATGCTGAAGAGCCACAAATGTCACAAAATAAAAATAAAATGTGGGATTCTTATTTTACTTAGTCAAATACTATTACAATGTTTTCTTCTTTATAGAGCATTGTTAAAATTACAGAAATAGTAATATTTAGTGCAGCAAACATGGAGAACACAAATTGCTGTAATTTTTTAAAGTTATATTCATAGTATCTTATTTATTTGGATCAGTGATTGCTTATAACTTTGCCTTCTACTTCCATATATGAGTTGGTTTTTTTCCTTTAGCACTTAAAAAATATTAAAAACAAGTTCTGAGATTGACTTACTGAAGAACATTTTAAAAGTCTCATTATTAGCACAAATCACACTATTTTGATAAAGATACTCTAATAATAGTTAAGTGACTAAAGGTGTCAGAGCAAGAAATGTAGATCCCAGAGATGTTAAGTTTTTCATTTCCATTCATGTTAGTCTCTTTACCAAAAAGAAGTGAAAGAGTAGTTTTCCTTTTGATTAGATTCTTGTAACCATACAAATGAAAAATTTATAGAATTGGCTTTAGGTGAGGAGGTTTTATAAGAAGTTAATATAATACTGAAATAAGCTTGGCATCAGATCTCATATGAATCTTTTGAATTTGTTACTTTATAAATAAAGGAACTGGCTTTCCATCACCTTCTTAGAATTATAATGGCTTCAAATGATTAACTGATTTTCCAGTCTCACAAAGAGTTAAAAGCATATGGAGAGAAACAAACTACTATGTATAAAATAAATAAGCTACAAGGATATATTGTATAACACAGAGAATATAGCCAACATTTTATAATAACTATAAATGGAATATAATCTTTAAAAATTGTGAACACTATGTTGTACACCTGAAACTTGGATAATATCAAACATCAACCGTACCTCAACCTCAAAAAAAAAAAAGGCATGTGCAGTTTTGGGCAGTGAACTAGGGAAATTGTGTGTGCTTTGGTTATAGTGTGAAACAGTACTTCCCAACTGGATGAACTATTAGTCCATATGCTATTTTACCAGGTAACTAGTGAATTGATTTGGGGTGGACAGAGTTGAGAAGAATTGACTAGGGAAAGAAAAGTACCTGGTGAAGAAGAAGCAAAGCAAGTAAGACTGATGCTCACTCTGTTTGCACATAGTAGTTAGTCAGTAAATAATTGTTGAAGAAAGGAAAGAATGAAATGAGTGAATGAATAGTAAGTATAAAGAAAGTGGCATAAACACCTAATTCAAAATGAAATTTAAATTTTGCTTTGTGACAGGGTTATAACATATTTCCACTATGATACCTGCCTTGGTGATATATAAAGATGTATAATTTTTAGAAGTTCTGAGACCCTTGAGAAAGAAAACATCTAAAAATTAGATGTGGAGGAAATAGAAATCAATGCATATCTAAACTTTTAGATTTTCTGAATTTTTTTTACAAGTCTAAATTCAGTGTTACTTTAGGAACATAATAATGTATTATGTATAAATTGGTTTATTCACAAAGCAATATTGCTTCTGTTTTACGCTTTTAGGATTTTTTTTTTTTTTTTGGCTTCAAGGCATGTGGGATCTGAGCTCCCCGACCAGGGATGGGACCCACACCCCCCCACACCCCGCATTGGAAGGCAAATTCCCAACCACTGGACTACCAGGGAAGTCCCTCATTTGGCTTTTTCAGTTGAGAAGAAACCAGCAAATATTTAGAAAGTGAAGAAACCATAAACATCACAGAAACTTATATTTTTTTCTAGACCCACTTCTTTCCATAAGGAGTTTATTTTCAGGAAATAATCTAAGGGTTGTGGGCAAAGGAAGAATAAAATAAACAAAACTCACTGACTGCAACTTTTTTTTAAGTGAAGTATAGTTGATTTACAATATTATATTAGTTTCAGGTATACTGCATTATGATTCAGTGTACAGATTATACTCCTTTAAAACAAGATAATGGCCATTGACTGCAACTTTTTTCCAAGCATCTACATTTTTGTTTAGTAAGTGAATGCCCCCATATCTGACAGTTTCCCTGCTTTCTGGGCTTCCACATCTCCAGGGACCCCTCCAACTGGATGCATTTTCTGACTCAGAACTTGCTAAGGCTCTCAAATCCCCGTCTGAAGTAGTCTCATAAAATCCCTATCCCAGCTTATGTTCTGGGAAACATTCCTTTCTGATGGTCTGCCTAAGGAATGGGAAAGAGAGAAGAGGATGCCAAGTTCTGTTTTACATTTTAAATCCATAGATCTTTCCTTCAACAAGTGGCAAGTCATTCTTAATTCCTTTTCCTCTGTATGGAAGAATTTAGCATCACTTCCCATGGTGATCCAAGGATCTTTGCTCTTTGCCCGAAATATCTCTCTCCGAAAGCAATTTCCCCTCCTCTGAGAAATGCTGTCCTGTCAGGCTGCACTGCCCTTGAACCAGACAACTTTCTCTGCTTGTCTTTATCTGTCTAAATAAAGCTAACCTACATTTGCTGTCTTAATTCATTCGGATGCTTGCTGATGCTATTTAAAGCATCCCTTAAGGCTCCGTGGAAAACAAGAGGCATTATTCCCGGTAGGGAAACTTTAGGTTTGTTGGTCATTTAAGGAATTCAAGAATCGAAAGAATCCATTCAGTCTTCAGTAGTTCGGTTGTGAAGGACAAAGGAGCTCTTTGTGTTTTTTATCCCAGGCAGTCTTCTTTGACTTGTACGTTGCTGGGATCAGTTGATAGCAAAAGAGGTAACTAGAAAGTTAATCTCTGTATGTGTGTGCGTGTGTGTCTGTGTGCACGCGCATGCGTGTCTCTCCTTGTCTCTAGGCTTCATGAAATTTGCCCAACAGAATGTGTTTTTTATTCTGGACTCTGATAATTTGTTAGTTCATTGTGAGTTTACTTCCCCTCTCAGGGAACAAATGTGAAAGATCAAAAGGAGATGTCACCTTAGTAAACAGGCTTCTGGTGAGTTTTTGGCTTGTCTCCACCTCCCCCTCTTCAGCCTCCATCAGACATTTCATTAGAGAATCCTGGTACTTACACATTCCAGAAAAGAAGAGGAAATTCTAAACAGGGAAAGGAACAAAACATTGGGGTTGTAAATAGGTCTCCACTGTGCACTTCTATAGGACTGGGAGTTCAGAGAGGTTCCAAATCTGTTGACTGTTTTTTCACATCTGGTATTTATGTCAGTCTGTCGGCTTGCTTAGTGGGAGGGAGAGCTGGTACAATGGGATGGTTTTTAACCACCAGTGCCCCGCTTAAGCACATGCTTTTATCAGCATCCACTTGTTCAGCCACGATTCTGTGACGTCCATTGCAGCAAGTGAGTCAGAAGCCACAAGCTAACAGGTCTGTTCCTTCCTGCCGTCACCTAGGAAACCAATGCATCATCCACAGGAAATGCAGGCCCCAATGGGGAGTATGCCCAGATCAGGTTATAAAGCTGGCAATGAGTTTTTCAAAAGAGGTCAAATAATAATGGGTAGAATCTTAGTCTAGGGTAGGAAGTGGATCCAACCTCTTAGGCATGGATCGAGGACTGTCAGGCAGAAATACCAGGAGGAATTAGTCAGCTAAAATCAGGAAAAATATCTGCTTTATAAGAAATTGGCCAAGGGCAAGGGGTATGGAGATATAGTTTGATTACCCCAAACAGCAAACACATTTATTTGCCAGTTGGCTGAGAGTAATTTTTTTTTTTTTTGTACGTTAGGACAGTGTGTGAAGTGAGATGAGGAAACTGACAAGACATCACACCAGGCTTTCGGCTGAGTGAAATGTATATCCTCTTTTTCATGGTCTCTCTCCCTTAAAATAGTTATGGAGAGTTCCATCAGAGAAAACCACACCTTGTTTGCCCTCATGCTCTCAGTTTTTTTTCTGCCTGAGCCTTATTTTCTCCCTCCCTCACTACTACAGTTCAGCAGAGTCCATTGCCTTAGTGTATAAATACAATCTACCACACACTGTCCACATATCTTATATAAGCATATGAATATAAGCTTAATGCAGCTGAGAAAAAGTACCTGTGGAGCTTCAAGTTGTTTGACAAGCTTAATGTTTCCAGGCAGATTTATACTCTCATGCTGCTATGGGTGAAAGAGTCTACGTAAAAGTACAACGTGAGCTCTCCTGGAACTTCCTGTTTTAGACTCAAAGAATATTAGAACAGGAAAGAAAAACAACTCAGAAATCACCTGGTCCAACCCCCTCATTTTTCACATGAGAAATGAGTCCCAGAGAGGTGATTTGTTTAAGGTCATCTAGTGAATTAGTGTGTATGCTGGGGGCCAGGAAGAGGAGAGAAGAGAGGTGGGAAGCTTGACCGCAAGCTCAAAATGAGTCAATAGGTGATATGGCCACCCAAGAGACTGTTATGATATTAAGCTGCATTAATTGAGGTACGGAGTCCTGACTAAAAGGGGCAATTGGTACCCACACAGGCTGGTCAGTGTTGCCAAGAATATGACATTCTGTCCTGAGTACCCATTGAACAGGGAAGAATGACAAACCCAAATGTGTCCAGAGGAGGGTAAAGATGGTATTAAGAGCTTTAGTAACTACTGTATAACCTAAGAAGAAAAACTTAAAACATTAGGTTCCTCAGCTTGGAGACCAGAGGATGTGTCACAGAGAGCACAGAAGGAGGTATTGTCAAATAGCTGAAAGGCTGTTTTGAAGAGGGCTCAGACTTATTTTGTGTGATTGCGAAGGGCAGTTACAAATTGGTACAAGTTAGAAGCTGATAGGTTTTACCTTCATATAAGTAATTTTCCAATCATTCGAGCTGATCCAAATGTATTAAACTGACCAATGGGATAGTGAATTAACTCTCTATCTCCAGAGGTGTTCAAATGTTCATTCATGCATCCAAATACATTTATTGATTGCCTGCTATATGCCAGTCATTGGACTAGAAGGACTTTGAGGTTGTCATCTGGGTTAATTAAGGCAATACTAGCTGCTGTATTAAATCTGTGTATCAAACCTAAAACTGTCTCATGGCTCAGACATGACAGGAAATTTATTCCTCACTCATATAACATCCAAAATGGGTGATCCTGATGGTGGGTGGCTCTCTTCCAAGTGGTAGTTCAAAGAACCAGGCCCTTCCATCTCATAATTCTGCCATCTTCAACATGCTGTTATAAGGTTGCTTTAGGCATTGACATCCTGCTGACAGACAGGGAAAGATTGTGGAGGATTGTGTGGGGAGGTTTTTAGGGGATGGACCTAGAAGTGGTACATGTCAGCTCTGCTCGCATTCTTTCTATCCAGTAGAATTCAGTCACATGGCCACACCTAACTGCAGCGGAGGCAGTCCTGTGCCCAGGAAAATGAGGAAAATGGTTTGATGACTGACTAGCAAATCTTCCAGCACACTGTCCAACTCTGAGCTTATATAATTATGGTGACAGAACCAAGACAGGAATTTAAAATTTTTCTTGTTTAATGCCAATATCATGTCTCATGTTTACATTAAATGTCTTCCTATTGAGGCCTCCTATTCAAAATATATTAAGTTAAAAAGCAAGGTAGACAGCAATGTATATGGTATGCTACTTTTGTGAATGAAAAGAGGAATTATAATGACAATATTTATTTGTATTTGCTTGCATATGTATACAGAAACACTGGCAGGATACACAAGAAGCCATAAGGACGAGGGTGTGGGCAGAGGGAGGATGGTGACATCACTGGGAGAGAGCTTCTCCATGTATGCCTTTAAATATTGTTTACTTCATTAATTATAAAACTATATAGTTTTTAGAAATCTTTCTGTTGGAGAAGAGTTTTTCTCTGATTAATCTTTTTGTTTTCACGTTAAAAAAAAAACTTGAGGGACTTCCCTGGTGGTGCAGTGGTTAAGCCTCTGCATTCCCAATGCCAGGGGACCCGAGTTCGATCCTTGGTCAGGGAACTAGATCCCACGTGCATGCCGCAACTAAGAGTTCGCATGCCACAACTAATGAGCCCTCAAGCTACATGCTAAAAAGCCCACCTACCGCAACTAAGGAGCCCATGTGCCACAACTAAGGAGCCCACCTTCTGCAACTAACACCCGGTGCAACCAAATAAATATTTAAAAAAAAAACCAACAACTTGAGAAAAGGACCGTTTGGAAAGGTGAGCAGGCATAACTTATGAACCTGAGGTAACAATAGTGATGACTATGGTGTCTTTCCTGTTACAGTGGGCCTATACTGGATTAATTAACTTTTTCAAAAGAAAGTAAAATAGTGCAACAGCTTGGTTTTATGGATTCATCTAAAAGTCTCAGAGTGTTGTTGTTCTTTTTTTAAAAAATTACTTTATTTATTTATTTTTGGCTGCATTGGGTCTTTGTTGCTGCAAGTGGGTTTCTCTAGTTGCTGCAAGCGGGGGCTACTCTTTGTTGCAGTGTGCAGGCTTCTCATTGTGGTGGGTGGGCTTCTCATTGCAGTGGCTTCTCTTGTTGTGGAGCATGGGCTCTAGGCACACAGGCTTCAGTAGTTGTGGCACGTGGGCTCAGTAGTTGTGGCTTGCAGGCTCTAGAGCGCAGGCTCAGTAGTTGTGGGCATGGGCTTAGTTGCTCCGTGGCATGTGGGATCTTCCCAGACCAGGGCTCGAACCCACGTCCCCTGCGTTGGCAGGAGGATTCTTAACCACTGTGCCACCAGGGAAGTCCCTCAGAGTGTTTTGATAGCTGATATCTTTGTTTATTTTTATGGCATTCCTAATAACTATGCTACAAAACATATAATTCTTATTTCGTAAGATACTGTCAGAGTCAAGAATAGGAGTTTGTCTACAAATTCATGTTAGACTGTCTACAAATTCATGTTAGACTGTCTACAAATTCATGTTAGACTTGTAGTTTGTCTACAAATTCATGTTAGATTTGTAGTCCAGTCCTCTTGATTTCTGGATAGCATCAACACCAGAAGTATGTGATTAAAATCCTTTATGTTTTATAGCATTTTCACAAATATTTTCTCATTCAGTTTTCCCATCAGCCATGTGAATTAACTGCAACTGGTATTACCTTTAGAGATGAAAAACAATGGTGGTGACTATTATAAAGTTAAAAGGCAAATAAAAAATTGGTTAATATATAAAGAACGATTACAAATCAATAATTAAAAGGAAAGTGTTCCCGTAGAAAAATTGGCAAAGGACATGCATTAAAAATCATAGAAAGAGGTCTCAATAACAAATAAATAAACATTAAAAAATGTTTTGTCCTCAAAATGAGTAGAGGCAAAAGAAAAATAGTATCTAATACTGACAAAGGTACATGGAAACAGGAACATTGATATTTTTCTTGAAGGGATATCAGTTGGCAAAATCTTTTTGAAGGAAAATTTAGAAATATATTAAAACTTTAAACATATTCATAACACTATGACCTAGTAACTTTATTCTACTAATTTATCCTCATGAAATAATCAGAGAAACGTAACAATTTATGCCAAATGATATTAATATCATAGCATTCTTATGAACTCAGCAAAAGGTGGATCAAATGACAGTAAGGAAGTGGAATACCAAGCTTCCATTGAAAGACCATGTTAAACAATTAGCTAAAAGCTAAAGGAAAATCCCACTGTCCAATGTTAAATAAAGAAGCAAGATCCAAAAAGTGTACAGAGGAATGTATACACACATTTATATATCTTATAAACAGGTGAATTCTGAAAAACTGTAGTAAGACAAAACTGTCTGTTAGTGATTTAAGCTTAGGAAGACATGTCTCTGCCAAAAAGGGGCTTGATGGTCCTTCAAAGCTTTAAGACTAGAGAGCATTCTAATCTCCTTGCTGATAGCCATCCTACTGGGCTTCTTTATCCAAAATAGACCAGTCCATATAAATTGAAAGGCGGTCAAGGCAGGCTTTGGTGGGCTTTGCCAAGTGTCATAAAACTCCTTCTCAGCTTCCATAGGGAATTTAATGTTGTGTAGAACTAACAGATCTTGAATCTATGGAACTATCACTGGTTTTCAGCAAAGGATCCAGAATGAGAACTTTTTTTTTTTTTTTTGCGGTACGCGGGCCTCTCACTGTTATGGCCTCTCCCGTTGCGGAGCACAGGCTCTGGACGCGCAGGCTCAGCGGCCATGGCTCACGGGTCCAACCGCTCCGTGGCATGTGGGATCTTCCCGGACCGGGGCACGAACCTGTGTCCCCTGCATCGGCAGGCGGACTCTCAACCACTGCGCCACCAGGGAAGCCCCAGAATGAGAACTTTTACCACACCTGGGTTTTAAATGCTTGAACATATTTTTTAGCCCTTACCTGAATTAATATTTGGATTATAGGCATTCAAAGCTGATGCCAGGTCTCTAATCACAAACTCCAAATTGTTTCCATTGCTTGGATTACTTTTCCTCATTTCTTGCTGATTGTGATGTTCATTGCATTGACCCAGCCAGCGTTTTTCACATGTTTTGAAGCTCTCTTTGTCTTTCATAATCACCCCTATTGACTAATGATCTATCTCTTACCCACATGCAACACTGGTGATTTTTCTTACCATTCCTAATATTCATTTTGTTAATCTCTTTCATTTTCATTTTGATTTTCATCATAATCATAAGCCTCTTAATAGCACATTCAACATTCTCATTGCTTTTGCAATTGTCAGACATACTGGGCTTAATAATGTTGCAAAACACCCCAAATTAAATACAGTAAACCTGCTGATAGTAGAAAACTAGTTGGCCAAGACTAAAACAACCGCGTCCAACTGCCATTGCCGCCTGTTGGGGGCAGGCAAAGTTGAAAAGTTTTGCGTTTGGAGCAACTTATTTTTCACCTTAGTGAAAGTTCACGGGTGGCCAAGCTGGCAAAGAACCCCTGTCTCTTCCACCATCGTGCCATTCTGGTGAAGTACATTTGAGACAATAGTCATCAAATCATATATAAATATGTAATCGACCAAAATTATTTTTAGATAGCTCAGTTGGTTTGCATTGCCTTAATGAGGCTGAGGTCATGGGTTTGATCTCTGTGTGGGTTTTTTAGTACACAGAGAAAAACCATGTCACCCAAGTAGTCTATACCACCATCTAGCCATCTCGCAAATGCTTGATCTTGAGGACAATGGTCCCAAACATTTTTGGCACCAGACTGGTTTCGTGGAAGACAATTTTTTGACAGACGGGGGCGGGGGGGGGCGGATGTTTCAGGTGGTAATGCGAGTGATGGGGAGCAATGGGGAGCAGCAGATGAAGCTTTGCCCGCCGCTTACCTCCCGCTGTGTGGCCCAGTTCCTAGCAGGCTACAGACCAGTACTGGCAGGGTTGGGGATGCCTGCTTTAGGGGACCTAGATATAGTGTGTGATGGGACATATCATTTCAGTACAGTGCATATAGGAAAATGCAGTTGTGAACCTTCATAACAGTATCTAACTTTGGAATCTTCAAACTGAAACCTCAATTAGCCATTAATCAGAGAGAAGATGCTTAGTCATATGTTCAAGTTTTTTAAAAATCTATCATCTATAAGCACAGGTCGGATCACAATGTTCTCCAAATGTAAAATACTAAAGAAAGAGGCTTATTTTTCTCACTGAGATCATTAGAAAAATGAGAGTGGAACCTGATTTACGTCTACTCCCCAGGAAACTGATGACAATTAATTCCTATTGAGTTAATATTCTAAGATTTACCAAGGAGCAGGTCAATGTCACCAGAGAATGTTACACATTTGTCAAAGCACAGAAAGCTACAGATTCACAACTCAGTTTTTGGCCTCAAATGCAATTTTCTCCCTCTGTTTTCAGATCCGCTCCTCCCTTCAACACCAGAGCTGCAGGCTGCTCTCTAAATAACACCGTGTCCCTGGCCTCCTAGCTCCCATTTGAACATTTTGGCAGGGCTCCTTTGAGGTCTGCCCCCCACCGTCTCCCCTCTCCAGGCTTGTCTTCGTTCGTCTGAGTCAGCCGTGAGTCACCTCACTCATTAATGGAACTCAGAATGCCTCTCCATTCTCTGGATCCCTTTCGTCTCCCTTCTTGTAACTGGTTTTCTGGCAGCATCAGGTCTGTGGACAACCTTGAAGGTATGGGCTGGGTCACTATTAAAATGGTCTGCTCTGTGAAGAGGTTGGCAGACAGCAAGTAGAACTAAAAATGATGATAATGACAATAATAATGATGGTGCACGCAGTTGCTTCAGATGCACTTTAACGGCCAGATTTGGTACCTTTGCCTGTGTCAGCTCATTGGACAGCACATGGGTCCTTAATTCTTGGTCTCTTCTTTCTCTTCCTTGTCTCTTCTTTCCCTCCTCACCACCACTTCCTCCACACGCATGCGCATATGGTACAAGGTGAAAGCTTAGAGACTCCACTCACTGGCAAGGCAGATAAAAGAGCAATGTCCTTACATTGGTGGGCATTCTTTTCTCCAGCATTTTCAGACTTGCTCTCATTTCTACTCATTCTATTTTACATTCCCACTTCTTTCCTTTTTGTGAGAGGTAGACCAGAGAAGACAAAAGAGAAGGATTTATGCCTTGCTGGTGCCTCCTGGGCATATAAAGAAGCCTAGTGAAATGATACTGATAATAAACTCTGAATTCACTGTAGAAAACTTCAACAGCAAAACACCAGTATTAATTCATTAATCTTACTTAAAGCCCCTTGTAAAATGGTTGATACTTCACTCAACTGGATAGTGACTAGTTTTCAGTAAATCAGATGATTTACTTTTTTTTTTTTTTTTTTGCGGTACGCGTGCCTCTCACTGTTGTGGCCTCTCCCGTTGCGGAGCACAGGCTCCGGACGCACAGGCTCAGCGGCCATGGCTCACGGGCCTAGCCGCTCCGCGGCATGTGGGATCTTCCCGGACCGGGGCACGAACCCGTGTCCCCTGCATCGGCAGGCGGACTCTCAACCACTGCACCACCAGGGAAGCCCAGATGATTTACTTTTGAGAGGGACTGCAGAGATCACCCTGTCCAGTCTTTCATTCAGTGGGCATGCATTTACTGAGCACCTGCAATGAGCAGACCCTGAGCCACGCCCCCCACGGCAATGCTTTTCAAGCTTCACTGTGTGTGTGTGTTACCTGGGAAACTTGCTAAAATGCAGATTCTGATTCAAGATGCCTGGAGTCAGGGCTCGAGGTTCGGCATTTCCGTAAGCTCCCTGGAGATATCCCCGCTGCTGCCCACGAACCACAGTTTGAGGAGCAAGACTACAGGGCTCTTCATAGAGCCAGACAAGGCTTGACTCTGTCCCTGAGGAACATTGGGGGCCCACAGGCTCTGGGATGCTGCCCTATGAATTCCTTCTCCTCAGCTGCTGATAATTATCTGTGAGGTCCAGACAATGCTGATCTGTTCTTCGCAATGCTTTTGGCTTTCTCATGTCTTCACTCCCTGTGGAAGGTATTAAAATTGCAAAACTCAAATTGGGATTTGGGCAAGGAAAAGGCTCATTTATTTATTATAAATTTATTTATTTATTTATTTCTGGCTGTGTTGGGTCTTTGTTGCTACGTGTGGGCTTTCTCTACTTGCAGCAAGCGGGGGCTACTCTTCGTTGCGGTGCATGGGCTTTTCATCGTGGTGGCTTCTCTTGTTGTGGAGCATGGGCTCTAGGAGCTCGGGCTTCAGTAGTTGTAGCACGTGGGCTCAGCAGTTGTGGCTTGTGGGCTCTAGAGCTCAGGCTCAGTAGTTGTGGTGCATGGGCTTAGTGGCTCTGCAGCATGTGGGATCTTCCCGGACCAGGGCTCGAACTCGTGTCCCCTGCATTGGCAGGCGGATTCTTAACCCCTGCACCACCAGGGAAGTCCAAGGCCCATTTATTTATTTATTATAAATTTATTTATTTATTTATTTTTGGCTGCATTGAGTCTCTGTTGCTGTGCACGCGGGCTTTCTCTAGTTGTGGTGAGCGGGGGCTACTCTTTGTTGCAGTGCACAGGCTTCTCGTTGCGGTTGCTTCTCTTGTTGCGGAGCACGGGCTCTGGGCACGCGGGCTTCAGTAGTTGTGGCTCGCGGGCTCTAGAGCGCAGGCTCAGTAGTTGTAGTGCACTGGCTTAGTTGCTCTGCAGCATGTGGGATCTTCCCAGACCAGGGCTCGAACCCATGTCCCCTGTGTTGGCAGGCAGGTTCTTAACCACTGCGCCAGCAGGGAAGCCCCAAGCCCCATTTATCTTTAATCTTTGTTCTGAAATCTAGTCTAGGCCATTTTACCAGCGATCTCTGAACTCACATTTTAAGCAGAGCCTGATTAACAATAAAGTATTTCTTTGATTACTACAGAGATCTCCTTTTATGATTTGTTAGTTTGTATACTTTGCCAATTTTTCTATTAGGGTCTTTGTCTTTTAATTATTGAGTTGTGATAGCTCTTTATTAAAATATTAAGGAGGATCTCTTTGCCCCTAATAAAGGATTTTTTTGTCTTTTAATTTTGTCTATTCATTTTGGAGTTAAGAATCTTAGACTCTAGGTTAACATTGTTTTTCTTGCTTATCTGAGCAAGCCCCTTTACCTGTTATGACATGGTTCCTTTACCTGTAAATGGAGACAATAAAGACTACATATTGAGTATATGTTGAGTATAGAACTGTTGAGTATGAAAAGGAAATACATGTGGGATGATGCTATACAATCACAGGACATGGTTACTTTGGTTTCAGAGTTTTTATTAATCTGATAGTATTAAGAACCTAGAGTGGGACATAGCTGACTGATGTTAACAAGTACCAGTTTTGTTTGTTTCATTTTGTTTTTCTTTTAGTTTCGTTTTGGTTAAACAAACAGTTGTTGAGCACTTACAAGTACTCTGAGTGCTGTTCTAGGTTTTAGTAATACGAACATACATAGAGTTAGAAGCTGCCTATTCACAACTTCATATGTGTAAAAGTGCTTATGATTTCTGTTTTCCTTTTGCCTCCTCAACTGCAACTTTCTAAGTTGTCAACAGATGAGATCTTCTACCACTCTTAACACATCCAGTTAAGAAACTACCTCAGTACTGAGGCAAATGACCCAGTTATTCCTTGGTCTCTACATTAACTGTCTCATGTCTACTAGGACGTTATACTTGTTAAAATTATTTATTTATATAGTAGAAGTTATGAGTGATAGTATTCCAATTCAGACTGTTAGGTTTTTGTCTAGCTTAAAGAAACAGAAAACGTGTACTTCCACCCTCATCTATGATGTTTAATGCCTTTAAGTTCTCTCCATTACTGCCTGAAAAAAAAAAAAGAGACAGACAGACAAGAGAGAAAGAATATAAAGAACCATTAATAGTAAAATAGAAATAGAAATGTCTGAAGACAATGTCTTTTGCCTCTAGTTGGTGTTTGTTTTTTGATACAGTCAAAGGAAAGAAACTCTAACAGCAAAATTTTAACTATCATCGAGGTAGAGCATACTCCCTCACTCCCACTGGTTCCCCTATATTCTTCCTACACATAATTTGCCTTATGAGTCTCTACACTGAGCATAGCTAAAGCAAAGAGTCAATATTATTGAATCCCATCCATTCATCAAGCACTGTGCTAAGTGCTTTCACATACATTTTCTCATCTAATGGATCTTTTACTTTCTTACTGCAGGGGAGAAGGTGAGATTGTGCCTTTGCTTTGCTACTTCCTCTTCCTAGTGTCCTTACTCTTCTGTGTAAGCCTTACACTGCAAGCAAGGGAACCCAGTTTGAAGCAAAATCCATTCTTTTTTTTCATTTCATCCAGGTCCACAGCAAAAAGTTGACTGGTTTCTCATTTCTGGGAGATGAGAGATGTGTTGATTTAGGAAAAAATGAATGGAACAGGGCTGAGGTCTAAATGCTCTTTTACATACATGGGTGGGCACCTACCTCTGATGAGAAGTCTCTCTTTTTCTGGCTTCTTTCCCAGATAATCCATTGAACTCTCCGAGCAAAAGCATCGTATACATCCAACTCCTCCTTTGATTTATTTCTTTATATATGAACACAGGTTCCTTACCACTTCCTTCACCCACCCATGACCCACCAAAAACAAAAAGAGAAAAAAAGAAAATCTCTCCTGAAGAAACATGACAGATCTTATCTATTCCTGAGATTAACTGCCATTTTCTCCTCTTACCACGATTCCAAATTTTGGACTCCACTAATGAAAACATAGCCTGGGTGACATTGCATAACCAGTGAGAAAGGAATCTTCCCTCGGTAATGAGAGAAGGGCTGAGTCACTATCTCAGCTCTTAGGAATGGCTCTCCAGCTGCTGACTGAGGCCACAAGGGCTCAGCCACGAGGCTGGCAGGGACCTCCCCAGTGACTAACAAAGAAGAGGCAACCAGAACTAGCCAGAGTGAACTGGGGCAACTGACCCATTTGTAGATGTACCCCCAAGGACAGTGGCCAGCAGTCCAAGTCGCAGTGTCCTGGCAGTGTAGCAAATGCCTGATCCGATCTGATGGATGAATGATGCCCGACAACAGAAGACTCTGGAAAAGGATACTTGTAATTAGCATGGGGTGGCATTTTTATTCCAGAGGCTTAGTCTTTATTCTTTCACATATACAACAGACATTTGAGTGAATATATTAGGCACTGAACTAGAGGTTGGCATATTCCTTGCCCTCAGGGAGTTGACAGTTCAGCAGAAAGGGAGTAAACATAGGAGCTCTAAGAGAACATAGAAGAGGCACTTAAGATTTGACAGTTGGAAAAGCTTCCCCAAGAATGTGAAAGGTTTATGGGGGGTGGGGTGGGGCATTGAGAATGGACACTCCAGGTGAAGGAGGAAACAGCGCAAAGTCACAGAGGCAAGAGAGAACAGGTGGTTCATTGGAGAAGGTAAGTGGTTTGGTGTGGCCAAGATCAGAATATGCAGGGGAAGGGGCAAGAGATGATCCTGGAGAGGTGAGCAGGGGTCAGATTAAAGGTGTAATCTTGTATGTATGTAAGAGGGTCTGAGTTCTATCCTGAGGGCAATGGGAACCACTGACTTTCTGTGGGAGAAGGACGTGTCAGATCTGTTTTTTTAGGAAGTTTTCTCACCGGTTGTAATATGGAGATTGGATGTAAGGAAAGCAACATAGAAGTAGGAGGACCAGGTTGGAGGATCTTGCAGTAATTGAAGAAGAAAATAATGTGGGCCTGAACTATAGCAGAGGCAATAGGGATGCAAGAAAGATGAGGTTGAGTGATACAAAAGTAGTTACCAACTGACCTTGGTGATTAGCCACAGGTGAGGCCTGTAGAGCTCAAAAATGACTTTCACCTTTGGTGGGTGGGGAGAGATGATGGGAGCAGAAGGCTTGCTAGAAGGAGATGATGAGTTCAGGTTGAAGCAGAAACCCAGGATGGAAACCCTGCCATTGACCTGAAGATCAGTGTTGGAAGGTCAGGGCAACTCAGTGGCATTCAGGACTCCCCACGTATACCCCAAAGGAGACTTAAGGACAATTCCAGACCCCACCAGCTAGAGAGGATGGGCCTCCTAGTACAAGTTCCTCCTTAGAAGCCTGGCTTATTAAGACTGAATCTGTGCAGGACTGGGGCTGCAGATGAGAGGTCTTCAGAACCTGCAGCCAAACAGGGCCTGACAAGCTGTTTCCATGGAGACACGGTATGTGCAGGAGGGAGTGAGTAGGAGGGCTGATCCATTCCAGAGCCTTGGGTCACAAGGCTGCAGTGGCCTGACAGATAAACAGGAAAAAGACATAGTCAATCAGAAAAGGATGTTCAAAACTATTGGCAGTTAGTTGGGGTTATAGCATCATAATTCTAGATCAAGTCTAACAATTTAGAAGGATTAGGGTAAGCCACTTAATGATCCTGCTAGTTATTTCAGGTACCACTTAATGAGGGTACACAGAAGTGG
Source organism: Orcinus orca (assembly GCF_937001465.1). NCBI lineage: Eukaryota > Metazoa > Chordata > Mammalia > Artiodactyla > Delphinidae > Orcinus > Orcinus orca. The sequence goes on along the minus strand of NC_064567.1, from coordinate 21,251,434 downwards.
ATGCCAACTCAGACTAACTCCAAATGTCCATACACCCTTCTTAAGCCTTTCTGCACCCCTGGACTCTAAGTAGCTACAGATTATTTCCAAGTTTCTGGGGAAACAGGCAGAGATATGGGAAGTTAATTTTTTTTCCATTTGCCATGCTGTTGGCAGTAATACTCAGGAAATCTTTGGAGCTCTTCAGGAACCTCAGGTGCTGGCAAAGCCTCAGATTAGATGTTATTATTAAACAATTTGAGGAACATTCTGGACAGAGAGCCAGCAGCGGTGGGGCCCCAAGGGGTGTGTGTGTGTGTGTGTGTGTGTGTGTGTGTGTATGTGTGGTAGAATATACATAACATGAAATTGACTATTTGGACCTTTTTTTTTTTTTTTGCGGTACGCAAAGCCTTTTTGACTATAGCTATCCTAGGGGGTATTAAGAGGTATCTCATTTTAGTTTTAGTTTAGTTTAGTTTAGTTTTGTTTTTGCAGTACGCGGGCCTCTCACTGTTGTGGCCTCTCCCATTGCGGAGCACAGGCTGCGGACGCATAGGCTCAGCGGCCATGGCTCACGGGCCCAGCCGCTCCGCGGCATGTGGGATCTTCCCGGACCAGGGCACGAACCCGTGTCCCTTGCATCGGCAGGCGGACTCTCAACCACTGTGCCACCAGGGAAGCCCTCATTTTAGTTTTGATTTGTATTTCCCTGACAGCTAATGATGTTAAGCACCTGTTCATGTGCTTATTGACTGGCCTTTTGTATATCTTCCTTGAAGGAATGTTTATTCAAATTCTTTGTCCATTTTATTTTTTAAGGTATCAAATGTGATTGGCTTTAATTGTTTTTATAAGCAATTTAGGGTCTTCAGGGTATATCCATTTTGGGAGGAAACCAGGTTGTTTTGTAGGGCATGCCTGATGTGGTCCTAAGATTTGTTCACATGGCTTTATTTACTTATTTGTTTTTTTAAATTTTCACTGGAGTATAGTTGATTTTCAATGTTGTGTTAGTTTCAGGGGTGTGTGTGTGTGTGTGTGTGTGTGTGTGTGTGTGTGTGTGTGTATCTCCATTCTTTTTCTGATTCGTTTCCCATATAGGTTATTACAGAATATTGAGTAGAGTTCTCTGTGCTATACAGTAGGTCCTTTTTAGTTATCTATTTTATATATAGTACTGTGTATATGTTAATCCCAATCGCCTAATTTATCACTTTCCCTACGTTCCCCTTTTGGTAACCGTAAGTTTGATTTCAAGATCTGTGAGTCTGTTTCTGTTTTGTAAAAAAGTTCATTTATATCATTTTTTTATTAGATTCCACATATAAGTGATATCATATGATATTTGTCTTTCTGTTTGACTTACTTCACTTAGTATAGTAATCTCTAGGTCCATCCATGTTGCTGCAAACGGCATTATTTCGTTCTTTTTTATGGCTGAGTAATTCCATTGTATATATATGCCACATCTTCTTTATCCATTCATCTGTCGATGGACATTTAGGTTGCTTCCATGTCTTGGCTATTGTAAACAGCGCTGCAGTGAACACTGGGGTGCATGTGTCTTTTTGAATTATAGTTTTCTCTAGATATATGCCCAGGAGTGGGATTGCTGGATCATATGGTAGTCCTGTATTTAGTTTTTTAAGGAACTTCCATACTGTTCTCCATAATGGTTATACCAATTTACATTCCCACCAACAGGGTAGGAGGGTTCCCTGTCCATTTTAAAATTGGGTTATTTGTCTTATTATTGAGTTGTAAGTGTTCTTTCTATATTTCTAGACATAATCTATGTTTTCTTTTGTTACCTATGCCTTTGGTATTATATCCAAGAGATCACTGCCAAATCCAATGTTGTAAAGCTCTGTCCTGTTTTCTTCTAAGTGTATAGTCACTTTTATATGTTGCTGGATTCAGTTTGCTAGTATAATGTTGACAATTTTTATTCATAAGAGATATTGTTCTGTACTTTTCCTGTGATGTCTGGCTTTGGAATCAGGGTAACATCAGCCTCAAAGAATGAGTTGGAAGTGTTACTTCCTCTTCTATTTTTTGGAAGAGTTTGTGAAAATTTTGTATTATTTCTTGAAATTTTGGTAAAATTCAACAGTGACCTCATCTGGGCCTAACTTATTCTTTGTGGGAAGTCTTAAATTCCTAACTCAATCAATTTATTTGTTACAGGTTTATTATGATTTTCTGTTCTTCTTGCATAGTTTGTGTAGTCTTTTTTTTTTTTAATTTATTTATTTTTGGCTGCATTGGGTCTTCGCTGCTGGCACAGGCTTTTCTCTAGTTGAGTGGAGCGGGGGCTACTCTTCGTTGCGGTGCACGGCTTCTCATTGCGGTGGCTTCTCTTGTTGCGGAGCACAGGCTCTAGGCACGCGGGCTTCAGTAGTTGTGGCTCATGGGCTCCAGAGCACAGGCTCAGTAGTTGTGGCGCATGGGCTTAGTTGCTCCGCGGCATGTGGAATCTTCCTGGACCAGGGCTCGAACCCGTGTCCCCTACATTGGCAGGTGGATTCTTAACCACTGGCCACCAGGGAAGTCTGTAGTTTCTGTCTTTCAAAGAATTGGTCCATTTTATCCAAGTTATCTAATTTATTGGCATACAGTTGTTGATAGTATTCGCTCTTTTATCCTTTTTATTTTTGTGGAGTTGGTAGTAGTGTCCTCTTTTATTTCTGATTTTAATAATTTGGATCTTCTCTCTTTTGTTTCTTGGTCAGTCTAGCTAAAGGTTTGTCATTTTGTAGATCTTTTCAAAGAAGTGGCTTTTGGTTTTGTTCATTTTCTCTATTGTTTTTCCTATCCTTTGTTCCATTAATTTCCACTGTAATCTATTTCCTTCCATCTGCTTGATTTGGGTTTAGTTTGCTCTTCTTTTTCTAGTTTCTGAAAATGGAAGAATAGGTTATTGATTTGAGATCTTTTTCTTTTTTTTTTTTCTTCAATATAGGCATCTACAGCTATAAATTTCTTTCTAGGTACTACTTTGGTACATTCCATAAATTTTGGTATGTTTTGCTTCCATTTTCATTCATCACAAAGTATGTTCTAATTTCCTTTGTAATCTCTTGTTTGACCTATCAGTTATCAGGAGTGAATTGTTTAATATCCACATATTTGTGAATTTACCAAATTTCCTTGTCCTACTGATTCTGATTTATTTCCATTGTGGTCAGAAGTCATGTTTTGTATAACTTCAAATCTTTTAAATTTATTAGGGCTTGTCTTATAATCTAGAATATAACCTATCCTGGAGAATAGTCCATATTCATCTGAGAAGAATGTGTATTTTGCTGTTGGTGGTTGGAGCATTTTATAGATGTCTGTTAGGTCTAACTGGTTTATAGTTTTGTTACAAACTGAATAATACACTGTCATAATTATTCATTAATATAATCTTATGTCATTTTTTAAGGTTGAGAAAAGAAAGGAAAGCAAGTTACATTTAGAGTTTTTTTATATCACCTTCTTATTTACCAATTATGGTTCTCTTCGTTTGTTCCTGTAGATTTGAGTTACCATCTTGTAACTCATTTCTTATTCCACTACAGCTTTGTTCCCACCCACCTCCATTGTGCTGTCATTATCAAATATGTTCTTTTATACAACTGCTTTCTAGATCATTTAAGAGAAAAAAGGGAGAAAAATATATATTGATATACTGTGTTTTATAATTATATAATTATATTTACTAGTGCTCTTTGGTTTTTTGTGTGGATTTGAGTCAGCTTGAAGAACTTCCTTGTTTCTTATAACTCTAGCTAGCAGTGAATTCTCTCAGATTTTGTTTATCTGGGATTGTCTCTGTTTCACTTTCATTTTTGAGAAATAGTTTACTGGATAAAAGATTCCTATTTGACAGGGATTTTCCCCTCAGCATTTTGAATATGGCATCTCACTGCTTTCTAGCCTCCATTGTTTCTGGTGAGAAGTCAGTTATCAGTCTTATTTGGGTTCCCTTGTTTGTGATGTGTTGGGTTTTTTTCTTGCTGTTTTCTAGATATTCACTTTCAACATTTTTACTATGTGTCTGAATGTGGATCTCTTTGTGTTTATTTTACTTGGGATTAGTTGAGCTTCTTGGATGTGTAGATTAATCTTTTTCATCAAATTTCAGAAGTTTTCAGCCATTATTTCTTCTTCTTCTTCTTCTTTTTTTTTTTTTTTTTTTGCAGTACGCGGAACTCTCACTGTTGTGGCCTCTCCTGTTGCGGAGCACAGGCTCCAGACGCGCAAGCTCAGCGGCCATGGCTCACGGGCCCATCCGCTCCGCGGCATGTGGGATCTTCCCAGACCGGGGCACGAACCCGCGTCCCCTGCATCGGCAGGCGGACTCTCAACCACTGCGCCACCAGGGAAGCCCTCAGCCATTATTTCTTTAAATATTTTTCTGCTCCTCTCTTTCTCTTTCTCCTTCTGGTACTCCCATTGTGCATGTGTTGATGTGCTTAATGATTCTCACATTCCTCTGAAGTTCTGTTCATATTTCTTCATCCTCTTTTCTCTCTGTTTTTGAGATCAAATAATATCTATCTATCATCTATCTTTCTGTCTTCAAGTTTGCTGCTTCTTTCTTCTACCAGTTCAAATATACTGCTGAGCCCCTCTAGTGAATTTTTTTTCTATTATCACAGTTTTCAAGTTCAGGATATCCATTAGGTTCTTTTAAAAACAATAATAATTTCCATCTCTTTATTGATTATCTTATGAGAGATTGTTACCCTACCTTCTTTTGATTCTTTAAGCATGGTTTTCTTCAGTTCTTTCAATATATTTATGATAGCTGCTTTGAAGTCTTTGTCTGCTAAGTTGGATATCTGGGCCCTCTCACAGGGAGTTTCTGTTGATGGCTTTTTTCCTCCTGTGTATGGGTCACATCATACTTTCCTGTTTCTTTGAATGTCTCATAATTTTTTTGTTGAAAACTGGACATTTTAGATAATATATTGTAGCAGGTCTGGATACTGATCCCCTCATTCTTCTGAACTGTTCAGAATTTGGGTTCTGAACAAGTATGATATGAAGACTAAATTGGAAGTGAATTTGAGGTAAAGGTACTGATAGATCACCCCTGACCAGATGAAAACTTCATAGAGAATCTCTGAGAACCATCTCCCTTATGCACTCCAAGCACAGAATACCAGCAGATACTGATAAAAATAAACCACTAAACCAGGTATCAGGAAACAAGGGTACTAAATCTAAGCTCTCTTCTTGGATTTCAGCGTAAGCCAGTCAGCCTCTTCTGGGCCCCAGTTCCCTGGAATAGCATATTGTGTTCAAGTATTTGTCTCACTGCTGGTCCCCAAATAGGGCATGTAGTTTAGATTGTATTTATGGTGGAGTGATTTTCACTAAATCTTCCCTATTATTTTTCCATCCTGCTGTTTCCTGTGACTGACATCATGCATCTGGGAAGTATCTGCCTGGGCTTTGAGAGTTATTGCTACTTTGGATTTGTGAACTGCAGATTGAGTCTCGTCTAATAAGCATCATGTTCTAAACACCTTGAACTTGTTGGATGAAGAAAGGAAATCACAAAGTTTATCCCTACCCTCACTAAATGTTTTAATTTGTGAAAGAAAAGGCAGTAGGAAACTTGGAATTTCCGGCTCTGATCTTTTGGTCCTAGTCTACTGTTCCAAGCCAGAATCATGTCTCATCCTCCCCAGGCACTATTATTTTTGGTCACTTAAAATGAAGTTGTTCCTAGACAATTCATCTTCCAGCTATCTTTGGAACAAAGTTTGCCTCCAATAAGATCTTTACAAGGGCCTGTGGCCCTGACTTACTTTTTACTGACTTCTTAATAAGCCTGCCACAAGCCATTTGAATACCTTGGAGATCAAGATTAGTAAGTCCCATCAGTCATTAAGGTGGTTAAAATTGGTCTCCCTCCAGATATTAGGTTTAACAAGCTCACCCACAGGGCGAGAACTCTTTGGCCAAAAAACCCCAGATCTAAATTGAAAGCGACTGACCAAACCAAGATAGAGCTAGTTTTCTTACTTGCAGCAGCCAAACTATTGTCCTGACTGGTAGGCAGAGTTTTCACAGCACAATAAAGTTGTTAAAAACATTTGGGGCCCAATAGGGAATCATTGCTTAATGGTTATAGAGTTTTTGTTTTGGATGATGGTAAAGTTTTGGAAAGAGATAGTGGTAACGGTTACACAAAATTATGTAAATACTTAATGCCACCGAATTGTACATTTAAAAATGTCAAAATAGGGGCTTTGTTTAGTATTAAGGGTTGGTGAAGATGTGGAGAAATTGGAATCTTCATACATTCCTCATAGGAATGTAAAATGATACACCACTTTGGAAATCTGTCTGGCAGCTCCTCAAAAGACTATAACATAGAGTTACTATATAACCCAGCAACCCCTCTCCTACATATACAACCAAAAGAAATGAAAATATATGTCCACACAAAAACTGCACATGAATGGTCATAGCAGCAGTAGTCATAATAGTCTAAAATTAGAAACAGTCTGGAGAAGTTGATTTGCAAACTACGTTCCTGCTTCTCCATTCTTTGGCCATTGAATAAAGATTGTGTTGTTCCAGTCTCAAAAAAAAAAAAAAAAAGAGAGAGAGAGAGAGAAAGAGAGAAAACAACCCAAATGTCTATCAGCTAATGACTGGTTAAATAAAATATGGTATATCCATAAAATAGATGTTATTTGGCGATGAAAAGGAATGAAGTACTGCAACATGGATATAAACCTTGAAAACATTATGCTATGTGAAAAAGGCCTGATTCCATTTATATGAAATGTCCAGAAAAGCAAATCTATAGAGACAGAAAATAGAGTAGCAATTGCCTAATTGCTGAGGTTTGATAGAGGAGGTTAGGAGGAAATGGGGAGTGACTGCTAATGGGTACAAGGTTTCTTTTTGGGGGTGACAAAATATTCTAAAATTGATTGTGGTTATGTTTGCACAACTCTAAAAATACTAAAAAATTTTGAGCTGTATACTTTAAATGGGTGAATTGTATAGTATGTGATGTATATCTCAATAAAGTTGTTAGATATATATAGAAAGATGGATGATAGATAGATGGATAAATGGATGGATCAATAGATAGATAGATAAAGGCATTATTAGGACAAGGGATAAAAGAATGCCTAAACCCAGGCTTAGCCCAGGTACCACTGTTAGCCCTGACAGTTGAGTCAATAATAATGTAACATTTTGTTAATCGGGTTGCACCTAAAATGCTAATGCAGTGCTCTCTGTTAAACTGGCCTAGATCTCATAGCCAAAATAGAAGATTTAGGGGGCATTTTTCCTTGCCCTAAGCCCAAACCTGCGTCTTGCAATTTTATCACCCTCCACTGGGTGTGTAATAAGAGAGCAGTCGAGAGCATTTGAGAGAATGTAGGCTAACCAAATAGCTGAACTTCATGGTGTGAGGGAGAATTGCCCTCCTAACACTGAGGCCACCACGAAGGAGGAAAGAGAGGGAAGGAAAGGGATGGGGGAGAAGAAGGGGGATGCGAAAGGCCCAGTGACCCTACTCACCGTAAATGTGGATCTCTGCCTGCAATTAGAGTACTGTCTCCTCTTGCAGAATAGGAAGGAGAGGATAGAGAGAAGGTTGATGTTCCTGTCCTTGAAGCTTGTAGTCAGAGGAAGATTCCTGACAGAGATACCTATAGATATGTAGGTAGTGGAGAAGACAGGGTCAAACCAAACCTGAGCAGAATGCCTTAGTGAGTAAGAATGTTTCACAGTTCCATGAAAATCAAAGACCCATTGGAAGAAGCTGAGTAAGATTTTAACCCATAAGGAAATTGCAGAGTTATTAAAGCAATTTGTGTTTTATGGCAAGGTTACAATTGTTGGTATAAATGAAGTGCTTTGCAGATGTTATCAGGTATTTTAGGCAGGGGAAGCCATGCATTTACTGTATTAGTGCCTTGCGTGGTTCTTTTTTCAAAGTCTTCTTCCCTTCTCTTCTGAATGCATTTCTAGTCAGGGTACACTAAAGTTCTGTTCACGAAGAAAAATGAGGATGGAGATGAACTTCAAAACTGTATAGAAGAGATACGACCTAGTGACTTGCTTTATGGTGCATAGTTTTGTAGAAGGAAAATGACCTGCAGTGTCTTTGGTGAAAACAATCCTTTTCCTCTCTGTTTAGCTCCCATAACTGCAACAGTTTGACCTTTCAGTGCAATTAAGCAGCCCAAACCCCAAGGAAGGACACAGGGGTAACAGGAAAGCCAGTTACAGCTGAGAGCAATGATTCTCTGTGCAGACTTCCTGCCCTCCCATTTTGGGTTGAAACTTTTTCTTCATCCTTTTGAACTTTCTCTTCAGCTGCTTTTCATATGTAACACCTCTATTAGGGTTATGTGACTCTGACCACCAACACTCTTCCTGTGCCACCCACCTCCTTACCCTGGAAAGTCTGGCCTACCAGAGAGCATCACCTTAGAGTAACTTACATTTCCAATTCAGATCTCCAGTCATCGTTTATGGTGTCTTATAGAAAGGTGATTTGTTCATGATTCCCTTCTCCTTTGCAAAATTCTAATACATAGAAAGAATCAGAATAATCAGTATAATGAACATCCAATATCTACCATCTAGATCAAACAATTGCTAAAATTTTTCCATATATTCTCCATTTTTCCTTTTTCTTCTTCTTTTTTTTGCTGAAGTAATTTAAAGCAAGTTTCAGAAACATATATGTTTCCCCCCTAAATATTTCAACATTTATCTCTAAATAATAAACACATCTTTATCAGGTAAATACAATTCCATTCTCACACTTCACATGATTCCTACAATTTCTCAATAGCATGTAATATCCACCCACATTCAAATATTCCCTACTTGTTCCCATAATCTCTTTTTAAAAAACATGTGGTAAAATATGCATATTGTAAAATTTTCCATTTTAAGTGTCCAGTTAAGTGGCATTGTCTATTCACAATATTGTGTAATCACCACCACGATTTCCAGAACCTTTTCGTTATGCCGAACAAACTCTATACCCTTTAAGAATAATCTCCATTTCCCCCTCCTCCCAAATGACTTTTAAAGATGGTTAATTCAAACATATTTTATTTGGTTGTTATGTTTCTTAAGGCTCCTAATCTAGACCTGTCTCCTCACACCATACCCACATGCATTTTATTTTCATGACATTGACTTCTTTTTTGGGGGGCGGCGGTTAGAATGCAAGTTTTATTTTTGAATCCCCATTGAAATAAATATGTTAATCTTTGAAAAATATTTGGTTATATGCCACTAAAATTATCCCTAGAGCCCCCGGTGATAGTCGTGCCCCATTCTGGAAAATACTACCATAGGGAATTACTGGAGGTACCCTGGGGAGGTAGGATGAGGCCACTGTTTGTTGAGCAAAAGTCATCTGTGTCCCAGGTAAGCTGCCTGCTGCTGTTCACAATTCTCTGAGCCCCAGACCTACCAGCATATTTGATCTTATCTTTCCTGGCTGGCAACACTTTGGTGGCTCCCTATTCTCTTCTAGATAGAAGAGTAAATGCCTTAACATAACCTACAAGGTCCTTGGGGATCCTGGGATAGGCCTACCATGGCCCCATCAGGCTGGTGAAGAGAGGGAGACAGGAGACAGGGAGGATCCCCTGGAGGAAGTGACATCTGAGCTGAAGTCTAACCGATTTATGGAGAGAACGAGGTGATGGTGGTGAAGAGCTTTTTTAGGTAGAAGGAACAGCATGTGCAAATTTCCTGAGGCAGGAAGGAACAATGTGCATGTGAGCACCTGAAAGAGGCACTAGAGGAAGAGTCAGGGAGAGGAGTTTGCAGGGGCCAGACCCTGCCTGCAGTCCCTGGAGGCATCACGAGCATTGTGATCTCAATGCTGTGCCTTACAAGGAGCCATTTAGAGCTTCAAGAACAGTGACTTCAGTTACTTGAATAACAAATACTTTTTGAACACCTACTTCAGGTGGAGCACAGGGGATTTTAATAGAACAAGACTCTCATGGTCCCTGCCATCAGGAAACTTATATTCTTTTAAAAACAAAAGTTATACATATGCATGGTTTAAAGAAATAACAAGTATTATAAGGTTTTCTATGAAAACAGAAGGCAGTGCACTACCTGTTCCCCCATTTCCACTTTTGCAGAGGCATCCATTTTCAACTCTTTTAGCTGACTGTATTTTGGATTTATCTCCATTATCTCTAAGTAATCTTTTTTTTTTTTTGATTTTTGAATTTTATTTATTTTTTATACAGCAGGTTCTTATTAGTTATCTATTTTGTACATATTAGTGTATATATGTCAATCCCAATCTCCCAGTTCATCCCACCACCTCCCAACCCCCCCACCCCCCATTGACATTGACTTTTTGACGATTCTGGGCTAATTGTTCTGCAGAATGTCCCACCTGCGGGATTTGTCTGTTTTCTCATGGTGTTGTTAAACTTGTTCTTCTGTCCTCTGTATTTCTTGTAAGCTCAAAGTTAGATCAGGTTAAACATTTTGGTAAGAATTCTTCATAGGGTAATGCCGTATACTTCCTACTGCCTCGTATTAGGTCCTACGTAATGTCTGGTTGTCTCACTACTAATGAAGTGAGTAATACTGATCACTGGGTGAAGGTGATGACAGCCTATTTAAAAATGGGTTTTTTTAAATGGGAACTTGACTACTTGCACTGTTTTAAAATGATTATACCTACTTTGAATGTTCAGATAAAGGGGCTCTGAGTTGTTGCCTGGCACCTAGGAGACAGCATTTATCCTGTGTAAAGGATAAGAGGATTAAGACTGAGGCTTTGTCCTCTTTAGGGAGTAGATGCAGGAGTTCATGTTTATCTCTGAGGGAGGTCAATCAGGGCAGAACGTTCTGGAATATGAAGTCTAGCAGAGACTGGGCCCAGAAGAAGGTACTCTGCAACTAGTCATTAGCCAGAATTTACCTATGAATAGACAGATCTTTTTGCTAACACTTCTTAAAGACAGTCAGAACATTTTGGGAGTTCAAATACGGAAGACTCTTTTATGGCATTTTTTTTTCTTATGGCATTTTAAAATAACTCTCCCTTCACCTTCTATTCTCCCCCGCCCCCCGCCAAAAAAAAAGACCCACTTTAAACTCTAGAGTAAAAAATTAAGGAAGAGCATTTTCTTTGGATGCAGAATAGATGGATCTTTAGATGTTTCTTGAGTACTGTTTAAATTCTAGAGTGAGGAAAAAGTATGCATCTATTCTCTTTGGTTGATGTTTAACTCTTATCTTTTAGCTACAGTAAACTAAATAATCCATTGAAAATATAAGCAACTAGGTTACAGGATTTCATTATTAAAAATAAGAATTTGGGTTTCTAAGGAAAATGAGTTATTTTTTAAATCTCCAAATAGACACTCTCATTTTACAGCAATTAAGTACCCAAGTCAGTTAAACTTTGCTCAAGGTTGCCTTGTATTTCTGGATACCCAGAGGGGTTTTTTTTTGTTATTATTGCTTGTTTGTTTTTCATGTTTGTTTTTGTTATTTTGTTTTTAAGCTATCACAAAGACAAGGGAGTTGTTGTGAATTTTCTGCATAGCAAGACAGAACTTAACCTTAGGATACTGGACTAACAGTTTTCATTTTACTACTAGAATTAGTAATATCCTTTTTCTCCATTTATACTGTAATTTTCAAAGATTCTGGCTTCCAAGTTACCAGTTGGGTAGGGGAGGTGGTAAAGGTCCCTTTGAGGAAATAGTTCTTCCACAATAGCACTGCTGGTGGACCTAGCAACCCTTGCCTATTACCTCCATTGGGGGTTACTATATTTGGTGGTGAAGAAGTCACCACTAGCTACAAGAAAAGACAATGTAAACGGTCATCCATTCTTTTCCCTTTCTCTTCTTTTTTCCCCTCCTCTTTATACATATCCTCCCTTCTTTACTTCTTTTCTCTTCCTTCCTCCTCCTCCTTCTGCCTCTCTCCATGTCCCTCTCCCTCTTCACTCATTCTTCTTTTTTCTTCCCTTCTTTTGCCACTCATTCTAGATTGGCATACTTTAATGACTCCCCCGTTCCCACCAAATTTTGTGTTCCCGAAGGATTCCCTGCTTCACACCAGCCAGTGGTATGTCACTGAATACTCAATAGAATCAAAGGGGTGGGAGAATCCCAGAAGAGGAGGTCTGTGCCTGGATCTGTGTTCTGCACTCCCTCTGTCCAATTTCCATTTGTTTTGAACTGCCAGCTCCAGTTTCCATTCTGGTTTTCTGGGATCTCAGAGCTCTATAAGGATAGTAATGAAATTACTTGAACCATGTCCAATACTTCAAAAAAGCCTAGAAGACATATATATATATATATATATATACACATATATATATGTATATATATATACTTTTTTAAAAAATTTATTTATATTTGGCTACGCTGGGTCTTCATTGTGGCGTGTGGGCTCTTTAGTTGTGGCCCACGGGCTCCAGAGTGTGAGGGCTCAGTAATTGTGGCCTGTGGGCTTAGTTGCCCCGCAGCATGTGGGATCTTAGTTCCCCCACCAGGGATCAAACCCACATCCCCTGCATTGGAAGGTGGATTCTTAACCACTGGACCACCAGGGAAGTCTAAGGACATTGTGTATTTATTCACAATAAAGCCTGAACAGATTGACTAAGTAATGCAAAGCTTCTTTATTCTTGTGGGGAGCAGGGGGTTGGAAGATGGGGGAGATTATGCCACACTAACTCATTGTAAAGACTGTATCTTCACAGTAAGAAGTTCTGGTTGGTTGTGTGTGTTGTCTATAGGGTAGAGAAAGTCTGTTGGGAAGAATGTGGGTATGGAGGTAAGACCAATCAGAGTTTAGTCTCTAGGGAGTTCCCTGGTGGCCTAGTGGTTAGGATTCCAGGCTTTCATTGTCATGGCCCAGGTTCAGTCCCTGGTCAGGGAACTGAGATCCCACAAGCCGTGCAGTATGGCCAAAAAAAATTTGAGTTTCTAGCAATAAGACTTGAGCTATTTATTTAACATCTCTGAACCTCAGTTTACTCATCTGTAAAATGCGGCTATTCATTTCTATTTTTCAGACTCTTTGAGGATTTTAGATGATCTATGTAAAGCACTCATTAATGCAATTCCTGGTACCTAATAAAAAGTTAATATATTTTCTTTATAAATGTGATTTATTTAGTAGTTAAAAATCTTTCAAAGCATATAGCTTTGGGGGAAAAAATGAGATCACTGACAGAAGAGGCTGGGAAGCACTCATATAACATAGTTCTACATGGCCACACAGATCCCTTAAGAACTCCTGCCAAGTCCTGAGGGCTCTGATTAGGGAATATACAAGGAGGTCGCACATCCTTTGTGTTAATCAACAGATCCTGTCTTGAGGGGGATACTCAGTTGCCTAACCATACCTTAGCAACATTTCCTTAAGCCCACCTGTTTGTCTGCTGGATTCCTACGTGATTTTGACATAGCTCTGGTGATGAGCTTCAAGAAGTACCAGGTCTGCTCATGGCTATCTCACTGTAGCCAGGGGTTTTAGGTGGGAAGACAAAGGAATGGAGCGCCTTGGGAAGATGGATAAAAGATGAAGTTTCAGGAAGAGATGAGGATCATCATAGCTTAGTTTGCACCCCTTGAAAATAGGGCAGTAGAATATATTTCTTGAAAAGAAAAGTACTATCCCAAGACCGATTCTTTCATCTCAGCCCTAAGGGACTCTTACAAAAAATGAGACTTTCTCCTAAATCTCTTACTTCTTCATCCCCCTGGGCCCTAACTCTCTCCCAGTTCATCCCTCTCTCTCTGCACTCCCAGGATAGGGAGATCAATTGCCTCTTTCCTATAATGGGATTCGGTTTACAGGTAGAAGCTATCTAGCATTTTCTAGGACTCTTGTCCCAGGCCCCTGCTAAGTTTCACTTGGTACAGCATCTGCACAAAGATGAACTATAGAATCCAGCTTTTAAGCTTGGTGTTTCTGTTGAGCAGGCCAAATGACTTTGGAATACCCTGGTTTAAGCTGAATTTATCCCTTGTTATTTTAAAAGCTATAACAAGTTGTTTTTTAAAATGTTTTCAGTCAGCACATCTTTACTTATTGTCCTTAAGACCCGAGGCTACTTGAAGAAGGATTTAATTTCCAAAGTCTGATAAGTAAACAAAAGTTTCCCAATAACATCTTCAGGCAAGCACGAAAAGACCTCATTTTTTGCCCCAGTGCTTGGTTGGCTACCCCATAATTGTCCATTAGTATTGGGCTCAACCAAACCTTGCATAATCACATAAGAAATATACCTTCGGGCTTCCCTGGTGGCGCAGTGGTTGAGAGTCCGCCTGCCGATGCAGGGGACACGGGTTCGTGCCCCGGTCTGGGAAGATCCCATGTGCCACAGAGCGGCTGGGCCCGTGAGCCATGGCCGCTGAGCCTGCACGTCCGGAGCCTGTGCTCCGCAATGGGAGAGGCCACAACAGTGAGAGACCCACGTACCGCAAAAAAAAAAAAAAAAAAAAAAAAAAAAAAATATATATATATATATATATATACACCTTCAAACACAGTTACTAATTGATTTTTTTTTCTTCTTCTTAATTACTATGTTTAGCAAAAAGCAAAAGTAAAACAGGTTTTAAATGTGGTATTATCTGACTAGACCCTAAGCATATAAAATCAAACAGACTATATTGGGGGTTCATATGTTAACTATGGTCGGGAAATGGTTATTCACTGTTCTCCCAAGAGTTTGAAAACGTCCAGAAGGGACTGGTTAGATAAGCAGAGGCTCACATGCATGGCTTCAGCTCTGTGGGAATGTCTAAGTTTTAAAATTAACTCCAGAATCCCACTAAATGTGATATTCCCTGATGCTGAGCTTTGTCTCTGATACCTTCTTTTGTCTTGATCCTCTGTAGCTGTGGACTGAGACTCCCGAAATTCACCCTAGTCTCTCTTCCTACTTGTGACCAGGAAAAAAGTTGGGAAATAGGGTTGTGTTAGTCAAGATAGGCTAATTGTTATAACAAATGACTTCAATATAATGGTTTGGCCCAATAAAAATATATCGCTCTTGTCATAGTACGATATAGATTGGGAGGGGTGGGGAGGTATGGAATGTAGAGGTCAATCCTATGCAGTATTTCACAGTCTTCTTCCAAGGCATGCTCTAGCTTCCTCTAGGTTTTCAGAATCCTCTCCATTCAGCCAGTGGGTGGGGAAAGAGCCTGCCGTGTATTGCACAGAAGGCTTTTCATGCACCAGACCTGGAACTGGCACCCATCACTTCCATCCACATCCTATTAGCCAGAACTCTGGCACATGGCTCTGCCCAACTTCAAGAGAGGCTAGGAAGTTTAGTCTAGCTGTGTGCTGAGCTCATAGCAGTTTCTGCCACAAGGGGAGACAGACAGCTCCTCAGGGCAGGCCAATGGTTCCATGCTTGTATATCATCAAAGGTCTGCAAAATAAGTGGACCGTCCTATTTTTAGGTCACTTAATGCCTATACCTACCATTACCATCTTGGTCAGTTCCTAGAAAAAGTCTACCTGTCAAGATCAGCATCAACCTTAGTACCACCACAAATCAGTCCACACTGCAAACTTACTTGTTTATATTTAGGTCTTCCCAGGGTTTCAAGATACCTGGGCCAAGCCCATACAGAGGTTCTCATTGGAAGTTGCTTATGCACTTGCACTTTGTTCTGCTCGTCAGATGGTTCCCATGACAAAGTCTGGCAAGTAGTCCATTGGAAGCCATTTGTAATGTCTAATCCAAACTTTGTCACATGGGACCTATGAGGAGAATAAATGTGTTATAAACATTTGAAAAAGTGTCTCCATACCTCTTCAAAAACTATAAAAAACATGTTTTTGTCTCTTCTCAATCAGTGTATTTTTCAGTTGTCACGACTCTGTCTGCACTCTTGCTTCCTGCTTCTCTCGTTAACCAATTTACAAAGGCTATTTCATAGTGCAACCATTTTGGAGACATCCATTTCTCCTCATTTACTCACAGGCAACTATTGCCGTTGAGATTTTAGTTTCCTCCAATAATGTTTGTTCATCTTTTTTTAAAAAAAAATAAATTTATTTATTTTATTTTATTTTAGTTTTAGTTTTGGCTGTGTTGGGTCTTCGTTGCTGCATGCGGGCTTTCTCTAGTTGCAGTGAGCGGGGGCTACTCTTCGTTGTGGTGCGCAGGCTTCCCATTGCAGTGGCTTCTCTTGTTGCGGAGCACAGGCTCGAGGTGTACGGGCTTCTGTAGTTGTGGCTTGCAGGCTCTAGAGCACAGGCTCAGTAGTTGTGGCACACGGGCTTAGTTGCTCCGCAGCATGTGGGATCTTCCCGGACCAGGGCTCGAACCCGTGTCCCCTGCATTGGCAGGCGGATTCTTAACCACTGCGCCACCAGGGAAGACCTGTTCATCTTTAGTTATTTTTTTTTTTGCGCGGTATGTGGACCTCTCACTGTTGTGGCCTCTCCCGTTGCGGAGCACAGGCTCCAGACGCGCAGGCTCAGCGGCCATGGCTCACGGGCCCAGCCGCTCTGCGGCATGTGGGATCTTCTCAGACCGTGACACGAACCCGTGTCCCCTGCATCGGCAGGTGGACTCTCAACCACTGCGCCACCAGGGAAGCCCTATCTTTTTATATAAAGAGGATGATGACATAGATTGTACAAGGTAATGATGGTAAAGTCCTGATTCTGTTCTGCTTTTCTAGTTGTAGTGTAAGTTTTCACCACCCCATCGACACTTTCCTCTTGCAATGTAAGACATGCACTTATTATATGGCTCATGGGATTAAGGGTGCAGTCTTCATTCATTTATTTATCCATCATTCTTTCTGAAATAATTACTGAGTACCTACTGTGTGCCAGATAGTGTGCTAGATGCTGGAGTCAGAGCAAAGAACAATATGTATAAGGTCCCTACTCTCACGGAGCTTATGCAAGAGACAGACTCTAAGTAAATAATAATGCAAAATATTAATTATAATTGTAACATTTGTGTGGAAAGCTTATTTTCCTTTTAGCATTATGGATAATCTTGAATCACCAATAATTTTTGTTTGTTTTTTTTTAAAACTGAAGTCTTTGTTCCTCTGTAAAAACCCGCTTATTTTCCTTAGGGTAACAGTCATTCATTCACTGATAATATTCATCAATTCATTAAATATTATTGTAAAACTACTATTTACCAGGTACTATGCTAAGATTTCCAAATACAAAAATGAAAAGACGGGCTTCCCTGGTGGCGCAGTGGTTGAGAGTCCGCCTGCCGATGCAGGGGACGTGGGTTCGTGCCCCGGTCCGGGAAGATCCCACATGCCGCGGAGCGGCTGGGCACGTGAGCCAGGGCCGCTGAGCCTGCGCGTCCGGAGCCTGTGCTCCGCAACGGGAGAGGCCACAGCAGTGAGAGGCCCGCGTACTGCAAAAAAAAAAAAAAAAAAAAAATGAAAAGACAATATCCTTGCCCTCAAGGCTCATCGTCCAGACTGACATGCAAACCACAGAGTACATTATGTTAATTGTCATAATGGGGAAATGGGAAAAGTGCAGTGAGGCATAGGAAGAGGAGGAGCTAGATCTGCCTACATAGGTCAGAGAAGACTTCACAAAGGAGGTAGCACTTGGACTGAGGTTTAAGGGTGAATAAGACTTTGCTAATCAAGGAAGGGCATGAGATGGCTAGTTGGCCATCAGAGACTCATGCTCTCCTTCCATAGCATCAACTTTTTCTGGGAATTGGCCCAAGCAATTTCCAATCCCCTATACATCTAGGTGGAACTAGGTGATCCGTTCTCATTAATGGGATGTGAGCAGAAGTGATGTACATCATTTCTAGACCAGGTTAAGAAGTAGGTATGCCTTTGACTTCCCTGGTGGTGCACTGGTTAAGAATCTGCCTGCCAATGCAGGGGGCATGGGTTCGAGCCCTGGTCCTGGAAGATCCCACATGCTGCAAAGCAACTAAGCCTGTGCGCCACAACTACTGAGCCTGCGCTCTAGAGCCCGCGAGCCACAACTACTGAAGCTCACGCACTGAGAGCCCGTGCTCCACAAAAAGAGAAGCCACCACAATGAGAAGCCTGTGCACTGCAATGAAGAGTAGACCCCGCTCACCGCAACTAGAGAAAGCCTGCACATAGCAACGAAGACCCAATGCAGCCAAAAAAAAGAAGTAGGTGTGCCTTTTCTTCCTTCTCTTTCCCAGCTGTTAGCTCTGGAAATAAAGGACTCTAAAGCTTAGAGAATGGCAGAGCTGCAAAATAGAAGGACCCTGGGTGGAAGGCAGCTTGCCAGACTGATCTGTTATATGACTAAGAAATAACATTCTAGCGCTTTAATGTACTGATATTATATAACTCGCTTGTTACAAGAGTGAGCTCTACCTTAATTAATATAAGGCAGTTCAAGCAAAGTGAACATTATGTGCAAAGGCTTACTGATGTAAGGTCTAGCACAGAGTACATACTCAGTAAGTATTTGAAATTGCAGGAAAAGTGTTATGGGGGAGTACAAATAGTCCATTATAGCCAGAGTATAAAATACATGATTGGTGGGAGTGAGAGGAGGGTGGCACAATAGATAGGCATGGGTTGATCTCAAAGAACCTTGAATGTCATGCTGAAGAATTCAGGTTTAATCTTGTGATAGGAAAGCCAATGAAGAACATTTAAAAGGTGAGAGGCAAGATCTCTGAGAAACACAACACCCAAGAAGCTGCTTTAATTTTCTTTAAATGTAAGATGTGAATCCAAAGATGAAAGATAGGATTTCAGAACGAGACGACATCATGGTTTAGTCAAACCTCATTTAACAAATGAGGAAAGTGAGGTCCAGAGAAGTTAAGTACCTTTGCCAAGGTCACCCAGCTAAAATTGGGCAGAGCTGGGGACTAGAAGGCTAGTCTCTTATTGCCAGCCCTACAGCATTGCTCTTTCCACTGTGCCACAGTGCTTCAAAGCAGTTGAGACCAGCTGGTGTGCCTGTGTTTTCAGTTCCCTAATGAAGACATTGGGGATTTGGAGGCAGGGTATTTACCATGGAAGGTTGTCTTCTCTGTAATTCCTTATCTGGCTTGAACCACTATTTTGGACAAGGTCCATTTTTCAGCATCAGATTTCCCTAGAGGACAATTGGGAATGTGCTTAGTGGCCTGTAGGGTGCCCTTGCACTTTCTGAGCTTTTTGCGGGGAGGAGAAGAAGGTAGCAGTGGTTTGAGCTCCTGGAAATGTTCCTGGTCCCTAGGCATCTGGGGAGTTGTTGGCCCTCTCAGTGACTCTGGTTTAGCCAGCCAGCTGACTGTCCTTCAGGGGTCACATCAAAACATCTTCGTCAGCTTGTCTCTTTAAAAGGTCAGCCCCTACGGCTGGCACTTTAATATCATTTTCTGTTCATCAGTTCATTACCTCTGGTTTTCATATATTGTTAAGCTGATTCATTATTCATTATCATTATTTTTACTCCTTGTGCCACCCAGAGCCATATGACATACATTTGCTTTTTAATAGCAAGTGGGGGCAAAAGGACAACTGTGCTGAGGCCAGTCTCAGGAAAGCATGACATGTGGCCTGACTTAAGGAGGACTGGGTAATATTGAATTATTTTACAACTGAGGAAGCCAGAGCACAGGTTGGGGGGCAGGGGAGGTCATTTATCCAAAAGTCCCCAAGAAATCTGGGGAAAAATACATTTCTTGATGGTTTTTTGTCTAGCATTTTATAATCTCCTCACTCCTCATCCTTTGGATGTATCCTGGTTTTCTCCCTTGCATGCTGCTCAGTTGATAGCGCAGATGGTTGGGATGAAGTATTAACAAAGATGAGACTGCTGCCTCAGTCCCTGAGGAGTGCCTTGGTGGCTCCCAAAGACAACGTCTAACGCAGTGGAAAGTGCTTGGGCTTTGAAGTCAAAGAGACATCAGCCACTCTCTAACTGTGAGACTTTGGGCAAGTTCTTAACATCTCTGAGCCTCAGTTTCCTTTTATGTGAAATGGGAAAATAATGCAAACTATGAAGGTGGTTGTAGGGATTAAATGAATGAACATACATAAAGCTTCTGTCTTGGTGCTGGGCACACAGTTGGCTCTTAACAAGTGTTATTTCCTTTTCAGGTCTCTGAGAAGTTCCTATTCTTTTCCTCAATCCCTATCCTGGTTTCTGGTCAAGATGTGAAATGAAACAAAAGAGTGAGCAGACGCAGACCGAAATACCACGTTGATTGCTGATAAAGTCTGTTTATTGTGAGAGATACTAAATACTAAATGAGTTTCAGAATTAGGTTGACTTGTTCACCCAGTCACAAGTAACATTTGACCAGGACAGGACTTCTCACGCTGGGAGGAGTGGGAGTAGGAAGGGGACCCTGCTCCCAGAGGAGCAGACCAAGGTGACACCCTCACTGTGGGCAGGTGATACCTAAGTGGAAGAAAGAAGGAGCTAAGCTGAGCCTGCCCTGTGTACTTCTCAATTCTCAAAGCAGATTAAGCCCCTCCGCTAAGGCAGAGGAATAAGAGAAGTAGACAGACGCCAGAAGTGCCAAACGCCCACAAAGAAGGAAACCTCAGAAGCATCTCCCTCAGCATTTCCCTTCTCTTGTCCCCCTCCTCTCATTTTGTGCCGCTACTTTTTAGCCACCCTGCTCATGAAGGACACAGCTGTCAGTACTGTGGGTAGCCTCAGAATACAAAAGGTTGGGAGAAAGGTGTGGGAGAGGGAGGGAGAGGTTGTGTTGAGTCATGAGTAGAGAAAGAGGGGTGGCCACATAAATCCAGAAAGAAAAGTCCAAGTTCAGAGTCAGGAGTTAGAGGTCTGAAGGGAGGGAGGATCAGTGTTCAGAGACCTGAACTAGACAGGAAGGCACTGCAGGAGCATAATCAGAATTTCTAGGGGTAGGGCAACACACTATGGCCAGATCCCAAGAGGACAAGTAGGCATCAGGGTTCCAACATATCTGACCTCTGAGTCCTAGAACCACATCTCCTGGAGATGACTCTCAATCCTAGCATTGGGTTATATACCCTCTACCTCAATTTTTTTTTTTTTTTTTTTGTGGTACATGGGCCTCTCACTGTTGTGGCCTCTCCCGTTGCAGAGCACAGGCTCCGGACGCACAGGCTCAGGAGCCATGGCTCACGGGCCCAGCCGCTCCGCGGCATTTGGGATCTTCCCGGACCAGGGCACAAACCCGTGACCCCTGCATCGGCAAGCGGACTCTCAACCACTGCGCCACCAGGGAAGCCCTACCTCAATTTTTAATCTTTAAAATATAAGCATATCTTGTGATTATAAAACTAATACATGCTCACTTTGGAAAATTCAGAAATACAGAGAGATATAAAGAAAAAACCAAAAATAACCCCAAATCTCATCACAAAGAAAAACTAATATTAACTTTAGCTATATTTCTATTCAGTCTTTCTTCTATGCATATCGTTATACAGATAAGGTGATTTTATCTATACTTGTTAAATTTGCATGCAGAATTTTTAACTTAATATTATAATATAATCACTTCCCCATGTTATTAAAAGTTCTCAGTAATTAACATCATTTAAAATGACATTTACCCTGGTTTTAAGCACATCTGGATCAATCTCTACCAATTTATGAAAATCCCGTGGATCTGGAGGAATCTTCTAAATGTTTACCTTCTTTTGGGTTGGTGAATAGGGCATTCTCCAAGGCCAGGGCTCTATGGGGCCTGTGCATGGTAACTACTACACGGTACTTGATCTTCTGGAGAGTTCTCATATTTCTAGCAATTGATGACATGATTGATCAGAAGATGCCACCCTGCAAAATATAATAATTCAAAGCATAGGCCTTTCTTATACAACACATTGTTACACACTCAAAAGAACCACTGTATTATTCTGCTATGGCTGCCATAACAAAACACCACAGACTGGGTGGTTTAAACAACAGAAATTTATTTTCTCACAGTGCTGGAGGCTAAAAGTCCAAGATCAAGGTGTCAGCAGGTCTGGTTTCTCTGAGGCCTCTCTCCTTAGCATGCATGTGGCTGCCTTCTTGCTGTGTCCTCAGATGTTCTTTACTCTGGGCATGGCTGATCCTGGTGTCTCGCTGGGTATGTTGAATTAGGGCCCACCTTAAAGACCTCATTTTAACTTAACCTCTTTAAAGACCTTATCTACAATATATAGTCTTTCATGAACAGCTTCTTTCACTTAGCATAATGTTTTCAAGGTTCATCCATGTTGTAGCATACATCAATACTTCATTCTTTTTCATGGCTGAAAATATTCCATTGTATGGATATACCACATTTTGTTTATCCATTCATCAACTTATGGACATGGGTTGTCTCCACTTTTAACCACTGTAAATAATACTGCTATGAATGTTCATGTATAAGCTTTTGTGTGGAGGTATGTTTTCATTTCTCTTGAGTAGATGCCTAGGAGTGGAATTGATGAGTATTATGGTAATTCTATGTTTAGAATTTTGAGAAACTAACAAACTATTTTCCAAAGTTTTACATGCGTCATTTTACATGCCCACCAACAATATATGAGGGTTCCAATTTCTCTATATCCTTACCAACACCTGTTATTGTCTGTTTTTATTATAGCCATCCTTGTGGGTATGAAGAGGTATCTCATCGTGGCTTTGACTTGCATTTCCCTAATGACTAGTGATGTTGAGTATCTCTTCTTGTGCATATTGGCAATTTGTACACATTTTTTTGAGGAATGTTTATTCAAATTCCTTGCCCATGATTTAACTGTGTTGTCTTATTATTGAGTCGTAATATCTTTTTATATATTCTGGATATAAGTTCCTTGTCAATATACAATTTGCAAAGATTTTCTCCCATTCTGTGGGTAGTCTTCTTACTTTCTTGATGGTGTCCTGTGAAGCACAAAAGTTTTTAATTTTTTTTTTTGCGGTACGCGGGCCTCTCACCGCTGTGGCCTCTCCCATTGCAGAGCACAGGCTCCGGACGCGCAGGATCAGCGGCCACGGCCCACGGGCCCAGCCGCTCTGCGACATGTGGGATATTCCCAGACCGGGGCATGAACCCGTGTCCCCTGCGTCGGCAGGCGGACTCTCAACCAGTGCGCCACCAGGGAAGCCCCAAAAGTTTTTAAAGTTCAATTTATCTATGTTTTTCTTTTGTCACATCTGCTTTTGGCAACATATCTAAGAAACCATTGCCATATCCAAGGTCATAAACATTTACTATGTTTTCTCCTAGGAGTTTTGTAGTTTAGCTCTTAATTTAGGTCTATGATCCATTTTGAGTTAATTTATTTGTATGGTGTAAGGTGTAGCCCAACTTCATTCTTTTGCATGTGGATAGCCAGTTGTCTCAGCACCATTTATTGAAAAAACTACTCTTTCCCTATTGAATTGTCTTGGGTCCCTTGTCAAAAAATCAACTGACCATATACGTGAGGGTTTACTTCTGGACACTCAATTCTATTCCAGTGGTCTAAACATGTATCCTTATGCCTTAGACCTTGATTATTGTAGTTTCATTGTAGATTATGAAATCAGGAAATGAGCATCTTCCAAATTTGTTCTTCCTCTTCAAAAGTGTTTTGGTTATTCTGGGTTACATTTCCATATAAAATGTAGCATCAGCTTGTCAATTTATGCAAAAAAGAAAGATAGAAAGAGCGATAGGATCTGGATAGGATTGCCTTGAATTTCATTTTCTGAATTTTCATTGCTAGTGTATAGAAATACAACTGATTTTTGTATATTGCTCTTATATCCTGCCACATTTCTGAACTCGTTTTATCTTATTTTCTTAATCACGATGCTTTACTGCTTACTCTGTGTGTTAGATATTATAGAAAATACAAAAATGAACAAGATATGGTCCCTGTTCTGAAGAAGCTTATAGCCTAATTCAAGAAATAAGACATAAACCTACTGAGTGAATAATAGCCTGTTTCAGCAATGTACAGGAAAGTACAGAATTGCCAAGTGAACACTACAGATAATTAGAGCTCTAGCAAAGTTCAGGGGGTAGAGAGACAATTAAAAGTTGGAGAGGTCCGGAAAAAACAGAGTAGAAAGGATCTGAAGGCTCACTGATATGAGCCATTCCCATAAACAAACTTTTAATTTCAGTAACCCTAAAAATCTCAAGAGATCCTTCTGCTATGGATGACCCTCTGAGTTACCAGTGGAACATATATGCACTATCCAGATTTAATAAATTATAACAACTTGCCATATTTGCTTAAACTATAAATACAGTAAGTCCCCTACATACGAACCTTCAAGTTGCAAACTTTCAAAGACGCGATCACGCATTCACATGTCCGATCACATAAGTTAGTTCACATGTCTGGCGTACATTGTCATGTGTGTGCATCCTCTACAAGTGGTTGTGCTTTTGTGTACTTTACTGTACAGTATTGTATAGTGTACAGTAGTACAATATCTTTATTTCAAGCCCAGGATGTCCGGGAGCAAGCGTAAAAGCAGCAGTGATGTAGCTCGTACTGCTAAGAAGCGTCAGAAATTGGAGGCCCAGAGAAAGGATGAAGAGAGACAAGAGGAAGAAGAAGTAACTGAAGAACTGAAGAGATTCATGGCGCAGGAAATGGCAAGGGTCTTTATTTGAGGAGGCAATGTTAATTTTTGAGGCACAGGACTGGAACGTAGAACGGGACAAGAAGGTTGAAGCAGCCGTTCAGAATGCAATCCAGTGCTACCATGTCATCTATGATGAGAAAAAAAGAGCTATGACCCAGACATCACTGGATTGTTTTTTCAAGAGAGTAGAAAGAATTGAATCCAGCAAGGAACCAGAACCTGTGCCATCAACATCAGGAGTGAGTGAAATTGCAGCTTGCCCTCCATCTCCTATTGCCGACGATCCTTCAGCTCTGCCATCTCCCCCCTCCTCTCCCTCCTCCAGTCAGTAAGTCTCCTTGCCTGTTCACTCGATGCCAGCCCGTGTGCCAGCTGTTGTACTATACTACTGTACTTTTCAAGGTACTGTACTATAAGGTTAAAAATGTTTTCTATATTTTTTGTGGTTTAATGCATTATTTGTGTGAAAAGTATTATAAACCTATGACAGTACAGTACTATATAGACGATTGTGTTAGTTGAGTACCTAGGCTAACTTTGTTGGGTTTACGAACAAATTGGACTTACAAACACGCTCTTGAAACGGAACTCGTTCATATGTAGGGGACTGTTGGTAAAACATTTTAGTTACAAAAAAAGCCCTTCCATCCCATCTTTCCTCAGAGATAACCAATCTCTTGAAGATGGTGGAAATCCTTCCCACATATGCTTTTATATTTTTACTAGACAATATGTTTTGGATGTTTGAACATGTATATAAATAGTGTACGTATTTTTCTGAAACTTTTTTTTTCAATATCATGTTTTTAAGATTTATCCATGTGACACTTGTAGAGCTAGTCCATTCTATAATATAGTAATAGTATACTATATAGTACTGCAATAGACCAATAGCATAAATATTCTAGAATCTATTCTATGGATGGATATTTGATATGTCTAGTTCTTTGCTATTTCAAATCATGATGTAATTAATATTCTGGTGTATGCTTCCTTGGGCACATGTTTGAGAGTTCTGCTAGGGAATATATCTAGAACAGAAATTGTTAGGGAATAGAATGTGCACATTCTCAACTTTACTAGATTGCTCTCTACTCTCCGCAGTAGCTGAACTACTTTTTACTCCCATCAATGATATGTGAGAATTTCTCTCATCCTATATTCTAACCAACACTGTCAAGTTTTTAAAAAAATATACATATCTGGGTCCTATTTTCATAGATCCTGTTAGGGTAGCTCTGGAGTGTGGTTTGAAACAGGCCACAGGTGATACTGAAACACAAATGAATGGGGATTATGAATGAATTCATATCATTGAGATCATCAGCTCGTATGTATGTATACACAATCTAATACATTGGTATGTGAGTTGGTATGGTGAAAGTGCCCTAGCACTTTGTTGGTAACATCTATGCTGGCTGCATTTAGATCCTTGAAGATAGGTAGAGAAGTACCAACCGCCTAACATACCTTGCAGGTGCGTTTTGAATCAAACAGGGGTATGTGATTGACCAGTCCACTGGCTGGTACTTAATCTAAAGTCCCACCTTTGCCAGCGGGGCTGATGGGGGACAATGCTGGCTTTCTGGGAGCTGTCATGCCTCTTCCTAGGTGCATGGCTGGGTGCCAGTAGTTGGGACTTGCCTGCGTGCCATTGCTTAGGGCAGGGTGCGTGTCAGCGACGTCTGCCAGCCCGCTGGGTGGTGTCACTGTATGGAGCACTTGTGGCTTTTTCAAAGCCCTGAGGAATCTGAGAAGCAAGTGAGGGAATGCTGCATGAAAACAAAAGGCAGTGGAAAGAGTGACCAGCCAGCAGGCTCCAGCAGGCTAGAACGCTCTGTTCTTGTTATTACTGCTTCATGAAAATGCCGCCAGCTTCCTGGCAAGGTCTGGAAGGTGAAGGGCTTCTTGAGGAAACAAGGACAAGTGATGTGTACTTCTGGTTGCCCAGCTTCCTAATTTTCCAGTGGAAGCTGCAGGGTGAGGATGAGGTCTCAGAGGCCCAGCAGGGCTGGGCTGGGAGAGAAGTTGGGCCATGCCCCAGACAGAGCTGTTCCTCAAGGAGCCATCTGAAGGTCAGCCTAGGGGAGGACAGAGGACTTCAGCCATAATCCCCATTCAAGGGGGCTTTGCCATAAAGAAGTGCCTCCTGGTTTGGGGCAGTAAGACCAGGGAGTGCTCTCATTCCTCACCTGCTTTCCTCAGAGCTATTCATGCCCTGGTATCACACACTCTCACAGCATGGCCTGCCTCAATTTTCAGAAATGAGGGAGAAGCTCAGGTAAAGGTAAGAGTTTTCATTAACTCATTATTGGATGGCTACTTGGACTCATCATTATTGGGCCTGTCAGAAGTCAACCTCTGCTTTCCCTCCTGATAATCTCCTGTCAGTGACATATAAAATATCTAGCTGTGGGACTTCCCTGGTGGTGGCAGTGGTTAAGAACCCACCTGGTCTGGGAAGATCCCACATGCCGTGGAACAACTAAGCCCGTGCACCACAACTACTGAGCCTGTACTCTAGAGCCTATGAGCCACAACTACTGAGCCCATGTGCTGCAACTACTGAAGCCCACGCACCTAGAGCCCGTGCTCTGCAACAAGAGAAGCCACTGCAATGAGAAGCCTGCGCACCGCGCACCACAACCAACAGTAGCCCCCGCTCATGGCAACTAGAGAGAAAAGCTGGCGCACAATAACGAAGACCCGACGAAGCCAAAAATTAAATAAATTAAATTATTACAAAAAATATCTAGGTGCAAAATAGGGAAGTACTCGGCATTCTCTTCCTCTCTTAAAAAGTAGCTATGAGGATAATGAATAAAAATAGGTCTTTGTGGATACAATAGGGCTGAACTGAGGGTGTGGTTTGCTTGGCAACAGCTCAAGCAAAGTTACTTCTCCTGGTCCCCAAATGCTCTTGACTTTGCCTGATAAAGTCCTAAAAGACCAGCTTGAATGTGATGTTTTTTGGTGAAACCTTCTATCAATAGAGTTAATCATTCCCTTCCTTCTGGTCCCATAGCATCAAGTTTTTATAAAAAGCATTAATCATGTTGTGTGACAACTACTAACTTGGAATTACGTCTTATTCTATGTGCTTGTGTGTGTGTGTGTGTCTCCCCAGCATTTATGGACTGTACTTTAACATAATAGTCCTTTTTTTTTTTTGGCCGCGTTGTGTCTTCGCTGTTGCACACGGGCTTTCTCTTGTTGCGGAGCATGGGCTCTAGGTGCGCAGGCTTCAGTAGTTGTGGCACGCGGGCTCTAGAGCGCAGGCTCAGTAATTGTGGCGCACAGGCTTTGTTGCTCCGCGGCATGTGGGATCTTCCCGGACTGGGCCTCGAACCCGTGTCCCTTAACACTGCGTCACCAGGGAAGCCCCAAACATAATAGTCCTTCGATAAGTATTTACTGGAGGAATCAAAGTTCCTGAGAAAACACCAATACTGAGCTTTTATATCTTCTTAATTATCCCCTGCCTTTTCCTCCTTGGGGTGAAACTCCAAGCCTTTTTAGCTCCATATGGAACAGAGGACACACTAAAACCAAACTTTTTTTTTTTTTAAAGGAATTGCTCCAGCAGGAATGGGTGTTTCAGATATATCATTCTGTTACAGGTACAGAAATTGTTTCCAGGGAACACTGCCATTATTATCTCTGAAAGATAAGTCAGTGGACATTGTTATTTTCCATTTACAGATGGACAAATGGAGGCTTTCTTGCTCATTTACCAATTACAGAATGTGCACTCTGTTCAAAGTACTGTGCTAGGATTTTCATGGGATACAAAGATGTGCAAGACAAGTTTCGTGTTCTAAAGGAGAATGTTATAATCTGGTTAGGAGGAAAAGATATTTGTATGCAAAAGTAACTATAACTTGGGATCATTTTATTTGAACTATATGAGTGGTCCAAAAAGAAGTACCATAGGGAATACAGAAGGTAGGCAAAAGAATTTTCAGCCAAGGTGATCAGGGATATCATTGTGGTCAACATGGCACTTGAGATGAATAGATTTTGTGCTGGTTATTCTCCATTTGGCTCCTGTATTTGTTTCCTGTGACTGCTGTAACAAATTACGAAACTGGGTGGCTTAAAATAACAAAATTTTATTTTCTCAAAGTTCTGGAGGCCAGAAGTCTGAAATCAAGGTTTTGGCAGGGCCAGGATCCCTCCGAAGGCGCTAGGGGTGAAATCTGTTCCTTGTCTCTTCCAGCTTCTGATGGCTCCAGGCTTCCCTGGCTTGTGGCCACTTCACTCCAATCCTGATTCTATGGACACACTGCTTTCTCCTCTTCTCTCTCAGAACTCCCCTGCTTCTCTTTTATTAGGATATATGTGATTGCATTTAGGGCCCACCCACATAAACTAGGATACGCTCCTCCACTCAAGATGCTGAACTTAATCACATCTTTTGCCGTATAATATAATTTTCTCAGGTTCCAGGCAGTAGCCTGTGGACATTTTTTTTTTTTTTTTTTTGAGGTGCCACTAGGTAGTCCACGACAGCCTCCTATCCTCCTCTGCCCTGCTCTGTGCCCCGTGAGGCTGTTATCCACAGATGACTCACCTGGGCCCACTGCCCTCTGGCTTACTGTTGGGTTTGGCCAATGGGAGGCATCAGCAAGTATCAGAGGGCAGGAGAAAAAAGAGTTTGGGGGTATATCTTCTTATTTTTCTGCTTTAGCGCCGGGTTCTGGCAGTAGCTATGCCCTTTCACAGCTCGAGCTCCTTCGGGACTCCCATAACACCATTTCTGTGCTTTGTCTCTTCAGCCCTGGGCTTCCATTCTTGCTAGTCCTTGGGTGCCTCGATACTTTTAAGTTCCAGAAATCCTGCCTACATCCTTGTAAATAGTGTCTTCATCAAATTATGTTCAAAACCCCAGCTGAGTGTGCCTTCAGTTTCCAGCCACAATCTTGACTGATACAGACACTGAGAGGCAAAAATTTAATTTCCAGAACAGAGATAGACTCAGGTTGCCTCGATCTAAGTTTAAGTAATGACCAGTGGGGACTGGAAGGTGATTCAGCACACAATATAGCCATAGCAGCTGGGTTATCTTGCGGGCTCTTGGCAGTAAGTATCTGTTGCTTTGTACTCTAATTATCTGCTGTTATTGTGACTCTGCTTCTGTTGCCCTTCCTACTAAGTATTTTCTGTTCTTTTCTCTATCTCACAGCTTCTATTGCTTCATGGTTTCTGCTATGTGATGTCAGCTTTCTTCCCTCTGTGGCTCTTTTAGGTTTCTCCCCATTGCTAACTCCTGACTATCTTTTTGTATTTCATATTCAACCCCTCCAAAGGGCCTGACTGGTTTGGCTGCTCACCATCAAGTACAGGCAGTTAGGCAGAGCTTCCTTTGACAAGTCATCATATGAGCATAAGTTTATTGCCCTAGGGTAGGTGCCTGCTCCTGGACTAAATGGTTTTGTTTGGAATGGCAGAATAAGTTGATACATAATTTGGTGTCCTGTCAATTAGAAATTCCTGGGAAGTGCTTATGGGTGTGGCAAGCATTCTGATACTTCCCAGGGGGTTTATCAAAACCCACAAGTACTTCTGTTGTCCAGTTCAATTGCAGAGGCATGGCGGTCTCAGAAAAGCAAAACACATGTTTGGGAAAAGCAAGCAGCCCAGAATAGCTGGTGGTATAATTCGAATGGAGAAACACTAACATTGGTATTAAAGCTGGAAATGTAGGTCACGACAGTTTGTGGAGGGCCTTGAGTGAAGATTTGTTTTAGAAGGAACTTTAGACATTATATTATGGGCAGTGAGAAGTTACTGAAGGTTTCTGAACGTGGAAGAGCAAGATAAAATCAGCTTTTAGGGCTATTTAACTGATGGCAGTGGTATTCAGATTGGATCAGAAGTAGGAAAATGTGGAAACAGAAAGACAAATTAGGAAGGTGTTATAATAGCCTAAGAGAGGATAATGGGGACCCAATCCAGGACAAGACTAGAAAGGAAGGGAAAGCTAGTTGTGAGAACCTCAGAGCATAAGTGGATTTAGGATTGAGGCTAGTTTTGAGCTACTGGTTTAGAATCTTTTTACCATCAAGGATCTTTTTAATTATTTTTTATTTTCTTCCAAATAAATGACACCTTTTTGGAGGAATACATGAATTCTATCAGGCATACTAATAAGACTGACAATATTATTACCAGCTATTATCTTTTGGAATACATTTTTGGAAGCTTGGCTCTGAGCCAAGGGAATGTAGGCAGTGGTGGTTCCATTGAGAGAAATTGGGTCTGAATATCTTAGCCGAGTGGTCCCCAACCTTTTTGGCACCAGGGACCGGTTTCGTGGAAGACAGCTTTTCCACGGAAGGGGGTGGTGGTGATGGTGGTTCAGGCGATAATGCGAGTGATGGGGGGCGGCAGATGAAGCTTCCCTCACTCACCTGCCTGCCGCTCACCTCCTGCTGTGTGGCCCGGGGTGGGAGGGGTGGGGTTAGGGACCCCTGTCTTAGCCTATGTTTTCTAGAAAAATAGAACTCAAACCAAGAATTAAGGCTAATATTTTATTTAGGAGATGTAATCCCAGGGCAGTAAGAGTGAGAGGAAAAGGGAAGAGAGACCGAGAAAGAGGTGAAGCAACACAAGGTGATGTTTGAACAGCCTACAGAGACAGTAGGTACACCTGCATGTGCATGCAGAATATCTCCAGACATGCTGCATGGTGAAAACATGCTCAGGTAAGTTCTTGGGAAGGAGAAAGGAAAAGTAATCTACCTTCATGGTTCTCTCCCATAGGGAATCTCCTATTCCCCACTGATCAAAATTTATCACACCAGTAGTTTCTTTCCTCATACTTCTACATTATGTCATCATATGTTCCCATTGTTAGTTTCTTAGCAAGCCACAGCCAAGGCTCTATGGTATGGCCTTTAGTCCTAGTTGGGGAGTAGAGAGAGAAGCCAGAAATTCACGGAGTGTGGCTGATGAGCCTAGTTGCTCAGTGGCAATCAGGGGGAAGGCCAGGCTGGGAAAGTGGTAGATAAGCTCCAGCCCCAGGTAGCAGGACTACATGTGCCCAAACAAAGCAAGTCAGCTGCAGTAGCGGCTGAGACAGAACCACCTCCAGGAAGACAGTGTTCTGAGGGTTACAGAAGGAATAACCATAGAGAATTATACTCCTACACAGCATAGAATAAATGAGTATGAACATGGGCTTTGGAGACAGGCAGAGCTGAGCTTAAGTCACAGCTGTGTATGATTTTAGGCAATTTACTTAATCTCTTTAAGCCTTAGCTTCTTTACTCACAACATGGGGATGATGATACTATATAGCTCATGTTTGTAAAGCATTTGGCATGATGCTAGGCATACAGTAAACGCTAAATACATTATGGCAATTACCATCATTAATATCATTCTTGGATGACTGTGTAATCTTCCCAATGCTTTCTTTTCTCCAGGCTGACTCTGCCATGTGCTGCTCCTAAATCTATCTTGAGCAGGTTGGGTGGCTCAAGCCTGCGTCCTTTAGTTACTCTCAGGGGCAGTTGCCTCTAGAGTACTCCACACTTGAGGTCATGATACCCCAGAGAAGGCGGGTGGCCCCTTACAGGGTGCTGACCCATTAAGTCCCAGGAAGTCAGCACCACTAACCCATCACCTTTGGTATGTAGATAGGACATATCTTAAATAACCATTTGCTCCTATAAATTTTTTCCCCTACAAAATAGAAAAACAAAGCTTTTTGGTCAAAATTTTGCCTTGGTGCCCCAAGAAAGCACAGCCAAATACATAAGTATTGCTAGATCCATACAATAAAGAGGTTCCTGTAAGACTTTAAAAACAGGAGAGATCACTCTTACACAAATGGTATTTGATGGGATATCATCTCTAAATTATACATATCAAAATTTCTTTCTTCCCATAAATTGAAATCCTTTTGACTTTACATAGGCATATTAAATGCCCAGAGTAACACATACCTAAAGTATGTAACTACTTTGGAAATTCCTGGAACAATGACAAAAACAGACATATCACTCTTTTGTTCAAAATCTGTATCACTCAGAATAAAAATTCAAATCCTCAATGGACTTTAATGACCTTGGGGATCTAGTCTCCAGTTATTGGACCTCACCTCTTAGGAACTAGGAGGCAGGATAGCATACTTGGGTACTCAAGAGTACCAAAAGTCTCTAGAGACCGACTACCTGAGCTCCAGTTCAACCTCTATCATTTGCTAGCTATGTGATTTGGAGGCAGTTATTTAACCCTCCTGTGCCTCAGTTTCCTCATCTGGAAGAGAGAAAAAACAGTACCCACATCACATAGTTGTTGAGGATTAGTTAATTTTTTTTTTTTTTTTGCGGTACGCGGGCCTCTCACTGTTGTGGCCTCTCCCGTTGCGGGGCACAGGCTCCGGACTCGCAGGCTCAGCGGCCATGGCTCATGGGCCCAGCCACTCCGCGGCATGTGGGATCTTCCCGGAACCGGGGCATGAACCTGTGTCCCCTGCATCGGCAGGCGGACTCTCAACCACTGCGCCACCAGGGAAGCCCCAGTTAATATTTTTAAGTGCTTAACATAGTGCTACGAGTAAGGGCTA
This sequence comes from Orcinus orca, assembly GCF_937001465.1. Lineage (NCBI taxonomy): Eukaryota > Metazoa > Chordata > Mammalia > Artiodactyla > Delphinidae > Orcinus > Orcinus orca. The sequence continues at coordinate 21,218,322 of NC_064567.1, read as the reverse complement.
TCTAAGTGTTAGCTGCATAAAATACTTCCTTTCATTCACTGCACTCTGGCCGCACTGGCCTCCTTACCGTGCCTCCAGCAGGCCAAGCGCACTCCTGCTCAGGACCTTTGCGTTTGTTGTTCTCCCAGATGGCCACATGCCCAATTTCCTCACCTCCTTCAAGTCTTCGCTCAGCTCTCACCTTTTAAATGATGACAACCCTACTTAACATAGCAATCCCCTCCTGTACACCCCTGCTTTATTTTTCTCATTAGCACTTACCTACTTTTAATACTCTGTACAATTTGCAAATTTATTTGTGTTTCACCTATCTCCCCCAAATCGAAGGTAAACAAGGGCAGAAATATTTATTTTATTCTTTGATGTATCCCAAATGCCTAGACCATTGCATGGGCCATAGCAGATGCTCAATACTATTTGTGGAATGAATGAATGCACTGTTTTCAAAAAGAAAGTTGAACCTACATAGTTTGAAAATTGATTTGTAAATGATACTGATTTGTAAATCAGATTCCTATGCAAATGCAAAAGATCTCCCCCAAAGTTGTTCTCTTAAGTTGAATAGATATGATCTCCTTCCCACAATATTATTTAAGAAATTGTTTTTTTTTTCCCCAAAGATATTTAAAGGTAAACTTTAGCTGGAGCTTAGGTAAAGCTATCTAATTAGTAATGAGCATATTCTGAATTAATAAAATTGATCAACTCCTCATTAATTGCTAGTGGACTCCGTGGCACAGTCATTTATCCAACATGACCTAGAAGTCATGGCCCATCATCAGGATATGGAAAGAAGAGAACTAATAAACACCTGCTCTAGGTTAGATGAGCTGCTGGGTCAAATCTGTGAGTAAAGTATCATCATCCCCATAGTATAGATAAACAAACCAAGGCCTACAGAGGCCCCAGATCACATACCTAATAGGTGATAGAGCCAGCATTCAAACTATGAGCTTGCAAAATCCATGCTCTTTCTAGTATCTCACTTTGAACCTCAGATTTCTCATTTGTAATATGTAGTAACATTACTAAGGCACAGTTATTATGACAATGAAAATAACATATGTAAAGCAAGGCACTCAATAAATGACAGCTTTTAAAAATGGCTATACTTTGGGAATGATGATGAGAATTTTCCCATGGAGAACAATCACATAGCCTCTCCACGGAGAAAAATATGGGCCCCAATTTATTTGGACATCAGAAGTAGGTCCTATGGGATAGATTAGTGGGAGTAGCCACATTTTAAAGAAGAAGAATTTAAATTTTAATACAAGTTTAAATACTTATTGTACTTTTATTTGTTAAGAGTTGACTTTATGGGCTCTAATTAGCCAAATTTGAGACAATTCGATCACCAAAATATTGTTTGTATGGTTGTATAAAAATGATGGTTGTAAAAAAAGTCACACATTGAAAATGATTTAAAAAGTGGGAGGGAGGAAAGAAGAGATAGGGGAGAAAAAGGAAAACAAAACCTTCATTACAGAAAAATGTCAGCTAATAAACGTTGAATAAATGATGAGGCTTAAAAGAAACACTGTTGTACAATCCTCAGTGTAATAACTGATTCAATCAAGGACTATCAGTGGATGATAAAACCTTTTGGTGAAGGGTTGATGGGTGTCATTGGTTGAATTATGTTTCTCAAAAAATGGAGCCTCCCCCCCAGGCTCCCAGAATGCGATCTTATTTGGAAATAGGTTCATTGCAGATGTAATTAGTTAAGATGAGGTCATACTGCAGAAGGGTGGGATCCTAATCCAATATGACTGGTGTCCTTGTAAGAAGACAGTCATGTGAAGATACAGATACATATGGAGAATGCTATGTGACGATGGAGGCTGAATTGAAGTGCTGCAGCTACAAGCCAAGGAATGTCTGGGCTAACAGAAACTGGAAGAGGCAAGGAAGAATTCTCCCCTACGGTTTCAGAGGGAGCCTACCAACACATTGTTTTCATACTTCTAGTCTCCAGACTGTGAGAATAAATTCCTGTTGGTTTAAGCTAGCCAATTTGTGGGTACTGTGTTACAGCAGCCCTAGGAAACTAATACAATGGCAAGCAGGATAGACACAGTGCACCAAAGTATCACCTTGCATATATGAAAAATAGAGCTGTCCAAAGGAGAACTCTGTCAGTTACCACTTAATCGAGTATCAAACTTAACATCGAGTATCAAACTTAACATCACTACCAGTGGGACAACCTGACGTATACACCCCCTGATATCATGCAATTAGAGGTACACAATATCAATTTGATAGTGCAACAGGCACATCCCTTGCAATGTGACTTTGCAGCAACTCCCATGAAGAGGTCAAGTTTCTTTCTCTACCACTTGAGTCTAGGCTGGCTTTGTTACCTTCTTTGGCCAACATAATGTCATTGAAGTGATAGAGTGCCAGTTCTAAGCCTCAAAAGAACTTGCACACTTCCACTGTCTTTCAGACCCTTGCCTCTTCCGTGAGAACAGGCCAGTGCTAGCCTGCTAAGTGTGACAGATGAATGGGGCTAGGCCCAGTCACCTCAGCTAAGGTCATCTTAGACCAGCAGCCCCCAGTCAATCTGTCAAATGCCTGCAGATCCATGAATGAGTGTAACCAAAATCAGCTGAACCCAGCCTAGCCCAGATCAGCTGAAATACCTATGCCACTGAGTTTGGGGGTGGGTTGCTATGCAGTAATAACTAACTGTTAAAATGATCTATGTTATATCCTTGCTAAATATGTTTAAATGGAAAACTAATCATGAGGAAAGAATCAGAAAAACCTAGAGTGTGGAACATTCTACGTTACAGCTGGTCTGAATACTACAAGTCAGTATCATGAAAAACAACAACAAAAAAGTGAGGAGACTTCTAGATAGATTAGAACAAGGGTTTTCAATCTCAGCACTAACTGACATTTTGGAATAAATACTTCTTTGTTGTGGGGGGTTGTCCTGTGTATTTTAGGATGTTTAGTAGCATCCCTGGCCTCTGTCCACTTGATGCCGGTAGCACTCATAGTTAAGACAATCAAAAGTATCTCCAGGCATTGCTAAATGTCCACCTTGGGGCACTGGACTTGAGAGACAGAATCAAATGCAATGTATGGACCTTGTTAAGATCTTGGATCAAACAAAAAAAGATGTTTATAAAAGACATTTTGGATGATTATAAGAATTTGAATGTGGAATTAAATATATTGAATCATTAATTTTCCCAGATCTAAAAATAGTATTGCAGTTATGTAGGAGGATGCCTTTATCCTTAGGAGATGTACGCTTAATCTGAGTGAAACTTCATAAAGTATTGAACTTACTTTCAAATTCTTCAATGGATAAAAATGTATTTTTATAGAAAGAGATAAAGCAAAGGTGACAAAATGTTAACAATTTGTGAATCTAGTTGAAGAGTATAGGGGCATTTATTGTATCATTCTTTTAAGCTTTGTAGGTTTGAAATTTTTCTAAATAAAACGTTGGGGGTGAAAAGTGTTAGTCTCACCTCCACTGCCTGACTCTTTACTGACTTAATATGATACAAAGAGCAGGCTTGTTGTAAATGAATCTGGGTGCTCATTCTGTGTTGCCTGGACAATAAGTTAGCTCAAACCAGGGTATGAGGGGTTGAAGCTGAGGAAGGGGCTTCTCCTAGCCTGAGGAACTGTACACAAGCTCAGCTTCTCATGGGACCACTGGCTTTCTTTCTCTTGTGTAACATCCCATGGGACCAAAAGTCTAGGTGGTAGGCAGCTTGTGTGTGTTTCCCAGACAACTTTGGTAAAGAGCTGGCACCAAAATCCAGGCTGCCTGGTGCCAAGACAGTCTGGTTATTCCTTTCACTGTTAAGGCTACTCTCAAACTTGCTGCATACTAGAAGGAGACCAAAAGAGGGGCAGAATTCCCTTCTCTAGAAAACCATTCTGTAAGGCCAACAGGTCAGCCAGGGACACTAAGAGGAAGGGGTCTCTCAGCCCTCCCTTCTCTTAAAGACCTTGACTTTGTAAGTTTTTCCAAAGTAAAATCTAAATTTTTGAACCTGTACCTATGATGTAGTGAAATTCAAATCATGCCCTGCTGCATTAAAGTTTAGGCAACTGTAAAGAGACCAATCTTGTAAGAGAGCTAAAATTTAAAACATAGACAAAACTCAGAAACCAAAAAGGAAAATGCTGATAAATGCTTTAGTGTAAAACACTTAAAATTTTTTAATGGTAAAAACAAATATGACAACAACAACAAGAAAATACCATAAATTGAGCCAAAAGACAAATGGCACAGAAGAAAAAAATTAGTTGTAACCCAACAGAAAAAGTGTTTATTATATAAAGAGATCTTACAGTTTTACAAGGAAAAAAATAAACAGAAAAAGGGCAAAGAATATGAACAGATATTTCATAAAGAAAATAAGAATGGTAAGAACTACTTGGAAAAAAATACAACTTCATTAGTGCTTAGAAAAATGCAAATCCTAACAATGTGATACCATTTTTATCTATCAGATTGACAAAAGGTTGAAAGTTTGATAAAACTCAGTTTTGACAAGGGTATAAGTGAACTTATACTGTTGACAGACATGGAACAACTATTTGGAGATTACAATTTGGCAACATCTAACCTGATTTTTAAATGTATATATATATATGTTGACCCAGCAATTTCATTTATAGGAATTTATCCTAAGATAGAGCCATACAAATTCCCAATGACACATATAAAGATGTTCATGGAAACAGTTTATAATAAAAAGTGGAAATGATTTAAATGTTCATCAATGGGGCAATGGTTAAATAAATTATGGCACATCCAATGATTAAAAGATCTTGGAAGATCTATATATGCTGACATGGAAATATTTCTGATATATTATTAAATGAATAAAGCAAGGTATAGGTGTTTAGGAAAAACTCACTCTTCCTCCTGTGTGTCTCTCCTTCACTCTCACACTACCACACTTACACCATTTCTGACACCAGATATGGGACTTTTCCCCAAACCAAGCAATTCTCTGTGACATCAGCTGGGTGTCCTACAATTTAATTCAATCCTGACACTATCTACCTGGACACTATCCCACAGGTTAAGGGCTCAGTCCCACAAGATTGCCCCCCCCACTTCAGATGCCAGTCTCAAGCAGTAGGTTCCCAGCTCACCCACAACTTCTGTCTGACTTGGCTACAAACTGGAAGGTCCCATGACTTCCTACCCCTTGGATTGAATTGTTTGCTAAAACAGCTCACAGAACTCAGAGAAACACTTAGTTTATCAGTTTATTACCTGATAAATTGCAATGTAAAGGATACGGATGAACAGCCAGAAGAAGAGATACACAGGGCAAAGTCTGGGAGGGTCCGAGGGCAGGAGTGCTTCACCCTCCAATTACGTGGTTGTGTTCACCTATCTGGAAGCTCTCCGAACCCCATACTATTGGGATTTTTTTTTTAACATCTTTATTGGGGTATAATTGTTTTACAATGGTGTGTTAGTTTCTGCTTTATAACAAAGTGAATCAGTTATACATATACATATGTTCCCATATGTCTTCCCTCTTGCGTCTCCCTCCCTCCCACCCTCCCTATCCCACCCCTCCAGGCTGTCACAAAGCACTGAGCCAATATCCCTGTGCCATGCAGCTGCTTCCCACTAGCTATCTACCTTACTACGTTTGTTAGTGTGTATATGTCCATGACTCTCTCTCGCCCTGTCACAGCTCACCCTTCCCCCTCCCCATATCCTCAAGTCCGTTCTCTAGTAGGTCTGCGTCTGTATTCCTGCCTTACCCCTAGGTTCTTCATGACATTTTTTTTTCTTAAATTCCATATATATGTGTTAGCATACGGTATTTGTCTTTTTCTTTCTGACTTACTTCACTCTGTATGACAGACTCTAGGTCTATCCACCTCATTACAAATAGCTCAATTTCATTTCTTTTTATGGCTGAGTAATATTCCATTGTATATATGTGCCACACCTTCTTTATCCATTCATCCGATGATGGGCACTTAGGTTGTTTCCATCTCCAGGCTATTGTAAATAGAGCTGCAATGAACATTTTGGTACATGACTCCTTTTGAATTTTGTTTTTCTCAGGGTATATGCCCAGTAGTGGGATTGCTGGGTCATATGGTAGTTCTATTTGTAGTTTTTTAAGGAACCTCCATACTGTTCTCCATAGTGGCTGAACCAATTCACATTCCCACCAGCAGTGCAAGAGTGTTCCCTTTTCTCCACACCCTCTCCAACATTTATTGTTTCTAGATTTTTTGATGATAGCCATTCTGACTGGTGTGAGATGATATCTCATTGTAGGTTTGATTTGCATTTCTCTAATGGTTAATGATGTTGAGCATTCTTTCATGTGTTTGTTGGCAGTCTGTATATCTTCTTTGGAGAAATGTCTATTTAGGTCTTCTGCCCATTTTTGGATTGGGTTGTTTGTTTTTTTGTTATTGAGCTGGATGAGCTGCTTGTAAATTTTGGAGATTAATCCTTTGTCGGTTGCTTCATTTGCAAATATTTTCTCCCATTCTGAGGGTTGTCTTTTGGTCTTGTTTATGGTTTCCTTTGCTGTGCAAAAGCTTTGAAGTTTCATTAGGTCCCATTTGTTTATTTTTGTTTTTATTTCCATTACTCTAGGAGGTGGGTCAGAAAGGATCTTGCTGTGATTTATGTCATAGAGTGTTCTGCCTATGTTTTCCTCTAAGAATTTGATAGTTTCTGGCCTTACATTTAGGTCTTTAATCCATTTTGAGCTTATTTTTGTGTATGGTGTTAGGGAGTGATCTAATCTCATACTTTTACATGTACCTGTCCAGTTTTCCCAGCACCACTTATTGAAGAGGCTGTCCTTTCTCCACTGTACATTCCTGCCACCTTTATCAAAGATAAGGTGTCCATATGTGCGTGGGTTTATCTCTGGGCTTTCTATCCTGTTCCATTGATCTATCTTTCTGTTTTTGTGCCAGTACCATACTGTCTTGATTACTGTAGCTTTGTAGTATAGTCTGAAGTCAGGGAGCCTGATTCTTCCAGCTCCTTTTTTCGTTCTCAGGATTGCTTTGGCTATTCGGAGTCTTTTGTGTTTCCATAGAAATTGTGAAATTTTTTGTTCTAGTTCTGTGAAAAATGCCATTGGTAGTTTGATAGGCATTGCACTGAATCTGTAGATTGCTTTGGGTAGTAGAGTCATTTTCACAATGTTGATTCTTCCAATCCAAGAACATGGTATAATCTCTCCATCTATTTGTATCATCTTTAATTTCTTTCATCAGTGTCTTACAATTTTCTGCATACAGGTCTTTTGTCTCCTTAGGTAGGTTTATTCCTAGATATTTTATTCTTTTTGTTGCAATGGTAAATGGGAGTGTTTTCTTGATTTCATCCAGATTGTCCATTTTATTGGCATAGAGTTGCTTGTAGTAATCTCTCATGATCTTTTTTATTTCTGCAGTGTCAGTTGTTACCTCTCCTTTTTCATTTCTAATTCTATTGATTTGAGTCTTCTCCCTTTTTTTCTTGATGAGTCTGGCTAGTGGTTTATCTATTTTGTTTATCTTCTCAAAGAACCAGCTTTTAGTTTTATTGATCTTTGCTATTGTTTCCTTCATTTCTTTTTCATTTATTTCTCATCTGATTTTTATGATTTCTTTCCTTCTGCTAACTTTGGGGTTTTTTGTTCTTCTTTCTCTAATTGCTTGAGGTGCAAGGTTAGGTTGTTTATTCGAGATGTTTCCTGCTTCTTAAGGTGGGCTTGTATTGCTATAAACTTTCCCCTTAGAACTGCTTTTGCTGCATCCCATAGGTTTTGGGTCATTGTGTCTCCATTGTTATTTGTTTCTAGGTATTTTTTTATTTCCTCTTTGATTTCTTCAGTGATCACTTCATTATTAAGTAGTGTATTGTTTAGCCTCCATGTGTTTGTATTTTTTACAGATCTTTTCCTGTAATTGATATCTAGTCTCATGGCGTTGTGGTCAGAAAAGATACTTGATACAATTTCAATTTTCTTAAATTTACCAAGGCTTGATTTGTGACCCAAGATATGATCTATCCTGGAGAATGTTCCATGAGCACTTGAGAAAAATGTGTATTCTGTTGTTTTTGGATGGAGTGTCCTATAAATATCAATTAAGTCCATGTTGTTTAATGTATCATTTAAAGCTTGTGTTTCCTTATTTATTTTCATTTTGGATGATCTGTCCATGGGTGAAAGTGGGGTGTTTAAGTCCCCTACTATGAATGTGTTACTGTCGATTTCCCCTTTTATGGCTGTTAGTATTTGCCTTATGTATTGAGGTGCTCCTACGTTGGGTGCATAAATATTTACAATTGTTATATCTTCTTCTTGGATTGATCCCTTGATCATTATGTAGTGTCCTTTTTTGTCTCTTTTAATAGTCCTTATTTTAAAGTCTATTTTGTCTGATATGAGAATTGCTACTCCGGCTTTCTTTTGGTTTCCATTTGCATGGAATATCTTTTTCCATCCCCTTACTTTCAGTCTGTATGTGTCTCTAGGTCTGAAGTGGGTCTCTTGTAGACAGCATATATAAGGGTCTTGTTTTTGTATCCATTCAGCCAATCTGTGTCTTTTGGTGGGAGCATTTAGTCCATTTACATTTAAGGTAATTATCAATATGTATGTTCCTATTCCCATTTTCTAAGTTGTTTTGGGTTCATTATTGTAGGTCTTTTCCTTCTCTTTTGTTTCTTGCCTTGAGAAGTTCCTTTAGCATTTGTTGTAAAGCTGGTTTGGTGGTGCTGAACTCTCTCAGCTTTTGCTTGTCTGTAAAGGTTTTAATTTCTCCATCAAATCTGAATGAGATCCTTGCTGCATAGAGTAGTCTTGGCTGCAGGTTTTTCTCCTTCATCACTTTCAGTATGTCCTGCCACTCCCTTCTGGCTTGTAGGGTTTCTGCTGAGAGATCAGCTATTTTCCTTATGGGGATTCCCTTACGTGTTATTTGTTGTTTTTCCCTTGCTGCTTTTAATATGCTTTCTTTGTATTTAATTTTTGACAGTTTGATTAATATGTGTCTTGGCGTATTTCTCCTTGTATTTATCCTGTATGGGACTCTCTGTGCTTCCTGGACTTGATTAACTATTTCCTTTCCCATATTAGGGAAGTTTTCAACTATAATCTCTTCAAATATTTTCTCAGTCCCTTTCTTTTTATCTTCTTCTTCTGGAACCCCTATAATTCGAATGTTGGTGTGTTTAATGTTGTCCCAGAGGTCTCTGAGACTGTCCTCAGTTCTTTTCATTCTTTTTTCTTTATTCTGCTCTGCAGTAGTTATTTCCACTATTTTATCTTCCAGGTCACTTATCCGTTCTTCTGCCTCAGTTATTCTGCTATTTGGGATTTTTTTTTTTTAAAGTTATTTATTTATTTATTTTTATTTTTGGCTGCGTTGGGGCTTTGTTGCTGTGCGTGGGGTTTCTCTAGTTGTGGCAAGCAGGGGCTACTCTTTGTTGCAGTGAGCGGGCTTCTGATTGTGGTGGCTTCTCTTGTTGCAGAGCACAGGCTCTAGGCACACAGGCTTCAGTAACTGTGGCACGTGGGCTCAGTAGTTGTGGTACGTGGGCTCTAGAGTGCAGGCTTCAGTAGTTGTGGCCCATGGGCTTAGTTGCTCCGCGGCATGTGGGATCTTCCCGGACCAGGGCTCGAACCCATGTCCCCTACATTGGCTGGCGGATTCTTAACCACTGTGCAATCAGGGAAGCCCCTGGGATTTTTATAGAGGCTTCATCACATAGACATGATCAATTATTAATACTACTGCTATTCCTTTTTCCCTCTCTGGAGAATGGGTGGTGGGGCTGAAAATTCCAAGCTTCTAATCCTGGCTTGGTCTTTCTGGGGCCAGCCCTCATCCAGGAGCCATCCAATAGCTCACCTCACTAGAACAAAAGAGGCTACAAACCCCCAGAAAATTCAAAGAGATTTAGGCACTCTGTGTCAGGAAGCAGGGTCAAAGACCAAATATTAGAACAAAAGATGCTCCCAGTGTTCTTATCACTTAGGCTTTACAAGCATTTTAGGAGCTCTGTGCTGGAACTGTGGCACAGTTCAATGTATTTATTTTATATTATCTCACAATAGGACACTGTTTATTATATGATCTGCTTTGTGGAAAAATGGTGTATATATATTATATATGCCTATGTGGAAAAAATACACAAGAAATAGTTAACAGTTTTTACGTTGGGATAAAAGTGGAAAGATTTTTCTTTCCATTTTAAGCCTTTTTGAAGTTCGAATTTATTTTCATTATGGTGGTGTTTTACTTTTACAATTAAAAAACTATACACAGATTGTGCCTTGAAACAACCTTTAAAATGTCAATCAGTGCCCCTTCTGATACTTCTGTAGAAAATATTTAAATTACTGAAACAGGATGAGGCCGTGTATAGGCAAGTTGATTTTAGCTGGGGATGCAAATATGCAAATAGTATTGAGCCACTGCAACTAGGTATATGAATTTTAGAACCTAGTTAGGCTGGATCAGAGCAGTTAGCAACTTTCTTAGGCAGTCTTGGGTCATTCACCTTTCTAAAATTGCTCAGGCCAAGCCATTAGCAAGACTCCTGTTGGAAAGCCACCGTAGCCAGCAAGAAAAAAACAATGTGACAGGAAATTTTTTCTCCCTCTCTCCTGAGTTTTTTCAGGAACGTAGAAGTTAAGATATAAACATGACTCTAAAGTACTAGATATGGGGAAAATTTGCAAAGGCATTTGGATGATTCTTGCTCTTTATAAATGCTCCACATTCGTGTCTGGCTGAGTCTCTTTTTAAAACACCCCAGGTACTAATCTGAGAGGACAGCCTCTATCAGGGGAACATTTTCTGTTCCCAGTGAAGTGGCACATTCAGTTCCTGGTGCAGGCTCACTTAATTCCTATTAGTCATTTCATAGCTGTATCTTGGGAAGAGAAAAATCTCAAATACTTCTGGGTGATTTCACAAGTAAACTAAAAATAAAACCGTCCCTCTTTTCTCACAGTTCCCATTTATTTACAAATTTAAAGTCAATAAAACATGTCTACCTTTGTGGATATTTCTCTGCTGATGTACCTATCTGATTTCCACTCTACTTGTGTGCCTAGATTTATTGCCGTAACATAGCAGGTGGATGCTGGGCCCATCCCCCCAGTTTGCCATTGAATTGATGGTGCAATTTTTTGTGTGTGTGGTTTATGACTCTAAGGTTGTTCTGGGACACTGCTTAAAAACACAGGTCACTACCGGGGCTTCCCTGGTGGCGCAGTGGTTGAGAGTCCACCTGCCGATGCAGGGGACACAGGTTCGTGCCCCGGTCCGGGAAGATCCCACATGCCGCGGAGCGGCTGGGCCCGTGAGCCGTGGCCGCTGAGCCTGTGCGTACGAAGCCTGTGCTCCGCAACGGGAGGGGCCACAACAGTGAGAGGCCCAAGTACCGCAAAAAAAAAAAAAACACAGGTCACTACCAAGTGAGACACTGGGTCTGATCAAGGTTTGTTTGTTATTTTCTAGGTTGTTTAAGGACATTAGATGAATGCTTAAATTTGTTATTGAACAGTTGCCATGAATACTGAAGATGCACATACAGGATTATTATTGTAGGTTGGTTTGTGACAGCTGGCCCTGATATAGTTACTTCCTCAAGAAGACACTTTGAACAATTATTTAAATGCCTCCCCTCTGCAATTATAATAATAATGATGATGATGATTTTGCAACTGAATATGCAATTCAGGATGCATACACTCAACTACTGTTTTTAGCTTGCTTTTCTTTCTACATTGATGTCAGCTGCTGTTGTCAGGATTACTGAAGAACAGAACCATTTTTCTATTGAGGGTCACCGAACTACAAGAAAAAAGTAATCTGGGGCCAACACAGGAAGTTATAAGAAAAATAATTATTATAGTTAGCATGTAAGGATTGCTAACCATGAGCAAGAAAATTTTTTCTCCTTGGAGGAAAAAAATATAGCATTTTCAGAACTTATCTGCTTTTAAAATTAACAAAACATCTTATTTAATAATTATAAATATCTGACAATGGTTTTGTTCTATAGCGTAGTCAACTAAGGAGCCAGAAGTGGGAAAGATGGTGAAATAGAGGAGAGAAGTATGTGTTGTGGGTAAGCGGGAGACAGTACAGAGTAAAAAAAATGGAATCAGATGGAGAAGGAACAGGAAGATGCAGAGGGCCAAGACAGATAAACAAGGGGTAAGAGGAATAAGAAAGACAGTAATAAGGTGGGAGAACAGGGGAAGGAGATAGCTAGGCAGGAAGAGAGAGGAAGGGGAGGAGAAACATGAATAAACAAAGGGGACGACAGACTGAGAGTGTAGGGGTTTTGAAAAAAGCATTTAGATTTGTTTTTAAAATGAATGTGGGACCTCTAGAATGTGGCATTTATACCACCATCACCTGTTACCAATTCTCTTTGAAATGCTGATTCACTATTGTTCACAACTCTAAGCACTAAAATCATTTTAATTGTAGACCTGGTGGATAAGGTGGGAAAATTGAAATGGAAACGTTACAAAGTGAACGTCCAAGCTAGCTGCCATTGCAGTATCTGGTTTTTGGAGACTGACTTCTCAGGAGAAATTCCAAAGGGAGGAGAGAGCTCAGCTGTCAGTTATAGATAGCTTCTTGCCTGCCACTCTCCTAAGATTTAAGGGGAAAAAGTTCTCAACCATAGAAATGTGCTCATCAGAGAATCCCATTGTAAGGCTGGTTATTTTTTGGGCTACGAGAGCAGTGTCTCCAACAATAAATCAGATAAAATTAGGCCAAAGGCCAGAGGTTCTCAAACTTTGTACTATATATTTAGTAAGTGGCATTGCTAAAAATTGGTTGTGGAAGTGGGGGGAGAAGGAGATCATTTTGAACTTATTTGGAAATATACTGGAAGAAAATAAATCAAAATGATCAACATGGTAAGAAAGTCTCTGTAAAAATTTACATTTGAGAAATACTTTGACCTGATTCCAACATCTGGTGTCTCTTTGAAGACAAACTTCAGTTGATATCCTCAGATGGATCTCAGATTGGGAACCAGGAGAAATAGTTTGCTTCTTTTATGCTCATTTGTTCTATGATATAGCTCAGTTCAGTCCCTTGTCCCGCTGGACATCCCTGTGCTCTCTTACTTTTTGGCTTGTTTGGGTTCTCTTTTCTAGTGTGGAGCCTAGAATTTGCTATCACCATGTTCTCCTATTTCTGTTATTCCCCAGTTCCCTCTGTCCAGTTCTCTTTGTTTCAGTAACACTGGAACTTATTTAACCTGCCCATCACCTATGCTAATATTCTTAAGGAGAAAAGGTAGGGACTTCCCTGGTGGCACAGTGGCAAAGAATCCACCTGCCAATGCAGGGGACACGGGTTCGAGCCCTGGTCCGGGAAGATCCCACATGCCGTGGAGCAACTAAGCCTGTGAGCCACAACTACTGAGCCTGCGCTCTAGAGCTCGCGAACCACAACTACTGAGCCCCCGCATGCCGCAACTATTGAAGCCTGTGTGCCTAGAACCTGTGCTCCACAGCAAAGACAAGCCACCACTATGAGAAGCCCGTGCACCGCAACGAAGAGTAGCCCCTGCTCACCTCAACTAGAGAAAGCCGGCACGCAACAACAGACCCAACACAGCCAAAAATAAAATAAATAAATAAATGTATTAAAAAAAAGAAAAGGTAGAGGAAGCTGGACATCCCCAATCAGCCCCATCCTTTCATGCCAGGTAACATAGATATATTTCCATTTACAGTGTCCTTCTGGAGCCAAAGTTTTCTAACCTAGGAAGGGATTCTAATAGGATGACTTTCATGTGAAATAGAAAGAAAACCCACAGGAGCCAACGCCTTTAGACCTATGGGATTACCTCTAGATGATTCTACTATGTTCTGGAGGTAGCTTTAATAAGGAAATATGGTATTTGGCCTTGGCCTTACAGAGATAATGCTACTGCTAACCACGACTATGACCATCATTATGACCTTATATTTTGTAGGCTAATTCTTTCTGAATGCTTTGTGGATTAACCTGTTTAATATCTGATTACTTGGTTGTGAGCTCCTTAATAGCTAGGTGTATGCCAGCACCTGGCACATAGGAGGTGCCCAAGTGTTTACTGAATGGATGGATGAAAGTTTAAGCAGTACAGGCAATGAAAGTGAGAGCAGGCAGGATGAAGCAGGGGGAAAATGAGAGGAGCAAGTTCTGTCTCCTCCTTTACAAAGACCAGGTTGAGCCCCGACAGTGGTGATGGGACAAATGCACTGAAAGATTCTGACTTGATGAACCCCCTTAACTTCAAATGTTTCTACCCAGAGGGCTGGGATACTTCTTTTCTGAGCCACTTTCACTTTTCCCAAAAGGCCGTTTGGTTCCAAATACACTAGGAATCAGTGTTAATTGCTTTTTGGAATATTATTTTGTCAGCTTCGTTTAGATGTGGTAATTTGCAAAGCAACCCCCAGCAGTTGGCAGTTCATCCATAGCTGTGTGGTGTTCAGACATTTCCTGGGATTCCTGCCCACCGCCTAGGCAGCTGGCAGTGTTCGCCAGGATCTGTGCTCACCTGGGATTAACTTGGAACCAGTAGTGCTTTGTTGTGTCTGGGATTTTTAAAACTCTGAAAGGGTGAAGGCCCAACCATACTTAATCCAAAAAATGAAAGTATACTAACTCATAATTTAAAAACTAGCAGGTGCTTAAAGATCATCTAGTCCACATTTGGTGGAAGAGGAAATTGCAGCTCTGACAGATTCAATGACAAGGTCAGTTGCTGTTAGCTGGGAGGCCGGGTCTAGAATCTGTATTCTTTGTGTGGCACCAAACTGTGAGCTGGAGTCCTCTGGATTTATGCCTGTGTGGATGTAAGTGTTTAAGTTACTATTTGTTTCTTTCTGAAGCTCTTTTCCCTGACCAGAGACTTCCGGGTCCTCCTTCACACACGCTTCAAGGTCACAGCCCAGACCAAAGTGTTTACAAAAAAACTAGGCACTTATGAGAGGATTCATTGCCAGTTCCTGCACTCCCTGTGCCCTGGCTTCAACCAAGCTCAGCAAACCAAGGGAAGGATAAAGTGGTCTCTGGAACCAGGAATTTCTAGGTTTGGATGCCAACAGGCAAAAGGATGAATTCTGATTTCTCCAGCAAGCTGAGGCTGCTGCTGCCACCTTCTGGGGGAAGACAGGCCAGAGCTTCATACCTGAAGCTAGTCTCAGTGTTCACCTGAGGAATAGTGTGAGGAATAAATGTCTGTTGTTTAAACTGCCCAGTTTATGATATTTTTGTTAGAGCGGCCCAAGTTGACTAAGACACAAATTGGTATGTAGGAGTGGCAGTGCTGCTGTAACAAACACCTAAAACTATGGAAGCAGCCTTGGAACTGGGTAACGGGCAGAGGCGGAAGCTTTCTGAGGTGCCTGCTAGACAAAGTCCGTATTGCTATGAAGGGACTCCTAGAGGCAATTCTGGTGAGATCTCAGAAAGAGGAGAGCTGGAGAGACTGCTTCCATCTTCTCAGAAAATAAAAATAACCATGAACAGAATGTTGGTAGAAATATGGACAGTAAAGGCCATTTTGGTCTCAGACAGAAAAGAGGAACATGTTATTGGAAACTGGAGGCAAGATGATTCCTGTTATAAAGTGTCGAAAACTTGGCTGAATTATGTTCATGTTCTAGCATTTTGTGGAAGGTAAGAACTTGCAAGTGATGAAACTGTATATCTAGCTGATGAGATTCCTAAGCAAAGTGTTGAAGGAGCTGTTTGGTTCCTCCTGACTGCTTGCATAGCAAAATGTAAGAAGAGAGAAATGAATTGATGATGGAACTGTTGAGCAAAAAGAAACCAGAACTTAAAGATTTGGAAAATTCTCAGCCTGTCCATACTACTAAAAATGAGAAAGCATGACTGACGGACTTCTTGGATTTTACATAGAGCTATTCAGTTGGCACATAAGCTATTCTTCAAGACAAGGAAAGAATGACCCTGAAGGCAACTCAGAAATCAGGGTTTCAAAAGGTGAGGTGTGTGGGGAGGAATCACCTCAGTTTCAACAGGCCAGACAGCCTCCAACCAAAGTCTTGGGAGTGAGGCTACCTGGAGCCTACAAGGTGTGACCACCGCCTGGCAGAGCCCTGGGTGGGTGTGTCTCTGGCCTGGCAGAGCTCCTGGGGCAGGACTACTCCAGGGGCGTCCAGAAGGCAGAGCATAATGCCAAAGGGATTATTCTCTAGCGTTAAGATCTCATGGAGTTTCCTTTGCTAGGTTTTAGACTTGCTTGGGACTCATTATTCCTTCCTTCTTTCCTTTTTCTCCCTTTCGAAATGGGAATGTCTATCCTAGTCTGTTTGGTTTCACAGGTTCATAGCTAGAGAGGAATTTTGCCTCAGAATGAGTCTCACTCATATCTGATTTAGATGAGACTAGACTTTAGAGTTGATGCTGGAATAAGTTAAGACATTTGGGGCTGCTGGGATGGAATGGGTTAGGGTTAGTATGTATGTATTTTGTATGTATTTTTTCTGTGAGGACATGCATTTTGGGGTCCAGGGGTGAAAGTACAAGCTGGCTGTCTACAAACAAGGAAGAGGGCCCTCACCAGATACCAAATCTACTGATGTCTTGATCTTGGACTTCCCAGCCTCCAGAACTGTGAGAAAGAAATGTGTGTGGTTTAAGCCACCCAGTCTATGGTATTTTTGTTAAAACAGCCTAAACTGACTAAGACAGTGAGTGAGAAGAAATTCAGGAGGAACTAAGAGATTCAATTCAGGAAATATTTCTGGAGTATTTACTATGTGCTAGTTATAGAGGATTTAAAGAAGAATGATGTAGGTATAGACCTAAAAAGTTTCCATTAATTACGTTACGGGAAAAAGTGACTGAGAATTAGGTACTTAGGTACTAGATTCAGATCTGCAAACAGCCCAGTTGTACAAATGACCTTAGATGTGACATCAGACATATTTGGATATTAGTTTCTTCATCTGTTGCATAATAATATTGTGAAGGGAAATTCTTTTTACAGCAGAACTTGCCTAGGACATAGCACATTGAGTACTGCGTTGTGCTTCAACTCTCCTAACCAGCTGTAAGTTGTTAAAGAAACCATGAACTTTGTATGATCCTTTGAATGAGCTAAGGCAAGACCCTTACAGGACCTACCTGAGGACTTTTTTTCCTGACCAATGAAGTATGGGGCTTGTTTTAAGCAATCATATACAAAGCTGTGGATATATTCCAGCCTATTTAGAGTATTTGTTTAATCTTTAATTAGTGTAACACGCCATGATACCCCTTCCTAAAAATTAAAAACACCTTCATTTCTCCCGCAGTCAATTGGTATGTTCCTTTGCCTGGAAATAAATAAAATCGGCTGGATTTGCTTTGCTTTTTAACTATTGTTTGACCATATCTTATATTTGAATAGCACTTTGCAGTTTACTAAGTCTCTTCCCACCTGAGAGGAATGGGATGCAATCCAACAGGATGGGCTTTTGAAACGGAGAGATTCTGGCTCTGTTACTGACTAGCTATACTGCCTTGGATAAGTTACTGTAACAGTTAGGGTCCCAGCTGGAAACAGATGGCATTCTCAAATTGGGCAATTTGAGAGGTTTAATAAAGGGACTATTTCTAAAGATATGAGAACATACTGGGAAACCACAGGGAGCAGGGAAGGGAGTGGTTACTGGAACCCAGAACCAGAGAGAGTAGTGTGGAGAGGCCACTTGGGAGGACTTGTGACCTTTGGTTGAAAGGGCCAGTCAGCCCACTGTGTATACAGGCAGGGAGTCTGAGGAAGGGATACCCCAACCTCACGCTCTTCCCTCCCATGTATCTGGAGGGACAAAACAAAGATAACAAACAATTATTTAACCATTCTGAGTCTTATTTTTCTCATTTGTGAAAAAGGGAATAATAATATTTCTCTCTCAGAGTTTTTGTGAGAGCTAAATGAGAACTTAGAGCAGACGAGCTACGCCCTCTTCCTTCACTTGATCTTCAAAACCCCACTGTGAAGTAGACAGATTTTATTAAAACCACTTTACAGCTGTAGAAAATGAGACGCTGAGAAGTTAAGTGACTTTCCCAAGGTCTCATAGCTAGAAAAGTATCAGAACTGGGACTGCAAACAAGATTTTTGAGTATGCTCTGGGTTTCTTTCCCTAGACTGTTCTGTACCCCTTGATCCCCTTCTGCAGAAGGCTGCCACAGATGGTTTCTTCTTTCTAGAGCTGCCATACCCAGAGCTACGCTGACTCTGCTGTTTAGAGGAAAACTGATTGGCCCAGGAATCAGTGCTTAAGCCAAAAAAAAAAAAAAAGCACTGATTGGTTATATATGAAGAAGGTCAAATGCCTATGAGGTGGTTTGATTTAAGTCTCTGACCAATATAGATCCCCATATCAGATGCTTGACAATCCACCTGGATATCTATTAGGTATCCCCTATATACCACACTGAAGTCGGAATTCTTGATTTCTTCTACCTCAAAACTGTTCTAACCCCAAATCTTCTCCTTTTAATAAAAGCATCACTAGCTACTCAGTGGTGCAAACACAAAACCCAAGAGTTATCCTTAATTCTTTCCGTTTCCTCCTGCCTTTCCTCTCTCATCAGCAAGTCTAGCTGACTTTACTTCCAAATACAGCCCAATTCAACCATTCCTCTCCATCTCCTGTTAGTACAAGCCACCATCATTTCTTGCCTGGCTTAACCTCCTGTAGAGTCTCATCCCTTCCACTCTTACCTCTCTGCAACCCATTTTCTGTTTTGCAGAGTGATCTTTACAAAATGTAAAATGGATCACGCTACTCCTTAGCTTGAATCCTCGCACAAGTCTCCCCTTCACATTTCCATGTCACGACTCCTTACCATGACTGTTAGGGCCCTACTTGTTCTGACTCCAGTCTCTCTCTTCATCACTACGCTCCCACCACACTCTCTTCTTTCTTTTCTTTAACAACCCCTTCCCTGCCTCAGGCCCATTGCACTTGCTTATTCTCTCTTCCCAGAATGTTTTTTGTCCAGCCTTTGCATGGTTGGCACTTTTTCACTGCACAGGCGCAAATATTACCTTCTTAGAGACACTTTCCTTTACCATCCAATATTACTCCAGTGTAGTCTCTTCCTAGCACCTAAAATGCACAGACTAAAATTTTCTAGTTGACTGATTATATTTATTATATGTTGCCCTGCCAGAATGTAAGCTCCCTGAAAACAGGGCCCTTGTCTGGCTTTTCTGTTTGTCCCTGCCTCCCTAGCATCCAGAACAGGGCCTGGCATATCACAGCCTCTCAATAAATCTTTTATTGCAGGAAAAGATAGTGAATGGGGACAAACCGAATATAATCAGTTACTCTCTCTGGGAAGTGTTTACTATGAGAAGCATGTTGAGACATCATCAGAGAGTAAAAGACGGTTTCTTTTAGATGACAAGATAACTGGATTACTAGAGCTGTTGATCCCTGAAAAATGATGATCCATTGTCCAGTTCTCCATGAGGCCATCAATATAGTAATGTAGGGGAACTAGAGAGATTAAATGGCTGCTGACAATCTCCAGACCTTCCCCATGTATCCTTACAATAAACCCCATAGATGAACGCAATGCCCCAGAGGCAGTGGAGGTAAATGTGTACCTGTAGGAGATCTGAGGTACAGCAGACTCCTGAAGATTTTAAAATTTCTTTAGTCTTCTATTTTATCTTAACATTTATACAAATTTGGGGTTCAGTATCATAATATATCTACGAATTTAAAGCATTTGTATGTTAACATATCTATCTGTATTTATGTTAACATACGAATGCTTTAAATTATTTTACCATTTGTAAAATCTGTGCTGCAGGAAAGCCACGCTTTCCGGGGTCTTTACATTCTCTGTGGCAATCATACCTCAGGGATACATTTTTGTAGTCTGAGAAGTTCTGGCATTTTTTTTTCCTTTGCAACCCAAGTACTCTTTTAGCACAATTAATTCATTCTTCAGTAAATATTTATTGAACATCCACTATATGCAAGACACTCTAAAAGGACTAAGGATACAACTGTGAACAAGATATGCATGACTCCTACCTTCATGGGAGTTACAGTTTAGGGAGAGAGAATGAGAAAAAAAGAGGAAATAAAAATATATTGTGGGACTTCCCTGGTAGCACAGTGGTTAAGAATCTGCCTGCCAATGCAGGGGACACGGGTTTAAGCCCTGGTCTGGGAAGATCCCAAATGCTGCGGAGCAACTAAGCCCATGCACCACAACTACTGAGCCTGCGCTCTAGAGCCCACGAGCCACAACTACTGAGCCTGTGCTCTAGAGCCCGTGAGCCACAACCACTGAGCCTGTGCTCCAGAGCCCGCGAGCCACAACTACTGAGCCTGTGCTCTAGAGCCCGTGAGCCACAACCACTGAGCCTGTGCTCTAGAGCCTGCGAGCCAGAAATACTGAGCACGTGTGTTGCAGCTACTGAAGCCCATGCACCTAGAGCCCGTGTTCCGCAACAAGAGAAGCCACCACGAGGAGAAGCCCACGCACCGCAACGAAGAATAGCCCCCAATGGCCGCAACTGGAGAAAGCCTGCACGCAGCAACAGACCCAATGCAGCCAAAAATAAATAAAATCTAAAAAAAAAAAAAAAATTAAAAAACATATATTGTGATGTTTGCTAAGATAAGGAAGGAAACTCAGGGTGACAAAATGTAAAAAAAAAGGCACCTAACCCCGAAATAGGTGATGAGGACTGATTTTCCAGAATGAAATAATCTGAAAAACAAGCAGAAGTTAGCCAGGTGAAGAATGGGGGAGAGTATTCCTGGCTTGGTTTACACTAAGGCCTGGAGACCAGAGAGAGCACAGAATTTACAGGAGCCAATTCAGTGTGTTAGTTTAGCGTGCCTGGAGTAGGGAGTGCAGAGGAGAAAGAGAAGACAAAAGCTAGAGAGGTAATCAAGGCAGGATATGAAAGGCCTATGCTAAGGACTTTCAGTGTTACCCAAAGGGAATAGAAAGTCACTGAAAGTCTGAGAGAGTCATCTTAGGAAGAACTGACTTATGTGTTTTTTTAAAAAAGATCACTCAGGGACCATAACTCTGTGTCTGGAAAAGAACAAGGACTCACTTACATTCGGGTAAGAGGTATAATTAGCAAATTTGGAGCCCCAAACTAATTGAACTGAGTCACCATCTTAATCTTTTCCCCTTAAAAGTATCTCTTTCCCCCCCAACTAACCACTAATCATCTTTGGAACTAATCAAGCTTCTCTGGCCTCTTCACTGTCTCTGGACTCCTAACTTCATTGCTGGGATTATAGCACTCCCTCAAGGAACAAATACTTTCCCAGTATGCTGCAACACACAAAGCACATGTGATTTTAAAGGCTAACATATTGTGACCTTTCTATTTGGCATTCTCCATCTGATATGCTAGTGGAGGCTACTACTAAGTTTTTCTCTGTGGAAACAGGAAGTCAGGAAAGGATTTGAGGAAGTTTGGGCAGGTTAATGATTATAATGGGAAAAGAATACAATTATAGTACTGAAGTGTTTCAACTCACTTGGTCATTCACTAAAAAACCCTTTGCTTGAGTTTTTCCGTTGGTCAGGTGGAGATGAAGATGCTGTGCAGGCTTCCAGGGGTAGAACCACTTAGACAGTGAGAGAAGGGTACTTTGGTAATGCAGTGGCTAAGCCAAGGAATAAACATGCACAACGCTGACCTACAGGTATTTGATGGGAACATTATCTAAAGCTGCTAGATATTTAGAGCAAGTGTTCATTTTTAGATAAGGAGCTGGTATGATGCCCATATAGCATTCAGAGCACATGGGCTGTTATTCCCTCTGTGGTCATTTTCTTGAAACTATCTCTTTTTTTTTAAAATAATATTCTTTTTTCTTTTTTTAAACCCCACATTTGTTTATTTATTTATTTTTGGCTGTGTTGGGTCTTCGTTTCTGTGCGAGGGCTTTCTCTAGTTGTGGCAAGCGGGGGCCACTCTTCATCGCGGTGCGCAAGCCCCTCACTATCGCGGCCTCTCTTGTTGCGGAGCACAGGCTCCAGACGCGCAGGCTCAGTAGTTGTGGCTCACGGGCCTAGTTGCTCCGCGGCATGTGGGATCCTCCCAGACCAGGGCTCGAACCCGTGTCCCCTGCACTAGCAGGCAGACTCTCAACCACTGCGCCACCAGGGAAACCTGAAACTCTCTGTCTCTTGCTCTTTCAGAATTTGGGGGCTAAATATCTGTCGGTTAAAAATAGGTAGATTTACCAGCTGTAAGAATGACGACACCCAGCTTCCCAACTCCTTTAGGATTTTTCTGGTCTGTGGGTGAATGTCATTCCTGAGCAAACCAATCGCGCGAGATGGGTATGAGAGAGCTCTCAACAAATGCTTACAACGAAGGGCATCCCAGACTGAAAACTTAACAGGATGAGAGGACACACAAGCATTTCCTTTTCCTGTCTCCATGTGACTCTGGAACGGTGTGTGGGGGGGGACACAAGACGTTTAAAACCAGGACAACTCCAGAAGGAAAGGCCATTAGCTATTCCACTGCAATTCCCTTCAATGCTGTTTCCTTACAGAATTTAGAAACTGGAGAGAGCAGTGGTTTCCAAAGTCTCAAAGGCGTCCCTTCTCCAACTTCTTCTCATTTTCCCTTCCTGTCCCATAACTACAATTTATTTTTTTCATAATGTTTTTGGCTTTCCCCTTACCTCAGCTTTCAAGAAAAGTCATTTGAGACATTCCTCTCCAAGCCCCACTGGAGAGCCCCTCAGATGCTCACACTCCAGTCCCAGTTTCCGCCAGTCAGTCTTTCAGGAGGGCTCAGCGGCGGAGACCCCCAGAGTGAATCGCCGACCCGCGCGCGACTTATCGCTTCACGCAGGGGTAACGACGCGAGACCGGGAGAGCTGACGGCCCAGGCGGGCCGCGGCTCCTTTAAAAGCAGGCCCCGCCCCTCCCCCTCCCGGCGCGGCTGGCGGTCGGCGGCGGGCGCTACGGTGCTGACAAGATGGCGGCTGGCGGGGCTGTCTCTGCGACGCCCGAGTGCCGGATTTTGCCCTACGCGCTACACAAGTGGAGCTCCTTCTCCTCCACCTACCTTCCTGAGTAAGTGCTTGGCCCTGGGCTCGGGCTGCCCTACTCCTCGGCGTAAGCACGGCTGGGCCAGGGGGGCTGTGGAGGGCAACCGCGTCGAGAGGCCCAGGCGGGGCCTGGTGAGGGGGACGCGCGGCCTCCGGAGTCTCAGTCCAGCAGCCGAGAGCGTTGCCCGCCCCCTCCTCCGGGAGGGGTTAGGATCCAGAGTGCGAGATTCGGGTGGAAGGGCAAGGTGTGTGGCGGGGCCGAGGCGCGTAGGACAACGGGGAGCCAGGTGATGCGGCGGCCGGGTTTGGGGGTTGAGAAGGGCTTGGGGGCGGGCGGCTCATGAAGGTGGAGCAGGAGTTGGGGCTTTCGGGACCGGACGGCGGGCAAACTGGTGAGGATGTCTAAGGGCGTCCTAGGTGGTGGGAGACGGGGGACGGTTAAGTCGATTGCTGCCGGGACAAAGTGTAAAGCTGAGAAGAGTGACTGTTCCTGGGGGAGGGGGTGGTGGTCATTAAAAGCGATTAGGTCCAGGGGAGTGGTAAAAGTCACCGACGGCTGAAGAGTTGTGGAACCTATCTGTGCAAGTGGGGAGACGTTGTAGGATTTGCGGAGGGTATCTTTTCCGGCAGGTAGTTCTGAAAAAGAGAGTGGGCAGGAGGGACATTACAGAGGAGTTCCTCTGTATGATGGCTCAGAGCATGGATTTACGTAGACCCAGACCAGTTTCCCAGCCCAGAAACTCAGATATAGACAGAAAAGTATGACTTTAATGAATTTGACTTCCAACACTCGTTTGGTCTGGATCCCCAATTTAGGTGTTGAAAAGAGTTCCAGTGCGTTACAGAAAAACCGTGCGTTTTTCTGTAGCAGATTGCTTCTGAAATGCTGACAGTACTTTCATTCAGTATTTGCTTATGTCTGAGAGAAGGAGCAGATCGAACTCCGCTTTTACATACTGATAGAGATGGCTTAGTAAAGTTTTAAGATCTGTGCAGACCCTGAAAAAAAGTGCTAGCTGTCCCCCGGACCGTCATTTTACAAGTCCAGGAATGATTTTATGAACAAAACAAGTTACAAATAATATATTTTTGTTACTGAACAAGGTGACTAGATATGTGACACATACTCAAAAGTCTTCCACTTATATTTCAAAAAGTCTTCACATTTTCTCCAATTTGATTTCTCTGGTCAAATCAGTCAAATCTAAAATTGGAGCTGTGACTAGGAGAATCTAACTCTCTTGACTGCCGGCCCATTGTCCTATTCTCCAGGTCAAGGGTTGGCAATCAGGCCTTCAGTAGGATGTGGTTCAGTGAGGGGTGCCAGGTGACTTGTGACCTCATCTGGCCTGTGTGGCCTGTTGATGGCTGCTGTATGGCTGTGTCCCTGAGTGATGCTGGCATCCAGCTTTTAATGTGAGAGTGAACCAGGTAAACATTCTAGCCCTCAGCTGGAGTTGAAATGTGGCCCTAGGTACTTGACTTCTGATTTTCAGGGCTTAACAAATTGAGTCTGAAGGTAATCAGAATTTTTCTTTACCCAGGTTAGGATCACATATAGTTGGGAACTGGAAGGGCATTGTTTGCTCTAATAACTCTGGAGATACTTTCCTGGTCTTGTTAGACTACTTCCAGGGTTTCACTTCTTAAATTTCTGTCGTAGGGGTGAGACTTGGATATCACAAGTCCCATCCGAGTTATGAATAAAAAAGAAAAAGTACATTTCAAGCAGGAAATGATTTAGTGGGATGGCGACTTTACTTTTTTTTTTTAACATCTTTATCGGAGTATAATTGCTTTACAATGTTGTGTTAGTTTCTGCTGTATAACAAACTGAATCAGCTCTATGTATACATGTATCCCCATATCTCCTCCCTCTTGCGTCTCCCTCCCACCCTCCCTATCCCACCCCTCTAGGTGGTCACAAAGCACCGAACTGATCTCCCTGTGCTATGTGGCTGCTTCCCACTAGCTATCTGTTTTACATTTGGTAGTGTATATGTGTCAGTGCTACTCTCTCACTTCGTCCCAGCTTACCCTTCCGCCTCCCAGTGTCCTCCATTGACAGATGAATGGATAAAGAAGATGTGGCACATATATACAGTGGAATATTACTTGGCCATAAAAAGAAACGAAATTGAGTTATTTGTAGTGAGGTGGATGGACCTAGAGTCTGTCATACAGAGTGGAGTAAGTCAGAAAGAGAAAAACAAATACCATATGCTAACACATATATATGGAATCTAAAAAAAAAAAAAAAAAGGTTCTGATGAACATAGGGGCAGGACAGGAATAAAGAGGCAGCTTTACTTTGACTTATGTCTCGTTATCCTGGCGCTAGATTTGAAGTGGGCAGCATTCTAGTTTTGGAGTTAGAAGGCAGCCGTTTGAAATAGGAGAAATCTGTTGTTACGGTTTTCTCAAATATATTTGTAAACTAGCATTTAGTGCATATTTAACTCTCAAACACTTTCATATACAGTGTTTTTAGTCTTTATAATATTCTGTTGACTTATCCAGTATAGTTTTTATTTTAAAGCACTAAACTATTATAATAGAGGAGTAATCTGAACTTTTTCTTTGAAGGAGTATAGTTGAGTATTATGGAGCTTGAGTTTGAGAGTTTTGTGTCTGCTGGATTGGTGTGTGCCATGACTGGACTTCTAATTGCAAGTAAGGATGGCACTGAACTTCTGTTAGCAAGTGAGGATGTTATAACTTTGTATAATAGGAAGTGTGAGAAAGGGATTGACTTTACTTACTTTTGCCCTAAAATCCTAACAGCAATTGCTCTATCTTTACTGGCAGTGACAGTCATGTTAAAGTACTTTTTTTAAAATTTATTTTTGGCTGCATTTGGCTCTTTGTTGCTGCGCGCGGGCTTTCTCTAGTTGAGCCGAGCGGGGGCTATGCTTCTTTGCGGTGCGCGGGCTTCTCGTTGCGGTGGCTTCTCTTGCTGTGGAGCACAGGCTCTAGGCACGCGGGCTTCAGTAGTTGTGGCACAAGGGCCTAGTTGCTCCACAGCATGGGGGATCTTCCAGGACCAGGTATCAAACCAGTGTCCCCAGCATTGGCAGGCGGATTCTTAACCACTGCGCCACCAGGGAAGTCCTTAAAGTACTTCATAAACAGGTGTAATTTTAAGTAAAGCCTTTTGTTGAAATTGTCTACAGAATAGCAAATATTTATTGATTACAAGTCACTGATCAAGGCATTTTGAGGGGATAATAATAAAGCAGTAACAACAATGGGAAACATTTATAATGTGCCTTCCATTTGCTAGGCTCTCTTATGAACACTTAAGTGTATTATCTCATTTAATTCTCAAAACAATTATATGAGTAATCTTCATTTTCCAGCTGAAGAGACAGGGAGATGTTAAAACTTGCCTCAGGTCACACTGCTGGATGGAATCAGGATTTGAACCCAGGTAGTCTGACTCCAGATTCTGTGGTCTTAACTGTAGAGCTGATCTGCTTCTGCACAAAGGTGGAGACAAGAATTCAGAGATTTGAAAGAGTTCTTGTGTTAAAGGCACTTACATTTTAGTTGTGAAAGACATGAAGTCATGAAAAAAAGAAAAATTCGGATCTCTATTTTTTTCTCCTGCAGACTTAAAAAACGTTTTCCTTCTCTCAAAGTCAGAAAAGAACATTTTCCCTTCTAACCCTTTTAGATTTATTTGGACTTTAAAAATGTTAAAGCAGATCAAGTTATAGATAACACATTTTTATTTTGAAACTAATGAAGTGGCCTTTTATTTTTCAGTGTGGTTAAAAAAGTTTGCTTGTATTTTACTTTTTTCTGAAGTTTACAATTAATTTGGGAATTAAGAGAAATGTGTCTATGTAAATGATGATTAATTCTTAGAATTACATGCAGTCTTATATGTAAAAATATTTTTTAAACTGCTAATCTCTATACTCAAATGTTTATTACTCTAGCTAATAGTGATACTAACTACAATTTATGGAGCACCTACTGTGTGCAAGATGATTTTTGTATATAGTTTTACCTAATCCTTACAACAAACCTACAAGATAGGTATTGTATCTATTTTGTATACGAGGAAACTGAGGTCCATATAGGTTAAGTAACTTACCCAAGGTCATAGTTTTCAGGAGGCTTGGCAAGTTCTCGGACTTAAAAACTCTTGCGTGTGCCTCTAGTAACAACCACCGCTTGAGTACCTTCTATTTGTCAGGCGCTATGCTTAGGACTTAGATTGTGTTCTTTTGATTTCATATTTATAAAAACTCTGTGATAAATATTATCATTCACTTTTACAGCTAGGGAAACTGAGGTTCAGAGAGGTAAGTTAAATTGTCCAGGTCTAAGAGTTGAAAGGGTAGGAGATAGGACTCTGATCTTGGACCTCCTGACTTCTGTTATCAAAGAAGAATATTGCTGCTTCAGTATTTTACATGGCTGTAATATGTTCCTAATTGGGAATACAGATAAAAAGTGCTATAAGGTGAGAATGGAGAGAGGGAAAGATATTTAGATATATTTTATCTCGACCTTTAAGGTTTTAATGTATTAATATAAAAATTGGGAGGACCTTTGAAAGTATATTTACACATTAGGTAATTTTATTGTTGTAGAATGATCCTTCTTTTGTTTACATGTTAGTGAAAGACTTCATTAGTTTAGATAGTAAAATTGGATGCATTTTTAAGTGTTTACCTTTTTCCTGTTAGTCTACTTTATTACTTAAAATCAGACATTAATTAAAACTGTACCTTTGTGAATATGTGATTCATGGTTCAGAGTAAAAGTGATAT